>NW_026575052.1:52472000-53126000 GCF_905146905.1 Nyctereutes procyonoides | reverse complement strand
AAAGAGATAAAAGGAAGCGGGGAGAGCTTCCCCACCACCCAGGGGACACGGGGGGGCGCCGTGGACGGTGGCGCACCCGGCAGAGCTATGGGGCGGGGGGCGACCTGCTGGCGCTGCCCGGCCTGAGAGTGAACAGGGCACGGCTGGCGGAGACGGGAGAGGTCGGGAGACTCAGGAGGAGTCCCTGGTGGGGGCTGTCCTCACCGGCTCCTCGCAGGTAACATGTCCCGAATGGATTGTGCATCCCCTAGCCCAGCAGACACTGGGGCAGGACCCTGGTCTCCTGAGAGCGGGTGCACCCGCGTGCCCAGTGGCTGCAGCCGACGTGGCAGGAGGCAGCCGAGGCCGCCCCAGCGCTCTCCCCGTGGCCGTGGCTTCCCCTCCTCCGGTCGGGGCGCCTCCACGGTCAACCCTTTGTCTTCTTTGCCTTTGTTCACATCTGTGACTTCTCGGAATTCTCCGTGTGTCTTAAGTCCCTTAACAGCGTCTCGCTTCGTTCCCCTGAGCGAAGCCCATGAGAGCCGCGGCTTTGTCAGTGATGTGGTCTTGAAGACGCGCCGCTGGGCCCTCTCCGAGGGTCGGCCAGTCCCCCGCCAGCCTGCGTGTCCTGGTGGTCGCCTGCCCCCTGCACCGTCCAGCCTCCGGAGGCCTCAGGGTTAAGGGAGCCGCGCGGCTCCTGCACAGGTAATGTGAGCTCTAGGGGCGCCCGCCAGCCGAGCTCTGGGTCATCCGTGTGCCAGGGTGTGAGACTCCCTCCCTCTGCCCCTGGCACCCCCCTCCCTCGCCCTGGCCTTTCCAGAGGTCGCCACTTGCATCCTGGCCCAGGGCATTTGCTGCAAACTCACGTGCTCCTCGCAGGCAGGTGCTCCTTGGTCCCTTTGGGCGCTGGCAGTGTCTCAACGACACCTGCTCCTGGAGGGACCTGAGCTCACCCTGATGCTGCAGGGACGGCACCGAGGCCACCACCAGGTGGGACGGGGGAGCAGACCCCTCAGTGTGCCTGGTGCCTGGGACACGGTCCGGCACGCAGCGGACGCTAAGAACGTTCGTGGAAGAGGTGAATAAAGTGAGTAATCAGTCCAGGTGAGCTAAACCAACTAAAACTCAGCCCAACCGTTTGAGGCACACATCCCTGGTTCCCGGGGCGCCCGCCTGTCCTGCAGACCGTCCAGGGTATCGGGGGGTGTCCTGCAGACGCGTCGGGGGTGTTTGGGATCCGCTGCACACAACAGCACTTGAAGCCTCCGATCCTTTCCGCCTAGAACATGTTCCAGCCGCACGCCAAGCCACACGATAAGCATGTGGATACCGTGCGACGTGTACTGAATGCTCCGCAGAGAGGTATTTGGGGTAGAGACAGGCGGACCGTGCGGTCGCACCTGCAATGCAGCCTGAGTCGGCCTGTTACTAAATTGCACAGTCATGTGGTTCCTACGCGGTGTAGACAGAGGGTACCTGCCGGGCAGGCTTCAGGGACGACTGACCTCCGCAAGGCTTGGAAATGCAGGAGGAGGGAGTGTTCCCCTCGGTGTGAGCACACACACAGGCCTTTATCCCACAGGGGTGTGCGCACAAAGTAAACCATGACCCGTAAGTGGAGCCAAACCCAAACCCAAACCCAATTACACGTCGTGCTCTCGGGGAGGTGTGCGCCCACATCCCGGCCCCTCTCCCCAGGGGCGGCGGCCCATGAGGCCTGGAAGCAGGCCTCCCGGGGGGGTTCTGTGTGTAAGGGCGAGAGGCACTTCCTTGTTAGCACAGAGAGAAGGAAAATCTGCGAGTGTCACTGATTTAGCAACGCGCAGGGGAGCCTTTCCGGTCAGCGCCCATCCAGCGGCCTCTTTGTGCCCCGAGGCTGGTCGCACTTTGGTTGCACTGATGACCCCAGGGACTATTTAACCCGCTTCCAGTAATTTCCCGTGGACGGAGGTATTAGGGGGGCAGGTTTCCTGCAACAAAATCCATGGCACATCCCGGGTGCGTGTGCGCCCTTCAGCGTCTGTGGAATTGGGGGCTCCTTCCTTCTTGGAGCTCAACCAGACTATGGGTGTTGTTTTTCTTTTTTAAGATGTTCGTAAATTGAAATTTCAGGATACCAAAAGGCAAGACTAATCAAAGGATTTACGCGAGCTTTGTCCTGTCTTAAATGCACTAGGAACTAATTCTTAGGTGTCTCTATGCTGTCCCCCCCTCGCCCCCCAGGGCCTGAGGATGACTTTTTCTGCGTTGGTGTCCGAGCGGGCACCTGTTTCCTCCCGGGAGCTCCCCCACCCCTAGGGACGTGCCTCCCCCACTCTGGTCTCCCTCTGGCGGGGGGAAGTTGGGTGGCGAAGAACACATCCGATCATGGCCTCCTATCGCGGAACAGAGAGGGCGAGAGGGATGTCTGTGAAACGGAAGCCCAATGCAGTTTCCACGTCAGATGGCGATGTTTCAGAGACGGTTCGCTGATGCTGCACCTGCGGACGTCCCCAGGACTGTCACGTGGCCTTAACGCCGGGAGAAAACAGCCAGGGTGTGCTCATCTTTGCTTTAAAAGCAGAAAAAAAAATCGCTATGGGGTGGTGGCCAAGACGCTCGGGTGAGACGTAAGAATATTTTCTTAAAAACATCAATGATGAGGGGATCCCTGGGGGGGCTCAGCGGTTGAGCGTCTGCCTTTGGCCCAGGGCGTGATCCTGGAGTCCCAGGATCGAGTCCCATGTCGGGCTCCCTGCATAGAGCCTGCTTCTCCCTCTGCCTGCGTCTCTGCCTCTCTCTCTCTCTCTCTCTCTCTCTCTAGGTCTATCATAAATAAATAAAAATAAATCTTTAAAAAAATATCAATGATGATGAATTGCTAGCAATGGAATTGCAGTGTCAGAAAAACCCCATGAGTTTTAATTTTGAAAGATACTTGCAGACGGATCTCTGCGGATCTCTGTGGGTGACGCTGTCTGTGTGCTCCTCCGGGTGCCTTCAATTTGGGGGAAGAGGGAACGTGCTAGAAAGCCTTCCCATGCATGACCGTCTGGCCATTGCTTTGACCGTGGCCCCCCTGTCGTGAATCTGCAGCGCGGGGCTGGTGGCACGTTGAGTTGTAGGTGGCCGACTCCCAGGCCTCCCCCCACCTCCCTCCTCCAGGGACCTTCCGGGCGGCCATGTGCCCACCGTCCCAGTGGCGCCTGCGCATTTCTGTTTGCTGCCCATCAAGAGCAAAGTCTCAGTTAAGAACGAAATCAGCAGAGGATCATTTTCCATGGAGCCATGAAGACAGGTAACAATGCAAGGTGTCCACCCAGTGTGTGCCCCCGGTTTGGTGGCCGGGGAGCACGTGGGAGCACATCAGCCAAGTGCTGTCCTGGGCCGTCGCGGCCGCGCAGTGCAGCAGGCTTCCATGAGCACCGAGAGCGCTACAGCGTTAAGTGCTCTATCATTGCCGTCCTTAAAAAGGCCCTACTATATATATATATATATATTTTTTTTTCACCCTAGAATGAAAGTCATTTCCAGCCAAACATCACAAGTGTGTTTTCCGACACACACCCCACGTTGTTGCAAAACACGGTAATCCCCGGGCCTCTGCCAAGTTCTAGCACCTGAACCGAGACGCCGTTTTTGACAAACGCGCTGCTAATTACTTTTGGCGCCACTCAGCCCCTCAAATGAATAGCTGCTGTGCCCGGTGTCCCTCTCAAGCCGAGCGACACCAGTCATTGTGGCGATGGCGCGGGTGAAGCGCCCCGCCGGTCTGTTCGTTAGTGACAACGGTGATGTGTGGTGGCACTTCCTCCTCCTGGAGCCCCGTCCCTGCCACAGCCCGTAGCAAATCATCAAAAGCTCCACGCTGTCAAGCCATCCCCTGGCCGTCCTGGAGCCCGGGAGTGCAAACCCGAGGCCTCCCAAGGGCGTCTTCTCCCCAGGGGCGCGGGTGGGGGGCGTCTGTTGGGTGCTTCTCCCTCTGTGCCTGGTGGCGCCCAGCGACCTCCTTCTCGCCATCACCTCTGTCTGCACATCAACTTCCTCTCTGTCTCCCTGTCACTCGCCATTGGCTTTAGGGTCCAGCCTCATCCAGGACCATGTCTTCTTGGATCCTTACCATAGTAGGAACACCTGCAAAGACTCTTGTTCCACGTCCCGAGGAATCATCAGCCTCCATTCTGGATAATGCTGAGTGTCCGGGGGAGCGTGTATTTGGAGGAACCCTGTCCAACCTGCGGCCTTCCCCAAACATGGAATCCTCTGCATTGCTCCCAGGTTACATGAGCTGAATCCTCCTTTTTCATCACATGTGAGTCGTTATTGGCAAATTCGAAAGCTGCTCACCAGGTGCACACATTTCCCTTCCTTTTCTTCTGTGAACGTTTTCCCAGCATGTCTCCACCTTCTCCCGGGCACTGGTACCCCATGGGCTTTCTCATAATTAAAAATATCGACACTTCCCAAATGTGAACGTACGGAAAACATACTCCGATAACTAAAGCCTTTGTGCAGTGCTGTTTATCTCCCACGGAAAAGACCCACCAGGTGACAGTTCCCAGGGGCTTCTCACCTTTCCAAGCGAGCCCCACCTGCTTTTTGTTCTGGGCTACCTGTTCATGCGTGTCTCTGTAGTGGACAATCTGGGAAGATGGAGACAGTGTTTCCTGTGAAGCCAAAGGTAGGCGTGCCTACTGCCCACTCTAAAATATGTGGGTTCCTTGGACACCTGGGGGGCTCAGTGGTTGAGCATCTGCCTTTGGCTCAGGCCGTGACCCTGGGGTCCTGGGAGCGAGTCCCGCATCAGGCTCCCTGGAGGGAGCCTGCTTCTCCCCCTGCCTGTGTCTCTGCCTCTCTCTGTGTGTCGCTCATGAATAAATAAATAAAAATCTTTAAAAAAATAAGATTAAACTAAATTAAATTAAATATGTGGGTTCCCTAAGCCCCAAATTCTTCTGCAATGAATCTGTGTGCAGGTGCCCATAGGCGGGTCCATGTTGTTCTCGTGGGCGAGGAGAACAGGTACAGCGTGCTGATGCCCTTGCTGGGCCACGTTAATAAACCCCTTGGTCTCTGACCCAGGATTATTTAATGAACCGCTCATTTACACTTTTTCTTCACAACATTTATATACTCTCACAGCCTTAAATATTTTTTTCTTCTGACGGCCTCCTTATATTGTAGCCGGCTAATTCGTTAGTTCGAAAGGAAAATAGAATCTCAATCCGTGTGTAGACCTTAGCAACACCCGATGTTTCTTCTGTCTCCACGTACCAGTGATTTGCAATGAAACGAGAGAGGGAGAAAACATTAAACTTATTTAGGGAGCATTTTAAAAATACTTACTTTCAACTCTGTTTGAAGGACACACTCGTATCTGCTTGGTGATGCGCCGAAGTGAGCAAACCGGCCAGGATTATTTAATGAACCGCTCATTTACACTTTTTCTCCACAACATTTATATACTCTCACAGCCTTAAATATTTTTTTCTAAGCATGACTGTTTTTCTAGAAATAACTTGTCCTCGGCAGTAGAATTTCTAACTTACCCATTAGCATTTATCACTAACTACACATCCTCTGTGCTCTGTGGATCTAATGTATTTAGGGCTTTCACCTGTTTTATCTCTTCTCCCAACAATTTCCTTTGGATTTCTCGTCTCCACCATTGCTTCTGCTGCTCTTTTTGTTCTGGCTGGAACTCTTGGGTATATATTTGAATCTTAATATTTTAGGTAGGTAAATGCAGTGACCACTGAATCCAGCGTTCCCATTATTCCGGTAGAGGACTAGGGCATTAAGGCTGCTTCTGTAAAGTAGCAGGAAAATTGCCAGAAGTACTTTTACCTTAGTTTACCACGGTCACCCTTAGTTCAATTCTTCTCGCATTGCAATCCTTTCTCTGCCTTCGGAAGATGCCGAGTCATTCCCATATTTATGAGAATTTTGATAATCATGAGAATTCCCTCTTAAATTTGTCTCTTTTTCCTTGTGCTTGTATTGATGACCAAGGAATGCCATTAATTACTCTTTTGGGTTATAATTCTTTTATTATTAGAAATCGATTCCCCCAAAATTAGAACACCATTTTTTTATTTTTTTTAAATAAATTTATTTTTATTGGTGTTCAATTTGCCAACTTACAGAATAACACCCAGTGCTCATCCCATCAAGTGCCCCCCTCAGTGCCTGCCACCTGTCACCCCCACCCCCCATCCTTCTCCCCTTCCACCACCCCTGGTTCATTTCCCAGTGTTCGGAGTCTTCCATGTTCTGTCTCCCTTTCTGATATTTCCCACTTACTTTTTCTCCTTTCCCCTTTATTCCCTCTCACTATTTTTTATTAGAACACCATTTTTTAGGGCTAAGCTTTGCTCGAGGGAGGGGGTATGGAGCACAGAGTGCCTATAACCTGGGTCCTAGTTCTATTGTTTTATTTTTTTTTTTGACATAAAATGTAACTCCAGAATCTTCTGATCTGCTTGGCAATACTGTGTATAATGACGTTTCTCTGTGTGACTGTCGTCTGCGTGGCATCTAGACTTTCAGAACCTCTTCTTTCAGCACCAATTGTTGAGAGGTTTGCAAGTCTTCACGCTCTTCTAGGGTCGAGGTCACGTTCCTCTGGCCAAGATCTGGGTGGTCTCAGCAGAGACATCTTGCTGAGGACCTACTGCCCCAGAGAAACTTCCTTCTTGATCCTCAGTGGCAACCAGTGAGGAAGACCTGCACCGACTCGGGAATGATGCTCACCTGCACTTACACGTTGACTGAAGACCCTTCCTTGATGTGAAGAGGCAGCTTTCCAAGTAGCTCACGCTCGCTGGTTGAATGTCTGTTCATTTCATGCATTCTTATCAACACCAGCTGGCACTGTGGCAGTGTCAAGGCCCATACCTCTACCTTTATTTCTCTCTCTCTCTCTTTCTGTATACGATCTGTCTCCTACCCTTGATTTCCTGCTGTGGCTTTTCTGGAAACATGATAGGTCAAAAATATCTGCCAATGTCTGTCTCCGACAGTAGGCTCTAACTTTGAGAACTTAAATTAATGGAATTCACTGCCCCTACATTAAGCAATTCTGGGTTAATTATACATTCATGCTCCTGTGATAAACAATCCTGGAGGATGGAGGCTACTTCCTGACTGTGCTGAACACTTGGACGATCAGGCAAATATAGCGTAGCTATCTGTTCCAGGATGGACCACGCCTGGAAGGCAAGAATGTGAGGGAACTTTAAGCAGCTCAGCTATCAAGACTAACCTCTTACTTGTCAATACTCATTTTAAGACCCCTGCCTTGCTATGTCTTCCAACCCAAAGCTGTGATGGCCAACTCTCTGAAGTCCCAGCCCACGTTCCACCTTGGAGACCAGCTTTTAAATCACCCAGCCCTAAGCCCTACTTGCTTGTACTGTATCTTCCTATTATTTTCTCCTTCTGGGATCCTACAAATACTGTCAAGACTCTCCTCTCCTTTACAGCAGTAGGTTGAAAAATTTGGTTTTGCTTGGTCAACAGCGTTTGTGGCAGCCTTTCTAGGGAGTCAATAGCAAACACATCTCCTAGGCTTTTCACTTGGGATCATGTTTCTTAGCCTTGCTGCTGGAATTAATGTTCTTGGCTTCAGCTTTGTCTTCTGGGTGTCAGGAGTATGTTTTCCCCCCTGCCATTCTAGATGAATGAACGGATACTTTCACCTTTTCCACACTTGCTGCCATCCTGACGGAGGCCTTTGTAAGACCTCTCTTGTTGGGTAGCTAAAATTATCTTGTGTGCATATCTGACTCACTAGACTCTTCCCAGCACAATCCACTGGATACACACCTTCCTGAGCTCTGACAAATGGGGTTGTTTGCTCAGAAAATCCAGTAACTACAAAATTGCCTGCTTGTTTACATATGGATGTTTCTTTCAGGCACCTGACTTCTGCCTAATTGTGCTCTACCTTCCATTCCATGTTACACTTGCAGATGCTCTGACAGGTACATGGTGTCCCAGACTCTGGGACATTGTAAATATCAGTAAATGCTTGTTGGACTAGTAAATTCTTAGAGGCCTATCTCAAATGCATGTTCTGTGAAACTGTTCCAGAGTTTTCAGACCCGATGAGGCCTCTTTTGTACTGGCCCTGTAGCTGATGAAGTCCTCTTCATACCGCAGTAGTGTGGGCCTCTGTCTCATTCTGCAGGATTTCTCCTGACTCTCAGCAACTTGAGGAGAAATACGTTGTGTTTGGGTCAGTCTTTTTAGAGGAACCCATCTTGGCGGTGGTTCCTTAGAAGGGATCAGCAAGTGGTTTGTTGAATAAAAAGGGGGGGGGAGAAATTATAAAATGTGGAATTTTTTCCTAAAGCAATTCCTTACTACTAGTGTTTCTGATTAACTTATGACTTCCAGTGATGGAAGTGTGACTTCCATCTACTGGTGGTAGAAGTAGCTTTATTAATTTCAAAAAATTATTTTCTACTTTATGCATTATTTTCCTACTTACCTACTTAATATGTATTCTAAGCCTTTCTTATATTCCTAAGATCTATGCCTTCATAACTTCTTTGTTGTATGACAAATATCAAGTCTCGAGACGTTTCTATGATTGCTTATAAGGGTAATGTTTCAAAGATTCTGAAATATAAATATTCACACTCAGGAAAATGATACTTTGCAAAAATATGAATGGTTATATGTCATTACGGAAGTATTAAAAACTGACTAAGTTTTGGTCCGTCTGATCCTTAAAATAGTGGAAGAAATTCATTCTTTTCACAAGAAATGCTCTTCTGTCAACACTGTTTTATGAGTCCCGGATATTTTTTGAATCTAAAGAGAAATTGAAAGTAAATGTCAGTTTTAATTAACTATAATCAACGAGATTATTTTGAGATACTTCACATTTGAGAAGTGGATTGTTTTGACATGGTGTGCTATCACAGTGATTGGTGGGCACAAAACGAATCCAGTTGCTCTTGAGCATCAGTACTAGGAATGCTGGTCCCACCGTGCTGTGACTGTCAAGGTTTGTGAAAAACATAAACTAACCTACACTCCCATTCTTCAAAATCTACAGTTATTTAATTTATTTACATACACCAACATGTGTTACTTGAGCCTGTGGTGTCATGGAATAGATTTTTTTTTAAGGTTTTATGCATTTATTCATGAGAGACACACAGAGAGAGGCAGAGACACAGGCGGAGAAAGAAGCAGGCTCCATGCGGGGAGCCCGATGTGGGACTCGATCCCGGGACAGGGTCACGACCTGAGCTGAAGGCAGATGCTCAACCCCTGAGCCACCCAGGGCCCCCCCCCCGAATGGATGGTTTTAACAGCTTCCTATCATACCTGATGTTATAATTATGTCATCTCATTGGTATATAGTAGCCAGGCTCTGGCTATTGTTTTTTATCTTTCTGTGGGATGATAAAAGCTTAAGATTTCCTAATTTGCTTTGTGACTGATGTCACTCTTATGCAAGGGTACTTTCTGAAGTCACTCTTTTTACTGGTTCTCACCAATTTTGCCTGGTCTCCTTGGCAAGCAGCTTGCAAAGAATTTATCTTATTGATGCCATTGACCTCTGAACCTCTCCTTAAGTGCTTGCCATGAATGCCCCATTGTCCTCAAGAGTGTACTCTTATGCCTGAAATTCCCCACACCCTGTTTCACACACTATCAATTCATATAGGGAGAACCCGGGGCTGCTTTGACCTAATGGACTGCCTCTCCTCCACCATGTTGGGTACTGGGTGAAGGTGATGGAGTCTTGCTCTGTGGGCTTGTCGGTCCTAGCATGGAACCTCTGTCTGAAGGGTGTGCCGGGGCTCAGGCTGTCAGGGCCCCAGTATTCTCAGCCTACTCTGGCTGGAGCAGAGCTTCTAGTCCATGTGTGGGGATTAGGTGGAGTAAGGACACCCCAAACTCTCAATTACAAGATAATATAGTCTCTGACACCCAAAATTTGAGGAGACGTGAAATGCTGGTGGCCTGCCTCTCCTGTTGGGACACCACATCCTTTGACTGGGGACCGAGCAGAGAGGGATCCCATCTTATCGGCCCTCCCCCCGGGGGTGGCACTTCTGCCCAGCTGAGCTGGGAGGCGGGAAGACAGGGAACAGTCCTGTCTCAGGTGCAAAGAGCTCTGCTGTTCTTACTGAGGTTTAGTAGATTTTTTCAAATAAATGTCCCCTCATTGCCTCTATACCCTTAGGACAATTTCCAGATGTTAAATAGTTGTGTTTTTTAAAAAAGATAATTTTCAGCAATTATGGTTGTTTCATTGGAGCAGATCCACAAGGCTCCTGGTGCCATCTTCCTGAAAGTGGGACTTCCCCGCAGTCCTTCAACTTACCCCTACTTGGTCTTCAGTGAAATCTCCTAGAAGCTTCGGTAGGAGTAAGCCTCCATATAGATGGCAAGATGAGTATTTTTACTCATTTAAGGAGAGACCTCAAAGAAATCTCAAATTCAAGGCATTGAGCAGAATTTATTTTCGTAGCTGGGAAGAATAAAACCATGTCAATGCCCTATGGTTGGCAACCCCCATAAAGTGCCTATATCTTAATATATTAGTGTTAATGACAGAAGGTACTTCAGGGAAGGATAGCAGCCAACAAATGATTAGCTCTCCACTTAGGGCGGCCTTCTTCTATTTTCTTTTATAATTTTTAAAAATTTTAATGAATTAATCTTATTTTTTTTTTAATTTAAGAGAGGGATAGAGCATGAGCAGGGGGAAGGACAGAGGAAGACGGACAAGCAGACTCCCTGCTGAGGGGAGAGCCCAATACAGGGCTCAATCCCATGACCCTGAGAGATCATGACCAGAGCCAAAGTCAGACGCTCAACCCACTGAGCCACCCAGGTGCCCCAAGCCCTCTTTTCTCTGTCAGTGAAAGACTCACGAAACAGAAGTGGCGGCCTCCTTGGATGCCCTGTTCTGCACCTGTGGTTGATTATCAACTTAACAGTGGCTGAGAGCAAAGGCGGAGCAGACTCCTTCCGTGAAACAGGTATCAGGACAGCTCCAAGTACTCAGGAGCCATCTGCCAGCATTGAAATGGATTCATTAATTCAATCAGGTTTTTGTTTTTTTCCAGTCCCCAATATAGCTAGACTAGAGATCAGATTGGCTAAGCAGACCTTTCTCTGGGAAGGGCGAGGAGTCAGTGGTGAGATGCACTCAAGGATGGTCTCATAGCTCTAAGGAAGGTGCAGGAATCATGTCAGAGGTTCCTTCAAGGTCATTCCATTTAAAAAGGATGAGTTAGGACCCAAACTGAGATACTTAGTGGTGAATCCTTATTTTATTAACCCAACGCTTTCCACAGTGTCTAATGCTGATTTCCTCAATAAGTTACAAGTCACAGTAACATCTTGAGATGGACATTGAATTTACCACTGAGACTTGGGGACAGGTCCATCTCAGGCATCTCCAGGGTCCCTGGACTTTACAATCTGGTGATAAGACAGGTGTGCCCTTCTACTACCCTCTTCCTCAACTTGGAATGTACTTACTACTACTATCTAGCAAGAGGCCATTCCAAACAGAGGGGAAGTACTATTAAAAGTAAGCTTTTCACTCACTTAGAGAGACAGTCATTCTCTTAGACTTGTCATAGGGAATACTGTTAGCTTAGTGGCTTAATCTATTCATGCTTTATTTAGTCAAGATGGGATGGGCATGAAGGGGAAAGATCTCCAGCTGCGTCAGGACCCACAAGAATCTGTGCTAGAAGAACCGGGGAAGGGGAAGGCTATGATGGGGCCGGGAGCACTGTACTTCCAACAAAAATGGAAACCTGATTTTTGTAAGTAGCATGAAGACTCTACTTTCAAATTATTTTAATTTAAATTCAATTAGCCAACATATAGCACATCATTAGTTTCAGATGTAGTTTTCAATAACTCATCGGTTGTGTACAATACCCAGTGCTCATCACATCACATGCTCTCCTTCATGCCCATCACCCAGTTACCCCATCCCACCAGCCCCCTCCTCTTCACAACACTCAGTTTGTTTCCCAGAGTTAAGAATCTCTTATGGTTTGTTTCCTGCTCTGATTTATTTCCCATTCAGTTTCATTTCTCCTCCTTCCCTTATGATCCTCTGCACTATTTTTTATATTCCCCGTATGAGTGAACCCATATCATAATTGTCCTTCTCTGACTGACTTACTTCACTCAGCATCATACCATCCAGGTCCAAGCTCATTGAAGCAAATGGTGGGTATTTGTCACTTCTGATGGCTGAGGAATATTCCATTGTATACAAGGACCACATCTTCTTTATCCCTTCATCTTTCGATGGACACTGAGGCTCCTTCCACAGTTTGGCCATTGTGGACATTGCTGCTAGAAACATCGGGGTGCAGGTGTCCCAGCGTTTTATTGCATCTGAATCTTTGGGGTAAATACCCAGTAATGTAATTGCTGGGTCGAAGGGCAGGTCTATTTTTAACTCTTTGAGGAACCTCCACACACTTTTCCAGAGTGGCTGCACCAGTTCACATTCCCACCAGCAGTGCAAGAGGGTTCTCCTTTCTCCACATCCTCCCCAAAATTTCTTGTTTCCTGTCTTACTTATTTTAGCCATACTTTCAAATTTAAAATCTGAATTCATTTATCTCAATTCATGTACTCTATCTTCTGTGGTTTAGGGTCTTCCAGAGATATTTCTATGTGTTTCGACTACAAAGATTTCTCCTTTCTCCCTCCCTTTTGTCTCTCTTTGCACCATTTCTGGGTGGCGACGTTAACTTTTAAATCACAGTGAAAATAGAACTTACCGATTGAGTTTAGTGGTAGTAAAATGTCTGGATTCTTCTCACTTACCAAGTGATTATTTCTCAGTACCCCCAAATATTCAATATATCTCACAAAGATCACTTACTTCTAATTCATTTATTGCCTCTCAGTGGAACACACCCCTTTCATAGAACAAATTGCGCCCTCAGTAAAAAATTGAGAAAGGCTATCTTCAGGATTGTGCAGGTAAAAGACCCGAGTGCAGCTTGTGTGTTATAGTTTCAGACAGAGAATAGAAATGCTTTCTGATATCTTATGACTGCGTTTGCAGAAATCCGATTTATATTGATTTAAGGTACATTAGGAGAAATTCTTGCGTTTTGTTAAGAATGTTTTGAATCACTTTTATTTTAGCATTTCGAAGATCAAGAAAGGAAAATGAGGAAGGGAAAGAAGAATTGACCTCTACATGTGTATGTCGTTTTTTTTAAGCACTGGGGACGTGTAAAACAAGAAAAATGCTTAAAAACATAATTGATTAAACTTATTCTTTTACTGTCGATTTTTGCTATCTCCCGAGTTTACTTCTCTTCTGTGAAACAAATATCCCTGCCCTCAGGGCGCTTACAGTTTGGAGATACAGGCAGCCTGTGATCCTCTTAGTGAGGAATATTCCCCCGGCTGAGCAATCATCTCTGTTGGAGTTGGCTACTACTATGTTGTTCCCTTGCACACAATTTCCCTCATTTTTTTTCAAAGAAGACATAGAAACCTGTGACTCCCTTCTGCTAAAACTTGAATTTTCTTTCAGTACCTTTTCTGAATTCCCTTTATCTCATTATCAGAACCAATAAAACTCCAAACACCACCGTTTCCCCCCCACGACAAGTGAACGCCTCGCTCTGAGAACAATGCGTGGACCCCGCAGGGAGGTGGCTGGTTTTAATCTCACCCAAGATGTTTACATGGTGTCCAGATGCATATATATATTTAAATGCCAAGCCTTTGGAAAATCTTAACTCTACAAAGAAGACCCTACTTTTCTCTCTATTATTCATCTTCAGAGGTGGCATTTGGCTTCATGAAAGAAAGTATCCATTTCAAAATCACTTCAAAAGTAAGAAGCTTATTATTTTGCACTGTAAAAGTCCAAAGAGATGGATTTCAGAGTTGGCTAACTCAGCGGCTACACATAACAGCAGTCATTTGCTTATTTACAGCTACTGCTTTCTGGAAATGTTAAATTTTACATAGTCTTTTTTTTTAATATTTTAAAAATTTTTTGGAGAGAGAGAGAGAGAGCACAGAGCGGGGGGGAGGCAGAGGGAGAGAGAGAATCTTAAGCAGACTCTGTGCTGACTGTAGAGCCCAAGGGAGGGCTTGATCTTGCAACCCTAGATCCTGAAACCAAGAGCTGGGCATTTAACCAACTATGTCAACAGGTGCCCTAAATTTTACATATTTTATGAATTTAATGTTATTATCATATTTTTATTTTGCCTGGAAGAGAATTCGGGGTTAAGTATCACTTTAATGAGCATTTATTAGACTACTTCTAAAGGTTTACTTTATAATAAGATTGTTATATTTTTATTGACATTTTCCTTGTTATATATTCCTTATTATCATTTTCTTTATTGTATCATCTGAACTCTTCATATATTAGGGATGTTGCTCCCATGCCACATGCTACAAATATTTTTACTGTTTTATTCCTCAATCAAATTATTTCAAATTCACAGGAAATTTGAGAGCTTTATATTTCTATGTAACTAAATCCATCCTTCTGTGTTTTTTTGGCTTTTGGCTTTTGTTTCATTCTTAGAAAGTCCTTTTCCAAACAAAATTATATGATTATTAGAGTACAATTCCTTTCTGTAATTTTATATTTGCAACCAAATATATAAATCATTAATTGATACAGAATTCATCTCTACATGAGTTAGGGTCCAGTCTTTGTGTGTGTGTGTGTGTGTGTGTGTGTGTGTGTGTGTATGTGCTTTGCAAGAAGTTTGTAAGTAGACCATCACCATTCCCTGAATAAAGCAAACTTTTCTCAAGGCTCTGTGGTACATCTTGAATGTATGACAAATCCATAGAGTCGTATGGACACATCTCTGTGTCCCTGTTTTTCCCCCTAGATTGCAGTTGGCAGTACATACGGACATACACCTGTCAGGAGGAAGCCTTTACTGATGAGTGTGGGGTCCCCTTGTGCACCAGGAGGTGGGCTGGACCACAGGAGAGGATGGGTGGGGACAGCCTCTAGGGTCAGCGGAAGGGCCGACACATGTGTCTATTGTTCCTGTTGTTTTATTTTTTTTATTTTATTTTATTTATCATTACAGCAGCAAGACTAATAGTTTTTTTTTAATATTTATTTATTTATGATAGTCACAGAGAGAGAGAGAGAGGCAGAGACACAGGCAGAGGGAGAAGCAGGCTCCATGCACCGGGAGCCCGATGTGGGATTCGATCCCGGGTCTCCAGGATCGCGCCCCGGGCCAAAGGCAGGCGCCAAACCGCTGCACCACACAGGGATCCTGTTCCTGTTGTTTTAATCACCGTTGTCTTTTGTTGGTTTCCAGCTGGCTAGGCTAGTCTAGAAACTAGGCTGTTTTTCTTTTTCTTTTTTTTATTTAGTTTTAAAGATTTTATTTGTTTATTCATGAGAGACAGAGAGAGGCAGAGACACAGGCAGAGGGAGAAGCAGGCTCCCTGCGGAGACCCCCATGTGAGACTCAAACCTGGGGCTTCGGGGTCACGCCCTGAGCTGAAGGCAGATGCTCAACCGCTGAGCCACCCAGACGTCCCATGGTTGTTTTTCTTTTTAAAGTTTTATGGAAATTTGTTTCGGTAAATTGTAAAAATAAGACACATAGTGATTGTCCTCTGCCTTCTCTGGATTTTGAAGCCTGGAAATAATATTTGTTTCCCAAGATACATTTCTTATCAAGTACTATAACTAAGTAATTATTAAGTAATATAATGTTTACTTCATAAAATTAAATTCCCTAAATGTGGTTTTTTTTTTCAATAAGTGATATTTTAAGTTTAATAATGGATTGAGTTCTATGGATTTATCTTAAAGACAACAATCAGTAACTGAAATTCACCATTCATTCCTTTAAACAAAGGGTTCCCCCTACTCACATAAACTCCCATGTTTACAGCTGGAAGCAAACATAACAGCTCTTTGTGGGGAGGGTGGGAGGGGGTCCCTATAACAGATACGAGTATATCTTGAGAAACGTGTCTGCGTGAAGAACTGAAGACTCTGGTAGGAAATAGTTCTTCACAAGGCAAGAGAGAGGGTGGTGTGCTTTGGTTGAAAGTCAATGGATCTATCAAAAGGTGAATGGACAAAGCAGCTGTGGTCTATGTATACAGTGGAATATTACTCAGCTATTAGAAACGACAAATACCCACCAATTTGCTTCGAAGTGGGTGGAACTGGAGGGTATGATGCTGAGTGAAGTAAGTCAATCGAAGAAGGACAAACAGTGTATGGTCTCATTCATTTGGGGAATATAAATAATAGTGAAAGGGAATAGAGGGGAAGGGAGAAGAAATGGGTAGGAATATCAGAAAGGGAGAGAGAACATGAGAGACTCCTAACTCTGGGAAACGAACTGGAGAGGGGGGGGAGGCAAGGAGGGCGGGGGGGGGGGTTGGGGGTGACTGGGTGACGGGCAATGAGGGGGGCACTTGACGGGATGAGCACTGGGTGTTATTCTGTATGTTGGCAAATTGAACACCAATAAAAAATAAATTTATTATAAAAAAAAAAAGAAAATCGATGGATCTTCAGAAATGACGGGCGGCTTGGAATGTGCAGCGTAGCTTCCCTGGGAGCAGGTCCTAGGGACAGGCCAGCTGTCTGCACGACCTTAAGCAGAGGCCCCGGGACGGCTGTGAGCGCAGAGGAGTGGGGCCCTGGCGCCACCGTGCAGTCCCAGCATCCGCTGGAGGAACAGGGCTCCCTCAAGTTCAGTGGGAGATGGGAGTCAGGGAGCAAGGGAGCGGCGGCCGATGGTGCATGTGGCTCTGCAGGTGGGAGCATCTGTGATGGAGGGACCGCTCTGCCCGCAGGAGCAGGTGCTCCCACCTGGTCTCAGATCACACAGGCAGGGTCGGAGGGGAGAGGAGTCAGTTTTGGGAGGCCACCCGAGGACCGCAGGGACAGGAGCCGGCTGGGGGACACCACCCGAGGGGAATGTTCCCTGCGGGGACGCAGACCACAGGCCCGTCACCCAGAGGTGCGCAGTGAGAGGAGCGTGGAAAGGTTAGTGCGCAGGGATCTTGATGTTGGAGCTCTGGTGAGAGATGGGCCCGACCTGGGTGTCTATCGTCCCCTACACTTTCCGTCTCCAGTTGTGAGGGAAATGGGAGCCTGGTCAGGGCGCCACCTGGAGATGTCCCCGGGGTGGGCCGCGCTCCCTCGCCCGCCTCACTTCCAAGGAAGTCTGTAGCGCTCTCCCAGCCAACCAAAGGATGGAAAAAATATATATCTGAAATGACCAGGATCAGGGAAAAGAGGGTCCGGGATGATTGTCGTGCAGCGAAGGGTGATGAACTGGATGATTTTGGCAACGGGATGACATTTGACAGAAGCCGAGTGAGGTCCTCTTCCAGGTACAAGAAGCGGTGTAGACGGCTCGCAGGTACAATCTAAAGCGGAAAGAAAACCATGAGAAAAACTGAGTCCATATGAGCAGCAAACTGAAGTGGGCGAGGTTTTGAGCAAATGATGTATTTTAAGATCCTAGGGACATGGTTTCCCCCGCAGTTTACAAGGTTCCTGTAGAGTTCACGGGGACAGGAGCACCGACTGTGGGACAGAACTTGACTTGATGCCGAAAAAATACGTAATCACAATAATGTGACACACTTATCTCTTCTCTTTTAGGATCAAACTGCAAAATGTACAAAAGCTATAAAAGGGAACGTGGAAATGAATATAAATGTTTTATCTGACGATACAAAGGCAGCATCATAGCTGTCGGAAAAGGGGAAGTATTTGACAAAGAAAGAAAGAAAGAAAGAAAGAAAGAAAGAAAGAAAGAAAGAAGAAAAAGAAAGATAAGAAAGAAAGAAAGAAAGAAAGAAAGAAAGAAAGAAGAATAAGCAACTCAGACTGATTGGGAAAGGCTCCGGCCACAGCAGAAGTGCTTTGTCATCCTTGTGTTTTATGAGATCCATAAATACTGTCATCACCAAAGATATATCACGTCAAGATCAAAATCATGTTTCTTATTAAGTACGGTAAATTAGAATATTTTAGCCTTCTTGACAATGACAGTCTTGCCTACTTTTACTTTACATTGGTTAAAACACTTCTTTTTTATTTTTTAATTTTTTTAAAGATTTAATTTATTTATTCATGAGACACACAGAGAAAGAGAGACAGAGAGACAGAGACACAGAGACACAGAGAGAGACACAGGCAGAAGGAGAAGCAGCCTCCATGCAGGGAGCCCGATGCGGAACTTGATCCCGGGTCTCCAGGATCATGCCCTGGGCTGAAGGCGACGCTAAACTGCTGAGCCACCCGGGCTGCCCCAAACACTTCTTTTTTAAAATGCAGAATTTCTCTTAATAAAAAGGATAGGTTATTATCTCTTTGAACAATATGCACTGTTCCCCTTTTTGAGATTTATTATTTCTATATGCAGTCTTAATTATTATGGGGGAAAACAGGCTACTACAAAAACAAGTAAACAGACATTTAATAAATGTATCCCCTTCAACATCAATGACTCACTAAGACTCATTATTAATACTATATTGACACTATCACCGTTAACAATATTTATACTTTATAATTCATTCAACACATTTTTATTGAACTAACCTGGGATACAATGAATAAAATATTTAAGATCCCACACCTACAAAAACTCACATAATAGAGATTAAACATTCTTTGGTTAGGTAGAAGAATTAGTTCTCTATATTTTGAACTTTGACATAGACTTTTTCATATTTTTCTTTTTTAATTAACTTTTTTTTAAATAGATTTTTTTCTTTTACTTCAGTGGTTGATAATTAGTAGTGGAATTTTCTAATTAATTAACAAAATATAGGGGCAGCCCGGGTGGCTCAGTGGTTTAGCACTTGCCTTCATTCCAGGGCATGACCCTGGAGACCCCAGATAGAGTCCCACATCGGGCTCCCTGCAAGGAGCCTTCTTCTCCCTCCACCTGTGCCTCTGCCTCTCTCTCTCTCTGTCTCCTCTCTGTGTATTCTCATTAATAGATAATAAAAATCTTTTAAAAAATAAAAATTAATTAACAAAATATTTTGAGGTAACTCTCATATGCTGCCTTTCTAAAAATATTTTTAATTTTTACTTTTGAAAATTTAATTTTATAATGGGAGATCAAGAGAGTATGCAATAAAAACAAATACTACATTAAAAAAAAAGCTGTCATCATGTGACGGATCTAGAATCGTGACGAATGCTCATTCCCGACAGCTGGGGAGACTTTGGGAAGGACTAGGCTGGAAACAATTTGAACTGTCTGCCTCCGGGAGGCAGCAGAGGGAGCAGAAGGCTGAGGGTCCTGCTCTATCACTTCTCTATATTGTTTTATTTTTCAGCATCTTCACAAAAATAGGGGGAAAATGAAAAGCTGTTGGTACAATCTATTCTCTACTCTCTCCATTATCTTGATTTTCCAGAAAGACCGATAAGGGACTAGTTTTACTTTAGCTCTGCCCTTTGGGGGGTTGCAGAGAGCACCAGCGAGAAGTGGTGACAGAGGAAGAAAGTTGAGGCACCGGGGGGTCAGGGACCCCCTGCACCGGGACCGGGCACCTGTCCCGAGTCTGCCTTCAGCCCGGTTAACACCTGGGGACACCGCTTCACGCTCCTAAACCTGGTTTATTCTTATTTAAAGCCAACATGGGTGGACATCTAGAGGGTATAACCCCTAATGAGATAAATCAGCCAGAGAAAGACAAATTCTATGTGATTTCCCTCATATGTGGGATATAGGAGACAGAACAAGTGAGCAAAGGGGAGGAGGGAGATAAACCAAGAAACAGACTCTTCACCCTAGAGATCACCCTGCTGGTCACCAGAGGGGGGAGGGCAGGTGATGGGGATGAGGAGGCACCTGCTGTGATGAGCACCGGGATGTGTGGAAGTGTTGAATCACCACGTTGTACACCCGAAACTAATATAACACTGTGTGTTAACTAACTGGAATTTAAATTAAAAAGATAATTAAAAAAAAAAAAGACCTAGCCCAGAGGCGGGCACATGTAGAATGTGACGGATGAACTCATGGGTGCTTTTCCATCCCATGGCTCAGGAGTGAGCCCAGGCCCAGCTGCACCCCGGAGCTCTCTCCTGTCCCGTGTCTACGCAGATCCACGCTGCTGATGGGCATCGGCAGCCCCATAATCCATAAAGAGATAAAGGGAGAAAAAAATATAAAAAATAATCAAAGGGATGGAACGAGATTTGCAGTCTCCAAAATAATTTTACATGTGGAAACAGCCCTTCGAAAGGGAATCGTGAGTGGGAAGCACATAGAATGAGAAGGACCCCCCAGAAAGGAGGAGGGCAGAGAGACAGATCCTCGGACACTGTGTAATTGAAAATAACTAAATCTGGCCCTTTTTTTTTTTTAATGAGATTGTGAGTTCAGTAAGCCTAAGGGCTTCCACTGCCATTTCTGCTATTCACTCAAACCTTACGATCAAAAGTCGTGATGAGACTTCATTCAGCACGTGACCTATTTGCTAGACAAATATTACATTTTTAGTGTAGTTATTTTTCTCCTTGAAAATAATAAAAGGTTTCACAGAAATTACCATTGACTAAGGAAACTGTGTTTAGAGGCAGAATTTCCTTTTTTTTTTTTTTTTCTATAAGTGATTCAACTGCTGGAAAAATTAGCTCCACATTTTTTTTTTTTTTGGAGACATTGTAAGCAGTAGCAACTCAATGCACGAAGGGTGCCAAGCATGACCATTGTCACTTAAAATTGCTCCTATTGGGACACCTGGCTGGCTCTGTGGTTGAGCATCTGCCTTCGGCTCGGCTCATGTCATGATCGAGGGGTCCCAGGATCTAGTCCCACATCGGGCTCCCTGCATGGAGCCTGCTTCTCCCTGTACCCGTGTCTCTGCCTCTCTCTGTGTCTCTCATGAATAAATAAATAAAATATTTAAAATAAAATAAAATTGCTCCCGTGTTGTATTCATCTTCTGTAATATTTTTCCCCTTAAAATTTAGATTGCTATCTCCATCTGTGTAGGTCATAGTCACTTGACTTCCTCAACTGCAGATACTGTAATTCCTCCCTATACAGCGATGCTGAGCCTCACTTAGTAATAGCAGGTTAATGAGAAAGTGTGAAAATGGTCTCACACACTAGCTCCGAATGTTTGGAGGGGTGACGAGTGGTAACACGTTGTCATCAGTTTCATTGTTACACTGAAGAAAATAATCTCATCCATTCTTTTTTTTTTTTAACCAATAAATAACACCGACTACTTTTCATACCTTTTCACATTTTACGGACTGTCTGTTTTCACACATAAAGAAATGCTTTTGGTGGAGTCTTAGCTACTATGACTGTGCGTTAAGCTACGTATAATTAATGCCATTTTACAAATAGACAAAAGGTACGCTTTCCTGGCTTGATGCACGATTTATATGGAGCTACGTTTAAGTTCCTATATCATGTGGACAATATTGTCTTCACCATTCAGATCATCCAGCGTCAGCAACACCGTGGTGAACGTTGGTGTTTTCCTCAGCAGGACTCAAGTGTTGCCTTGGTCCTTTTTTTTTTTTAATTTTACAAAATATTTTATTTATTTATTCATGAGAGACAGAGGCAGAGACACAGGCAGAGGGAAAAGCAAGCCCCATGCAGGGGAGCTGATGTGGGATTCGATCCCGGGACTCCGGGGTCATGCCCTGGGCCGAAGGCAGATGCTCAACCACTGAGCCACCCAGGGGGGGCCCTGCCTTGGTCCTTTTTTGTTGGTTCCTTTGGAGCTCTTCCCTGAGGTTTGGTTCTATCTCATCTCACATTTCTTTTCTTTCTTTCTTTCTTTCTTTCTTTCTTTCTTTCTTTCTTTCTTTCTTTCTTTCTTTTTTTTTTTCATTTCACATTTCTACCGGGTTTATTTGAATGGCAATCACAGTCCCCAAGGAACCAGATGAATTTTCTTACCACACAATGCTCATTGTCCAAAGACTCTGCGGCAATCTCGGGTCTCAGGGAGCAGGTGGTTTCACCCAAGGCAACCCCCGAACGTGAGAGTCAGCAGACAGACGAGACAGTCTACATCCACCCCAGTCTTGTCACCCTCTCTAGTTTTTCCCACTCATTTTCCTTCCTTTCCCCTATAATCCCTTGATGGTTTGTCTCCCTCTCTAATTTTCCCACTCATGTCCACCCAGATCTTGGTCTGAGATACATGGGAAGGCCAGAGAACCTGATTCATCCATGAGGAATGCGTGAGCATGGACCTTTAGGAGAGGATGCAGTGCCTGCCTCCCCTCCCCCACCTGCCTCCCCCTGCCACCCCCACGCACCACATACTCCTTTCAGCGTCTCTGCTCTAATAGGTTCACTCTTGTTCCTCACCTCAAGTCCAAACTCAGGAGGCTTTTCTTTGGAAGAGCAGGACAGCACAAATCCAGGCCAGTTGAAGCCTACCCTACTCAAGGGGAACCACCCACACATTGAGAAGCTTCCCCTCCTTGGCAGGGATGATGGGGACCCCGGGAGCCCTAATGCAGGGGCCACAGCTGCGGGCGAGCGGGACAGGCTGTGGCCGACTCCCAGACTCGGAGCGGCACATCTTTGCACGTCGCCTCGGTGTATCCGATTTACCAACTGAATTACACAAACTGTTTATGGCATTTATTGGGTTTACTTTCCAATAGGATGGAAATAGCGTGTTTTATACTTTCGCAGAAACATCAGTACTGCGTCCACGTGTCAATAGCGTTGCAGCCGACTTGGTATATGTTTATCCGCTTATCACTCTCAGACACGTATTACCCAGCCCTTTAGATGTTTAAAGAGCATAACTTGTGCTGTCTTCTTCCCACCTAATAATACATGTATCATCTCAACGGCATGTTATAAACTATTTGGCAATATTCCCGGGAGAGCTATCAACTGGGATGTTGGTAAGAAACAGAGATGAGAATGAACCTGTCTGGTTAAAATATGCAACATGGGATTTATTGTCGATCAACAGTACAGACAAAAATGCACCACTGTCATTTTTTTTATTTCTTTCCCAGGCAGGAGACGTAACATCCGGGCTTGGGCTCGGAGCGGGTGTTCGGGTGGTACGTCGGTGAGCGGTGTGATTAGGGTCCCAGGGAAAGTCGGTGTGGGGGTGCATTTAAAGGCAACTTCTCTTGGGAAAGGTGTGCGTCTTCCATGTGGGCTCAGATGCACACAGAGTGCCCTCCCAGAAAGTCTGTGCACCAAGCGAGCCTGGAGCACATACGTGTGCACACGAGCTGCACCCAAGAGATGCAGTCCCTCCATCCATGGGCTGAGTGGTGTGCAGATGGTGCCTGACCCTGCATCTCTGGAGAAGGTTATGGCAGAGGGTGGGGAGACCTGGGATGGGGACCCGTCTGTGTGAGTCTGTCACAGGAAGTGGCGGGAAGAGAAGCCATCCCACCACCACCCTTCATTCCTGGGCCCCTTTATTCCAGCATTGGGAACAGGATACTATGCATCAGCCATTAATTCTCCATTCACCTTCATCCTGCTTAAAAGGGTTGCAAGCAGTTTATAATGGAGGTGATGCATGTGAGAACCCAAAAGGGGCATCACGGCCAGATGCACATTGCTATGCCTCCTTTGTCTGAAGTCATGTGGGGAAGGGTCCCATGGGGATAACCAAGCACTCCTGAGCGGTGGCACCAGGGCAAGACTCGTATGTGGAATTGCATTCAATCCCCACAGAGAAAATCCCACCCCCTCCAGGATATAACCCACATGGGCCTGGGGGCTGGTGGAGCCTCCTGTAGGGATAAGGCCATTCTGGGGACTCACAGCTGGTTCGTCCCTGGGAGGTAGTTGGACCCTCAGCAGAGTAGCTCGATGCAGCAGGATGAGAGGAGGCTGCATGGCTTCCGTTGTTCCCACCATGGCCACTCTGCTCGTGAAGCCCTGTCCCTTGTGCCAGCCATGGGGTGGCTGAGAGAAGAGGCCACGTGACAGCAGTGCTCCTTCCACACCTCAGACCAACCGACCAGAGCAGTCCCCACTCCCCAAAGCACACGACCACCTTACCTGCTGTCACTTAGTTCCCTGTGGAAAGCTGACTCCCTAACCAACCAAAATGTGAGTGTACGCCACTCACAGTCAGGACCCCTCCCACCCTTTCTTTTAGGATCCTCTTTTGCAGGACTGGGGGGGTGCTTGGGGTCTGCTCTAGGCTGGCCCCAGCATGTCAGACTGGTTGTTTTCCACATGGTCAGCTGCTCATGGACCACCCATGAGGCCATGGGCTTGAAGAGGGAGAGACCTCTCTGCAGGAGGCTTGCATGCTCCCTGGCTCTGCACCCCCACCCCCAGATCTGGCAGGTTCTCAATCATCCAATAAATGGGGGGAACCAATACTGTCAGGTGCGCTATTTACTACTCCTTGAACCTAAGATATCCAGAAAGTGCTCCCTCCTTATTTTGGTGGGAGGAAGCTCTAGTATCAGATGAGATGTGTCAGCCTGCTACAGGCCATTCGACCAGAAACTTCATCCATGTTTCATTCGTGATGAATATCTGATCATTTAGTGTCTTTCATCTGTTTTGCCAACACTGTCTGGCAGGCAAACTCTCACAAGGCCCCTTGGGACACCTGAGATATCCTGATATCCTGGGCTGCTGAGCCCCAGGTCATCCGAGTGGCGGCCCAACATGATGTTCTGTGGAAAATCCAGGTGGCCTATAGACTAGGACTGGATTGTACAGAGGATGGCGGAGCTAAGAGTCCTGAGGAGAGACAATCATAGGGAGACAGTTTGCACACAGAGGGTGGTGCTTTGATGCCCTAACCTGTGGGGATTTTGAAGAGTGCATCTGCTAAGATGGTTGCAGGGACCACACAGAGCTACACAGCTGACACAGCAGTGGAAATGGGGGCTCCACGCTCGTCTGCCATGAGTTCCCTTCTAGGGCCTCTCCTGGTGCTAATTCATCTGGGTTTCCATGAAAGCCAAGACTGAAAGCAGGGCTTCCCTGTAGGTAATAGATATGAGATTGATTCCAGGAACCAGGAGAGATGGATGCAGGAGAGTGCGCTGGGTGAGCTGGAAAGATCAAAGTAGGGGTGTCGCTGATGGGGTTGAGGGCCTCCACTCTCCCCAACTTCTGAGCAGTCTACAGAGTGACCCCCAGGGGACCCATCGGATGGCGAGGACGCTCCCTTCACCCATCAGCGAGGATGCCCCAGGGTTGAGCATTGTGCTCCAGGAGCATGAGCTTCCCGAGCTGTGGCCTGGACGCTAGGGCTGAGCAGGTCCCTGGGTCACTGGGCACAGAAGCAGCAAGCCTGGGTCAGGCCAGAGCTCGTGAGTCTGCAGAGCCTGGGGTAGAAATCTGCCTCATAACCAGGCCGTGAGAATGTGGGGGGCACTCACTGTCCGGAAACACTGTCGCGCTATAGAACAAGACTCAACAGAAGGATATTTAACTGTGTACAATTACCCCAACCATCCACATTATAAAAAAAATACAGAAAATTTAAAAATTACATTGCAGAATTTTTTTAAAGTGTGTGTTAAATGGTAAAATCCATAGAAAATTAATTTGTTAAATGTTGTCGATGTAAAGATCATCTAGCCCTGAACGGCTTACTTGTAATTTGAGACTAACACTATCTGTACTTCTAATGTATTTTGATTGGTAGGGGCGCTATTTCTCTTGGGACATAAACTGAAATGATAGGCACCACCCCAAAAAATCCTGAAATGTAAAATACCCAGATAGTCTCCATTTGAGAAGGTAACTCGATAATTTCTACATTACAGACGATATTCAAAGGTGATGAAATCTATATATGCATGATGACTATGGTTCCAGAATTTTTCTCCCCTGAAGTTATAAATATTCTAAAGTTTCCCTCATTTTCGTAATTCTATTTTAAAACATTTTGCCACTCGACTTTATTATTCTGTTTTCCTTGAGGAGTTCATGAAATAAATAATACATTCTACTGGCTTCTGGATCAGACAACATAATCTGTGATGGATCTGAGCTTTTACCATGTTTTACACTTATTCAATAAAGATTTATCAAGTGTCTTCTGGATGGAGCACGCTTAATGCGCCAGGCACAATAGTAAACATATATTTGGAACCATAACTTATTTACCTGGTACTACCTGGAATTTTAGTATTTTTATTCCCCTTCAGTAGATTATTGGAAACTCCTGAAAATTATCCATAGTAGTTCATACAGGTTTTTTTCAGTCTTTGAAATCAATCTTGACACAATCCAGTAAATACAAGCTGTATATTATAGCAATAAATATTTGTATAAGGCGCAAGTGAATTTTAGGGAAGAAGATATTATCTTTAAGCACAATGATCAAGTTAAGAAAGCAAAAGCAAATGCAAAAAACAACCAGAAATTGTGTTAAAATGAAAGATTACGTCTTGCAAATGGTATCGAGATGACTGGAAGGTTAGGAAAATGGGAATCACTGGGAACCGAGTCACACTTCTTGAATGAGGTGAATGGTGGGGGATGTTCTTGGTGATTGGTTTTGCATCATTGATCAATGTCATAATTTTAAATCCTAGCCTCGTATTCCGTGTAAACCATATGTCCTTCTATTTCAGTGTGCATTCAAAGAGGCAGCAATCCAAGGCTTAAGAGGCGATTATAGAACACTAAATAACTCTAAGTAGTTTAACTTAGGTCTGTTCTCAGATACCATGAAGGAAATGGTTGGTGTAAATACAATATCAATTGCACATAGTCTTCAGAGAAGATCTTGTGCCCCTGACCACGGTGGTTTATAGGAAGGTCCTGATTCCTACAGGAAGGTCCTGCATGAACCACATCTCCCTGGAGAAGGCACCCCTGTGGCTTTGGATGACCTCTTACCTGGAAGTCATGCAGATAGATCAACATACATTAAAAAAAAATGTAGTTAGTGTACTGTGACTTAAGGTAATCTGAGTTGTAGCTCATCAGTTCAGGTTGGAAAGAACAGTTCTCCCCATGATTATTCTGAATTTCTTTTAAATTGTTCTTCTTAAGAATAAGAATGAGTGACATATCAGAAGAGTTTGAAAGTTAAAAACACACATAGGGGCTAAATTATACAAACAACTTATTTTTAAAGATTGAAGAAGACAGCTCATGTAAAATCTCAACTTATGTAAAATCCCAACCTCAAATATAGATAATGTGGAAATAGCTTTTGGATGCTATTTTCCCTTCAGTAATGACAATTCTCTCCTACCTTTGATGGGAAGACCAGATTTATGTTGGTAATACTAAGAAAGACAGTATGTTATAACCAATTCAATAAAAAGAATGTGTTTTTATTGAAATGTTCCTTCTACCACACGGATATAATCTTTCCCGATAAGCTATTTTATACCATTGAGAATTTTTTTTATTTTGATTAACAACCTTCTCCAATTCAAAATTGAAACTCAGTACTTGATCCAACGTTTCTTGTCAACTTTTAAAAATAGCTCTTAAAGTAAAAGGCAACTTCGACATATTTTTTTCAAGTAATTCAATGAGAGGAAATTTTCCTTTTACCGCCATTTGAGTTTGGAGAATATATTCTGAACGAAAGGATTTGGGTTAATGAGAATGTGAATAATCGTTTTTTGTTTGCCTCTTTTGTCCTTTCTCATGTGCTTGGAATCTAGCCGTTCACATGTAGGGAAATGTTTCGTTGTTCTTTGTACTCTGTTCAGCCCTTTCCTGAACAAGTTCATCCAAGGATGCTGTGCCAGTCACTTCAGCAAATACTTGGGAAAGTGCAGAACTGTGGTTTGCAGCCAGAAGTGCTGTGGAAGTATTAGGGACAGAGCTTTTTGAAAGAACTTGATGTTGAACTAAGCTTTGAAGGAGGGGTAGGATTGGGATATGTGAGGGTGTTAATCAGTGTATTCAAAATGGAAGCAAATGCATGAGAGAGACAAAAGAGTTGCTAAAGTCTGGATAGAGAACTCACACGGTGCATTTTCACTGGAATGGAGGTAGACGGATAGTTGTCACGACTATGAAGTCTGTGTGGGTTCAGGTCAATGCACAGAGAGCATATTCATTGGGCACTGAAGAGTTACATAATGTGTAAGATGGTCACCTGCTCTAAGATAGGTTTTAAGACAAAGCCACAGTGACCAAATCAGCAATGCAAAACCAGAAATTGTAATTAATTCAACATCATGTCTTTTTTTTTAACATCATGTCTTTTAAACTGTAAGTACATCATTTAAAAAGCAGTAAAATGGAAATCATTGGGAAATGACTATGTCAGGCACTTCACTTTTATGAAAAGTATTTTAGAATCAATTTTGTTGATTTCTACCAAAACAGTCTGATAGGACATTTATTGGGAACCTTCAGGTACATAAAAATTTGGGGAGACTGCAGTCTTATCTACAGTAGCCAAACTATGGAAGTGGCCCAAGTTTCCATTGACTGATGCATAGATAAAGAAGTGGTACTTGTCTTACTAGAATGGAATGGAATGGAGTGGAACTAGAGAAAGACACATACCATATGATTTCACTTATATGTGGAATTTAAGAAGCAAAACAAGTGAGGAAAGGAAAAGAGAAACAACAGAGAGACAAAGAAGGAGAGCAACCAGAAACAGACTCCTGACTCTAGAGAACACACTGATGGTCACCGGAGGCAAGGTTGGGATGAGGGTGAGGGGAATAGGGGATTTGGAATTAAAGAGTATGCTTATCATGATGAAAACAAAACAAAATGATAAAAAATAGCGATAATAAAACAATATTTAATGAAAAAATTGTGCTAAGTGAAAAAAATGGAGGAGAATTGACTTCTTAACAATATGATATATTTCAATCAATGAACGTGGCTTATCTGTCCATTAATTTAGGAAGTATTCGTTACTCTCACCAATATTTATAGTTTTTAGTACATGAATCCAGAATTATTTTTTTAAAAGATTTTATTTATTTATTCATGAGAGGCAGAGACATAGGCAGAGGGAGAAGCAGGCTCCATGCAGGGAGCCCGATGTGGGACTTGATCCCAGCACCCCAGGATCACTCTCTGAGCTGAGGGCAGGCGCTAAACCACTGAGCCACCCAGGGATCCCCCAGTATTATTTCCTTAAGTATATATTCCTAAATATTTCATGTTTTAAGATATAATAAATGGTATTCTTCACATTTCTATTTTTAATTATTCCTTGCTAGTCTGTAGAAATCCAATTTTTATATTGACTTTATATCCAGAGACCTTGATAAGTTCATAGGTTACCTTCAGTAACTTATTTTATAAAATCTTGAGGATTTTTTTTTTAAAGATTTTATTCAGGGAGCCTGACACAGGGCTCCATCCCAGGACCCGGGATCATGGCTTGAATGAAAGACAGATGTTTTACCCACTGAGCCACCAAGGTGTCCCTCTTTGGGATTTCTTACCTAGATGATCATGTTGTCTGAAAATAAATAAATAAATAAATAAATAAATAAATAAATAAATAAATAAATAATTTTAAATCTACATGCCTATTATTTTTTTCTTTTTTTGGTTCCGTGTCCATCATCAACCGTGCATCTGTTCTCAGCCACAAGACTCGGGAGTGGGGTGAAGGGATGGTGTCCAGGGGTACAGTTCTGCAGTTAGTCTTCATAAAGGAAGTAATGACTAAAGACCTAGAGACATAAAATATTTATCCAAAAATCTCAAAAGATGTTTTTGCATTGTAGTGACTGTGATCCAAGATTTTCCAGGCACTGTCTCTACCTTTACAGGAAGTCGAATGCTGCCTGTGTGTCTGTCTTGCATTGAAATATACACAATGATGGAGAAAAATGCCTGATATCAATGTAAGTAATAATATACAGATCAAAACTGGAGGTGGAATCTGAATGCAATTTTGTTTAACAGCATACAGAGCTAATACACAGCAAAAAAGACCAGCAGACAGCTCAAAAATAGCAATGTTTCTGTTTGCAATTTCTATACTTTACAGATTTCCTACAATGAATAGGAATTACCTTTATAATCGGACAAAAACAGTTTAAAAAGCAAGTTTGCTTGTAATCTTTGTGTCCCTCTGTCGTGAGCATTAAAATGTGCTAATCTAACATACGTTCTCATCGTTTATTTACGATGAGAAAGCGTTTATCTGATCTCTCTCTCTCTCAAGAGAAGGTTTGCATTCTTAAAGAGAATTTCTGCTGCCTCTCTCCCAAACCTAACAGATGGGCTGACCTTTAGATTTAAGGAGTGTTTGGAGCAATCTTCAAATTTCGTTTTCCGCAGTTAACTCCTTTAAGTGGCCGCAGTTACTCTCTTTGGCGGTTCTAGATTTGAAAGCACACACAACACGGGCTCACGTAAACATGAGATTTAGATTTCCTGACTTTTAGCTTCATTGTGCCAACTCTTAGGAGGTTCATCCCTCATCAATTTTGTTATGATTTAAGAATCACAGAACAATCTGGCTGTCCCTTCCTACAAACATAATCCCCGATGCCTGCTGTCTTTCCTCGTCATTAGTTTTGCACATTAGAGATGGAGGCACCGTAATTGTTTCCCATTTAACACGATCAGCAGCTGAGCAGGGCCTGGTGCAGAGCCTCCTGTCTGCATGTGGGCGAGAGTCTCAGCCTCCCCGCAGGAGCTGGGCGCAGCCACGGGGCCGGGGGGGGGGGGGGGGCAGGTGAGGGTGCCCATGCTCCCAGCCGCGGCCCCCCTCCTCTATCAATGTCCTACAGAAAATCGGAGCTGCACTCTCGCTCATTCTTAGGGCAGGGTCCCCAGAATTAAAGCAGTGTTGAGAGGTAATTGAATATACTTAGATTTGTGTCTTAATTACCTTTGTGATGGGAGGTTTACCTTTAGCACGGTGTTTTGATAATGTAGCAGGACCGATTATTTTGTGGGATCGCCCACCGTGTTAAGGAAACACAGACTGTAATTTTGAGATAAGGAAGTTCAGTGGGAATCATGCTCTAAAAGTGCATCACTTATGGCAGCCTCTTCGTGTTTTTTCTTTTTCTTTCTTTCTTTTTTTTGTTCTTTTTTTGTTTTGTTTTGTTTTGCCAGTTGCTGAGCATTTCTGGGCTTGGGATTTCAGCACCGTCTTGATCATCTTTTACTTCTGCGCCCACTGGCGATGGGAGCTCCCCGTGGGACGTGGGATTCAGCACTTAAAACGATGGAAGCGGTGCTTGACAACTGTTTCTTAAAGAAAGGAGTCCCACTAATAGGAATACTTATTTTTAGTGGCAAAAGGTGGAAATAGAAGAGATACAGAAGGTATTCACGGTGGGTCGGGGCTCACAGGTCAGAGCAGTAGTGATGAAACAAGCTTCGGAAGCCGAGACTGCGCTGCGTCCCAGGTGGGGGCCCTTCCCGATCACATCTGCTGGAGATTGCAGCACCCCCACATCTGTCCAGCGCCTTACCTGTCTCCTGAGTGGAAGCAGATCCTCAGGTACCGCTTCCCACAGGAGGGGACTTTCAGCTGAATATTCAGGGGTGAAAGAGTTTGGTGGACAAGGAAGGGATCCCTGGAGGCAGATGCACTTCTAGAAAGTAAAGGGCACTGGGTTCCGAGGTGGCAGGTGGCTCTGGGGCAAGCTGACCAGAGCATCCACGGTGGGGAGAGGACGCGATGGGGGTGCTGTGGTGCCTGCAGGGGCCTGGGCCCGGGTGGGTGGTGGGGCCTCCCACCAAGTCAGGGTTGCTCTGCTGTCTCCCCGTGTCGGCCGTGGGGCAGGTGGCAGGCCTTGGGCATCCTTGCTCCCCCCCAGTTCCCGACCACATGGCCAGCACGTGCTGACAGCTGGAGAAAGCCAGCGGGCTCTTCACGGTGGCACGCCCTCCCAGCATGGGAGGAAGCCTTGTCTCTACTGCCTCCACTTCGAATCCCACACCCGGAGCTGAGGGCCTCTGGCTGGGGCAGCACGGGGAGCGTGTCCTCCCCCCTCAGAGGGGTGTCCCCAAGGGGAATAGGCGGTGAGATCCTGACGCAGAGGAGGAGCCTGCCCGAGGAGGCAGCTCAACTATATCCTCATGTTCTTTTTTTGTTTTTTAAAAGATTTTATTTACTTATTCATGAGAGACACGGAGAGAGAGGCAGAGACCCAGGCAGAGGGAGAAGCAGGTTCCATGCGGGGAGCCCAACGTGGGACTCGATCCCGGGGTCACCCCCTGAGCTGAAGGCAGACGCTCAACTGCTGAGCCACCCAGGGATCCCCATATCCTCATATTCTTGACAAAGGATAAGACCTTGACATTCTCAACATAAACCTCATTTATCTCATTTATGAGGCTCAGTTTCCCTTGTGGTCTATTCGGATGGGTGCATTTTCTAGATTGGGATTCTTTCTATTAGGGAATTGAACGGGGTGGCTTTTAGCTACATGCCATATAGCTAAACCATTATAATGATCTCAACACATCACAGGATGTTTCTTGGACTGATCTTGACACATCTTCTGTCTAAAATTTATCAGTGAAACCCCCTGTGTCTGTAGCAGTCGGGGTTCTCCAGAGCAACAACGTATGTGTGTGAACACCACCCCACCACCCCACACACGTTATATCATGTTTTCATACCTTCAGGTTGTTTGCTTCAACCACAAGATGCTCTAGAATTCTAATTCATCACCAACATATATCTCTCATGGAGCATTTGTTGTATTTTATGTAAAGATAACTTCAAGTTCAGTTTATTTCCCTTAAATTTTCAATTGCGTAAATTGGATATAGTTGAGGTGACTCCAAAATTTAGATGGATAATATAAAAGAAAACCAACTCAGTATGGTTATTTACTGATGATATCTGTCCTTATTTACTATTCTTGCCATATCACTGCACTTAGAATTGTTTTTTGGGATTTGAGAAAAACTTTGCCTTGGCTCCTTTCTCATTCTTAGCCATGATTTCCGTTGTGATCACTGACATGCTTTTCTGGGTCATGTTTATCCATCTTTGTTAAAACTGTCTGTGGATATGACATCCTCTGGCTTTTGTGATTATCAAACTCCAGTTGGTCTTGAATCAGATGAGCTAAGAGTCAACAGGATGATTCCATTCACAAACTAGTGACTGCCCCCAGACTAGTTTCTGGGAATAATTTAAAATCCCAGAATTATTGTTGGAAGGGACCCCTGAGGATTACAGGTCAGCTGCCCCAGTTAATTGAAGGTCTACACCACCCTCAAGAAAATCAGCCACTTCTTCATTATGACTTTGTGAGATGCTTGTTTTATTTTTAGCAGTTGTAGCCATTAGACCATCGCACTGCCTTGGTGTCTACCGGCCACTGAATTTTATAATGAGCAAATTGCACAGACTTGGCTTATGCCTTAAAAATCATCAATAGCAACATGGCATTCGCTCACCAGAACCATAAATGTAGGAGGAACTTGGTCCCTGGAAGTAGTTCTTGCAAGGTTATGCAAATTTCTTCCAGAAATTGCCTACAGGTGAAGGAAATTTTAAGAGAAATGACTTGAAAGAAGAATAACTTCTAAGAGCACATCTTTTCCATCTCGCTCCTCCTCCTTCCTCTCCCCACAAACATCCACACCCCTGCCCCATGTAGAAGGGAACCCAGGTTTTCTAAATTTTTTTTATTGTATTTTATCTTTTTGTATGTTAAAACACTATTAACACAGTCCATGCTAGCAGCTTGTAAAGAAATAAATGGCGCTTGCAGCTTACGAAGCACCTTCAGCATTTAATCAAGTGAGAAAACTGTTCATTGCTTCATAGACCACAAATCATGAACATTATCTTCTTCGTTCTGTGTGGACTCTGAATACCCTAAGACCAGAAGATTCAATGTGAATTGAATATGCAAGAAAACAGGACCTATGAAGTATTCAGTACAGACAAGGATATAAAAATAGTAGTACCCCACGTGTATTGTGTGGATTCTGCATCGAGACTTTGAATTCCATCAAAATCTTTTTTTTGTTTGTTTGTTTTTTTAGAATTCCATCAAAATCTTGGAAGAAAATATATCCTTAAAGACATTTTATATCAAATTACGCTTTAAGATGCAAATAAACAGGAAACTATTGCTATGCTTCATTCTCCCCTGGAGGGAACAAAAAATTACTAATTAATTGTGTAAGCAAAAACATAAGAAATAAATAAACAAGCATCACTTCAAAATCAGAAATCACTAACAAGTTTTGAGGCAAAAACTGTAGGAAATATGAACTTTATGCTAGAATGAAAGCATGAAGGAGATCACAGGTTATGTCATCTTTTATTTAAAAAGAGCCATTTCTCTGCAGTATTTTTAAAGCAAAGTAACAAAAGTCTATTGTTTGTTTTTAATGGTGAAGCGCATACAATGCATGGACACAATCCAGGTATTTAAACCATTTGCCTCTGATAGGAATGAACTACATTTGTGGATCGGAGCCCAGGAAAAGGATGCAAGGGGAAAATACAGAAGAAGGCGACCTAAACACAAAAAGGGTCTCTCAATACAAGGGTGAAAGAGGTCAAAGGATGGAGCTGCATTTCAGGAGAAAGATGGTGTTCTTTTGTTTTGTTTTGTTTTGTTTTGTTTTTACCATATGCGCCAACATTTGGGCCTATTTTGATATCTGTATTCGTTTTCCCTTACAACTTATTTATTGTATTAAGATAATACAGTTTTTAAGACACAGTGTTATCCCAACAGCACCTCTGGTCTACGAGCTCTTCCCTGACATCCCTCTAGAGCTCTGTAGAACTCGATGTCATTTAAATAGATGATCTTTTTCTTTTTCTTTTTTTTTCTTTTTCTTTACTTTTTCTTTCTTTATTTATTTCTTTTTTTTTTTTTTTAAGAAATGTCTTGTAAGAGGGGCCCCTGGGTGGCTCAGTGATTGAGCGTCTGCCTTCGGCTCAGGGCGTGATCCCATGGTCCTGGGATCGAGTCCCACATCGGGCTCCCTGCCTGGAGCCTGCTTCTCTCTCCGCCTGTGTCTCTGCCTCTTTCTCTCTGTGTGTCTCTCATGAATAGATAAATAAAATAAAATCTTAAAAAAAAGTAATATGTAAGAAACTTTACTTTTTTTTTTTTTTGGAATTTGCAATGAGAGTTTTCATTTAAAACCATACTACTGTGCAATTTTGTGATTTAAAAAAATCATTTTGTCCTGGCCAATTTTATGGAATTTGTCTAGAAAAATTTCGGCAAGTTGAGGTGAACTCGTTTCATGAGAAAATTGCTGTATTTTCCTGAGCCGCCCATTTCTGACTGTCTCAGCCTCTATTTTATTCTTTCACATCAGTCTTGGTAGGATAAAGAGGTATTTTTACTGATTTTTACAATCAGCTCAGTACTGCATGTGGTTCTCCCAGGGCCATGGAGGCAACGATTGCGCCCAACGTCTGTGAGGATGATGATGCAGGTGCGCCCAGGTCATGGCTGACTACTGTCCTAGCTGGTTCCGTGGCCGGGAGGAGGTGAAAGGGGAAATGACATGCAGTTTACCGCATTTCGGTGGTTCTCAGACTTTAAGGAGTGCATCGTTTTTAGTCTTGTCTAGACAGACATATACGTAAGTACGTAAATAATAATGTAAAATCCATTTCAGAGGAAACTGAAGGATAATTCAGACTTAGGACTTCAGCGTTGCTTATCAACTTGTGTGAAATGGAGCCACAAAGCAACTCTGCTTCGAGACGAGTGATGACAAGGTCATTAGAATAAAAGTATTTCCAATGAGAATGTCTTTTCCTCAAACGGGAGGATTCTGGGTTGTAATTTAATAAAGACTTTTGCTGGGTATCCATTAGAGTAGGTTTCAAAATCCATAGTTGGGCATGGAAATGCCAATGATAACGCTAATAAATAAAGCCTGATCTTGTAGAGCACATGTTATGAGCTACAGATACACTGTAGACGTCTACACAAAGGGATCACCCGACTCCCATTTCAGTCCACGGTGGGAGTCCAGGGCCAGCCCCATCTATTTGTTGTGGGAGTCCAGGGAACCCAGGGAACCCCGGAGTGGTCAAGTCTGGTGCCTGGCACGCAGCTCCTCAGAGCTCCACCTGCAGTTCTAACACGGCGTCGGCCTGCAAGGCCCACACTCCTTTCATGCCTAACCCGTAAGAAACCTGCTAGATGGATTCTGGAAGCAGGAAAGGAATCAAGATACTAAAGTCCTCCACCACAAGAGTAAGAGAAAGCAAAATATTTCTTGACTCAATCCTCACTGGTTCATGGAGGTAAAAACGACTTCTTCACCCCCAAAACGTGCACCACCCTCACCTTTGCTGCGAGCTTTCACTAGTCCAGGAATATGAATAAATTCATTCACAAGCGTGTTAGCAATTAATCAGTAATTTCCTTGTCAGCATTTGTTTTTGAAAAGCCACAGTAATGGCAACAGAACAAATAGATGTTCTAAGAAGCGAGTAGTTGGCCCTTTGGCTGGGAGGCAGACAGTAGCAGGTGCCCCCCCCCCGTCACGATTCTACTTATTACTTGACAATGAATAAATCTATGTAGCCTTTCCCTACATGGAAATATGTCACCTCATGCAAGGAGAGGCGTGGGGATGGCCGTGCCCCGGGTGTGGCATGGGGAGGCATCAAGAATGCTAGTGGGATGGAAGCGTCTCACAACCAGACAAGCAAACCCAACACCCATATTTAGGGAGACCTGGAATGCCCAGCATTCTCTTGTCTCTCCCGTTTTTTTGGGGGGCACTGCTTCCCCCGGGGACCTCAACCCTCCGATGGAGCTGGGAAGAGCTGCTGATTATCTGTTCAGTGTTTTATTTTGGTGAGGATGCGAGTGAGGACTTCCAAGCTCCCCTGCCCGCGGACTGCAAAGTGGAAGGCCTACACTTGGCTTTTCATCCCTCCACGAAGTTGAATTTATCTCCATCGATGAGTCCACGCAAGTATACCCCTGACGTTTTACTCACTGAGCAGTCGTTTCTTTGTGATGAATTTTTAAAGTCCTTTTCAGTGTTGTCGTGATTACCAAAAGTGCAAAAGTGTACGACATCTGTGTGAATGTCTTTTGAGACGATTAGCAAATGTTTCTTGGGATAAATAAGTATAAAATTCTTGTGAAACAGATATTGGGTGGTGGCATATAAACATTTCAAATTTGAAATGTGTCTGCTAAAGATATTTTTTCGATTCATTGGTTTTTTTGTTGGTGGATTTTGAACTAATACTACAATATTTGAATTTTGTTTTCTACTTCATGGCATTCTGCTCTGATATCTAGAAGGCCAGACCTGACACATTATCTCCTAATGCTGCACCAATTTACTATCCCTCCACAATCTATAAAAATACCCACTTCTCCACATGATGGCCTAAACTTGGTATTTTAAAGTTGTATGTTTTTTTTTTCCCATTATACTGTTGGAAGATACTATTTGTTGGAAAAAAATTTACATTTGCAATAACTCTTTATGGTTTTATTGATATTTGATTTTAGCTTTGATTATGATACCTTTTTTCCATTTTTAATTTAGTGAAATATATCAAAGTTTTCTTTTACATATATGTTTTTATCTCCTGTCATTTCAGAACTTCCTCATAAAAATCATAAATACATATTGTCTATTTTCTGCAAATTTAAAACTTTGAGTTTTATCTTTGGTATTTATCTCTAGAGTAAGGTGTGTGCATGTGTGCACACGAGTGCTTTGCAAGAGTCTGGGAATCTGTATTTCTCAGTGAATAACTGGTTAACTGAACATTTTTTAAATTAGGACATTTCTCACTGACTTGAGCTACCATTACTGCAATACGCCAGTTCCTGAGAACACACAACTCTGTCTTGAGTAGATCCACCAACCTAGTTATCCATTCTAAAGATATATTACACTGCTTGAATTGCTATTTTATTTTATTTTATTTTATTTTATTTTATTACTTTATTTTTTGGAGAGAGAGAGAATACTCAATGGGGAGGGGCAGAGAGAGAGAGAGAGAATCTTAACCAGGCTCCATGCCCCATACAGAGCTCCATGAGCGGTGGATCCAGCGACCCTGGGATCATGACCTGAGCCAAAACCAAGGTCGGATGCTTAACCCACTGAGCCACCAGGTGCCCCCATCTTTGTTCTTATAATGTGTTGTGGTAACTGCTAGGGCCAGCCCCATCTATTTGTTGTGGTTGTTTGTATGCTGTGTTATTCGTCTGTACACATTTATTCTTCTATATAAGTTTTAGGAGCAACTTGTCATATATTTTTTTAAGTCTCAATAAAGAGTGGAGGAATGCTTGCATTAAAAAATGTGAAGAAAATTGACATTTTACAAAATCAAATGTTCAAGTAAAGGTCTTGTATTTCTCCATTTATTCAGATTTCCACTCCTAAAATCTAGACTTTTTTGGGGGGAAAATCAGAAATGTATATTTGACATCCGAAAATTAGTAGCTGTCCACTACATTTGCTCCATTGAAAGTTCCAAGTCTTTATGAGGCAATATTAGCAAAAATACATATTTTCCTAGGATGACTTTCCAAATAATACATAATTACTTGCATATAATAATAAGTGAGACTTTCTGTGTTATTTTTCATTATACTTTACATGTTTCTTTGTACTGCATCACATCCCTTAATAATTTTCTCAGAAGAGTTCTGGATCTTTAAAATACCTTTTTTCTTTTTTTAATTTTGCCCTCAATTTAAATGACATTTTCTGGCATAGGAAAATAATGACAGATTATTACCTTTTTCATATTTAATTTGACAATTTTAAAGTACTAAAATCACAGTGTTCCTCAGAATATTACTTAGTACATTTTTTTTATAACTTCAATGTTTGATAAAGCCAACCTTTCATGGTTTTATCAAGATCATTGATGTGAATGCAGAGAAGATAGAAGGAACACATCACCTTGCAGCATTGCTCTGGAAACTGACAGTTTTAAAATGTTGCATTCATTGAAACTCTGCATAATTTTGTTCTACAAGTTAATAATTTGCTTAAATATTGGCAAATAATGGTGAAATGAATTTTTAATGGACAAAAGTAAGATATTCAATGTCTATAGCCTTTTCTCGACCTTGAGGTGTTCTACATAAAAGAAATGTGGCTTTAGATCAGTTGATCCTGTTCCAATGACACAGTAACATTTGGTTGCTGCTTTCTTTTGTATGGCCCTTAGGAAATGGCACCGAAAGTATCCTAAGATCATTTTCAAGTTTTTCTGCTTAAATGTGGTAGATTCCTTAAATGCTGCCCTCTGAAAATAAAAATTCACATTTTGTGTTTTTCCTTCTCTACATGACTTCAAAAATGATTATTATAACTAGTTTTGCAATAACATCTGTAGGTTTTTAGTGTTACAGGGGGAATTTGATAAATCTATGAAATCTGCACTAACTTAAGGGAAGCCTTCCTCCTATAGCTCCTCCTCTGGGTTGAGATTGAGTCCGTGTTTGAAGATACAGGACCCAGTGTGCAGGATTTAAAGAACATTCTTGACAAGGATGAAAGAAGGATAGATCGTATTGATCATCCCACATTGTTCATTTCTGCCAGGAACTTTTAGATATGATTTTTCTTGCACCACAAGAACCTCGTGGAATAGTCTGGTTTAACAACAGCAAAAAAAAAAAAAAAAAAAAAAAATTGTGGGATAAAGACCTGACTTCAGAAGTTAACTAAGTTAGGGGATCCCTCGGTGACTCAGCAGTTTAGCACCTGCCTTTGGCCCAGGGCGAGATCCTAAAGTCCCAGATGGAGTCCCCTGTCAGGCTCCCAGCATGGAGCCTGCTTCTCCCACCTCCTGTGTCTCTGCCTCTCTCCCTCTCTCTATGTCTATCAAAAAATAAATAAATAAATAAATAAATAAATAAATAAATAAATAAATAAATAAATCTTAAAAAAAAAAAAAGAAGTTAACCAAGTTGATGTATACAGTGTAAAGCTTACAACAGCACAGCTCAAATCCAGGTTATGTCATGCTTTTCGAATTATCGTTTGGGAATTAAAAAATTGTTGATTGTAGAGATGAAGGAATCAACTTTCTTCATAGTCTATGAGGCCGTGCAAACTTACTGCATCCCCTGACATTGTATCTGCCCCAAGAAGTGGATCATTTTTTTTCTTTTTTCCTTTTGCTTTTTAATGTAGCTGAAAAAGTTTTAGTTTCTTTTTTTTAATCACACTTTTGCCATTACCAATGCTTTTTGCCAGCATCAGCTCTTTCCAGGTTTTAATTTGATATAATGCATTAGTCTTCCTGACATGTCTGACGGGGTTATAGCGCTCTGAGATTGCCCTTGCTAGGTGACCTTCTCCAACTCTCCTGACTCGCTGAAACATCTGAGCTCTGGTGCAGAGCTCTGTGTTCACTCTCATTGACGGCTGGAGACTCCTTCTTATCTCCTTCATTAGAACAATTTCTGATTATAAAGTAAGAACTCACAGTGAGGCCTGTCATCGTCTTAAACCATGTTGCCTTTTATGTATTTTAACAGTAGAATTAAAACATCTATTTTTCATAGGCATTTTCTCCTTGATCCTTTAAAAAAAAAAAACCCAACATTTTATTCATTGATTCATGAGAAACACACAGGGAGAGGGAGTGGCAGAAACACAGGTAGAGGGAGAAGCAGGCTCCATGCAAGGAGCCTGATGTGGGACTCGATCCCAAGACCTCAGGATCATGCCCTGAGCTGGAGGCAGGTGCTCAACCACTGAGCTATCCAGGTGTCCCTGCTGATACACAGATTGCATTAAAAAGAGAGAGAGAGAGAAAAGAATAACATAGAAGGGGGGGAAACTTTGAAAATCCTAAACATACTGAGCAAAAATGGATGTAGGAATAATCCCTTCCTAAGTTCTATTTCTATTATGCATCCGTTGGCTACCTGGATACCTCTTACATTTCAGGTTGAGTCAACAGAACATAAACTAAATGTGATCATTCCCCAGGTGGAATGCGGTCTTAGCCCTCATTGGTCTCATGGCCCTGCAGCCAGAGCTCAAGACTTGCGGGGACCTGGCCGTGAGACCCACGGGTGGCCTTAGGGACCAGGAGTAGCGTGGAGGCGGCCTCTCTGTGGAGGCTGGAAGGGCTGCTTGGAAGAGCGAGCATTCTTGTCCATGACAGTTCTCCTGTCTCACCTCCAGCTTCCTGCAGTTGAGAAGTTTTTGTGGGTGTAGCAGTTGTGTGACCCAGGACTGGAGTGTCGTGGACACGACCTTAGCGCTCAGCCACCAGTTCCTTCCCTCAAAAGTCTAGGCTCCTGCTTTCTGCTCAGAACATGGACATTCCATGAGTTTTTAAGCTCAGTGATGGTTATTTCTTTTTTAGTCATTTTGTTCTTTCCAAATTTACCTTTTCCCTTTTCAACACGTTTTTTTCAAGGAATTTTTTAAAACTATGATGTATTTAATTATTTTTTATTTACTTTCTCATATTACTACCTACCGTAGTTTTCCTCAGAGAACAGGTGGGGTTGCTCCTTCACTCCTGCTCCGTGCCCCCCGCTGCCCTCCCTCATGGTGTGAAGTGCAGGGATGAGTGTCCTCACTCAGTGATGGTTATTTCTTTTTTCTATTTTCTATTTTTTATATTTTCTTATTTCTACCAGCTGCTGCCAAACTGCCCCCATTGCAGGCCCCTGATGGCATCTTGGGGGGTTCTGGGGCCAAGGAATCTTCCCACTGCCCAGTCCCCAGCAGGCTAGTCTGCCCTAGTTCAGGGTCTTCCGGTGTCTCCCTGGTGACCAGCCTCTGCCTCTGTTATTGGAAGCACATCCACGACAGCCTCCCATTTTAATATTCTGGCCCTGGCAATGTAAGGTTTAACCCTCATGATCTGTGAACATGGGACCCATGCTTCTTCATACAGGAACGGACTCCTCCAGGGGGCCTCAAGTGTACGTGTGACCTTGCTCCAAATCTCTTATCTATGGGCCTCCATGGGCACCTTGGGGTGAATCAGCAAAATTATGAGATATGTGGATATTGAAAATAAAAGGAGATTCTGGGTTCCTAGAATTCACTCAGTGGTTTGGGGAGGACGGCCTGAGCAAAGCACCTTCTGATCCCTCCAAAGAAGAGGTAGGAACAGCCTCCCCACTGGGCCAAGCAAGCACAGTCCGGACGCCATCCTCCATCTTCCCTGGGCTCTGCTTCCACAGCCTCAACGGTATTAGCTGTGGGTGGTGCTGCTCAGCCCACACGTAACAAATGCTTTTAGTGCTCTGTAGGGTTTTTCCAGGATGACTTCTTAACCTATGTTTTGCATCTGGTCTACAATTCTGGGGATAGTGGAGAAGTCAGTAGCAGCCCACGTTCTGGCTATTGTTCTAATATCTGAGAGCCTGGAGCTTAACTCTATGGTCTGTTCTCAAGGCTGATTCTGGTGCAGGATGAATCTCTGTGGGCTTTGTCACCATTGCTGTAGGATTCATCTTCAGGGATTTGGATGTTTTTTTCTAAGTACATCCCATGGGAATGCTCACTCAGAAAACTTTCCTGTTTCCTTGTGCTAGCTGCATCACCCATGACTAAAGTTGATTTTAATTTCTTGACTTGGGTCTTGTTCAGCTCCTGTGTTGGTGTGGGACGTTTTCCCTCCCCACTTAACTAAAAGCACAGCTCCACACTGTCCTGGATTCATGGTCTTACACTTCAGGACCACTTCCCCACGTCAAATACCCAGAAATGTCTATCGAATGGCTACCTGTGCTAGTCATCTTTTCCCCCGTGGTCCCCGGGCTCTGCTCTTTTGGTGTCGGGAGCGATTAGCTAGCAGCCCTTGTTGTGTCCTTATTCCTAAAAATCTGTACTAGTCCCTTCAGGCATCCTTCACCCATCAGAGCACCTACACCACCAGCTCAAATGCTTGTATCTCTGGTTTAAATTTTACTTTTATTTCTGAGATGTTACGGGTTTCCTTTTCTGTCTTTGGAACTCATCTCTACATTAAAAAATATTTTATTTTTAGGTGTTCAAAATGTACAGGAAGGTTTCTGGTTATTTTTAGGATCTTGATACCATTATTTCTTTGCACCATATTCTCATAAGCTTATCTTTTAATGAAACAAAAGAGTATCCGTGATGGAATTTGCCTAATTAATACAACAAACTGTTATTAATTTGGATTTTATACTTCAGATTACAGGGTTAATCCAGAGACTAAAACATAGATGTTGTTGACAGTCTTCTATATGTGAGTAAAGGGTTTACTCTGAGAATTAATCTCATAAACAAGACTATGGGAATAAATTTAACTACTTTGAGAAAGGAACTGTTTTTAGAAGCATTTAGAAGGATTCATTTACATAAAAATAGTGGTATGCTAATTACTAATCATTCTTATCTCTTTATTGGAGCCCATCTAAAGAAATTAGGAAGTAAAAGCCTACTTATTTTATCCTAAATCCTGATATATATATATATATATATATATATATATATATATATATATAATAATATACAGGTCTTTGGGAAATTATCTAACTTAAACTTCTCACTAATTCTCTCTATTCTCTTCTTCAATTTGTCTGAATTCATAGGTAATTGCTGTGTGTGTAAATTAAAATACAGAATCTTAATAATATGTTGAGAGAAAAGTACCAGGCAGATTTTTTCTTTCCTGTCGTGGAATATATTATCAAAGGCATATTTTGAATCACAAACACGTTCTCCTTGAGGTGCCCTTCCTTCTGCTACGAGACTCCATCCCCACGCTTCCTCCCCCTTTCACCCCCTTATCTCCCTAAATTCAGTCAGGAACATTTCAGAAAGCCATTAACCAACTTTTTAAACTTTGATATTACATAATATTGATTGAGTTAAATAAGACTTGTGCAGACATTTCTATAGGATTCCAGATCCCTGACCCCAGCATTAATTTGAAGTTCCTTATCATTGAAAGAGCTAGAGTATTGATATGGAAATGCCAACACCAAGCTTTTGCTTCCTGCTGTCATTCTTTAAAAAGACTGACCATGGCCGCAGTTCTGCTTTGCCAGCAAAGATAAAGTTTGTCCAAGGTCGCACTTGAGCACTCGGCCTGGTTCGCACTTGAGCAGTCGCTTGGCCGCTTCCTCATTGAGCCAGTGACACGTATCATTCGTCACATGAACACCGCGACTGCTGCCTCCATCCCTCCTACCAGGAAAGTGCACAGTTATTGTTCTTATTTGTCCTGAATGGTAGTTTCAATTTTAATAGCGCCAATTAATATTTTAAATACCTCCATGTGGTGGATTGGAAAGTTCTGTGACGTTAAGGAATTCACTGATTTATGGTGATGGAGCTCGTGGAAATGAGATGTCTGGACTCTTGGGCCAGAGCTCAACCTGGTTATACTGGCTCTCAGGGAAAGGTTATGTCGAAGATATAGCATGAAGGACACAGACACACACGCGGCAATGCACACACACACACACACACACACACACACACACACACACAGAGACAGCTCTCCCCTCAAAGGCTTAGAATCTAGCCGCAGTGTGCTTATATAAAAGACTTGATATAAATCTATGTTAGGACCTTTGGGGTCAAGGATGGTTCCTGAAGATTTCAGCCAGACGGTGGGAGCTCTGATTCACTTTCATTGACCAGTGATGATGGAAGACAATGGACTAGAAGTTTGGGATGTTAAAGATGCATCGGCCGTCATGTCACAGTTGGGCATCGAGCTTTAAATACCTCCATGTGGTATTCCAGACATTCAGACTCCAGATTCCAGACATTCAGACTCATGATTTCGGATATGGAAAATATTTTCGGTTCACCACGGCAGCCCTACTTTCTGCTACTTTACACATAATTCTATGCCACTGTTGCCCAGAACTCAAGCACTTTCTGAGTATTAAATAATACAAGTATTGCTATCAGATAGGGAGAGCAAAAAGAAATGTTTTCTAAAACCCTGACACCCTCTACCTCCAGGCACTTCCCTACACTTACCATCTTCTGGTTGAAGATGGTAAGGTTGAATGAACTAGCATGTTTCCACATAAACCTAACCCATGAAATAAAAGGTAAGTTATGGAAGTATACCTAAGACATAAAGCAGTCTCTGTTCAAGCAAAGAGGAAGGCAACACAGTCCAGAGCAATCTATCTCTAAACACTTATAGGAAGGACCAGTTACACTATTATTTTTTTTTTACTTCCAATCTGTTGCAGATCAATACTTTTGTGCAATATAGTAAAAAGGAAATACTAGAAAATAAAAAGACATAAAAATTCAGGACCAACATTTTTATTCTTATACCCAACAGACATAAAATTACTCTCTGGAGTTGCTATAAAAAGTTCCCGATGGTCACTGTCATTGCTTCTATCACACTGTGGTGATAACTCATGGTTTGTGAACCCACATGATCCTGCACGCCTCACTGGAGCATCACCGGGTTAGTACGCCTGTGGAGGAGAAACACACACAGGAGGAGAAACACTCACTTGCAGAAGACTTGCGGTGCCTCATGCCTGAGATGCTAGGTGGTATGGCAAGAGAGGCAACACACTGGGCTTAAGGCTGGGTAGGACACCCCTTCTCCCTTGCTCCAAGCTGGCAGGCCAAGGAAAAGTAGGTGATAATCCTACCACTACATCAGTAAGACTTCCCTCCAAAACCATGAGCAATGTACTATTTATTATAAACACATGGCAGTTAGGCATGCCCACATTCAGAATATCCCAGAATTTAAATAGTTGAGATGTCACAGTTTTGGGGACCAGGACTTTGTTTTGGTTGCTCTCCATCCCTATTTCCTCACATAGCATAGATATTTAATACAAGTGTTTTGTTTGTTTGTTTGTTTTTATTTTTAAATTTGCTTAGAGCACATGCAAGAGGGCAGAAGGCAGAAGGAGAGAATCTTAAGCAGGTTCCACACCCAGTGCAGAGCCAATCAGGGCTCCATCTCACCACCCTGAGGTCATGACCTGAGCTGAAACCAGGAGTTGAATGCTTAACCCACTGAGCCACCCAGGTGCCCCTAATGTAAGTGTGTTAAATTGATGAATAAAGTCTTAGAAACAAAAAGGTACAGGTCACCCGTAAAGAACAACTTTAAGTAGCCCTCAGTAGTTAAAAGTACATCTAGTCTCTCTCGATCTTTTTAGAATGGTGAAACATTTTCGTCAAGGTGGTCAAAGCTAAAGGACAAGCATGCATCTTCAAAAATGAAAGCTCCATACTGCCATTAGGGTTCTTCCTACAGAAGGTTATGGAAAACATTCCCCAAACTGGATTAAGGAAAAAGGACATTTATCAGCTCATTACCTAGAAGGGGAAAGGAAAAGATAAACCTGGCACTGGGCGTAGATTAACTCGGAGTAGTTCTTGCAACTCAAAGCTGGTTTTCCTCTATTCTCTCATGACAGGCCCTCACTCTGTGTGGCCACCACACAAGTCCAGATTTTACATCCTTCACATTCAAGATGAGCCGGGTGCATGTACCAGGGGAACTGTTTCTGGGCTCTTTCACGATTGGTCCTTGGTTCTTCCACCATTGCAGCGCCGACTTCATTATGGGGCATGAGAGTTAAATCCTGACATGGGACAGGGAGTTCTCCAACTGTCTTCCTTGATGATGCGTTGGCTACTTTTGGTTTTTGACTTTTCCTATAAGCTTTAGAGTCAATCTGTCAGGATCTACAAATAGTTGACTTGGATTTTGATTACAATCACATTGACTCTATAGATCAAATTGGGAAGAACTGACAACTTCACAATATTGAGTCTTTCAATCAATGGAAACTAAATGTTACTCCATTTACTTAAATATGTTTTGATTTCTTTAAACGGACTGTTCTAGTTTTCCTTATGTAAACTCTGTGCATATTTTGTTAGATTTATACTCAAATATTTTGGGGGGATGTTATTATAAATAGAATTGTTTAATTTTAAAATTCCAATTGTCCATTGCTGGTATATAGGAAAGCAATGAAATTTTACATATTAGCCATGCATCTTGCAAGCTTTCCATATTTCCAGAATTTTTTTGGTTGATCTGAAGGGTTTTCTATATAAGAAATCATGTAACCTCTGAATAAAGATAGTTTTATTTCTTCCTTTATTATATGCATAGCTCTTCTTTTTTAATCTTCTGACTACCTAGAGTTTGCTGTACATTGCTGAAGAGGAGTGGTACAAGAACACATTTTCCCTTGTTCCTGATATCAGCAGGGAAGTGTTCAGTTTCTCACAATTATGTTTGAATTTCTCTGTAAGGTTTCCTTAGACATTCTTATTCTAGTTGAGGAAGTTTTCTCTATTTCTGGCTTGCTAAGAGAGTTGTTGTTGTTGTTGTTGTTGTTGTTTTTAATCATGAATGGGTGTTACGTTTGTTAAATGCTTTCTGAGTCTATTGATAAGCTCATATAGTTTTTCCCTTTAGTCTGTCGATGTGTGGGTTACGTGGATTGATTTTTGAGCATGGAAGCAGCCTTGCAGACTGGACTGCATCCAACTTGGTCATGTGTATAATTTGTTTTATACAATTTTAGATTTGATTTTCTAGTATTTTGTTGAGAATTTTTGCATCTATGTTCATGATAGATATTGGTCAGTAGTTTTCTCTCCTTGTAATGTCTTTGTCCTATTTTGGCCTGAGGGTAATTCTGGCATCAAGGGATGAGCTGGGAAGCGATGTGGGAAACAAAGGTGAAAGGAAAAAACACTAGATTTTCTTACTACTTACAGCCCACTGACAAGTCCTTGAAGACAGACAGAGTGACCTTCTTGTAGGAATTCAGCTGCCTAGAAGTTAATACTCTGCTAAGGGCAAAAGGCAACCTTAGCCTGATCCCTAGGATCCTGTAAGTCTACTTTAACATGTAAAAATCCCTTTGGAAACTTCCTTTATTTCTATCCTCCAATATATATATGTTGGCAATCATCCCCCAAGTATATGATCCACTTATACACATCTGAAGGGTCTCATGACTCAGGTCATGAGTGAATCCACCTGGGCTTGGTATCTTCTTTTTCTAAAGCCTATTAATTGTTGATTTATTGTCTTCAATAATGTTAAGGAATTGGAATATTTAAGTTGTCCAATCTCTGGACATAAATTTGCTTATATTATTTCCTATTATCTTCTTATCGTCCATGGGACATTGTGATGAGCTCTCCTTCACGACCAGTATTTCTGTCTAATTTCACTGTCTGTCTGTAATCTGGCTGGAGGTTTAGCAATTGTGTTAATCTTTTCAAAAAGTTTTATTTTCTTTCATTTTCTACATGATGTTTCTGTCTTCAATCTTATTCATTTCTGCTCTAATATTACTTCTTTCCTGCTGCTTGATTTGGAACCAAATAACCCTTCTCTCTCTAGTTCTCTAAGATGGACACTTATGGGTCATTGATTTTAGATACTTCTTTTCTAATATGTGCATTTAATTCTGTAAGATTTCCTCTAAGCACTGCTTTTGCTGTAGCCCACTCCTTTTGATGCATTGCCTATTCATTTCAACTCAGCCAAATTGTTTTTAAATTTCTCTTGAGAACTTCTTTTTTACCCAAGTGTTATTTAATAGTATCTTTTAAAATTTCCTAATATTTAAAGATTTGACATATATCATTCTCATCTATTATTGATACCTAGGTTAATTTTATTGTGGTTTGAGAAATCTGTAAGATTTATACTCTCTTAAATATGTTAAAGTACATTTTAGAATCAAAATGTGGTCTATTCTGGTCTATACTGTTCCCTGTGAGCTTATACTTTGAGAACAATGTATAAATCTTGCTATTATTGGATGGCGTATTCTACGGATGGCAATTAGATGAAATTAATTGATAATGCTGTTGGCAATGAATTCCTTCAGTTTTTGTTTTCCTGAGAGGGGTTAATGATCCTTCAATTTTGAAGAATAATTTCACCAGATACAGGACTCTGGTTTGGTGATTCTTTTCTTCTAACAGTTTAGATATTGCAATATTTCCCTTCATTGTCTTCTTGTTTGCATGATTTCTGATGGTTAGTTCACCATAATTCTTATCCTTGTTACTCTCTTCCTATGGGACACTTGCCAATTAAGTAGGTACATTTAGTAGATAGTTTTTTTTTTTAGTAGATAGTTTAAAACAAAAATGTATTATCACTACCTTTTTAGGTATCTAAAATTTTTATTTGAAAAGCATTCTAAGATAGCAATAAAACTGTAAAACTTACAAGGATGTACCCTCAGATACAGAGATAATTAGAAATAAAAATGACTCAACAGTATCTTGAGTGTAATTAATAATCAAACATTTTGAGAACATTAAAAGATATAATTATTTCATTGATTGTGCTGTAATAAGGAAATGCCTTAAATTTCACTAATGTGTAAATGCTTTAAATAAACAAACACAATACTCTAAATTTCCAAGTAAATACAGTTCTCTATATGACCATCATATTGACTTTCTATGAGATTAAATTTGGAGAAAAAAAACCCTCCATTTGGGGAAAATGAAAAATCTTTCAATATTAAAATCCACTGGTATACAAGAAGGTGATAAAAGGCTGGTATAAGGCATATAAAACAAAAATAAAGGGGCAGAAATAAAAAATAGTGCTGTGTAGTGGAATTTCTTACTTGAGCTAAAACAATGTGCAAGACAAAATATGGTTTTAGTTTTGGACTGTTTTATGTAGGATACATAGAGGCAAAAATATGTTTTGAAAATTTCTAAAATATATTTTAGAAAATGCTATGTTCATATTTGAGCCCCTTGGAGTCGAAATAATTCAGCTGGCAATATCCAGACTGCCCAGAGATATGTGTTTCTACCACTGGGAAGATTTGCAGTTGTTGGTGTAGACGTGGGGACACCAGAGTAGCAGTGTGAGTTTAAGCCGTGGTGAGAGAAGATGTTTCCAAGGGATAGCATTCTACAGGCAAGGGTGGTGAGTAATTCAACCTAAAAAACTCCTGTAGAATAAAAATTGGCAAGCACATTAGAGAGTATGCAAAGCAGAGCTCAGAGTAGTGGAGCGTGCATTTGATATTCCTTTAATATTATAAATGGGATGATGGCCGTGAGGAAGTGCTACCATCTGTACTGTCCTTCAGATAGGGGTGTCCCTGGAGGTTACTCTACAGTGTGTCAAATCCGTTAAATCAGACACAGCAATTAAAATAGTTTTGCAATGTTCTTATCTTGTCACTTAGCCTTAGGATTAAATTTTAAAATGTTTAATTATTTATTTCTGTAATGTGAAACCTCTTAGCCTCAATACTATTTGGAAGTTCCCTGACAGGTCATTGACACTCATGTTGGGCAGGACGTAAATTTAAAACAAAGGTAACAGTGGGTCTTGCCAACCTCTATAAACCGGGGCACACTCTCGGGACGTATCCACACAGACCCACCCAGAAAAGTGAATTTGAGAGGTTTGCTATAATATATCAGCAACGATGCCAGGATCTTTACATGCTGTGACATTGAAAGGACCATAATAACTACTGAGTAAAATACAGAGCTGGTTGTTTGGTGTTAATAGGATTCTACTTTTGTAAAACAGGCTGGGAGATTTAGAACAGGCTGTGAAGAAGGACAGATTGACACAAATTGGATTTAGCTACCAGTTACATATGAATTTACGGGAACAATAAAACAGGTTAAGTTCTTCTTGACAGGTTTAGAGGATTGAAACAAGGGAGAGCCAAGGCAAAAGCTATATAAAACACCAACGTGGGAGCATGGGATCACAAACAACAGAGGATGGGTGAGAACTTACTGGAGAAAATTACGGACAATGCAGGTATACAAATTCTTCTAAAAGATACATGGAGCATCCCAAACTTATATTCGGGGAAAATTAGCATTTGACATAAAGGGAACTTGACCTATAGTTTTATTTTTACGTGAAGGAAATTACATTTATTTCACTGTCATTTCTTATTCTTGTTTAATTAACTGACCATATGATTGTATTTGGTAGCAACTTATAAAAAGATGCACTTGATTTTACTGTCACCTTGGCAAGACGGAATCCTTCAAATCTCCATCCTATGGACACTGAAGGATTAAGAATACTAGAGATTGATGTCGCCAAGAAGTGGGGCAGATGACCTCAGCCTCTGTCCCCATGCAAACATCAACGATTAGACGGGTATCCGCGGATACAAACAGCTCAGGGAGGGCTCCGGCATCCTCTTTAAGAAACCTCAGCAAGACAAAAGCTGAGAATAACCCACAAAAAGCAAGAGAGAGCAGCTTCAGTCTGCCTACATGATGCCACCCCCAGAGTGGCACTGCCCAGCGCCAGGAGAGGATGCCCAGCAAAACAGGGTTCTCCTCGCCAGGAAAGGGAGCAGGTGAGCACAAGCTTGCCCTGTGCTCCCAAGCGCTGCACACGTAGGCTTCCCCCCGGCACCGACTGTGGACATGGTCATGTACGAGGGCCACCAGGCTTCCCAGAGGCCTGTCTGCAGACAACACAACATCTTTCCTCACTAAAGAAACCATGGGCCAGCACACCCAACTTGGACACCCTACAGACTTTTTGACCTTTGCCTCACAGTGTCCGGTTCACAGACGCCAGCCACCTTGGCCCTTCCTGACCCTCCCTGCTACCCCCTGGAAGGCCCATAAAGGACCTTCACCAACAGACATCCCTTCTGGGCTTCTGCAGCTTCCCAAGAGCAAGCCACCAGCCTGAACCCCTTGGCTGACCCTATGAGTGTATGTGCCCCAGGACTATCCCTCCAGCTGATGAAAGAAATTGAAGACACAAATGGATGGAAAGATACCTGTGTTCACAGATCAGAAGTGTTATTATCATTGCTAAAATCTCCATACTACCCCCAAGCCATCTACAGCTTCAATACAGTCCCTATAAAGTCACAATGGTCTTCTTCACAGAAAAGAACAACAACAACAACAAAAATTCCTAAAATTTGTAGGGAACCACAAAAGAATCTGTATAGCCAAAGCAATCCTGAGGAAGAACAAAGTGGAAGGTGTCACATTTCCTGATTTCAAACCATACTGGAAGGCTGTGATAATCTAAACAGGATGGTACTGGTATCAAATGGACACGTAGACCAATGGGACAGAACTGAGAGCCCAGAAATGACCCCGTGTGTGTGGCCAACCACTGTTGGATAAGGCAGCTGACACACTCAACGGGAAAAGGACAGTCTCTTCAATAAACGGTGCTGGAAAAACTGGACATCTGCATGCGGAAGAATGAAATTGAACCTCTCTCTTATTCTACTCACACAATTTCACTTGAAACGGATAAAAGATTTAAACATAAGACATTAAACTGCAAAACTCTTGGGAGAAAAGAGGGAAAAAGCTCCTGTCATGAGTCTTGGCAATCAGTTTTTTGGGTGGGACGCCAAAAGAGCAAGCAGCAGAAGCAAAAATCAACAAGTGGGACTGGGTCAAACTAAAAAGCTTTTGCGCAGCGAAAGAAAACAAAACAAGAAATAACAACAACAAAAACAAAAACCACCCATAAAATAAAAAAAAAAGCCAGCACATAAAATAGGAGAATATATCTGCAAACATATATCTGATAAGGCATTAATATCCAAAATACATAAGGAGCATGTACAATTCAATGGCAAAAATAATAATAAAAATAATGCAATAAAAACGTTTGTCAGGAAAATTGAATAGACTTGCCTTCGAGAAGACTGACAAATGGCCAGCAAGTTTTTTAACAGGTGCTCAACATCACAAATGTTCAGGAACATCCCTAATGCCTCGGGATATGGTGCTCAGTGAAGGAAGTCTTGCACCACGTCATCCCAGCCTACGTTAACCTTAGCAATGTTATGTCAGTTACACGTCGTGAGGCCGGACGAACAACGGAATATTAAAGAATGTTGAGCTCATTTCCATACCTTGACTGTTGTGAATGATGCTGTAAGGACTCTAGGGGTGCAGGCGTCTCTTTGAGACACTGATTTCATTCCCTTTGGATATATGTATATATACCCAGAAGTGGGATTGCTGGGTGGTGGGGCAGCTCTATTTTTAAATTTTTGAGGACCCTCCACACCGTTCTCCAGAGCAGCTGCACCAGCCTGCATCCCCACCAACAGGGCACGAGGGCTCCCCTTTCTCCACATCCTCGCCAACACCTGTTGTTTCCTGTGTCTTTGATTTTAGCCACTCTGACAGGTGTGAGGTGATATCACACAGCAGCTTTGTGGTTTTGATTTGCATCTCCCTGATGATGAGTGATGCTGAGCACTTTTTTAATACACCTGTTGGCCGTCTGGATGTCTTCTTTGGAGAAAGGTCTGTTCATGTCCTTTGTTCCCTTTTAAGTTTTGTCGTTGAGTTTCTCATGCATTCTGGAGATTTGCTAAAAGAGCAGATTTCGGGACTCCCGGGGCGCTCACGGGTTGAGCCTTTGCCTTTGGCTCAGGGTGTGATCCCAGGATCTGGGATCGAGTCCCACACTGGGCTCTTTGCAGGGAGCCTGCTTCTTCCCCTGCCTGTGTCTCTGCCCCTCTCTTTCTGTGTCTCACATGAATAAATAAATAAAATCTTTAAAAAAAATCTAAAAAATTAAAAGAGCAGATTTTAAGTGTTCTACACACACTCACAAACAAACAAACAAACAAAAATGGTGCCCGTGTGTAGGGATGGATATATTAATTAGCTTCATTGCAGTGATTATTTTACAAATATCAGAAACCTCCATTTGTACACATTAAATATATAAAACCTCTATCTGTCAGTTATATTTCAGTAACGATGGCAAGAAAAGAGAAAAATTAAAGAAAGGAAGTACATGAATGAAGGGCCTACTGTGCTCTGGTCTGTTTGCAGAACATCCGATTTGCAGAGAACTCAAGTATTGCACTTACTTTATAGACGCAGAATCTGGAGGTCAGAGAGGAGCATCTCATGCAGCTGCGCGTTTCAGAAATGGGGTTCAAGCCAATTTGGTCTGCTCCCAAATCTGCCTTGTTTTCCCCTAGACCATTTGCCCTGCACCCTTGCCTTACACCTTAATTCTCTAAATTGTTCACAGAAAAATAAAACTAGGAGAATACATTCCCAGGAAGAGGCCAATCATTTTTCTCACCCATGCCCCCGCCTCTCCCCTCTGGTAACCGATACATGTCTCTGCATTTAAGACTCTGGTTTTTTGTCTCTTTCGTTATTCGTTCCTTTGCTTATTTCTTAAATTCAGATAGGAGTGAGATCATATGGTATTTGTCTTCCTCTGACTGACTCATTTCACTAAGCAGGATAGCTCTAGGCCCATCCAAGTTGTTGCAAATGGCAGGATGTCATTCTTTTTTTATGAGGGTCAATGATTTTTAATCACCAAAAGCAACTCTGTGCAAGCAATTAGCATGTGAGCAGCAGGGACGGAGTCACCCACCCACCCAACTTCAGAGGAGGGTACATTCTGCCGGCAATTATGAGCCATCCCTACAATGATTTTTTCCTCCTTATTTTAATTTTTTCTCAGATCCAAATTATTAGTAGAGGTGCACGAGTCTGGGCTTACCTTTGTCAGTTAATTTATAAGGAGTGATGTCAAGTCGAATACATGTTCTGGAGTAAAATCCGATGACATAAAGCCATCGGATAGAATAAACCAGAGTCATCGTCCAGACTGCATTGAATTCCAAAGAAACCATCCAAAAGTCACTTTTAAGCTCCTTCTCCATGGTGTACAATTGGCATAGATGAAAGCCCAGCCCTCTAAATAAGTGTAATCATTATTTACAGATAAGAAATCAGGGACTCAGGATTTATGTACATTTCCCTACATTTATGTAGTTACCCTGTAATGTTCTTGGGCATTCTAATCCAATCTGCCTCATTTTATTTTATTTTTTATTTTTTTAAGATTTTATTTACTTATTTATAAGAGACACACAGAGAGAGACAGAGACACAGGCAGATGGAGGAGCAGGCTCCCTGCAAGGAGCTCGATGCAGGACTCGATCCCAGGACCCCGGGGACACAGAGCCGCCCAGGCACCCCAAATCCGCCTTATTCTAAAGCTGTTTCCCAGTGCTCCATGCTGTCCCCGAAGGGTCACTCTACATAAACACTAAGTAGGATGGGTTAGTAGGGGACTCTCCAAGTACAGCTCCAAGGATGCAGTCTCCGTGGATCCAATGCCATTTGCTCATATTGTTCTAATGACCACATCCAGGTGACATGAAATGATTGGTCTTCAGCTCCTCCAGCACATGTGGTGCTCTTTTCTTTATTTTTAAATTTTTTAAAAGGTTTTATTTATTTATTCATGAGAGACACAGAAAGAAAGGTAGAGACACAGGCAGGGGGAGAAGCAGGCTCCCTGCAGGGAGCCTGAGGTGGGACTCAATCCCAGGACCCTGGGGTCGTGACCTGAGCTGAAGGCAGACACTCAACTACTGAGCCCCTGGGCGGCCCATCTTTTCTTTAAAATATACACCTCGGGATCCCTGGGTGGCGCAGCAGTTTGGCGCCTGCGATGAAAGTTTTTATTATGAAAAATTTTTATGAATTTTTTTTATGAAAGTTTTTTTCAGTTTGGCCCAGGGTGCGATCCTGGAGACCCAGGATCGAATCCCACGTCGGGCTCCCAGGGCATGGATCCTGCTTCTCCCTCTGCCTGTGTCTCTGCCTCTCTCTCTCCCTCTCTCTCACTATCATAAATAATAAATAAAAAATTAAAAATAAAATAAAATATACACCTCTGAGGGGCAACCCGGGTGGCTCAGTGGTTTAGCACCTGCCTTTGGCCCAGGATGTGATCCTGGAGTCCCGGGATCGAGTCCCAGCTCAGGCTCCCTGCATGGAGCCTGCTTCTCCCTCTGCCTCTGTCTCTGCCTCTCTTTCTCTCTCTGTGTCTCTCATGAATAAATAAATAAAATCTTAAAAAAAAAATACACATCTGATTCCTGAATGCATGCGGCGCCCTGCTGGCCACTAAGCCACAACCGGGTCCACGGCTTTGCTCTATTCCTTAAAGCCACTCCTGTGATGATCACGCTGTTGGAATCCACAGAACACCAGGCTGGTTTGTATCTTGTTGCCTACATTTACTTAACACACATGGGAAAATAATATCATTCTATGAAAATTGCAAGTTACGGAAATAACCCGCAACATGAAAGGAATACAAACGTAAAGCCACATCGTTTAAATTGTGGGTAACAGATATTTTTCAAGAAGTATTTCGAATAGAATTTTGCCACAACAATTTGCCGTTTATGAGTGATTGGTGGAAAAATTTTTTTAAGTGGATATTGGCAATAATTGATGTTTTCCACACTGACTATGCATCAGAAAAGTCCTGCCATGGTCAGGGATGCTTTGGCTTGTTTGTGGCTATTTTCCTTTCAAAAGAAAATACTAAAGAGAGAGAGAGAGAGAGAGAGAGAGAGAGAGAGAGAGAGATTTGCACTTGCTTTGGGTTGCTAGGGAGGAAAATTATCTTTAACTCATGGTGTGAAATTGGTTTCCCCATCCATTGCTTCTGCTCACCTTGGCTGTGCGGGTTTCAAAAGTATCTCCAAGTGTCCAGTGTGTCCATTAAAATAATTTCTTTATTTTCACAGCTCAACATGGTTCATGTACGTGCTGTGTTCTTCAGTGGTTAATACATTTAGAATCTCCTCTTCCTCTTGCGTATCTACGACCTGGCCTGGCTGAGGACGGGGCCCACGTGAGTGGCTCACACGCCAGGCGTGGGTGGACCGGGCGGCCTTTGTTCTCAGCCACTGAGCCACCCAGGTCTGCTCTGCCCTCTCTTGGCTCAGGTTGGGGCAGGCCTGGTAGCTGTGGCCTCTCCCGACCCGGCCCCTGGGGCTCCAGGGGAATGGAGGCCCTAAGTTCTCACTCATACCATCGCCCCCCAGGCCTGGATCACACGCGTGACCTGTGCTCCCAAGAGCCCCGAGCAGGTGTGACGGCAGCAGAGGATGGAGGATGCCAGTAGATCGCTGCTGGTCCTTCTCAGGCCCCACCCCCACTGCAGGACCCCGAGATATGAGCTTGTGTGGGGAGCAGGCCACATTTCCCTGCTGTCCCGAGGAGGCCACTCCTGACCTCCCCAGCCCCCCTGCTGGGCCCCAACAGCAGCGGAGGCCACCCCCTGCTCACCTGGGCAGAACCTAAGCTCCGCCCTGGCCCCCCTGCTGTCTCATGAGGAGGGTGGACCCGTGGGAGGCTCTGCAGCATTTATTTCTGCACCCCATGCATATTTTTCCAAAGTGTGTGCATTATCCGATTTCACGCATTTCAACACTTCGTGTTAACGTGAAAAAAGCGTAGGGATGACACTAAAATAGAAGCCAGTGCACTTAATAGCACTGAATCCAGTTTCTGAAAGCATCTTTCAGTGTATGTGCCTCCACGCATGTGTGTCTGTGCAAGGTGTGTTGGCGCATATTCCTCGGGCCGCCCCGATGTGCCCCCCACCCTGGGCCTCCTCTGCAGGCAGACGCAGCTCCGGGGCACCCACCCTGTGGACTCAGGGGTGTGGGCAGCACCGCGACCGCTGCAGGACGTGGTCATCCGTGGGCAGCACCAGCCGCATCCATCCTCCCGCCGCTCAGAGCAGGTGCGCCCATCCCTGGGTCACAGGTGTCATCTCTGAGCGTGAAGGACAGCAAAACCTTCAGGAATAATGCTTCTCTAAATTCAAAGCTACATAGTTTATAGGGTTTTCTAATCAGGAAAGACAAGTAGGAAATTGGAATGGAAGTGCTTGTAGAATGACCTTACTGCTTTTGACAAGTAAATGCGAGGTCAGCCTATTGATACGAGACAATTAAAAGGCCAACGGCACCGGGAATGAGGTCTGAGCTCGCAGGTGCCATTTCTTCAACGGGACGGTGGGTCCGCCGTGGTCCTGGTGCTCGGGACCCCTGCTCGGGTGCCGGGGACCTGCCGTCGGGCCACAGGGCGTTGATCAGAGCTGCTTGATAGACTAAGATAGACTCTAGATAGGCTGCTTGATAGTGAGGGCGGGAGGTAAACGACAGTCGGTTGCCCCACGAGGGGAGGGGCGGGCATCTGCAGCCAGGTGACCCCGGCCGCAGGTTCTCCAAGCCACTTGCCAGGACCGGATGCGGTGCCCACACTGGTCTCAGGGTCGGCTGGCCATCAGGATGACACCACCTAGCACAGAATTAAAATGACCAAGCCAGATAAATACACTGAGACCACGACGGGGAAAAAGTCAGTGGGAGAGGCTGAAGGCCCCGAAGGCTTGGGACAGGTTTGTGCGTGGTGTACGCTGGTACAACCTTGTGAATACGTCGCTTCACGGTCGACATGACGCATGTAAACTCCACAGATGTAGGCACGCCCCGGGACTCAGAGGTTTAGCACAGCCTTCAGCCCAGGGCCTGATCCTAGAGACATGGGATCGAGTCCCGCATCGGGCTCCCTGCATGGAGCCTGCTTCTCCCTCTGCCTGTGTCTCTGCCTCTCTCTCTCTCTCTCTGTGTGTGTGTCTCTCATGAGTAAATAAATAAAATCTTTTTTTAAAAAAAGTCCATACATGCAAATATACACAAACTCATAAAAATAAGATACATGACATTTCATTTCATTTCCTCCGTATGAGATTCTTTGACTCTTGCAGATGAGGCGGATGGGGTCGAGGTAATCCGGTCCCTGGCACAGCGGTGAGCACCTGTGAGGTCCCAGCAGGGTCACCCAGGAAGGAGCCCTTCTCTCCAGCTCTGTCCACTCTGGCCATCGTCTCCACATGCTTTGCGTATTATTAAATGATTGTCCTTTCAAAGGAAACGTGAACTGGTTGATAAACTCTCAGAGTTGTAGGCATTTATTTTTTAATAACCTCAACATAAAAGACCACATGCGGAAGATGGCCATTTACGTATTGATGCATTCATTCCTCAAATGGCCTGTTGTTGAAAGAGAGAGAAAAAATATATATGGAAAGCCATTCTTCGTGGTCATGGTGTCTCCCCTGCCAGGTAAGGATGGAAGGCGGGTCTTGAATGAAAAAGGATGAGATGCTTATACATTTAAAATGAGGGCGCCTGGCAGGGGCTCAGTCGGTTAAACATCTGCCTTCACCTCAGGTCATGATCTCAGAGTCCTGGGATTGAACCCTTCATAGGGCTCCCTTCCCTGAGCGGAGCCTGCTTCTCTGTCTCCGTCTCCTCCTCCTGCTTGTCCTCTCTCCTCTTTCTCCTTCTCTCTGACTCTAAAATAAAAAAAATAAATAAATAAAATCTTGGGATGCCCGGTGGCTCAGTGGTTGAGCATCTGCCTTCAGCTCAGGTCGTGACCCCGGGGTCCTGGGATCGAGTCCCATATCTAGGCTCACCGCAGGGAGCCTGCTTCTCCCTCTGCCTGTGTCTCTGCCTCTCCCTGTGTGTCTCATGAAAAAAAAAAAATAAAATCTTTAAAAATAAAATCTAAAAAAATACACAATTTCTAAGAATATAAAATAATTAAAACAATGAATTCTGATTAAGCTGTGAACTTGAAGTCTTAGATATTTTTTGCCAGCTTTTTTTTTTAATTTTTATTTATTTATGATAGTCACACACGGGGGGGGGGGGGGCAGAGACACTGGCAGAGGGAGAAGCAGGCTCCATGCACCGGGAGCCCTACGTGGGATTTGATCCTGGGTCTCCAGGATCGCACCCTGGGCCAAAGGCAAGCGCCAAACTGCTGCGCCACCCAGGGATCCCTTTCCCAGCTTTTATTGAAATATAATTGATACAAAAAACCGGATCATTTTAACGTATACAACTTGATGGGTTTAGATACAGGCATACACACGTGAAACCATCACCACAATTAGTATAATAAACATACTCATCACCAGCAAGCTTCCTCCGACCCTTCGGTGTGGTTTGTTTCTGCGACAGGGAGCACTTCAGGTGAGCCGGACCATCGTGACAAACGTCTTCAGCACACAATGAGCATGCCACCCATAGGCCCGATGGTGCAGACCGCATCTCTAGAATTAATCACGGGGTGTAATTGAGACTTTACACCCCTTTTCCCCCTCCTCTGGCTCCTGGCGGTGACCCTTCTAGTCTCTGCTTCTACGACTTTGGTTCTTTAGACACCTCATATGAGTGGAATCCTACAGTATTTGCCCTTCTATGATGGGGCTATTTCATTGACCATAATATTCTCCAATAAACTTTGAGATTTCACTTGAAGGTGATATAAAGTTTTCCTTTTTGCAAAGGCTTGTTTATTCTTCATATCGAAATCCAGACGCCCGTCTTTAACCTGATATATTAATAATGTGATGCAACAAGTAGCCACAGATGTTCAGCGGGAGACAAGGGGGAGCGTGCACAGGTCTGCGTCCAGGGCCGTAGGTGGGAGGAGCCCGCTGAGGGTGGTGGGCGCCATCTCTGCCTGGGTGTTGGTTGGCTTTGGCTGATTTCACATGGCCTTACCTGGGACGTTCCCGTGGTGATTGCAGGTGCAAGACCGACCAAGCAAAACACACCATGGCCCTGAGGCCTAGTCCTGGAGCAGACCGCTGCCACGTGTACCACATGCTGTTGGCCAAAGAAAGACGGAGGCAAGCCCAGTTCAGCGAGTGGGGGCCAAAAATCCCTATCTTCAGAGGACTCGCACAGCTAGGTGGCCTTGTGGCTGCAGGTAAGGGGAAGAATCGGGCCCTCAGGACCGCCCGTCTACTATCCTTGATCGCGCCGATTTGGAAAATCAATCTGCTTGCATTTAGACGCGTATAAGCCTCAACAATGATCGTTACTTTTTCCTTTGTGCATAAAAGAAAAATATATATGAAAACAACTTTATGAGTTAGATAACTACCCATTTCCCAGGTTCTACAGTTTCAGTATGATGCTTAACCTATTTTTCTTATTATTAAAACTGGACATCTACGTCGTGGAACATTTGGAAAAATTTTCAGTTTCTAAATACCTTAAATATTACGGTTTTGAGGATAAACAAAAGATACTCTGAAATGTTTCCTATGCCTGCGTAAGGGTTTCAACTTGTACATTAACATTACCATTTAACAAAAAGAGATAAATGATTTGCCTAAATTATAGCAGACACTCCTTAAAATATATGAGCGTATGATCTAATGACTCGCTTACTATAATAAGCCTGAGCGTATGTGTACGCTTCGGTTAAACCTTCTCTCAGGAAATCCAATCATGGAATTATGTGGGAAGTTAAAACCACTTCCTACAATCAACCAGGCTGCCACACGTGCAGTCGACCAACAGAGATGATAATCATCTAATTTAGTGATGCGGCTTCTGGTGGCGAATGGCAGATTTCACTCAGGAAAACGAACAGCATCTCCTCTACGGAACCAGGACCAGCATCCGATCCTGTACTTGACAGAGTTTTAAACAGGTGGACACTTTATCAAGAAGTAGTGTAAGAGGTGAATCCAATCATCGTCCAGGGCAAACGACACGACATGACACAGATTTGGGGCCTTAGTTGCTGACATGGGCAGTTTCAAAAAGGCCACATTGAAGGCCATATGTTGGACAATGATCACCCTGGCTCTGATGATGCCCGATGATTGCAAAGCACGCTGCCTGCGGTCATGCTTTCCTAGTCACTGTGTCTCCCCTTAGCTGGGGAGGAGGCTACGCCCTCATGCACGGTTGCCAAAGGTGCATGGGAAAATGAGAAGCCGTTGAATTTCTTATAACCCACCCTACAGCTCGCTGTAATCTTTCCTGCTGAGACATAATTTATTTTTTAATTTCCATTTATCTAGTGGTGTTCTGATTGGGGGAAAAAAAACCCTCTGATGGTTAACCAAGTTTATAGAGAATACAAATGAAGTAATTTCTTGGGATAGGAAAACCCACGCGGTGGACACACTCTGGGTGAATGGAAGTTAGTCATGATGTATTTTCAAACAATCCCTTTATTTTCCTTTTAAAGTGCTGCTTGCTTTATAGGTAGGAAGGTAGCTGAGGTTGGTCGGGGTGGATGGCCCGGTTCAGGGGACACGTCTCCCAGGTCATGTACATTGTACACGGTGTAGATAAGCATACGGATGTAGTAAGTATATATGTTATTGATCTTTGATGGATGCACCATAACTTACATGTATATTAATTAAATTGACGTACCTATACATGTATACTGTCCATATTTATATATGTAACACGTGTTATATGAACATAAGACATATAAATTATATATCATATACATATTTTATAATACATATATAAAGATATGAAATATCATATATAATTGCATTTTTAAAACTTGATTTTAGTGATAGTTGTATAACTCTATAAAGTCACTAAAAATTCATTTAATCGTAACCTTCCAATTATACCCCAGTAAAGATGCCAATGAATATATAATTGTAAAAACCATCAAAAATATAACTGTATGTAAATATGAAAATATTATATATTTTTGTAAGTACAAGTATTATATATGTATGTATTTAAATTAATGCCCCTTATCCATTATCCTCATTTATAGAATAAATACCTAAACTTTGCAATATGGATACCATCTGTGTGATGCTGGCTACATAAACTTTTGTTTTAAGGTTGATTATTAAGACAAATGATAAACTTTATTAGGGGAACTTCACATCAAGTGAAATACAAGTGTTTCAGACTGAAAAGTCTCTATTTTTTGTTTTCATTTACGTATGACTTGGCTTATCGATCTGTTATAATTTGTATTTATTATTCTAAATCTCCTTTATATGTTTTCCTTCTCTCCATGGATTTTTTTGCCTTTGATCACAGTTGATTTCCCATGGCCTGCGTTGTAGGAACTGTGAGGGATGGGGCTGGGGGTGTGGCTCGACCACCTGCTGCCAGTAGAATAGGGACATTTCTTTTGCCTCTCGTGGGATATTTTCTTGAGTGAAAAATGAAGGTGTCCAAATATGTCATTTTTAAGGAATATTTTAATTGTAATATGATAGTGGGATTCTCGGTTAATTTTATTTATTTATATTATTTATGTTTTCTTTCATCCATTTGGAAGGATATTGAGAGATAGCATAGCACAGGGACAGCCAGATCAGACTCGAGGGTTTCCTGGCCATAGAACACCAGGTGAGTTGCCTCTGGGCCCATTTCTTCATCTAGAAGGCAGAGGGTAACAATCATGGACTTAGTATAAAGATGAAATGAGTAAGTACATCTGAAGCTCTCAGGGACAATGCTGGTTGTAGATGTTATATACACATCAGCTATAATTATTAATTAAAATAAAATATATTTTGAATATGATCTTTTTCATATGTATGTTGAACCTAGTGTTCAAGTCATTATTTTATTTTCAACCCTGTTCTTTATTGTGGAGCTTTATTACAACAAAAGCGGTATTCCTGACCAAGTGATAGATTGCCCTTTTTATAATTTATTGAGCTCTTTGGTTGAATGAAATCCTCAGACACAGTTGAGATGGAACAGGAGGTCCAGCCCTATCTGGTGGCTTGCTTTGGCCAACGCACCCAGCTGGGTGTGATGTGCCCGTTCTGAGCCTGGACCTCAGGATCCCTTAGGATCTCCCCTTCTGCGAAGTCATGAGAACTTGCCTGGGAAGACCTTCTGAAGTAGAAGAGATGGATGGAGCAGAACTTGGCTGCCCAAGTCCTGGTGAGCACGGTCTATATGGTCTATGTGAGCATGGCCCCATGTGTGAGCTGGAACAGCCCGACTGGAAGGGCCCTCCAGCTGGGCCCAAGCTTCATTGCTCACCCTCCAGCTCAGGCACTGGGTGAATGCTCATTGTTTAAACCCCCTGAGTCTTGGGATGATGTAATAGAGCCCCATGGAAGCAAATAGAAAAGTCTAGGGTAGCATAATAGAGTAAATGTTTAAATCACCCAGTGCTACTAACAGAGTGATCCTATTAGCTAATGAGCACACTAACAAAAACACACAAGTATGCAAGAAGCATATGTGGGGTTTTATGCAGGGGAGTTAAAAACCAGACAAGTCTAGACAGTGTTTTAAGCATTCACGGTGTCAAACCTCACTTCATGTGTATGATTAGCTAAGAGGATTTAACACATGATTTAGCACAAAGATGTGCATGGATAGGAGCCCATGAAGCACACCAAATTGCTATACTCTCTTTTGATAGTTTAGAGCCTCAGATTCATCAGAAGAGAGGCGACTCAGGTCCCTTTCTGGAAGGCACCTTGGGTCTGTTTTGGCAAGGCAGAAGAAAGAGAGAAGGAGAGAAAGATGAAGGGTCACACTCCACTTTCCTAAATGTTTACATAGTTCTCCTATTCATTCCAGGAAGGAGGGAAAAGAGAACGGAAAAAAAAAAAAAGGGAAGAGAAGACTAATTAAATTAAAATTAATATGACTCGTCAATAAAATTTCTTCCAATTGATTGATAAACCAAATTTCTCATTCGAGTGTGTTCCTCAAAACACTCCGGAGTAACGCTGCAACCTGATTGGAGCAGTAAGACTTCTGGTTCAGCGGAGGCCAGGCTACCGACCATTTTTTTCTGGGGAATCATCCAGTGTTTGGATTCTGTTTTTTTAAACCTTATTTTCTAACAGAATTTCTTGAAACCAGTCAGTGAGGTTGGGCTACTTTTTTTTTTTTTTATCATTTATAGTATGTTTCCCCATATATATATATATATATATATATATATATATATATATATATTTTTTTTTAAAGAAAAGGATCGGAGACGCCTGGGTGGCTCAGTGGGTGGAACATCTGCCTTCGGCTCAGGTCATGATCCCAGGGTCCTGGGATCGAATCCCATGTTGGGCTCCCTGCTCAACGAGGAGTCTGCTTCTCCCTCTCCCTCAGCCGCTCCCCCCTGCTTGTGTGCTCTTTCTCTTTGTCTCTCAAATAAATAAATGAAACATTTTTTCTAAAAAAGAGAAGGATCACTTTCAATCACACATAGAGCATTCACCAATATGGGCTGTGCTCTGGTTCATAAAACAACATTTAGCAAATTTTTTTAAAAAAAGTAAAACCATACAGATTTACGTTTTCTGATCCTACTGTGATAAAACCAGCGATCGGCAGCAGAAAAACAGGAAAACCTCTGAACACTGGAAATTAACAAAACTACTTTTTGAAAAGCCCGTGTTTCCCTGTCACAGCCGAGGGAAATTAAAAGTGATTTTGAACAGAATGAAAAGGAGAGTGGAACATGTCAAAATTTTGAAGTGAAGCTAAAGCTGTTTAGAAGTGTTTAGAGGAAAGAGATACCAGGAAATACTTATCTCAGAAAAGAAGAAAGGTGTCAGGTTAAAAATGCAGTCTTTCATTTTAAGCAGCTTGAAAAAGAAGAACCAAGTGAACAGACAGGGAGCGTGGCCGGTGGGTTCTGGCCACACTGCGTGGACCGGATGAACCCGCCAGTACCAGGCTGGACCTCCATCAGGGGTGTGCAGTGTCGTTACTTGCCCAGGGCATCTCTGCAAGGGCCCAGGGGCTCCCTAGTGGGTCCGACATGACTGGACCCTGGGGGGCGGGGCCTGGCTGCCGGCTGGGGCTGGGGTGGGGTTCCCACACCTGGGCGTGGGACTGGCAAGTACCTTCCACTGAACGAGATGTACGGAAGTCCAGGCAGTGCATGGGGCGATGCTCAGCGTCGTCAGACACATGGAACACCAACTGCAAGTGTGCGGACACACCCAGCACACGTATCAGAACGGCTACAATTTAAAACAACGAGTCTGGTGGATGTTTCTGAACAGATGGTTCTGAACCTGTTGTAAACCCGTTGCTCAGTCTCTGGAGACTTTGAATTATTGTCTTTACGCATTTTGACCAGATTGATAGACGTTGCTCCTGGAGGGCAGATTTCGCTCTCTTCTGTTTTCTTCTCATCCTTATTTCATTTATGTCTGCTACTATCTTATTACATTTTTTCTTCCCATCTTACCATGTTTCCCTTCTTTCCCAAAATACTGATTGATTGCAGGAGTAGTTTTTTTTTTTCCTCTCAGTATCACTCATGCTGAGTATTTGTTAATTTTCCCACAGAGACCTCTTTTCCAACCCATACTTCCTCTTAAAAAATATTCTGCAGCAATAACAGAATTGATCTCTAAATCAATAAATGTATGGTGAAGATAATAGGAGAAGACGCGGTGAAAAACTCTTACTTCCGTTGCATTCAGAATCGCCCACCTTCCAGATGCTGAGCCTCTACCCCGCGCCCGTGTGATTTTGCCCTGAAATATTTAGTAAATCATCTTTGTTATTGGACAAAGGCTGAAAATATGAGTATTTCAGAGAAGTTTGCCTGTGGACCCCCCAGGACTGAAAGAGCATCACAATCCAGAATAATATGTTACACGAGAGACACCAAGGCAAGTTTTGGAGGGTGGGCTTTGTGAAGACAGGACGCTTTCACTTAGTTGATGGCTTTTTCTTCCTAATTCAGTACTTACCCCATATCCTGAAGTGCTCAGTGTGTCCTCATCCCTGAGAGTATTCACCGTTTAAAATTCAGACCCCCAAATGCTCGGCATGCTTTATTATTTCGTCTTCCATCACTGGTGGAAGCTTTAAAAGTGAAAAAATAAATATGGGTCATAGATCATAATTATAATATAATTAATATAATTATAATAGATTATAATTCTGGGTGGATTTTTCTGAATTATTTCCCTTCCATGGGTTTTTAGAAGTAGCATCAAAAATTAGAAGAACTGTGTTGATGTAAACCCGGAGTGAATCATCCTACCTGTTAATTTGAGTGGGACTCCGTGGTTTCTGAGAGTTTGTGTCTATTTTAGGGAATATCTCAAGTTAGGTGAATTTCATGGACGTTTGGTGGGAAGTAGAGACAGTTCACACCATTGCACTGGGATCACTTAGTCTTGATGTTTCTATTTGGATCAATAAAGCTGTGTTACAACAGATATCTCAGTTAGTAACACAGGGACTATGATGACATCTGGAGAGCAGGTGCCAAGTGATGGGTCGGTGGTGGGATGTTAGACTTTAGGATCCGGGCTGGAGGCATGGTTGTGCTAAGACAGGCACGGGAATGGGGGCACTTACTGAGCTTCCAAGGTTCTGTCTGGTGGACCACCTTCCCCCGTGCAGCCACACTCAGCCACGTCCAAGGAAGCAGTCGGGGGTAAGGTTGCCCAAGGCTCTCAGGGTAAAGTGGCATCGTGTCCCTGTAGATGTCGTGGCAGCTGACCCGGAGCCGTGGAAGGCAACATACGTTTGCGTGACAAGAAGTTCATCATACAATTGTTTGAACATTGTGTTTGATTTAATAATGTGATAGGGGAGCTTTTATACGTATGGGGGTGTATTTTTCGCTTTAGGAGTCACATGACATTGAGGGTTTTTTAGACCTTTCTTTTTTAAGGCATTTTTAGGTTCGCAGCAAAGGTAGGCATGAAGGTGCAGGGATTTCTCGCGGCCCCCACACCCGCACATGCACAGCTTCCCCCACTATCAGCATCCCCATCTTGAGCGTACATCCGCTATAATCAATAAACCTACATGGACACGTCATCATCACCCGAAGTTCATAGTTTACAGTCAGGCTCACTCTCGGGGCCATATATTCTCTGGGTTTGGACAAAAGCATAATGACCCATACCAGCATTGTAGTCTCACACGGGGTCGTTTCACTGCCCTAAAAACCCTGTGCTCCACCTATGCATCCCTCCCCCTGCATATATTTTTATAACAATACATTTTCATTCATGTAGGTGACTGCTTTATTTTCCCCAATCCAAGAAATATAATATCTATACATTAATACATATAATTTTTTTTAATTTTTATTTACTTATGATAGTCACAGAGAGAGAGAGAGAGAGAGGCAGAGAGAGAAGCAGGCTCCATGCACCGGGAGCCCGACGTGGGATTCGATCCCAGGTCTCCAGGATCGCGCCCTGGGCCAAAGGCAGGCGCCAAACCGCTGCGCCACCCAGGGATCCCAATACATATAATATTAAGACAAAATCTCGTATATATTATTTTAAAACTATGACAGACTGGTTGTTCAATCTAAACAATATCCTCTTTGATCCTAGTTTTCCTAAGTGCCTTAGGAGAAATTACAGGTAAGAAATTAAGCCTGTATCCTTTCGCCAGGATTATGAAAATGCATTCACAATGACTCCGGAACTTCTCTCTTTGAGACGGATTCCTGTGTTGACGCATGATATTAATAAGCTCTTATTTATTTTTAACTGAGATAAAAAAACTAGGCTTTTTTTTTTTTGCAATGTTATTGATGAAATCGATAAGAAGGGAGCGTGACAGCCATTGGAGGGTAAATTGAGACACTGACACGATTTCTTTCTTGGAGGGTAATTTTCTGTGCGATGAGACCGGAGCCTGTTCTATGAAATCGTGAAATGTTCCTCCAAAGTTCTCCATGTCGTTTCAGAGGTTTTAATTAGCTGAATCTATCAATATATGCTTTCCCAGAAGGACACCCCGAACGTCTAGAGAGTCTCACTCTCCTTGACCCGCACCCCCATCCCCAGGAGGAGGGCACTGCAGAAGGCACTACATCGTGGCCGAAGTTGGTGTGTTTAGGAGGCAGGCACGGCCATAAACATTAGCTGGTTAAATAATCACAGTAAACAGCCACAATTTTGTCTTTACAAAGATACATCGAATGGCAGTGCCCTTTAGGGGTTATGGAGAGCAGAAGTGAGCTACTAAAAATGGAAATTTATTCCTCAACATATTGCCGCCTAAATGGGGAATATTCTGATGTCTCTAAGGCTCTTCTGGATAATTTTATCAGTTTATGACCCTAATACTTCAAGGCCACGAAATAGCTTTTCCTTTTTTTTTTTTCCTTTTAGAGAAAGTTAGAATATGTCATCTTTTCTATGAGCACCATTTCTCTGTGTCACTCAAGGTTTGGTCCCTTGATCTAATTAAAAATACGCCACGTTATTTGGCAGAAATGCAGTGCCTGCGTATAACACATAATAAAGCCACGTAAAAATAAAACGTGTTAATTAAGTCACCATAGATGTTTATGGAGATTTCTTTACTGACTTTTTTTTTCTTGAACACAAGTGTATTTTTATGGCATTTTTGGCGCTGCTCTGGTCTCTTGTGTATTAAATGGCTCACACAATGTTTGATGAAATAAGCCAATGCCTGCGGAAGTGAAATTACTACAGTAGCAACATATTCATGGTAATATAAACAGAATTTGGCATCCACTAGCAGGGGTAATAACACTGAGCCCTCTTAATTTTCTTTACCCTTGGGCTGAAAAATGTATTCAGGTCAGGAGAAGCATATGATTTCATGTAGGGGCCATTTAATAATTTTTTAAATTGATCATAACTCTTAAATTTCCTTTACACCTACGTCTTCATTCAAAGTGCTTTTTCTTTTTCTTTTTCTTCTTTTTCTCTTTCTTTCTTTCTTTCTTTCTTTCTTTCTTTCTTTCTTTCTTTCTTTCTTTCTTTCTTTTTTTTACGGAGCTTTCCTGCTAGTCCAGAATTTCGGTCGTGAAGATAATTTTATCTAGCAAAGCATGTCTGTATATTCTTTTATATTTTTTCAAACAATAATGGAAATACGCTATGTCTAATTTGATTGATCAACTTACAAATGGCGTTAGTTTATTTATAGCATTAACTAATGTACCTTTAACGACTACATTACGGATTACACCCGATAAGTCCTAGCTTCTGTAGAAGTGGAGATGTAAATGTTTGTGTGGAAATCCTAAAAGGTAATTTTCGGAAAACTGAAGGAATACTAGTGTGCATTTCACTAGGCTTCACTCTTAGAAAGCTTGAAGCTATGCCATGCTTTTAGCCCATCTCTGAATGTGGAAGAGAATTCTGTTTGATTTACATAAAGTTTAAAAATTCCTGATTCACCGGAAGACCCAGCAAAATCATTAAGTGAGCAAGGACAAGACGATGTCCGTGAGCTTCCCAAAGCAAGGCCCTTTCCTGGAGGGACAGTGCGAGGAGGCTGGGACCCATCCATTACTGTCACAGAGATATCCAAAATACAATTTCCATTTGCAACTCATTCAATCTCTGCCCATGTCCCTCATTTCTCTGTAAGCTCAGGACCACCACAGCATTCAAAATAAGCAAATTGTTTCTTGACTCCTTTCTCTAGTAGCTATTCCTCAGTGTATCAAGGTTATCAGCCAGAGATTCTTCAAAATCAGGAGGCATGGTGGAGACAGAAGGGCAAGGCCCAGTTCACCCAAAAGCTGAGATAGCACATGGTCCGGTAGATTTTATCCACTTCTCATTTATCTTCATTCATTGTTGAATCGCAGGAAAATGCTTGTGGTTGTTGCATAAAAGCCAAAGGAGCCAAGTGAAGGTCATTTACATTCAGAGCCCATGACCATTCAGTGCAGAAAAATGCTACTTTTGCTGTCTCCATGTGTGGTCGTTTTCATCAATCAAGATTTCTTGAGCGCTCATGTTTGTGACTTCTAAGGAAGACTTTTCCCATCAATGAGTTTATTTATGCCGGAAATATTCAGTAGGCAACTCACCCAGTGTCTTCCTCATCCATGGCTGTTCCAGCGTCCCTGCGCGCTGGCTTTGGAGGACAGCGGAGGCATGGTCCCCGACTCGGGAAGCCCACTCCTCGAGGCTTAGGCAGCCAGCTCCATTTACTTTGCTACTGAGATAGGAAGTTTATTTATTTATTTATTTTTAAATATTTTATTTATTTACTTGAGACAGAGAGAGAGCACGAGCAGGGGGAAGGGCAGAGGGAGAGGGAGAAACAGACTCCCCGCTGAGCAGGGAGCCCGACGCAGGACTTAATCCCAGGACCCCAGGATCATGATCTGAGCCAAAGACAGACGCCCAAACAACTAGTCACCCAGGGGCTCCTAAGACAGGAAATTTAACAAACGAGATAAAACTAAACTGCAGTTTTGTGGGTGCCCAGCTCATTCGAAGTTTCTTTTTTATAGTCAAATAGTTGGATTCTAACAATCTGTGTTGGGGATTTGGATAAGAATCTGCTTTACACCTCAGGCATCACATGATTTTATTTTTTTTATTTTTATTTTTTTAAAGATTTTATTTATTTATTCATGAGAGACACACACAGAGAGAGAGAGAGGCAGAGACACAGGCAGAGGGAGAAGCAGGCTCCATGCAGGGAGCCCGACGTGGGACTGATATTGGATCTCCAGGATCATGCCTTGGGCTGAAGGCGGAGCTAAACCGCTGAGCTACCCGGGCTGTCCCTCATCACATGATTTTAAATGCCCAACATTTCAGTCATTTCTTGTCATTCTTTGCGGCCACTCTGGATCTTTACCAGAGGGGACACCACACCGCCAATGACAGGAATGCTTCAGAAACAACCCTTTTTACCGGCCTATTCTCATCACAATGTGTTTCCTGTGGGCACTCGTATTCATCTCCTGATTGTTCCAATCAATTTGTTTGGATGTTTGCAGCCCAGAATCGTAGCTCTAATTCTGAGTGGATCCCTGCTCCTTCCTCGGGGCCCCACCAGGACCCAGAGGTCAGATGAGCCATGAGGTATTGGGCCGGCAACTCCACCAGTAAGGACTGAAGACAAACTTGGCTTTGACTTGGAGACTGTGACTCTGGAAGATGGGAATTCAATTCCTAATGGTAGGTCTTCTGTGCTGTGTTAGTTCAGCTGATAAGGAAGTGACAAAAGTGGGATTCCAGATTTACATCCCTTCAAAATCCACATTCCTTTCTTCCTATTGCCCTTGGTGGAGTAAAATTGGGCCTGTTGATGAGTTATCCCTTAGTCACATCACCTTGATTCAGATCAATGGAAAGAGTTTTATTTGGCTAGGGAGATACTAGAATCAAGGTCAGATGACAAGGTTGTAGAAAGTGAAATCTGTCACCTGGGTGGTTCTATCTCTTACCACTTCCCACCACCTGGCAGCTTCTTCCCCTACATATGCATACATGCACCTGTGCACGAGCAAATACGGGTGTACGTGTTTATACAAATGCACGTTTCTGCATGACGAATGTCCAAGAGAGTGGTGGCTATGGTGGTTATGGTTGGGCATTAGGAAAGCCCACCATGGAATGCTTTCTGAAATGATTGTGGTCAGCCTGGTAGCAAGCACAGTCATGGTAATTAGCACATTCCGGCCTCTTTAGGCAGCCTGACTCCTCCCACCAGGGGTCTCCGGAGCCACCCTCATCAGTCAGGGATGGGCCGTCAGTTAGAATGATTCCAGTTGGCCTTCAGCCCTTCTGCATATGGCCCTCTGCCCTTCATCAGAAACTGCGGAGTAAGTGGAAAGTACTGTGTGCCCCTTGTGGGGCTCACAGGTGGGAGGTAGAGCTCACAGAGATGGAGCAGGGGTGACATCCAAGCCAGGGAAAGGCTGCCAGGAGAGAAACTCAGTCAAATCCAGACCAAGAGTAATGGCCGGTGCTCTGGTGACAAAGCAGAAACTAGACTCCTTTCACCACTTTGGAGGCATTTTGATATCCATGCAGGGTGTTTGTTAAATCATTTCCATACATGTTTTTAAAGCAATGGGCCATGTGCTATGTTGCATATAAGCAAGTATGCGAAGTTTTGACGTGAGTTAGAAACCAGTATGGTAAGAATGCTGATGGTTATGGTGTCTTTGGGTAAAGACAACTGAAACTTGAGTGGGACCTTGAGAGAGAATTTTGTCATTGTTATTTTGGAGGAAGAGGTCAGAGCTCGGAGGAAGGGAGTGCATGAGGTCAGTGAGTGGGCACATGCTCTGTTTTTTTTTTTTTTTAATTACAGATATGTTCACTACTACTCTTTAAATTGCTGACCATGTGGTTCCCATGCGGCCAGACCCTCAGTGTCACTCGTTAGAATGACATTGCCAATTTCCCCCCAACTTTAGACTCGCAAAGACTTTTGTGAAGGATGCAACTTGACCGTGCTTTCTGAGGATGCTGCACTCCTGTTCCTCATCCAAGTGTGTTGAATCTTTTTGAACATTTCTAATGAGAGATCTGAAATACGAGCTCAGAGCAACTACTGCCTTGAGTTTGTATTCTTGCCCCAGCCCTTCCAGTGTGAATTTGGACGAACTACAAAATTTTCCATAAATCAGTTTTCTCCTGAGAATGGTGTTACCAACAACTAGGGCGGTTTGGGGATTAGCAAGGTGCAACATTTAAGATGCCTGTCACGGTGTGTACTTAGTCAATAGTAGCTTTTGTGATGTAAAGCTAGTCTCAATTCTTGCAGGAGACTGTTCTTCCTATTCCTCTTCCTCTTCCTCTTCCTCTTCCTCTTCCTCTTTCTCTTTCTCTCTGCCTCTCCCTCTCTTTTTTTCTTTCTTTCTTTCTTTCTTTCTTTCTTTCTTTCTTTCTTTCTTTCTTTCTTTCTTTTTCTTTCTTTTTCTTTTCCTTCCTTCCTTCCTTCCTTCCTTCCTTCCTTCCTTCCTTCCTTCCTTCCTTCCTTCTTCTCCTTCACTAGTCAAGGAAACTAAGGTACCTAGAATTCAGTCACTTGCCAAGAAGGGAGCAGAAACAGGGTGTGAGGAGAGTCCATGTGATTCCACAGGGTGCGCCCCACCACACGGCTGCCTCTGCCACTACACGAGCAGGTGCCCACCTGCATTTCCGTGGGTCCCCCCGCAGCATGGGCCGCCTGGGAGAGAGCTGGGATGTTGAAGCTGGAGCTGCAGGGGGTGCTGTATCACCGAGGCCTCCGTAGCCACAGGAAATGTTAGCCTTGCGTTCCATGAGCCATGAGACTTTTGGAGAGCAGTACAATAGATTTCGAATTTTACTGGCAGTGGGAGAGCCTGTTTCTAAAACACGCAGAAGGGAGAAAGTTTTGAGTCCGTTTTTGGGTCCAGACAGCACTGGAAGAAGAATGAAGATACGCTGGAGTGCTGGAGGGTGCATGTCCCGGGGTGAGAGGTGGGTGATGCAAAAAAAGTTGCTTAAATCACCAAGTGATGTTTAGTATCTACACAACTATATGCATCACGAGTGTAAGTCGGAGCACACCGAAACAACATCAGTGATAACCTAGCACATGCCCCGTGTGGTTACCTGGTCCCATCTCCCACCCCACCTCCCCCTGGGGGGCCCCCTCAGCTGCATTCTGTGTTGGTTGCCCCCCCCGCACAGCTCCCTTCCACCGGTGTGCCTCCCTGTGATCTTGTTAGGTTATACTGTGCCGCGGAGGCACATAAAAACATTTTCTTACTGTGTCTGGACCTGAGAACTTTTAGATGCTGCTGAGCCTCGTCTTCAAGGATCCAGTCACCTTATGTGTGGTGGATGAGTGTGCATTTGCCACGCTGCATAAGTTGACGAGTGGAAATCTTTACTGCAACTTGTTTACAGTCGTTGTTAATGAGCACCTACTTTGCTTGCAGTTGTTTGTTTCTTTGGGAGGTGGCCCAGCTCTGATCCTTCTTAGGAGTTCTCCAGGTGCACCTGTGCAGAGCGTCCCGGACGCATGCGTGGAGCAGTGCCGTCGTGTGCGGGAGGGTGGCCATGCAGCAGGGACCCTGGGTGGTAGGATTCGAGTCCGTAACTTCACAAAGCAAAGCCAAATGGTTTCCTGAAGTAAATCTTCCCAATTTGAATTATTACCAACAGGGCCCTAGAGCTCCAGCGAGCCATTTCCTCACCAGTAATTGATATTATCATATTTCTTAAATATTACCAGTTTGTGAGTATGAAACGGAATTTCTTTTGAATCATTTGTGTTTTGGAATGGAAAGTTTGACATTCTGAGGCTCTCTGGGGAGAAAGGCCTATTTCTCATGGATGAACCTGGCTTACGGTGGCTTGTGTTCCTTGCATGTTTGATGATCCTTAATTCCGAGCTCCCCTTTGTTTACTTTTACTGTCCTAATGCAGCAGCTCTGCATGGAGGAGACCTTCCTGAGAATTGAGATCCCTTTACTCCTTGCATTGACACCTCTCAGTGCTCCATCTGACCCGCCTCCCACATCCCCTCTCCGGTCCTCCCTGCAGCCACCAGCTCTTTGCCTGTGTCATATGGCTGCCCCTCTTCTAGGCTGCCTGGCCTGAAAGCTTCTGCCTCAATCTTTCTTGGCACTGATGTTTGATCTCACCTATGCCTTGTCTAGAAGTGCATGAGATTTGACATCCCGTGAACACAATCTTGACCACAGGGAGACATGATCCAGTGGATCAATTCTTCTTCCTTCTTCTGTCTTTTGAACTGAAAATGCTAAGTAAGCCATAGTCTCCTTGGCTCCTCAGTGTGTCCTGGGGCAGACGTTCAGCGAATATGCCAAATCATTGAAGGAACACGTGAAGAAACCCCATGGAATCATATGCTCCTGAGATGTATTTACTGGTTTATGTGAACCAGTAAACACTGTGCCAATCCACCTGTGCCTGAGACTCCAGCTCCCCTAGACTCCTGGCGTTCATCTCTCTCTTCAATCTGAGGTCCATGTGCCAGTGGTTACCAAGCAGAAGTCATCATTGCCTCTGCCCTCCTTCCAACTGGTCCATTCGGAAAGTTTAGGCCATGTTCCGACCTGTCTGATGAATGTCAGGGGACTTGTTGACCAAGTTACTTCTAATTCCACTCAAGCTTTCCTTCCACATATTGAAGGACATTTTAAACAGGAATTTGAGTTATCGCTTGCTATTTGATTTCACCCTACCCATCGGTTGTGAGTTATAACGTTTGGTTTATTTCCAATCATATCTGAAATGTTATTCTATTGATTGAATCAGAGACTTTCTGATTCATTTAAGCAAAACTTCTGACCAAATATTAAGTTCGTGAAAACACATATCAGGCATTTTTAAAAACATTATGCAGTCAAAATACTTTTTCTAATTATTTCCAACAACTTGTTTGCTATTATCCAAACGTTGCCTCTGCTTGGTCACGATGTGAATAGTTATGGCCATCAATTATGGCAGTGCCAGAGGAGGCTTTATCAGCTGCAGCATTTAGCCACATGCAGGGCAACCTCACAATCAAAACCCTCCACCGTACTAATGGATTCATTCTTATCAAGCTTGTAGATAAACTTTATGACCACAACTTTCTGTTTATCTCCTCTATTATAAATCTTTCTGCTATATTTATGAGTGACATTTGAATAGCTGAAAATTTTCTTTGAAATTATTTTTCCATTAAGATCAGTAATCATTTGCAAACTTGTGAATTCATTAAAACCTATTTTGAAAGAGAGTGGATATATTAATGCAAAAACACTGTCAAGACTTGAGTGTGATTGGATCTGAGTGCTTCTAAACTCCTTTTGAGAATTTACAACAAAATTTATTTCAGTTAGTTTCAGATTCAAAATCTAATCTAAATTAAAATGCTAATCATTTATTTCACTTCTCCAAGGGTTAATTAAGGTATTTACATGAAAAATATAGACAATCAATAGGAAAGGTCATTTATCTTTTTGAGACATGGCATAAAAGAACATACAGGTGTTGTTTTCTAATATAACTGTTGTATTCCATAGATTTTATTTGTTAGGTGAATAATAAGATTGTGTAGGTACTTTGTTAGAAATGCAAAAACATTTATTGTATTAAAAATATTACCTTTCCTCCTTCATTGCACAAAAGTAACACAGATTTGTAGCTGGAAGTAAAGATTATGTTTGAATAAATGTTCATTTATTTTGCTGCTTGTTTGTTAAAACATGCATTTGATTGCTTGCAACTAATGGCAAAACTTTGTTGAATCTTTCTTATAATATTAACTTCCATATTTACAGAATTCTGAACAATTTTAGTTCATCTTTTAGAACAAGAGTACTGATACATTGTATTTTAAAGGTGTATTCTTAGAGTAAATGAACATATTACAATAGTTTCTATATGTACTTCAATGCAGACAATACATGTCCTAGAATTAAGACTTTTCTATTTGTATAAATCCATTCATCAGTGATAATCAGATTTGCTAAAATATCTCCAGGTATACAGATGGAAGGGTTAAATTCTGTTATACACCATATGGAGAAATGTCTTGTTTTTGTAATGGGTTTCTCTCTATTTTTAGAAAACCCCAAATCTACATTCAAGAGATGCAATTAATTAAATGTCATGGATGGGGTCATATTACCGGTAGCATAAGCAAGAAATTCCTTTCACAGGATACTGGGGTTGAAAGGCTAATGCGTGACAGGTGCTTCATTGAAGGACACTATTATAAGGGATACCTTTCAATCAATGGGATGCTATTATGAGCAATGCATTCAATTTATTTTAATCAATGGGCCTTCTTTTTATTACCTTTACTAAGGGATATTCTGTGGAATCCATACAGGATATTCTTCCCCAGGCTCAGGGTTGCATTTTCTCTTTCCCTCATATTCCATCACGATACCTACTTTTATCCCTTTTAAGACAGGCTTTCTACTTTTTTTTTTTTTTCACAATTTTTCTCTCTGAAGATTTGTTGAACATGGTTCTTCAAGGACTTCACCGAATACTCACTACGTGACAGGAAATGATGTAGGGTTGGACTTAACAGACAGGCTCCTCCAAACTTCAAGACATTGCAGTCTAACAGAGAAAGCGCAGACCCCTACCCACGCATAAGACAGTGAGAGCCATTTTATGGCGTAATTAGAATTTCCTTTCTTTGGAAGTGAACTGTGTCGCTCTTGGAAAAGGAGATCAGATCACACACAGATCAGCTGTGATCTGCGGGTGGTCGGGAGGGCTTTGATGGAAGGCACGCTTTGTCAGATTTTGTCGGGTGAGAAAAGGGGCAAAGCAAGGAACATCGTGAGGGCGGCTGGACTCTTACTTATCTTGGTCTTCCAGATCCGAAAGCCTTCTGAGAATGCACCGTGACTTCTCTTGGCCTGAACCCAAGTTGCATGAAGGAATACGACCCTATTTGTTCATTCTTTAAACCATTATTAAGCTATTACCTTGGGCCGAGTGCTAGTATGAGTATTGGGAGTAAAGTCATCTTCACCTTGGAGTCCTTTGAGAATCGTGGAGCAAATGGGCGACTAAGATGACAATTGTCTACAAAGCGGTAGAGTGGGTAGGCCCCCATTTCTTATTGGAAAACACCAGATGCACACAAATATGCACCCTTCTAGGATGCAGTGAGGATATTTTGGGACATAACAACATAAAGCAATATTTATAGGTGATCTAAGAAGGGTACATCTCGGTGTTTAACGAGGCTGCTCGGGTGGGTGGCACGGCTCTGACCTTCACTTATTTAATCTTGAGCATGTGTTATGGACTTTGGAACATCTGTGTTCCCCAGATTGAAACATGGAAAACAGCCCCCCAGCATCAGTGTCAGGAGGTGGGGCCTCTGGGAGGTGATGAGGTCATGGGGGGCATGGTTAGATCAGTGTTCTTAGAGGATGGCCCCCAGGGAGCCCCCTCGGCCTTTCCCCCGTAGGAAGGCATAGCGACAAGATGAGCCAGAAGTGAGCTCTCACCAGACCCCAGATCTGCTGGTGTCTCCATGGACCTAGGGCATCAGCCTCCAGCATTGTGGGCAGTCAGTGCCTGGGGTTTTGGCCCCATCTGCAGTGGTCTGTGGTAGCGGCCCCAACAGGCCAGGGTGGCATGTTACCTGACCTTGTGGTCTCCTGAGATGGGGGGATGGTGGTAACTCTGCCCCCCTCACCCATGGCCCAGGACTCGCTGATGTCAACACATGAGTGATGGGCTGGCGGTAACTCCTTCTCATCTCAGCAACGGGATGAGGATCGCATCCCTCCATCCTTCTCCACTGCTCCTGGCATCGTATGTCCCTGTGGGGGGACTGTGGTCAGCCTACGAGGCCCCGGGAGAAGCAGGGAGAGCTGAGAGGAGAAACTGGGAAACTATCTGGTTGTAACACATGGTCACTAATTTGGTAGAGTTAGGGAGCGAGGCACATGACCACGGAGACACGAAAGCACGCAGCCCTCCATACGCCCACATCAGGCAAATGGCTCTACCACCAAGTAGTAAGAGCCCATGATCTCCAATACCCACCCTCGGTGCCGGGCGGACGCAGCTCATCACCCAGGCACCCTGGGGACATTTCAAACAACTTCCAGGAAGCTTTAGCTCAGTAAAAATTCTCTCGCGTAGAGTTATTTCCCACTAATCCTCGCGAGTGTATTGTCTCCAAATCTTCTCCAGCCATTGTTTAAAATACCTTTTGAAGCCGTGGCCACGCCATACCCTGGAAAGGATGATACTGAGAGATTACGGTCTGTGAAGACTTCAACCAGAAAACATGTGTAGGCCAAGGTATTTCGTAGTTCAGAATGGAGAGACACAGGTGTGGCTGTCAAACTGCCTTAAAATAGGAAGTGTGGACGAGATGCAAGTGGGGTTTTGTTGTATTCTCATGAAGAGCCATCAAAAAGGGCAATATGAGCATTTCCCCCAAATTATTCATAAAGCAAAGCTACAGCAAAGTGTGCATACGGGAGGGTAGTTCTGAGGTTGGAAGTATGGCCCGGGACGTGTGGCCGCAGCAGGCGCCGGTGGGAATGGCTCTCACTGTGCATGCTGCTCCTTCAGCAGGTGGTGAAAGTCGTTGAGTTTGTCGGGAATGGGAGCCAGTGAGAGGTTAGAAATACAAGTGTGACTCCCCCGCCTCGCCCCCTTCCCCTCTTGCTCCATCTCTCTCCCTACATCTCTCCCTACATCTCTCTCTCTCTCTCTCTGGCCCTTATGACACTCTTGGACTTGACCATCTGAGCCTGAAACAGGGCGGTGATAGTGGAGTAAGTGAATGTTGACCTCAGGGAGGTATTTGTCACCAGAACCATCACCCATCTGTCCCGTTTGGAGTTCCTAGGATAATTTGAAAGAATCCAATGGCAATCAGGCCAGAATTTCTTATTTTCCTTAATTTCTTTTAAAGATTGCATTCATTCATTTGATGCATGGAGAGACCACAGCGAGGGGAGGGGTGGAGGGAGAAGGCGACCCCCTCGCGGAGCAGGGAACGTGACCTGGGGCCCGATCCCACGACCTGAGATCACAACCTGAGCTGAAGGCAGACACTTCACCGATGGAGCTCCCCCCAGGCTCCCCAAGGCCAGAACCTTCTAAAGGAGATCTCACTGAATCCACACCTCCCAGGAGGCTGCGTGAAATACTACCGGGCACTAATGAGGGGTTTGTCAAACACCGACAGTACAGACCTCAGATCACCCCCACATTTGGTCCTCATCACAACTCCGCTGCAGTCAACTGCATAAAGGAGACAGAAGTAAAGATTTCTTACCCGGTTTCCTCAAGGACCATGAGGTCCTTTGTTCCTCTGACCTCCAGGTGGACACTGTGTGGCCTACTGTGCTTCCTGTATGGCGAGGCTCCTGAGTGGGGCCCACCCATGTGCCAGGACAGCACAGGGACAATGACAGGTGCGGGAGAGCAGCCTGGGCAGAGGGAGACGGCCCCGTCGCGGCTCCTGAGGAAAAGTGGGCACATGGGACATGAGGACCATGTAGATGGAGGGCAGGCTTGCTCCCACCCTAAGAGGTCAGCAGCAAGGAATGCACAAGGCACCCCTTTTGTGAGCCGTGTTCCCAGTGAGACTAAACACCCTGGGCCCGGGGTGGGGGGAGGTCGTCCTGCAGGTGCTGGGCATGGTGCAAACAGGTGCCGTGGCTCAAGGTGCAGGCGGGAACCCAGGGCACTGACCGCCAGTCCCAAATGGCCATCGGGGCCAGGGGTACGGGTGCAGCCCTGGGACTTGGGGGTGGGGAGGCGTCCTCCTGCCAAGGACGGCGCTGCGACCTCAGGTGTGGCCGGTGCGGGCCTGGGGGCCTGTGTCCCTGTGGCCGGTCAGCGCCATCCGGACAGACAGACGTGGGCTCCCGGAACAGAGACACGGAGGGGGCGTGGGGAGGGACAGGCACAGGAGGCCCCAGTGGCAGAACTCCCGGCCTCCACTTCTCTCAGGGGTTTAGAGGCTCCCTCCCTGGGCTGGACTCGGCGGCTCCATCTTCAGACACTTCTTCCCATCGCTTCTCGGTTTTTTGCCTAAGCCCGCGTCCAGTACAAACTTTTTTCCCTTTTTCCCATTTTCCCATTCTCTCTTTAAAGACGTCTAATCTGGGATCCCTGGGTGGCACAGCGGTTTAGCGCCTGGCTTTGGCCCAGGGCGCGATCCTGGAGACCCAGGATCGAATCCCACGTCGGGCTCCCGGTGCATGGAGCCTGCTTCTCCCTCTGCCTGTGTCTCTGCCTCTCTCTCTCTCTCTCTCTCGCGCTCTCTGTGACTATCATAAATAAATAAAAAAATTAAAAAAACTAAAAAAAATAAATAAAAAATAAAGACGTCTAATCTGTGATTAAATATACGCCGTAAGGTTTCAATCTTAATCATTGAATTCCAATTTGTGGCTATTGTGTTTGCTACCTTATTTCGGTGCCTTTATTTTTCAAATCCACCTGCTGATTTTTTTCCAACAGACTCTTGGCCTTTCTTACTCAAACGCTTATGTTTGTTAATTTGAATATTTCAAACATGCCCTTTCGTATTGGGGCGTGATTATTCAAGTATGTGAAGGAGTTTCAGCTCGGGTTCTCGTTCACAGAGTCTGCGCCACTGCGGGTGCGTCGCACGGTGGCATTTCTTCCTCGTGATGGTCAGCGGGGGGCCCCTGTCATGGGGGAGGGAGTCCTGAGAGCTCCGGGACCGTGGGTACCAGGCCCTGCAAGCTCGTGGTCTCCAAGGCGGCTGTGGTTTCTGGATTAAATCCACGGGTGGGCTTGATGGTGACCGCCTGGCCCGATGAGACGGTGGGTGGCACGCCCGGGGGAGCCACAGCTCCCAGGGCGCCCGTACCCTTCCTGTCCCTCCCAGTGAGTGACACCTTCCCTCCGTTACCGCACCGGGTCGCGTCCTTGGGAGTCCCAGGGAAGCTGCCAGCGGCAGGAATCCTGAGTTTGGGAACCACGGCCTCCATCCCCCGCTCAGCCTCCCTCCCTCCCGCCTCTGCAGCAGCGAGAGCTAAAGTCTCTGGGGTTTGAGAAATGCTTGCCGGGTCAAAGCCTTAGAGCTAATGCCCAACCCCATTCTTCCTGTTGTTACTTAACTTTGGCCACTGTGGAATCCTCGTGCGATTGATAAATAATTGGTGCAGGGGATCCCTGGGTGGCTCAGTGGTTTGGCATCTGCCTTCAGCCCAAGGCACGATCCTGGAGACCCAGGATCAAGTCCCGCATCAGGGTCCCGGCATGGAGCCTGCTTCTCCCTCTGCCTGTGTCTCTGCCTTTCTCTCTCTATGTCTATCATGAATAAATAAATAAAATATTTTTTTAAAAAAATAAATAATTGGTGCAATAGATAACTTTTACTATGAACCTCATCCAGCACCATTCGTTTGTAGTCGAAGGCTCCGTCTGCACACCCAGCGGACACTACCCCTGGACGCGGAGTTCTCGGCATCGTGTTGGAGCAGCTGGGCTTGGGGGGCTGTGCACCTGCCAGACCCCTTTCTCCTCCTTCCTGCGAGAGGGTGATGCTCAGACCTCGCCCCGTGAGCTTGGCACCGTCTCAAATTGCCTTCCTGGAGAAGCCACAGCTTTGTGACACCTGCTCCTTTCCGAGGTAGGAGGAATAAGGGACAGTGCCGCCTGCACTGCTGTCATGTTTACCGCCAGAGTGCTGAGCCTTCATCCTCACCCCTTCTTTGCTCTTTTCCTGACAATTTCTAATTCGAAAAAAAAAAGGATCCAGACTCTAATTCTGCGCAGGCTCAGGTGGATTCTAAAATCTACGGTGCATGTTGTGTGTTTGTTTTGCCTGAATGAGATTTTACTGAAGTCTCTCAGGACGCAGCTTCTCACAAATGGTATCAGTTTGGAGTCAGGTGGCATTTTTATATTTTTATCCGGGGCCAGCATCTCTCAGGAAAGTTCCCTGGCCTTGCTCCACGCTACCACCCAGCGCAGAACACAAAGGACCGGTTGGGTTTCCTTGTGTGGTTCCCCCCTGCCTCCCAGGAGGCCGCCTACCACCACTCAAAACGGCAAGTTGGCTGCAACTGCAAAGACATCATTGTATCTGCTAATCGTTCACAATCAGCAGCGTCTTCCAAATAACGAAATAGTATTTATTAGTCCTGCACACGCCCCATGCTGCTCCAGAGGCACCTTTGCAGCATCATCATTAATTAGGATAATCAGATTTCTCTTTTATCTCCATTCAGCGATTACAAAGTCATTTTGTCAGGCGTAAATTACTCACCCATTATCATGGAAAAATTTATTTCTTACAAACTTCAAACAACATATACGTTATCTTCTATAGCACATTGTCTTCTAGGAAATAGATACCATTTTCCACACTGAATAAGTATAATTCACAAGGACATTTCTAAATAATACCTCCTCCGGCTTTATGCTCGGCCTATGCTATTTCAATGCTTCATTTGACTGGGATCTACAAAATGATATAATTCATCTCTAAAGTTAGCATAATTTTCCTCTTTTCCCTTGGAAAAGCTTTTTGATGGATATATTCCTGTCTGAAAGTCACATAGCACTCTTAAAAACCTTAGCGTTAGTCAGCACCGAAACATTTTAAGCCCAAATAGGTATATGCGCGTCATATATCCTTATCATGGTGCTAGTGGTATTAAAAAAGTGATAATAAAAACACTGAAGGACTAAACCCATATCTCTGGTCAGGAAATATCTTCCACTTAATCTTAATTGTGATTTTAAAATTAATTATCCTATGATTCTAACATTTAACAGGAGCCACCTTATTTTCCCTTGCTCATGATCGCACGGCGCCTCTTAACACGTGAAACTTGCACCAGAATCACCTGAACCGATGCTAAAAAATGGTGATCCCCATTCCCAGACCCAATTTAAGGTTTTCTAGGTGTTTTTCTGTCCTCTGCATTGAACACGCCCCACAGGTGATGTTCTGCACATTAGCGTTTAGGGAAATCCTGATTTGATGGCTCGAGTGTCACACAGCTTGTAGGGGAGGTGACGTGCTACCTCTGTTCCCTTAGGATCTCCTTGTGGGCCTGAGAATTAAGCTGAGGTGAAGACAGATGAAGCATAGGAAAGCACACGGGCTTATTTCGTGTCGGTTTTACCTGCTGCGGGGGCCCCGCTAAGAGACGGACACCCTGCAGGTGGCTAGGCTGGCGGCGGGACGGGAAGGAGCGCAAAGGAAGCGAGCGTGTGTGGGGAGAGCACGTGGACATGCGAGTTAGTTTAAGAAGGTTTCACAGATTTCCCCTCCCCAGTCTCCGGTACAGGGAGAAGGTCCCTCCCGGGGGGCTTCCCTCACCTCTGTGTACCTGCTGTCTACAAGGCCCGCGGCTTCTGATAACCCTCGTGCCAAAGAGGCGTATTGGGGGGGGCGCGTCCCTCCAACCCTAAACGCCAAGTACGAGGCACCTCGTTGAGTAGGTAAAGCTGGGTACCCTGTGTGCCTCTCCACCCACGGGATGAAGGTTCCCCGCGAACCTCCCTCGCCAGTCGCTTTCCGGCCACGCGGCTGGAGGTCTGATGCTTGTCAGAGGCTTTCCATCTGAACGTGTGGTTCCTTCCGTCATCCAGTTTCCTCCACGGTTTCCCTAAACTCTTCCCTCTCCCGATCCACCTGTTTCCAGTCTGTCCCAGGGGCCAGTGTGCCTTCCATGTTCTCTTAGACGAGATTCTAACACCTTGCTTTTTCCTCTTCCTCTTGCAGATTGAAACTTACCTGGGAACCACTGAAACAGTCGATGGGGGAGACCACATTCTGTTATTTTTGCTCACTTGAGAGGTTCTGGGAGTCTGATATTTTTGTCTTTTTTAAGCATACAGTTGAGTGTTGAGGAATATCTGGGATAAGGGAATATTCAAGATTTCCAATGCTCCAAGACCTTGAACCCCATTTATCAGCCCTGTGCTGACTTGATGAAGACTCACATGGCGGCCTTGAGGCTACTTGTTAAAGACGGCAGACCACAGGGTGGAAGGACAGTCCGTCCCTGAATTATGACCTTGGAGAAGAGTCTCCCCCAGCCAGGGATATTTAATTTCAAGGTCAGTTGAGGATGATTTACATTTCTTTTGCTATAAACTCCTGAGGTTTGATAACTTCTCCATTAACATACCTAGCAACGTCTTAGTTAAAACATAAAATTGAACCAGGATGAGTGTGGCCATAGGAGAAAAATAAAACATGCAGCATTATCTACCGATAGGCAACAGAGCACAACACGTCTGAGAGCAGAGTCAGAAAAGTTGTCGGCCTGAGTTATGCCATGGGAAGGTATTTGCTAAAATGGCCAACTGCATGGACTAGAAAAACAGAGCACATAGCTGTGGAGTCCAGCAGCTGAGAACGGGCAGTTTTCTTGTACGTTGGCTAAATATTGCCCCCAAAAATGACATCAGGCAAGAACTAGCTGGCATTCAAGACAAGATCAGAAGAGGACATTCCATCGCGGGTGGAGGACAGACCATAAACAGTAAATTAATGCTTTAAGTGCCAAGCTATGAGACACGGGAAGAAATGTATAGAGTGTTGATTCGTAAGCGCAGGCCCATAAAACAGTCCTAAATTAAATTTCATTTTTGAGTACCTGCGTTTTTATTTTCTGGGAGGTCACCCATAGTTTTCTTTAGAATCTAAAAATCTTCATTATTGAGCCTGGTGGGCACTGGCGATGAAGGATGGGTGCCGTGGACTACCCTGCGGGAATTTCTTGTCTCAACTCTGTTTCTCTCCGGTTTTGTATGATGGTGAGCAACTTACGTTTCTTTCTGAGCAGAGCAGCTCATTTCTTATTTAAGAGTAGAGTTAATAATGGCATCACCACCACCCCCATCTGCTGGAGAATTAATTAAATGGACTGATGGGTGGAGGCACTGAGTGCAGTGTCCAGCACATCGTACGTGCTCAGGGACTGGTAACTCTTCCTCTGATCAAAGTGTTGCAGATGCTTGTGATATGAGTGAGAAATGAAGGGTGATAAGAGGGTACTGCCACAGACAGGGTAGACTGGAAGGGGCAGATGCAGGAGGGGTATTAAACTGGTCTGCAATCGCATACAAGCCCTTAGCTGAAATATATTTGCGGCATTGCGGAGCTAGTCTTTTTATAGCACTCATTTTCCAGCAATTTGCATGACATTAACTATAATTATCACTGCTATTACAATTACTATTATTGTTTGGCTCTCTTCCTAAGCTAAATGAGTATCTGTTAGGGGCGGAGGCTGGCAGTTCCTCTTGCTGAGTTAACAGTGGGACCATGGTTTGGAGTTCCAGCATCCGTGAGACAAGAGTTCTAAGTGATTTTTTTTTTCAACCCATGTTGCCTGGACCTAATAGGTACACTCTGCCCTGAGCCCAGTTTTCTTTGCTTTATGGAAGACTGACGGTGCACAGTGTTATTGAAAACATTGTGATGATGCTCCGTCCTACGGAACTTTCTACTTGGTCCGGGAGCTGTGTGGAACATGGTTCAGATGTGGCAACTGAATAGTTAAAATGTGGGTCATGTGACCAAAGACCTGAATTTTAAATGTATTTCATTTCCACTTGTTTAGATTTACACGGCCACGTGGATCTCCTAGACGAAGTGTGTGACAAGGTAGTTAAGTTGTGTGATGTCCAATGTTGGAAAAAGATAAAAGAACAATTTCAACTGGACGCCAAGTGACCCAGAGTCAGGATTACTGAAGTCAGATCTTAGTGCAAGAACATGTGGGCAGTTGGTGTGAAAAATCAAATGCGGTCACGGCACGTCTGGGCACAGGTTTTCCTGCAAACATGCACTGCGCTCACTGCCTTCCTCCGGTCGGTCAAGTCATGTGTCCGAGCATCAGGCCTGTATTTGCATCAATGGGGGGCGGGGATTTAAAACATGCTAGTTACTAAAAATGAGACTTAGTGACCAACATTTTGATAGAATTCCATTATATGTTGTTTAAAGGCCTGAAGTTTAATTGCATTAAAACACCTAAGTCATCCAACTTACAAGTCAGATCACTGTCTTCAGTGTGGTGCTCTTCTCAAGGTATCGTCAATCTCCATGATCCGATGGGTGTGGCTTCCCCCATCTGTTGCATCAGACCCTCTGTTATGTGTCTGAGGACCTCATTGCCCTGATTAAAACCCTTCATGTTCTTTGTACTGAAGACAAAACCCGAGCCCTAGAAACTCCTAGGCCTTGGGAGACCCAATCCCTGCCTCCCCCATCACTGCCCTGCAGCCCCGTCCTTACTGGTTCTTACTCTGGGAACATGGCAGAGGAGCGTCCCCATCCACCCGAACTGCAGGCCTGGCTTTCTGTTCTGTGTTTGCTTCTTATCATTACAGTGAAATTATTTGTATTTTCGCTTGATCCTCATTTTTGGAACCCTTCCTATTGTATAAGCTCCTTTAAAACCACAGCAGCGACAATCCTGTTTACTTTTCATCCCCACTGGTCAGCACAGCTCAGGAGTGTTGCGTTGGGTTGTTGATGAACCAGCGATTCAAAGTATGACCCAGTGATTTTCCTTTACCTGGACATTACTGAAAAATCCAAGATTTATGAGAAGTCTCGTAAACAAATATAGAAGATCTATATTTGATTTTTTTTTTTTGAAAAGGAGAGACTAAGTACCAAGTGGGGAACAAAGGAGGTTTCCCTCTAAGGTAACAATGGCCAGTTAGCCCCCAGGAGTCCTGTTGGGCTCATGGGGCCGAGCCAGGTGACCTCAGTCAGAGCCAAAGAGCAGAACTTTACAACAGGGATGTGTTATATGGGGATAGATTTATGCTATACAGGGATATTTTTATGCGTAGAGAAATGGCTGAAAGCAAAGCAGGCAATGCTTTTATTGAAGTTGAGAGAAAAAAAAAACTCTAAATAGATTTTCATGCTACTGTTTTAAAGACTGAGCTATCAACTTAATAAAATTCTCTGTAGAGAGGAGACACGTGACAGTCGTCTTTGGACGTAGAGTTGTAAAAAAGGATCCAAACTGCCAAATAAAATTGTTTGTGAGGAAGTATTTTCTTTCTTTTTTCTCGTTATTTATTTATTTATTTATGAGGGGAGGGGTAGAGAGGGAGGAGACAAAATCCCAAGCAGACTCCCAGCTGAGTGCAGGGCCCAATGCAGAACTTGATCCCAGGACCCCGAGATCATGATCTGAGCAGAAATCAAGAGTACGATGCTTGACCAACTCAGCCACTCAGGTGCTCCTGCTTTTGATGTCCAAGTATGCTAACTCTCTTCTCAGGTTTGGGGATTTGTGTTTAATCAATAGAGAAACATTCAATGGAAATTAATGCCTTTCTTTTTTTTTTCCCTTCATTGGATTTTAGCCACAAGCTGTCATCACACACAGACATTGGCATTAGCTGATGTGTTGAATTCAATGAAAGAACATGCTTTGAAGTAGGTATGGGGGATTTAGGCCAGGCCTGCTAACTAGTTTCCCTTAGTTTTTCATTGACAGGCTTTTAGGAAGAATGTATGAAATGAAATACTCAGAATTTGATACACTGAAACTCACCTGGACTGAGAATGTGTGCAGTCGCCTACACTCTCCTCCGTGTCCTCCCACGGGAGGCAGTCATCGGGAAGACTCAGCCCTGGATGGTCAGATGTTCCTCATCCTCAGTCGTCCTTGGGAAGTAGCTCTGCTCACTGTACCCACAGCAGGAACTGTTTTCAAAGATTCGGCCTAGAGTGGGAAAGGGTGTTGAAACCATCTCGACTCAATATGTGACTGAGTCCAGCTAAGGCCCCTACACGGACCTTCAGGATTCAGGGCAGGTGGGCTGTGGGCAGGTGTGGAGGCGGATTCATCTCGTGACTACCCAAGGTCACCTCATAGATAAGTTCCCTCGCTTATTTAACTGCACCCTACCAACCTTCTGTCCCTCCTAGCCCTGCAGGTACGAGGGCCGGTTTGTGAGCCAACAGACATTCTTACCCAGCATTGCCCATCGTTTTACTTGGTGGTAATGAATTGTTAATGGTGGCAACACTTTTAGGATCTTATATTTGCAATACTCTAAAATGATACTTGAGCATTCACCGATTTTCTTGTTGGTTTGCTAGAAGCAGGGATTATGAGATGAAAAAATACCAAAGGAGAATCTGAGGTTTGTGATATTTTATAAATTAAAAATATAATTTATAATGACCAGAAATACGAGACAAAAGCATTACCATCTTAGAACGGAAATAATAAAAACAAAAAGATGCACAGAGTGTTTATAGTCATTTGTGTTTTTTTTTTAAATTTTTAAATTTAATTGTTTATAGTCATTTGAATGTCATTTCAGAATCACAAGAAAACTGTGTAGCAGCTTTGAAAAGGTGTATCTAATAGGAAGCAAATTAATAGCCGGTATGAGGACAATGTAGGACCTAAATGACCCTATGGTTTTGATGTCACTTCTATTAAGGTAAAAAAGGGGAGTTGAGAAAGAAGGCAAACATCTGCGGGAAGGTAATCTGCTTCCGGAATCTGCTACCGAGGAGGCTGTGGAGATGTCTTCAGGCCTGAGTGTAATTTCAGCTGAGCCATCCCTGAGACCTGAAGCGTGAGGGGAACCTGCAAACAGAAGCAGTCCAGCAGGATGGTGTTAACCTCTGGGAAATGACCCCCAAAACAGAGAATTCCTCACTTTCCCAACTGGAACAGATCTGTTGGAATTTGAGACAGTTGTGTTGACTTTGGCCTTTTTTTTTGGCCAGCTTAAATTCTTGTGGCTTTCCCTACACGGCCAAGAGAAGCAAGGAGCTCAAAGTGTTTTTAGCAAACACAAAGGCACAAACAATCCGGATGCGATTCTAGGAGGGGCACCCACATGTGAATTGAGTCCATGTGGGAGTTTGGGCAGAGGAGGGTGAAGCCAGGGATCAGTGGAGGTGGAGGTAGAGACAGGTGTGCACAGGCTGGAATTTTATTTAGGATTCTGAGCCCTAGTGTCAGAGCAATGCTGTGACATCTCTCCAGCACCAGGGTGGCCTGTTAGGGCTTCATCTGAGGCCTGTGGCCTTGTTGCCCATCAACCCACCCTATCGTGGGACTGGTCCTTGGTTTGATGCTGTGCAGGTTTCACGAGGAAAGGAGAAGCCTTGTGCTCCAGGCAGGTGGTGGGTGATGAGCAAGGAAGCTGGGGACACCCGGGAGAGTGGTAAGGAAATGGTGGTGGCCGACCCTGGGCTCGATGAGGATGGAAGGAAGAGAGGAAATGATCCGAGCTTCTGATGTTTTAATATTTTGGGTCTCGTGTCCTCTTGGACAGTTGGAAGAAAGTGGAAATTTTTATTTTATTATTTATTTTATTTTATTTTATTTTATTTATTTTATTTATTATTTATTTTATTTTTATTTTTTATTTTATTTTATTTTATTTTATTTTATTTTGCCTGAGAACATAATCCTGTCAAAAAAAATAAAAATTTATTATAAATGTTGGGTGCAAGGCACGACTTGTTTTCCCCAGTGGAAAAATCCAGACCTGCTCTTCCAAGTTCTCCTGCTCCAAGTTTTTCAGCCTTTGACTTTCTCACGCCCTTGAGATAATCTGTAATGACGTGCGGCAGCACCTTATTCCTTCAGGAAATTGATTATTCTTTGATTTCACACTCTCTTAGCTTCCTCTCCAGTTACTGTGATATCGGTTGAATTTTCCCTGCTTTCCTGGGTTTTTGTTTCATAATTCCCATTTGCTCAGAGTTATAACGGTGAGGCAGTGTCAGTAATATTTGGAAGTCTTCTGCAACGAGCTCCTCTGACAATATCAGTGACACGAAAATGAAAACGAAAATGTCCTTCTTTCAAGTGGGTATTTAGACTTATTTGCGGCAAGAAACTGATGCCAGAATGTGAACAATAAAATTACATGGAAAATTGTTATTATGAATCATTGAATATTTAATGAGTTATAGAAATGAGACTGTCAGGCACCAGAGCTGGGACAGAAAGCTGTGAGGGGAAAATGATAAAACTGGAAGATGAAGCATCGCTGTTCCGAGCCTGGGAGAAGCATCCTGGGCACCCGCCGAGGCTCGGGGCAGGCCGTCCTCACGAGGCCTGGGGCGCGCTGGCGTCTTTGCTGTCGTCGACCCGCCGCAGAAGCACGTTCCAGATCTTCCCCTCCGAGAGGCCGGCCTTCTTCCCTTTGTTTCTGTCCTGAACTGGTGCTTAAATGACTTCCAGGTGCCTCAGCATTTCAGCGACATCCCCCAAGTTACCCTTCCAGACATCCTCAGCATCAGCCTTGGAGACCCTTGGGCCATGGCCCTGCTGCGGGCCTCCGCCTGGGATCACGTCCATCAGGGTTCAGGGGGTAAGGGGGCTCCCCGGGCAGCTCTGGCCCTGGCCCAGGACCTTGGAGATCAGGAGCTTAAACAACAGACTCATCTTTCATGGTTCTGGAGGTTGGAAGGTCAAGGTCAAGGTCAAGAAACGGCGGGTGTTTATATCTATGGAAGATCGGGATTAGGGCTATGAGGATGGTTGGCTTCAGAGCACACTTGACTTTTCCTCATGGAGTGGGTTGAAGTCAGGACAGGTTATTTGCAAGGAGATCCAGCATCCTGCCAGCATGTTCCCGTCAATGGATCTTCAAGGAAAACTTCCCCAGAGAAGAGCAGAGTCTTGGGGACCGTGTGCATGGGTGGGGTGGGGAGGTCTTCCTCGCTCTCCCCTCCTCAACCCTGGGGTTCTCTCACCTCCGAGCCCTCAGAGATCCCCAGCCCAGCAGTGCTGCGGAGTTAGTCTGAAAATCATCGGACACTGTATGTTTTTTTAAAGATTTTATTTATTCATTAGAAAGAGAGGAAGAGTGAGACCACAGGCAGGGGGAGAGCACGGAGAGGGAGAGGCAGACCCATTGCTGAGCAGGGAGCCCGATGTGGGGCTGGATCCCAGGATTCTGAGATCATGACCCGCGCCGAAGGCAGACACGTCACCAGCTGAGCCCCCCAGGTGCCCCTGGACACTGTAGTTTTTCAAAAGACTATTTTTAGAGCTGTTTTTGGTTGACAAGAAAATTAAGAAACTGGAAAGATGTCCTGTCCCCACATGTGCACAGCCTCCCCTGCCCTCAGCATCGTGGCCAGGTGGGACGTTTGTCACCGTCGAAGCCACCATGCTGACACAGCATCTGCGCTCAGAGCCCAGTGTTCCCCTTGGGCCTAACTCCTGCTGTCGCACATTCCATGGGTGTGAGCAGACGTGCAATGACACGCGTCCCTCGTTCTCATATCACAGAGAGCATTTCTCTGGCCCTAAAAGTCCTCTGTGTTCTGACTCGCCACCCTCCCACCTTGTTTTCTAAAGGAGAAAGCTGATGCCAAGAAATATTAAGTATTTTGCCCAAGGCCAAACAGATAATTAGTGGCTGATCCTGGACTATTGATTTCCAGCCCAGGGATTTTTTTTTCTCCTAATCAAATATTAATAATGAATAGAGCAATTGCTCTTTACTTTCATATTCTTATTGTACTTTAAGCAATTTTTCCCTCTGCCTCTGATATATTTTCCCTCTGCCCTCCAATATAGTTAAATAACTAATGATTTACTTGCAGACATTAAATCTTGGGGAAAATTCTCGGTATTTTTCAATAGATTCTTGGAATTCATCAACAACTCTTTCAGGAAGGTAGTGATGTTTTCTGGCTTCCTTGGCTCTTTGTCATCTACTGCTTTGATGTTGTGGAGATGGAGAAGGAGCGATGTCATGCTTTTTCAGTCGGAGATCCCTTTCCTTTTACCTTTATGGCACATTCTGTGGCCCCGATTATGCCCGCTCCGCTCTGGATGCACCCTGACCTCCCCTCTGGATTCACCCTGACCTGATGCACCAGCCAATCCACTCACTCTCTCAATCATGGTTCTCGTACTTACCTTGTTCATTTTCACGGTGTGACATTCCTGATTTTAGGGCTCACCTGCTCTCTGTGGGGCTTAGGGCTCCATGAGTTGCCATAGCTCCCTACTGGGCCGCGTCGTACGATCCCTTACCTTCTTTGACCTTTCCAGGACCTTGTTCACAGTTTTGCTCTCCATCCAAATGCACGCTGCTTTTCTGATACCTTTGTAAAGTTTACAATAAGCAAGTGTTATTGATCTTCCTCCAAATAAGGTTTCTGTGCAGATGTTTTCACCTCGCACTACTTGAGATGCAATTACTCATGGCCATCCATGAGTTGATTTCACCAGTGGTACTGGAGTTGCTAAAGAACGCCCTTGGAGCTGTAGGCAGTTATAGCGTAGAGCCCAGACAATCATGCTTTTTCCTGATCATCAGCCCTACGCCTTGTTTCATGAGGCTTTTAGCTCTCAGATTTGGGGCAGAAGTAAACTCCTGAATACGAGAATTTCCTCAGGCCTATTCCCATGGTTTAGTCAAGGTGAAGTTGGGATGCAGGGTGATGCCTATTGTCGGATGCCAACAACTGGCATCGCCTGAGACAGTGGCTAGGAGCCGCTTCTAATTCAAGAGATGTCATGAAAAAGGCAGCGATGGTGGTGGAGAGGGTGGTTCTAGTGTTAGTGATAACGGAAATCAGGAACATCTTTAAACCCTTTGGGTATCTTTAAGGTTTTTTGTGTTCTCTTGTCTGATAGAATTATCACAGCATTCCCAAATGGTGAATCCATAGATAAAAAACCTGTCTGAAATAAGCCTGGGCTTGGAGGACAATAGAGCTCGTCCTGGGGCTCTGGTGGTTAGGATCCCTCTCCCGTAGACAGCATCGCCATGCATGTCCTACCCAAGAGAGCCTAGAAGAGCAGAGCAGTGTGGCCCTCCACGAGCTACAGTAAGTGTTAGACCCTCACACCCTGTCTCTGCATGCCCACAAAGCTCATAAAATAGTTTGCCTAATTCACGTCCAAAACCTTACTAATTATAAATATATTCAGTATTCCAGTTAAAACCGAATTATCCAGAGAGGTGTCTCAGTTCATCAAAATGCATATGGAGATGAAAGATGAAAGCCTCTTTAGGGATCTACTTGCATTTGTCGAGATTTGTGTTTTTAAGGATATTTTTGGTAGCAAGATATTCTTTTTTTCACATGATCTCACATGGAAGCGGGACACGCACCACCAGGCATCTGGCTGTGATGTGGGAGCAGAGGCGGGGAGGCCCTGAGGAGGCCTGAGGCCACCCACCTCCCCTGCCACGTCCAGCCCATCCTGTGGCACTAGAGAACACCGGAGAGCCCTGAAAAGCACAGTTCAGAAAATCATTGTTCTGAACCACACGTCTGCTCATGCAAGAGTGTACCCCAGTCAGAGTTGTTAAGCCACACTTTAAATAGGATCAGATGGGAGCAATCCCAATCTCCATTCACTCATGTGGGCTCTGCAGGTCTGGTCTGAATCACCATCTTCACAACCCCAGAGTTAGCACCTGCTTCGTATCAAACATTGTGTCAGGTTTCCTGTCGTCTGAAAACAAGACACGGCCCTGTCCTCGGAGGTCCTAAATTTCAGCGGACAATAAGCATGATAGAAGGCATATTAATTTTTTAAAAAGTTGTATTTTTGAAATGAATGTTATGAAGAAGATAAAAATAAAACAACAGAATAAGATCTAAGAGCAGCAGTGAGGAAAAGCATCCGTAGGGACCTGAAAGGAGGAGAAGGAGCTGGTCATGGGAAGAGAGGGGAAAGGAGCGGTGTCTCCGGGGGTGCTGCACATTCAGAGGCTCGAGCTGTGGTGAAGAAGATGGGAGGTGGTGCCTCATGATGGGTTTGATATGCACGTCCCTGACGATTAGGGGTGTTGACCATCTCTTCATGTGGCTTGGACCATCTGTATGTCTTCTTTGGAGGAAGGTCGGTTCAAGTCCTTTGCCCATTGTTAGATCAGATTTCTTTTTACTATTGAGCTTCACGGATTCTGATCCAGGAATGGAAAACCATGAGAGGAGAGATGAGAAGAGGAAGAATAATGGAAGATTTGAAGAGGGAACAAAAACTAATTGGATCAAGTTAGCAGGAATTCACATTGCCCCATTAGATTAAAAGATAGGAGGAGGTAAAGGAAAACCGTTATGGGCAAAATCAAGAAAATGTCATATTAAACATAAGGAAAAGTTGGGTCACGAAAATCACTTCTCACGTTTTCCGTGGCAACTCAAATTGAATTTCAGAATGGACTCTGAGCTTCCTAGTGGTTAAATGAAGAAGACAATATTGTCCCATTCGAGGCTCACATTATTCACAAGGTAAAGACATACCGTTTGCTTAGAACTTATTTTCTAAGCACTAAGTCCTACTTACTAGATGCAATCATTGGAATAATGGCTATAGATCACTTCTTACATACTTTTGCAAAGAAAGCTAATTCAAGCTTAAAAATGTTGTCATTTTAATTATTCCTAAGAAAGTGTCTGCAGCTCCGACTTTTATCTCATATCAAGTGTAATATGGAGTTAGCTAAGATAGAATATTAATCAAAAGCTCAATTGATACTAATGTTATAAAATTCATATATTAAACCTTGTCTAATTGAAAAAAAAATCCTGAAAATAATAAAATAAAATCACTGCTCTGCTTTATATCATAAGCCCCTCACATACTGAATTGGATAGGTCTATGCCTCTTCGTTTCAGCAAGTAGGAAACTCAGAATGAATTTGAAATTGGACTTCAATAGTCATGGAGGATTTTGAGATGTATCTCTCTTTCTGGGACTGAGAAATAGGATTATTGTTCTTTAGCTGGTTGATATGGTGGATTATATTGATTGATTTTTGAATTCCAAACCTGCTTCACATGGCTGTAGTAAATCCACCCTTGTTAAGGTGTGTAATTATTTTTACAGGTTGTTGGGTTTATTTTGGTAATATATTTTTGTGGATTTTGATTCATGAGTGACATTGGTTTGTGGTTTTCTTTATTTGCAATGTCTTTATCTGTTTTTGATATTAGGGTAGTTTTGGCTTTGTAGAATGAGTTAGGAAGTGTTCTCACTGCTTTTAATTTCTGGAAGAAATTCTGGAGAGTTGGTATCATTTCCACCTTAACTGTTGGATAGGATTCACCAATGAAACCACCTGGGCCTGGTGATTTCTTTTTTGGAATGTGATTCTCAAGATGATTTATCTCTTCTTGAGTGGGTTTTGGCAGGTTGTGGCATTCAAGGGGTTAGTCTATCTCAGGTAAATCACCAAAACCCTAGGCATAAAATGGTTTCAGTCCAGTTTTCTTCTTCTTGTAATATTTATGAATCAGTCATTTCTTTCATAATATTAGAAATCTGCATCTTCTCTCCTTCTCTTTTGCTGGGGAGCCTGCTTAGAATTTTATCAGTTTAAGTCATGTTTTCGAACACCAGCTTTTGTTTTCATGGATTTTCCCGATGGTTTTCTTATTTTCAATTGTATTGATTTCTGCTCTGATTTTTATTACTTTGTGTTCTGATTGCCTTAAGGTTAAATTGCTCTTCTTTCCCTGATTTCCTAAGGGGAGAAGCTTAGGTTATTGATTTTAGATCTTTATTCTCTTCTAATATATGCATTCAATACTATAAATTTCCCTCCAAGCATTGTTTTTAGGTATATGCCACAGATTTAAATAAATTTTATTTTTGTTATAATTTAGATACAAATATATTTTTTTAAAATTTCTCTTGAGACTTCTGCTTTCACCCATAGTTTATCCAAAAAGTCTTATTTCCTTTTTTAAATTTCCAAATATTTCAGAATTTTCTAACTACTTCTGTTGATTTCTGTTTTTTTTTTCTCATTGTGGTATTAAAACATACCTTGTATTTCTATTTTTGTTTGTCTTATCTTTTATTTTATGTTTATTATATGTCCCAGGATATGGTCAATCTTGGTGACTTTGAGAAGAACATGTGTGTCCTGCTGTTGTTGGATGGAGTATCCTATAGATGTCACTTTAGATCTGAAGTGACATTTGGATTTCCTTTTCTAAACACTCTGACAACCCATATATTTTAATAGGAATTCAATTTCTGAGCCAAAAAGTATTTCTTTGGTTCTTGTGTCCCTTGGGCATATCCATTTCATTGTATTTTTTTATTGTTGTTTTGGTCTTGGTTTTTGTTTTTGTTTTTGTTTTGAGTATACCATGATTTTCTAGCTCTGTGATGCTGCAGGGTAATCCTGCACATTTCCTACCCTATCTTTAGATCACCCATGTCCCTGTGGAGCATGGGCCTTTTTATTTGAGAATGGTGTTAGAACTGGTGCCAGGTGTGCTCCCTGCTGTGGCGAGTCATGGTCTTCAGGCCCCGCCAGCTGACACAGCAAAGCATTGTATGTGCGTGTATCACTCCTATTCACGCACACTCACATGCATATCTATGTGCTTCCACCTGCGACTATATCAACTCTGACCATGAGCACATCGATCACTATAGCCTCCTTCTCCTTCTATGTCTCTGTAACCTCTGATTCCAGTTTTAAATGCATGTGAAAGCATTGATTCATGTGATGAATCTCTGAAATCACACAATTTGCTCTTCATGGCTCATGCTTGCACAGCTACTCCATCCTTAACAGGACAGGACAAGGGCTGCCCTGTCGTTTTTGCTTCTGCTCTTGCTATGTGCTCAATACATGAACATTGTCTCTACTTTGGGCTCATAGTGAGCAAGGCTGAATTCAAGGGAAGAAGAACTATGGATTTCCCTGTCTTTCTCCTACATCTCCCATCAGCGTTTTTGGCATAGATATTTGATTAACACAGGGAAGTGGCAAAAGTCAGGAAGGTTAAAACAGAGCCCCTGCTTATTCACGTTCTTAGGCTGCAAATGCCTTGAGTCTGTGTTCTACGCGAGTTCTCATTTGAAGGGAAAGGGTGGCCGGTCAGGGCAGGTAGTGGCCACACGGACTTCATTATGGATATTTCATGCTTGCCTTGGACTCACGTTGGGTCCCTTTGAATTCCCAGCAGAGTGTTGCTCTGGAGGGTCATAGATGCTGGGTGAGCGTGGGGCAACGCGATATGCAGGGTATGTGTGCTGGTGCATATTCTCTGCTGACACACATGCTCCTTGTCTCATCAGATGCGAATTACAAGGAAGTTCAAAGTCAAAATTACTGAGGATTTCAAGATAGTGGTATTAGGGAATTCAGCTAAGTACAGGCTTTTTGTAAGCATAGGTTACACACTCCCAGAGTAAAACATGAAAACTAATGTTTATCTTTCTTTAGTGAGAAACATACTTTTCTTTTCTTTTCTTTTCTTTCTTTTCTTTTCTTTCTTTTCTTTCTTTTCTTTCTTTCTTTTCTTTTCTTTCTTTTCTTTTCTTTTCTTTCTTTCTTTTCTTTTCTTTTCTTTTTTTCTTTTCTTTTTGAAACATACTTTTCTTGTGTCATGTAAGGAAGGCGTCCTTACTCCTCCAGCAGGAGTACCAGGTATGAGGCACTGATTAAAATTCACCCGAATCTCAGAGGCAGACACAGTACGGCACTTTCAGATATTTCAGATTTTTCCTTTCCAAAATCTTTGTCAGATATTTCCTTTCCAAAAATCAGATAACAAACTGTCCTTGCAAAAGAGCTCCAGAATAGGGAAAATAAATACATTACTTGCCAAGTAGGTTAACCTGTGTGCAAAACTGCGAATCCAATACTTACTGTGCCCACAGCCACATTACATAATTATCTGCACCCTAATCTCTTAAAATAAATAAAATATGAAAGATAATTTTCATATTGAAAACTTTTGTGTGGACTAGAGGTAATAAAAAGAAATGATTTTAGCACTTACCCAGCAAATGTTATTACCTGATCAATGGCAATTATTACTGGTGATGTTAGTAGCATTATTGATAAAATACTTCAGATCAATAGACTTAAATGGCTACTGAATGAGGACTTACAAAGATAGAAGATATTTGATAGATGTTATAGGCTGCCTCAGAGACCTTCGGCTTTGTTATTGTTAACTGTTTTAATAATACCTAAAAATCAATCTGATGATATTGACCATGGTTTTAAAATGATTTGATTTTCATTTCAAATTGTTGTCCGCTATTCATGATGTATGCCCAAAGCTCATGGGTGACCCACAATAGTAAAGTATAATAATATAATATATAATATTATATACATTATTATATAATATAATATAATAATATAATAAGATACTGACATACTAAAAGGATATCTAAATACAAAAATATTAAAAAAAGCTTTTTTGCCTGAATCTATATCTTTCATATTTGTTCTTAAACTCTTCTGCTTTTTCACTCTATAAAATTTGAAAACTAAAGAAAACACTTGAAAATAGTCCTCTCATTTCTGGAGTATAACTCTTCAGCTTCATATGCTGAGTTTCTGTAGGATCTCCCTCGGCTTCTTGTTTCTCCAATGCATTCTCTGCATCTAGTGCCCCCATAACAGAAGCGTCTCAGAACAAACATCATAGTCTGACTCAAGACTTGCTTTTCCAAGTTAGATCTGTTATGTGATAGATGACAGTTGTGATAGAAAGGTGGATGGATAGATAGATAGATAGAGTGAATGGATGGATAGATAAATAAGGTGAATGGATAGATAAGTAGATAAATAGATGATAGATAGATAGATAGATAGATAGATAGATAGATAGATAGAGTAGATGGATAGATACATACATACATAGATACATAAGGTAGATGGATAGATAGGATAGATAAGATGAATGGGTGGATAGATGATTAAAAGTTAGATAGATAGATGATAGATAGATAGATAGATAGATAGATAGATAGATAGATGATAGGTAGATGATAGGTAGGTAGATAGAACATGAATTATACTAAATATATATATAATTCTCCTCTGGCCTTTCACTGGATCTCAAAATTAATAGGGCATCTCTGTCAGTGTGGGCTTTCATGAATTTCCTCATAGATTAACTAATTTCTTTGAATTTTACAAGGTAGAATGTTCCTTTTCTTTTAACCCTTCCTGAATAGTAGGAGTCACTGGGCTGACAAAACAACAAAATACAGTATATTCAAAAGTTTGCTTCTGTGGCATTCTGATTGGAACGTTAAGCTTGCAGGTTGAAGCAAGCATGAGTCTAAATGGCCATCCACCTTATCCTTCACTGGTGGTGCCATAACTCTACTTGGGGCTCCTCTGTTTGAAATGTCATGATTTTTGGGGGGCCGGGGAACAGCAGTGGCTGTGCTGTGCCTCTGGCATCTCTAAGACCCAAGGTAAGTCCATTTTTATCACGGTGTCTGTAGAAGTAGCCTTAACCTTAGCACCCACTATGGGGGCCTGCTGGCCACCCTCCCCTGGACTGTGGGCTCCTGGCCACTTTGCAGTCGCTGATAGATCTTGACACATCACTAATGGTCCTGTGACAGAAGCAGCTGCCTGGTTCTTTCTTTTTTTTTTTTTTAAGATTTTATTTATTTATTCATGACACAGAGAGAGGCAGAGACACAGGAAGAGGGAGAAGCAGGCTCCCCACGGGGAACCTGATGTGGGACTCGATCCCAGGACCCCAGGTCACGCCCTGAGCCAAAGGCAGATGCTCAACCACTGAACCCCCAAGGTGTCCCAGCTGCCTGGTTCCTTTAAGCTGTGTTTCCACCCTCTGGACCGCTGCCTCGACACTGCCCCTGCACACACAGCCTGTCCCCTGTCCCCAACAACAGCCACCGACCACAGCTCCAGCGCACTTTGTGAAGAATCAGTCAGTAGCTCCTCACTTTCTTCCTTCACTTCTAGACCGATTGCTCCTTTGTCGTGAATTCTCTTTCCAGAAAAATCTTGCTAACATTCAAATCTGATTCCATCCCTTCTGTTCTGAACAAATTGTGTCCAACCACTCCCAAAGTCTTGTGCTGAAGCCTGAATCCCACTGGGGCTGTGTTGGAGACAGGGTCAATGGGTGGGGGCGATGGTTAAGGCTCAGTGGGGTCTTGAGGGCAGGGCCTAATCCTACAGGCCTGTTGTTCTTTCCAGAAGAGGATGGCACAGCTGAGGCCTCCCTCTCCGAGTGCGCGCACAGAGGGAAGATGGCATGTGCCAAGAGAGGCGTCTCCAGAGCCTGACCGTGCGGGGACCCCGATCCGGGACTTGCAGCCTGCAGAGCCCCGAGGAGTAAGAGTCTGTTGTGTGAGGCCGGGGCTGTGGGGTGTGTTCCCGCCACCCTACGGACCAATCAGGGTGCCGGGACCGGGACCCAGGGTGCAGGTGCGTCCCTCCCCGTGGCCACGGGACTCAGGGCAGCGTGAGCCTGCTCAGCAGACCTCCCAGCCCCGCTCAGAAGGGCCTGTGTCACGCAGTGCGGCGGGTGTCCCATCAGATGGAGGGGCCGTGCGCCATCCTAGAGACCCCGAGGTGATGTGTCACGACATAGGCCCCTCGTTTCTGGAGCGAGGCCTTTGGGGCAGGAGCTTGGATGCTCATGGGCAGATCTGCTGAGCCATCCCAAGGGGAAGGACACGAAGTGCAGAAGCACAGGTGGACAGGACCATCCAGCCTCCAGCCTCAGCAGCAGAGGGCCAGGAGGTGGCCGTCCTGTGGTCCCAAACTGAGCATAGCCACAGCATTGGAGTGTCCCCCGCTGAAAGTCTTTTTGTCTGGTCTTTTGTTTTGTTTTGGTTTGGCTTGGTTTTTTGTCTTTTATTTTGTCTTTTTCTTTTTCCTTTCCTTTTCTTTACTTTCTTTCTTTCTTTTTTTTTTTTTTAGGAAACTATTTTTAGGATCATGACTAGTGATCCCTGCAAACAATCGATGCCAGCCTCGCATGAACCTACCTTGAGGTAGGGGTGTTTCTGAGCAGAGGGAGGGCGGGGTAGCCACCAGTCTGGGCGCCCCGTGTCGTGACCTTGCCATGTTGCCCTGCCTGTGAATCCACACCCGAGGGCGTTTCTAGCCACACGGATGGTGTTTGCCTGGGGACTTGGGCTGCGGTGGACATGCGGGGGCTGCATCCCCGGGAGGAGCCAAGGCCTGTAGGCAGTGGCCTCCTGGGGCCTGGCCTGCTCAGGGCGCCCACGCCCCAAGGACCGGGGGTGGGGGCCCTCCCCGGGCTGCCCCCCTCACGCCCACCACGCAGAGCCTCCTAGAGAGCCTGCCCCGTCAGCCCTGCCCCCTGAGTCCTGTGTTATTGCGGGATGTGCCACCAGGCAAGAAAGGGAGATTTCCCTTAGCACGTCGGGGGCAGCTTCCCGAGCAGACCGTCAGGGCTGTCAGGTGTGCAGCTCACCCAGTCAAGACCACTCGGCAGCCCCTTGAACTAAGACGTTCGGTTTTCTAGCAGTGCTCCACGCAGACGGCCGCGGCCCAGATTAGCCGGTGTCTGTCCTCCCGGAAACACCCAGGGCTCTTGAAACACGGCGCAGCTGGTACGTGGAGCGCCTGCCTGCTTGTCATGGGCATCGGATCTTCAAGTTTTATATGAAGGCATTAAAAGTTTATCTTCTACTTGGTAGCGGCATACAAGAGAAGATGTAGCCTAATCCTCCAAAAATTAAGGATGCAAAAAAGAAGAAGAAGAGAGAGAGAGATTAAGTTTGGAGGACATAAATGTTAACCACTTCCCAAAAGAAATATCCTTTAAAATGCACCTTAGGAGAATTTCCGGCTGCATTTGCTTTAAGTCTGTACCGCAGAGGAGCACGTGCAAGAAGGACTCGTATGCGCCCAAAGCTGAGGAGCTATGCACACGCTTGTGCATTCTTGGTGTGCAAGGAGACCATCTATCAGAGAAACCCTTTTTTTTTTTTTTTTTTTTTTTTAAGCCTGAGTGGTTAGAAATCACTCCAAAAGAGTCGAGTTCCATTTCCATCAAAACCAAGTACAGACTAATAACCGTAATTGAATCTTTTTAATGACCTGAGTTCTTGAGATCTGTCGGGGTAATTATTAAGAAACCCCGGGTCATTACATAGAGGAAGAATAGGTGCTGGGCTTGGTTTTCAGGCGCAGGATATGAGCAATTTTTTTTTTTTTGTCTGAATTCCTGATCTAGCTTCCTTGTGATTTTTGTGACTCACCTATTCCTCCAGGGAGGATCCTGATTGATTATGTGGTTTCTGGTTAATTAGGCTTTGACTGCTTCTGAGCCCCAGTCCCGAGGCAGCGGGCACCCCCGGCGGGCTGAATATTCAGTGCCTGGCTCGCTCCCTCTACTAATGACCTGGGTGGAGCTGCAGTGACAAAGAGGTAGTTTCCACAGACGCCTGCAAATAGAAAAATTAGTTCTCCGCCCCCCTGCCAGTTCATTTTTTGGTTCTTTGTTCAGCATAAAATGAAAGGCCCGACTGCCGGCGACAGCGTGGAACACTCAGAATGTTCTCCAATACACTAAAGAGGAAAATACAGAGGGCTTTCGGGCCTGAGTTATTTGTGATCTCCTGTCCTTATTTCTCTTTATTTCCCCTCCAGATATTAAATAAAATCAGAGTAATGGACATAATTAACTCCGAGTCTCATCTCAGAAGGATAATTTATTACCAGGTTAAAACCCCTTGAACCAGAACTCTAAGTGATTTGTAGTGATTATTATACAACACTTTCACATTTTTGCTGACCTAGTTTTCTTTTTTCAGAGAAGAAACTAAATAATGGAGTAAAAATGAGTCTTACCTATTTCACTGATTGCATGATTTTGTCGGGCTGTTTTTCTTCTTCTTCTTCTTCTTCTTCTTCTTCTTCTTCTTCTTCTTCTTCTTCAGCACCTGAAAATATAGGTTCTTGACTCACTGGCTATGTCAGTTAAGCAAGATTCTGAAGCTCCTTGGTGCTTGAGTCGGCCGCCGGTTCGACCTCGGGACCCGTGATCCGCGTGTTTTCAAAGGCTCTGCATGCACGCGGAGAGGAGGAAAGCCAGGAAACATGTAGAAATTCAGAGAATAGCACCCACGGTGAAATACAATTAAATCAAAGCTATTTTAGAGCTATTTCTTTCAAGGCGTAGCGCTGAATGTTAGCGCCCGGCTAACAGGAAGGCTTATCTGCACCATGCAAGGGGTCAGGGTGGTGGGAGCACCAGACTCATTTCTGGAAATCCAAGCAACTGCACATATTTGAAAAGCAAAACAAAACAAATGATGCTAGCAATGGAAAGCATGAAGGAGGAGGAACTGAGAGCATCTGGTCCAGAGCCTGCCTCCCGTGGGCACAGAGGACACTCCATGACAATGTGCAAAACGGGGGTGACCTGACCAGGCCAGCGTTGCCTGAGAACGTGGTCGTATTGTCACAGCTCAGCCCTCCCCTCAGGCTGGGCCCGGAACCATGGCACCAGGAACAGGATTGTGCTGACGGTGGGGACTGCGTTTCCCACCTCGGATCCGCCGATTCCCAAAGCGGCGGGGCCACGCGGGGGCAGCGACTCCAGTCCCTGTGATTGGACGTGTTGGTTCCAGGTGTCAAGTATTCTTTGGAGGATTCAAGAAATACAAGCTGCAGATTGAGGTCCTCTCCCTGCTTTACCGTCATTGATTTTAATTCTATCCCTGATTTGAATTTTATTGCAAAACTTTTCAGTGTTATATTCAGAGCGGAATGGTTACCTGCTAAGACAGGAAAGGCTGCAGCCATCATCATCATCGTCATCATCATCATCTTCATCCAGCAGGGCATGTTGGAGTAGATTTTTTTTTAAGCTCTAGTGTTTTTTTCCCTTCTTCTTTAAAGAAAAAGAAAATAATTCCAGTGATGTGGCCTCTATTTCTTGCTTGCTCTTTGCAGAACGGGAGCGCTCTAGCGGGAACAGAAGGGCAGGAGGGAACTGACCTTGCCACATCTCGAAATGCCCCCTTGTTTCCCCTTTTTGTGCACTTTGCCCCATTTCAGAGGTGACGACAGCTGGGTCCTTTCTGTTAAGATCAATAGTACACGGATACGCAGACACCTGAGAGGCACCGGCACCCTGACAGGTGCCGACAACCCGGATCTCCAGTTTCACGTCCCCTGGACTCTGGGGCACTCAGGACCTGGTACTTCCCGGCGTGCGGGATCCTTGAAACCCACGTGAGAGGTTTGCTTTGATCCACTCGGGCAGGATGCACCCACGAACCACATCCTGTGAGTCACTTTGTTCAAACCGCTCTTCCCTGGGCTACGGGAGCTGCTGCGACGGGATGATCCCTGCTCGCGGGCGTCCTCACCGGCCACCTCCGTGGCACTTCTGTCAAGAGGCCCCTGGAGAATCATGCCTGTGTTTTGTGACCTTCCTGCTAAAGCCCAGCAGGAGCCTGCCTGCTTTCTCCACGGGACGGTTCACATTTTTCCTGAGCTGCCTTTCTTGAAGGGATTTGCCTCAGCCACTTAAGCACCGTGTCTTCTGCAAACCTTCCTTGAGGACTCCGGCATCACCTCCACTCGAAATACGCACTTTGCCCAAAATAAAGTATGGCTTTATGTTTATGTTATAAACTCGGCCATTTTCAATAGAGGCACTTTTTTTTTTCCTATTGAGTGACCTAATATGTTCTTCACACCGATGACTTCATGGAAAAATTAAAATGTGTTTATTTTTTAGATTGTCTACACAGATATTCTGGGCAAATAGATATTTTAGCTCTTCTTTGGAGTGTGTGTGTGTGTGTGTGTGTGTGTGTGTGTGTTGTGTTCAAAGCCCTGCTGACTCCACTGCAGCAGGATCTCTGGGCGAGGACCACCTCTGAAGCTCCTCCCATGTGCTTCTTACTCTTTTATTCTCGTTGACGTTAGCGGAATGCAGAAGTTGCAATTACTACAAGTATTTGAAGTTGGCCATTATGAGGCAAGGTCATGGTTTTCCATTCGGCATGTGCATCATGGTGCCGCGGAGACCCCCTCCCCCCCGCCCTGGGCTTCGTTGTGCTCCTTGGATTGTGTCCAACCAGGCAAGTGGCTTCCAAGTGGCTTCTACCCTCTGATGCTTAGACTTCTTTTTTTTTTTTTTAAGATTTTATTTATTTATTTATTTATTTATTTATTTATTTATTTATTTATGAGAGACACAGAGAGAGAGGCAGAGACACAAGCAGAGGGAGAAGCAGGCTCCATGCAGGGAGCCCGATGTGGGACTCGATCCCGGGTCTCCAGGATCACACCCTGTGCTGAAGGCAGGAGCCAAACCACTGAGCCACCGGGGCTGCCCACCTCTTGCGTAGACTTCTTATTTGTAAAATGCACATCACAGTTTCTCTCTCTCAGAATAATTGGCCAGTTAACAGTGATGTAGTCATATGTCTACCATGCAGAAGTGCTCAGCCACAGGTCGCTCTCTGTTTCTTTTTATTATCACTTTATCATTTATTAATGGCCATCGGAGAGACTCCTGGAAATTAATGGGCAACGTGAACAAAATGCATGCGCAGCTCATGGCTTCACAGAAGACACAACCATTTGAACAACTAACACGTAAGAGAAGTGAGCTGGGCTCTGGGGAATTAGTCTCGTTACATAGGAGGTGATGGAAAATCGACGTCGCATAAAAAATAAAAATATAATATTAGATAAAATAACATTAAAAGTTTTTTGTTTTTGTTTTTATAGAAACTGGACTTAATGGTCTAACCGCCAGGCTGTGAATACTAACAAGGGCACGACTGGCAGGAAGCAAATTGTTCTTCATTTGTGACATGTTCTTCATCTTCGGGGACCTCATAGAATTATTTCTGATAATCAGCAATCTCTCGAAGGGCTGCAGGAAGAGTGGGGCTATTGTACTCTGATTGCATTTCCTATATTTTTGGAGGAAGAGAGTGATTTTCATTATTTGAAGTAAGAGGATATTTTATTTCCTGGAAATGAGCATCATCTCCCCAAAGCCTTGACTTTGGGGCTCAGAATTCTGATCGTACCCTAGAGCCTTGCATGTTTGGCCAGATAACATAGATTGAGTGTATGTGTGTGTGTGTGGGGGGTTGTGTCTGTGTTGGGGGTCATTCTCTGCATCCATTTGCTTACACTATCGTAAAGAAGAAACATGTTTTTAACCATATGCGACATCCCCACCCCACCCCCGCCGGCTGTTGGCTGCCTTTCCTGACTGCGCTGCTCCCTCAGATGCGGCTCCAGCAGAAGTGAGCTCAGAAGCAGTGTAGCCTCTGGGGCTGGAGGCCTCGCCTCACGTCTGTGCTGCTGTGGACGAGCCTGACGGACAGGCCTCAGGTGAGCAAGCAATATGTGTACCACGTTCCACTCCCAAGGATTTTTACACACTTGTCATTATGAAGGTCAGGATAATACGTAACATTATGGAGATGCCCCGATGAAATATTGTTATTTATAAGTGATTTCGGGGAAGGCAAGGATACTGAACACAGCCCTGTTACACCTTTCTTGGCCCGCTTTGCAGAAAAAAAAAATTGAATTTTCTGGAATCTCTATGGTCTAATGCATCCCGAGAAGAGACATTGTCTCCAAAATCCAAATGGAAAACAATAGGAAATATCTGCGTTGGAATCCACAAAACCTCCACAGCACTCCTCAGAGGTACCTGCTATGAACTTGGATTTATTTTTTACGTGTAATTAATGGCACAGAATAAGGAATCCCATCGACTCTAGACAGGCTGTCTGGCATCAAAAATTAAAAAACGAAACTATTGAGGGGCACCTGGGTGGCTCAGTTATCTCAGTTAGTTAAGCGTCTGCCTTTGGCTCAGGTCATGATCTTGGGGTCCTGGGATCGAGTCCCACCTCCAGCTCCCTGCCCAGTGGAGGGGTCTGCTCCTCCTTCTCCTTCTGTCCCTTTAAAGAAAAGAAACTATTGAAAGCAAAGCTCCCATTTGGCACAAATAATTGAATGATATAGTTAATTAAATTGTGGGGCAGCCCTGGTGGCTCAGTGGTTTAGTGCCTGCCTTCAGCCTGGGGTGTGGTCCTGGGGTCCCAGGATCGAGTCCCACATCCGACTCCCTGTGTAGCATCTGCTTCTCCCTCTGCCTGTGTCTCTGCCTCTCTCTGTGTCTCTCATGAATAAATAGATAAAATTTTAAATAAATAAATAAATAAAATAAATAAATAAATAAATAAATAAATAATAGTAACCATTATATCTAAAGTGTAATAGGGCTTTCTGATTTTGTCGGCCTCGAAGTAAATCTCCTTCCCTGACTCCGGAGAGCGCGGGGACCAGGTGCAGGCATGCTCGGCCTCTGTGTCCTCCCAAAGCCTGAATTCCAGAAAGCCTGGGTTTGATTCTTAGCCCTAAGATGACTAGCTCTGGAAACCTGGTTCTTTGATGATTGGATCATTTTTTTTTTTTATTTATCTGTGGAAAGAGCATCAGAGCGGCCGTCGGGTCCCACCCAGAACCTGAGAAGACATGTGGAGGGGCTCTGTGAACGAGCGCGGGCGGCGAGGAGCCCCTCTGCCCCGCGCTGACCCTCGCGTGGAGGGAATCCCCACAAGGCAACCTGACGCTACTGGTTGTGTCACCAGAAAATAGAAGTGGGGCTTAGAGTGTGCGGAGCGAGAGGAACAGTCAGGTACGGAGATACTGGGCTTGGGGCCCAGCAACCCCCACCCAGTGATGGCCTCGATTCCGAGCCCTGCATCTAGACGGGCTGCGCTCCCTCTGTCTTTCATCGACAGCTGTGAAATCACACTGGCTACGCACAAGTGAAAACTCTCAAAGATTTCGGGACCAGTCGCCTGTCTGTTGCAGGGTTCTCCATGTCTTCAGCCTCCGCGGAAATGGAGCTAGCTGCGCACAGGGGTCCATGGATCTTCAGATTTGTCCTGAAGTTAAAAAAACAAAACAAAACAAAACAAAAGCCAACATCACAGGTGGCGGCCCGGTCAGTGCTGTGCCTACTGTTTAATTGCAACGTCCAGGGGCGTACGCTGTGCTGTTCTTGCCTACTTCTAAATCAAACGTGTACAGATTATTCACCTTTTTTTTTTTTTCCAACTAAGGGAAATGTCAAAAGGACCTCCAAACAGGGATGGACTGTCTCCCACCCCCCGTCCGTAGAGCATCTCACTCAGGGTTCGGAAATTGATTCTTCTCCGAAGACCTCCTTTTTATTCCTTTGACCTTTTGGATCACCCAGCACTGTCCTTTTAATTTATAATTCTCCGAGCTGCCGTTATTCGTCTTCCCTCCTTCCCCTGCCAGCCGCTGGCGTCCCCGCCCTGCAAAGTGCATCCATGAGATGGATGCCCAGCACTGGCCTGCACAAGTCACCTTTAGAGTCAAACTACCGTCGTTTCCTTCCTGGCAACCTCCGGCTGCAGGTGCCGAGAGGGCAGGGGTTCACGTCATCAGCGTCTGACACACCAACACCCGATTTTAAACAACCTGATGCCACGTTTGCCGGCGCAGAGGGTGTGGGGAGCCAGGGAGCGTGGGGCCGGGGGCACCTGGCGGGCAAGCCGGCCCTGGGCCTTGTGCACCCGGGAAAGCGTTCCAGGACAAAAGTCCTCCCGTGGAGGACGGTCTTGCCGCGGTGTCCTGTCTTATCACTTCCCAATAGACCTCGGAGCTTGAAAGGGTTTAGAAATTTGTTGAACTCACCATTTCCTGGCATAATGGGGGAATCGATGTGTCCTGCCTCTCGGGCTGCGCGGGAGCCCAGAATAATCCGACAGGGGACAGCCGGGAGAGGGCCACCAGCAGGGGCTCCGCACCCCCATCCTTCAGGGTGAGCCCCGCCGGACTCAGTGCCGGGGCAACCAACCGTGTGGTGGTGACGGCTCAGTGTGCAACAGGGGGCTACAGCCTGGGAAGCTCAGGACACAGACAGAGACTCGGGGGGGCACAGATAAGCCCTTCTTCCCACGTCACAGTCGGCTCTCCCGGGGGCAAGCAGCCACGCTCAGGAGGCAGCGATGGGGCGTGGGTCGGGAGAGCAGAGGCCAGCGGCCCCCCAGGGTGCCCCGAGGGTCCTGTTCCCACACCCCGATTGCTGGGCAGCAAGCGTGTGACCCCATCCCGTGGAAATGACACCTCAAGTTCCCTGCCCGTGTCTAGGAGGAGTGACCAAGTTTCCCACGGCCTGTGTGCTCAGTTTCCCAGGGGGACGTGGCCCTCCGGGAGTCTGTTTCGACGCCAATGCTGGAGGCAGAGTGGACAGTGGGGAAGCCACCCCGAGACTCACTTTGCGCAGGTGTCCCCCCGCCCGGACCCGCAAGCTGCCGGCCCTTCCCTGGGCTCTGCCGTCTGCCCTCTTCTCTCGAAGCCCCCCACACAGGCACCGCCTTTCTGGATGCACTTTTGTTGTTTGGTTGGTTGGTAAATTCCTGAGACACAGAGGGAGGCAGAGACCCAGGCCGAGGGAGAAGCAGGCTCCATGCGGGGAGCCTGCCGAAGGACTCGATCCTGGGGCCCCGGGTCACGGCCTGAGCTGAGGGCAGATGCTCCACCGCTGAGCCCTCTGGGCGTCCCTGAATGTTTTCTCCAGTGCAGAACAATAGTAGATTTTCCACAGATTTGCACAGACAGTGCCGAGTTCCAGGGGCTCGTATGCCGCTCCCCCTGCCGCCCCGCTCGGGCCGGGCAGCTGTCACAGTTGCTGGCTCTTCCCGAGGCCTGGAAGGAGCAGAGCAGTAGCGCCGCCTCGGCAGCAAGTCCTCAGACATCCTCAGCATCGGCCTGCTCTCGACTTTCTGCTCTCGGTGGCGTGGGAGTCCATGGGTGTCCTCGGGCACCTCTCGGCGGCAACACCTCCCCAGACTGTCCCTGTGTTTGTCAACCTCAACGGTCTCGAGGAGGACCGACAGGTGTCTTGTCAAATGTCCCCCTGCGGGACTTCATCTCCTGTGTCCCTCACTGTTGGGCTGGCATTGGGCATTTGGGAGAAGCACCTCATGGAGAAAAGTGCCGTTTTCACTGCTGCTCATCGGGGACACGTCCTATGGGCGCGTCTTTGCAAGCGGATGTTAATCTTGATTATTTGTCGGGTTTCTGCACTGGGACTTACTGGGATTTCCCTGTCCTTCCCTCCCGGCCTCGTTGGAGGGAAGTCAGTTGCCCATCACACATTAGGAGTGGGGAGGTAGCAACACTAACTCATCAGAGCTCTTCCGCGTGACAGGTTTCTTTTCACGAATCATGTATTCATTCCAGAATTTATTGATATCACTATGGACGTCCACACACTTATTTCATCCTTTGAGTACAATCCAACCATACTTTTTATATTCTGTTCTTGTATCGTTCCAACCCTGGGCTTTGAGAACTTCCGTTGGCCCTTGCGTCTCATTGACTTGCATTCTTTTTTTTTTTTTTTTTTTTTTTGAGAACTTCTTGTTTTCTGATGCTGTGACATGATCTAGGTTCCTGTGGAACCTGTGGTTCCTAGTTCCTTCTCTGGTCCTAGAATTCACCATTGCCCCAAGGAGCCCTTTGATTGGAGAACAATATGAAAAACAAAATTAGGATGCTTGTGAGCTTCCCATTGCTGGGAAATCCTTGCTTCTAGTCCTCTGCGCTGGCAGAGCAAGGAGATCTACGTGAGCCCACCAACCCTGGTGCACATACGTGCCTGGAACTGTTATTTCTCCGTGTGACGGTCTGTGTCTCCATCAAGCGAAACATGAGCTTATATTGATGTATTTGCTCTAATACACTCATCACCTGGTGGGTCATTCTACTCCCTTTCTTTGAAACTCCCTTTGAGACTCCTCATTCAGCCTTCCCATTTAAGGAGAAGTTCTAGGAAAACAGACCAGAAGCAGCAACAAATACAAACATCTGTGTCTCTTGTCACAGCTGGAATTAACCATCTAGAACTGAATCAAAGAGAGTATTGAAAAGCGCATTGGTTCAGGTTTGGTCCAGAAAAAAGTCAGTCATCCTCGCTCTGTTTCTATGTATTTAGCAATTACGTGGGTGAGTCCTCATCTACACTGCATCTATTTTTTTTTTTTTTGAGAGGAGAAAATTATTGGTTTCTTTTACAGTGTAATGAAATCCAAGTTTCCTTCAGATTTCAGTTTGGAGTTCTGACCATCTCTGAATGGTGGGTCATAATTTCAGTTTGGCTCAATTTCCTTGGGTACCTCTAATTCTTCAACCATAAAAATGAATTCTATTTTATGTACCTGCTAAGTATGACAAGGGTTGCTTGGTTTTACGGTTTGGGAAATCTGAAGAAAATGAGATGTCCTTCATTTCAAGCACTCGGTGCGGGGACCTTGAAGATCTGTGGGTGTAGGGTGCGGAAAGCCCCAATACTCCATCGCCCCCAATAGGCCATGTCATGAAAAAGCACCTCCCATGTCACGAAAGGCACCACTGCCTCTTGTCTTAAAACCCTTCTGGAACCTATTGCGGTTTGAGTGGTCTAACCGATGAAGTCTGCCCAACAGTCAAAGTCTCTCAGGCATAGACACACAATCCCATCCTACACTTTAGCATCTATGATGTCCTTGTGTCCCAGGGGAAGGTAGTGGCTCATCTGAGTAACTTATTCTAGTTTGTTTTTTCATGGTGAAATTGAGATGTTAAATATTTATTTAAGGAATAAGGCGTGAAGTCAAGGCATCCAAGGGAGGGTGTGGTGCGGAGGTCTGTGAGCACCTGCCTACCTGGGGGCAGTGGAGGGCAGAGCCCTAGGGGATGCCTGTGTAAATGCTGTTCTGAGTCATCAGTAAGAAGATTGATGATTTATTTAATGCAGTCACATGCTCGCTAAAGACTCAGAAAATTAAAGTTACTCATCCAGCACTTTGCTGAGAAAGTAGTAATTTCACAACTTTAAGCCACTTGGTAAGAGTTTTGGACTCTGCTACTTCACAAGGGTCTTTTATATGTTGCCAAAGGAAAAGTGCATTGTGCAAAGACCCTCTGGAAATAGAAGCATTTTCACCCAAAGTGTCAGGGGTTGTTTTCCCCACATTCTCAATAAATATACAAGCATTCTGACAAAGAAATACCTTTGCATTTTCTTGTCTAGATGTAACCTAGGTGGGTATCTCCAGGCTTGTAATTAGGAAGATTTGTCAAAACATAAATTGCAGGCCCAATACTGGGTTACTTCCCCAGTTCATCGTGGCCTCATGACCATCCTGCTAACCTATCCTAGGAAGTAAAAATAGAACATATTTTCCAAAAATAACGAGCAGCAGACATAATTACAGATATACTCTTGAAATCACTAACATGTGAACATAGATTATCAAAGTGTAGAGACCTGAGAAAACCAATTATAATAGTTTTTCGGTCGCTCCTTGAGCTATTCAGGATCTGTGAGCAATATTACACAAGAGACGCGTCCATCGGGATAATAACATCTGTGGATGGTTTGAGTCGGTACGTTTGTCAGATTCGAAACAGGAGGCAGGAGCGATTCCTGACTTACACAAAATGTTCGGGTTACCCTGAGTTATCTAAACAACCTCCTGCGGAAAAGGATGAAGTAACAGATAAAAACGTTTTTTATTTGCACCGATGATCTTGACAGTGTGAGTAGCAGGGTTCTGATGAGTCCATTGCTCGGAGCTTCACCCAAAGTGTAAGATTGAAAAAGCTGGGGTCCCCCCCTTCACCTGGAGCCTGGGAAGGCTTCGAGGTCCTGTCAAATAAGGTAATAGGGCAACTAGCAAGTGACAGCTAACACGGAGGATGGAAGACAACGGCACCGTGTCACTGTCCATGGGGTTGCATGTGTTTTCTGCCCCCTGTTTGGGTCAGGATTAGGGCTGCCGGGGCTTGACCCCTGCGGTGCAGGACCCCGATGCTGGGTGGGTGTGTGCAGGTACTGCGGCTGGTGCCCCTAAGTCCCAGGGTGGCCGGCCCCGGGAGCTGCAGGTGGTGTCCCGATGCCTTCGCAGAGCCCATCACCATGAGCTGGGAGGACCTTTCTTTAAGAACATGCTAGAACATCACGCTCATTCCCTTACCCAGTCACTCACAATTGATATATCACTGGTGTGGTCCCCATGCCACACAACACGTGGTGTACATCAGCCTGAGCACCACGGGGCTCCTGCTACATGGAACCCACTGGTCTCCCAGGAAGTCTGACCCCGATCACAAGAGGGCTCTACTCTATCTCTTTTTAGAAGCCTCCGGCCCATAAAAGTCTACTTTGCTCTCACTGAAAACCTAATCTCTTCACGATTTCCCTATTATCTTTCAAGCCTGTCGGAGGCTTTTCCATTTTCTCTCTCGGTGCTGCAAATATAGGAATCCTAAGTATCCTAAATACATAGGAAATAAGGTGAGACAGAGTAGATTTGTCGTGAATTTATTTTTATGGACTCCTCTCCAGTGATCACATTCAGAAGGGATACCTTGTTTACACGTGTAAAGAGAGATGAAATTAGGTCTCAACATACCTTATATAAAAATCAATTCCAGATAAGTAGAGACTTAAATATGAATGATAAGCCTTTAAATCACTTAGAAAATAATATAGAAGAATATTGTTTATCTTAGGGGAAGTGCCCTGTGTATTAAACAAGATGCATGACCCTTTCTGTATGTTTTTGATAAATAAAATTTTCTAATGTGAACACCGCTGAGCATACAAATCTTTTCTTTTGTCTTTTGTGCTTAGTCCCCTATCTTTTCATGTGTCTGATTTTTCTGGTTACGGCTTCTTCTAGTTCTCCCACTGCTTTCTTTTTCCGAGTGTGTGTGTGTGTGTGTGTGGATATTTTTATTACACGTATATTCAGTTGTACTTTATCTTCGGAAACACCGTGATCATTGGTTAAAGACATATTTCTCCCAAGTGTTGGTTTTTGCTTCTGTCCAGGATCATTTAAAATTAATAATAAATTATCACTTAAAAATAAAGTCACAATTTATTGCGACTCACAACATGTAGGCAGTGTATTCAGGACTCAGATCTCTGGGCTCCCCGGTCTGCTGTCGGGCTTCGCCTTGAGGAACCGTGCCGTGAGGCATCTTGCAACAACATCACACACACCAAGGATCCCCCAGGGGAGCCTCCTACCCTGTTACTTTTTTTTTTTATCTCTCTGGTTTTCTACCATTTCTCCCCTTAATTTATGAGCATTTCAATTATGCATTTAAAATACAACTTTTAAAATGTCTAGCCTACTCAGAATTACAGTTGTTTTGCTGCACTAGGATTGTGTTGGATGTTTTTTTCTGACCATATGTCAGAAAACCTTGGATCATTAGTTTTTTTTTCTGGTCTTTCTTTGACAATTATCTTTTTTTCTCTGCTTTTACACTGCCATTTGTTCTCTGAGTTCACTGAAAATTCTATTATCTGATTTCTTCATTTCCTGGTATCAATAGCAATACCATTCAGAGTTTTAAAAATACAACTCAATAAATATTTTCAAGGATTTTGAGAGACGGCATTTATGGAAATGAGAGTTTGTCTACCAAAAGCACCATCATTTTTAGCTCTGCAAATGAGTAAGTGAACTACATTTTTTCCCCCAACATCAAATTGCCGATGCGTGAATGCTGAGACTGGGATACATTTCCACAGACTTTAGTCTGACATTTTCCCTATGAAAATACATATCTATTTTGTTTGATAATCTACAAATGCATTTTTTTTGGTAGAGTGAGCATAACTGTAGAGCTTACATGCTTTATATAATAGCCTGTTATTTGGCAATTTTTAGGAAATAGTAGTTGTAAACAGTGACGAAGTATGAATGACAGGGGAAAACAAGATTCATTCTTGAATCCTCGAGAAATATGAGGAAATTGCAGTTAAGGATAAAAGTACCCATGGCTAGTGGGGGTGGTGGGTTCTGAATCCCACGCCAAGGGAGCCATATGCTTTCTTGGAAATTAGGGAAGCCCATGGCGAATGCTGGTTGCAAATCTCACCTCCCAGTTTAGACAACCCAGACTCTGGTGCTGTCTGGGCACGTTTTAGGCAATGAGCTTCTCTGTGACTTAGTTTGAGGTACCATCTGTGAGCCATTCGGGAGCAATGCTGTAAATTAAGTCATTGAGCCATTGCGTAAGTTTTGAAAAGGAGCATTTCTGGATAAGAATTCAATGTTTTCCATCCCCCAATTTAACATAAATAACGCATTGCCCGGAATTCTACTGTTTATGTTGAATAATCGTTTTAGACACAGAGAGCTGAGAGATCTTGTATTGAATCAAATGAAAATAATTGAAAATACAGTTTCACAGAAAGATTCATGTTTATCTTCCCCGACCTTGTAGGTAAATGACACCGAAGCTGGGGCAGCTGGCACATTCAGGAAGTAAGGACAAACCCGAATTACTTACCCTGATGGAAAGTGGTTCTATACTTTCTATTCCACTTCTTGCCACAGAGATAGCATATGCATTTTTAAAATTGACAATTATCACTCTAATCTCCATTATGGGTTTAAAACTTTTGCTTGTACTGAATCAGTGTGACTTTAAGCAAAAGTCCATTTATTAAATCTTTTATTAGGCTTTTCATTATGCATGCTTGTAAAGATCTTAATAGAGATGTTAAGTAATGAAATTTTGCAAGTTCCTAAAATCTTCATAAATCTCCATAAATTGACTCTTTATGAGAAACCTGCTTTCATTGTGTCTGATTTTTATTCATATGCAACCAAAATGTTAATATACTTTAATTACAGCTAATATGATTTATCTCTTCACTCATTATATAAGTTAATTTTCTTCTAAAGAAGTCCTGTTTTCAAATTCTCTCCAGCAGTGTAGAATTAAAGTAATTATAGTTTGGCTCAGGAAATTAGTCATGAAGGTTCATGAATGCTAAAATAAATTGGAGTTTTCACAGGATAGATTAGGCCATATGCTTTCCAGAAGGAAAGAGGAGAACGGAAATGATTTCTGTTAGTGAGTTTCCTGCTGGGGAAATATTGAAGGTAAATTAACAAGAAGTCTTGACGTTGCAAAACCCGGGACAAATAGAATGGCCGTAGTTTTTATGGCTTCAATTGATCGAAGTGGTCTGGAACGCACACATTTAGAATCCAGGCATGATTCTAACACCCGACCACAAACTATGCTTTATTCAATATCTGGTTTTGTTACATTTTTGGCTTCGTTTGAGAGAGGATCTCAAAAAAGATTCTAAAATGCACCTGAAATATTTTTATGATCTGTGTTGGTGCAGGAAAGGACTTAAGTTCTCCTTTCTCAAGAAAGGAAGTACCGTGCCCCAGCCTACCCCTCTTCATATTCTCCTACCACGATGTTCCCATGCCCTCAAGATTAAATTCACAGTCATAGCATAGTGTGTCTTTTCCACACACACAGAAAATATCGTTCATGAAAGGTATTATAGATGCAAAAATCTAGCCATAAACAATGGGTTTCTTTGTTCTGAAGCTAATGATTAACACGCACGTTTTAACAAAACGACAGCAGAAATATTCCTTGTGAATTAAAGGAGAACGTATTTCCGGAAGACACTTCTATTCTGGAATATGTTTCTCTTCTACAGACACAAAGATTGTGCATAAACAGAAAGAGCTCATGTAAAAAATAAACCGGTGTCCATGAGATAGGGGACATACACCTTACAACAAGCCTCTGCTCCTCTAGTATCACACACAGTATTGTGGGGAAGGCCACTCCCAGTTTTGGATTCTTGAGTATACATTCCTGGGAAGAGTTTTCAATTCTGATAAATAAAAGGAGTGAATGAAAAGGATCTCATTATTTGTTATCCTTCCTAGGTAACTCCCAGTCCCTTGTAGATCCTGGGCATATCATCAGTGACCAATCGTGTAGTGAGTTTTCCTCGCTGTCTGTCCGGGTTATCACTGAATTGGCTTGTGTGATAGAGAAGTGAGCCCCGTGGTACGAGGGCTGCCTGTGTTTGCGTGTGTGTGTGCAAGCTCCCGGCAGCTGCATGATGGATGTGTCTCATATGTTGTGAATGCTTGGTGATTGATGATCAGCTAGGTGCTTCCATCCTGCTATTCATCATGAAGATTTCCTTATTAATATCTCTTAATCTACCAGTTCATGGATGATAGGTTCTCTATCGTGCTAATCATGCTCCATTATAGGGTAAGTTATTAAGTGTCTCTACAATGTGGTACGTTGAGTATATACAGAAACATTATCTGTTTTCACCTCTGAAATTCCAACAAGCATGCTCTTTGTTTTTTAGAAACGTTCATACCTACAAGATCCTATAATTACGCTCACGGCCGTGGACTGCCGCGGACTTCAGAAGCTGTCTTAGATCTGCATTTTGGTTACCTACTTAGTGGCTTTGTAGTTAAAGACTATGTTACATTGAAATTAGCTATTTTTCCTCATCTAACAAATGAGTATAATAACATTTACCATATAGGGTTGTTTGGAGCAGGATATATAAAGTAACTAGAAAAGTGCCTCATGCCTACGAGGATCGCAAAATGGTAAGTTGTTTCTTATTCATCCATTTATTAAGAATTTAGACATAGTACGGTGGTTAAACCATGAACTTTTAAGTGAGATATCTAGGTTCTTTTTTTTTTTTAAGATTTTTATTTATTTATTTATTTATTTATGAGAGACACAGAAAGAGAGGCAGAGACACAGGCCGAGGGAGAAACAGGCTCCATGCACTGAGCCCAACGTGGGACTCCATTCGGGGTCCCCAGGATCACACCCTGGGCTGAAGGCAGCGTTAAACCACTGAGCCACCTGGGCTGCCAGAGATCTAGGTTCTAACTCAGTTTTTGCCACTAAACTTCAACTCAAAACACTTAGAGCAGCTCTTTCCAACAGAAATACAATGCAAAGTACACGTGCAAACTGCGTATTTCATTTTAACGTTTCTAGCAGCCACATTAAGGAGGTAAAAATAAACACAAGGAGTTTTAATAATTTTTTGTATTTTACACAGTATGTGCCAAGTGTAATCAATAGAAAAACATAATCAGGCAGTTTATATAATCTTTTTTTTTTCATAGTCTTTGAAACACAGGCTATGTTACACACTTTCAACACATCTTAATTTGGGTTTGGCCATATTTAAGCACTCAATAGCCACGTGTGCTTTGTAGCCATTGGGGAGTGTAAACTAGGAGAGATGTCTGAGATACGGCAACCTTTTGTATGAGGAGTACATTAATTTTTTTTATCCAGTAAAAATTAATGTAGTACCTACTTACAGAGTATTATTAGAATCAAGGAAGATAATGTGCAATAGATAACACACTCTGCATGGAAGTCTGGCTCATGGTGAGGAGTCTATTAATATTATCTCTGCTATTATTGTCAGACGCTGTGTTGGGAACTGTGGCTACAAATATAATTAAGGTTCAACACGTGCCCTGGAGAAAGTTGGTGCTAAATGTGGACCAATGCAGCTTTATTTCAATGCACTTGGAGTAAATAAGTACAGTCATGGCAGCTGGTGGCCGTGTCTGCTATTTTGGGTTCGTCCCCTTCCTCCTGTAACAGGGAGGCTGAACCCTGAGCCAACAGGAGACATGATGGTTGAGCCAACAAGGGAGAGAGATGCGTTTCTTTCCTGGCTGGACTCCCAAGTCTTTTGATGCAATATACCCATGGCTCCCAGTGTGGTGCCCCCCACAGGGTTTTAGCTCCAACCTTGGCTTTCACCCCTGACCCGTCACCTTTTTTTTTTGGGGGGGGGGTGGATTCCAGCTTTTATTTTTTCCTTTTTACACAAAACAAAGTAGAAGAATACAAGATTAAAACTGTGAAAGTAGTTAATTGGTAGAACATATATAGACACACACAAAAAAATCCAGATAGCAAGACAGGCTTACCTACAATAAGGAAATACATGTAAAAAAATTTTTTTAACACGTGTAAAAATTAAGATAGTTTGTAGTTTTCATATTAAACATTAAAAAAACATATGCTACAATAGGTGCCATTGTTTACAGTGATATTGAAGGGGGAAACAACACTTATTTAAGGACAGATATACCACAAGGTCTGGCATCAGGGCAATAAATTCACCTGTTACCTATTTGCCCTCTGAACTTGGCCCACCTCTCCAAGTAGCCACTTCATGCTCATTGATTCAATAGTCAGCTCCACAATTCATTCCAAATGCCACATTCTAGAATTTGTGTTTCTTCTCATTTGGGAGGTTCTATGTTTTTCATTTCATTTTTTGCTCCTCAGTCTCGCCTCACCCTGAGAACCTGGGGAAACTCCCCAACGATGCAGCAAAGTGTAAATCCCCTACCTTTGGCCGCTGGCTCATGTGCTTCTGGGACAAGCACAGGGCTGTTGCAGGAACAAGAGTCCTTTTGAGTAGAACAGGGAGGGTGGATGAAATGACATATCTGAGATTCTAGAAGTCCGTGACCATCCTGATTGTGCAGTGTGGAGAGTGACCTAACGGGTAAGCAGTCAGAACTGCGGGATGAAGGCTCACCTCTCGGTTTTCTCCCCGTTTTGCTCCATGACTGGAGATGGTGCCCCCTTCCCTACCCTGTCCTGCTTGAAATCAGAGAATGACAAGAACTCCACACAACCTGGTGAGCTCAAGACTCGGAAACATGCCTAGGAATCCGAGATCTTCACAGACTTTCCTCCAGCACATCCCAGAAAACTTCTGGTAACCGTGTACCTACATGTGTCTATAGTCTATAATTTTCCCCAATGAATTGTAGAGTGACTTGCAACCACAGTTAGTGGCTGAATGTTTCTTGGTGGTTGTTACAAGTTCACACAAACTGGTTGCCTTTAAAAAAAAAAAAAAGGTAAATTTATTCTCTCACAGTTCTGAAAGCTAGAAATCTACATTCAAGGTGTCAGTGGGATGAGCCCCCTCTGAAAGGGGAGAAGCCTGGCCTGCCTCTTCCAGCTTCTGAGGGTCACCTGCCATCCTTGGTGCTCTTTGGCTCATAGATGCTCCCTGCAAGCTCTGCACCTTCTACCTGTGTGCCTGTCTTTATCTGAATCTCATAAGGAAACTAGTCATGGGGTTAGGATCCACTTAAATCCAGCATGAATTTATCTTAAATCGATTACGTTTGCAAAGACCTTATTTCCAGAAAGGTCACATTCACAGAATCTGAGTGAATATTTGAAGGATGCTTTTCAATCCAGTACAGTTACAAAATCATTTTTATTGTAATATCCAGATTCCTTCTCAGCCTTTTACTCTAAACAGTCTGATGTTTGAATCTGTCTGAGTTATTCACATATGAGTTCAATTTATACAAATTTCAATATAGATCGTTTTCATCCCTGGCAATTTTACACTCATGTTTTCTCTGCATATTCAGTGTGAGCTGTAGTGTTTAATAGCATTTTAAAATATCTTTATTCTTCTTAAGGCTAATACATCAAAGATAAGATTTTCCTTTTAGGCTTGTCAGTTAATATCTCCTCCTCTTCCATAGTTTATTTATAGTTACCAGCTAATGTGAGAAATAGGTTCAGTATTTTACAATGACACATGAAAACAGTTTATGAAATAAGACATAAACTATGGAGGCATAATGTGTTATTTTTCTATGGTTCCTCCAGTAAATTGAATCAGACAGCAATCTGTTTGAAGATTCATCTCACAGTTGAAAAATAAAAATTTTAAATGAGCCAAGTACTAAGAGAAAGAATTTAACTGAGTAGTGGGTCCCTGCGAAACTGAACTTGGGATAAAGAACATAACAACGCCAGTACCCAGTTTGGTAATAAACAGACAATAGACAATATAGAGAATCACAGAGGTCAATTCCTACCAATGAACATCTCATGGATGAGGGAAGATTACAAATGACACTAACCATTTTGGGTAAGGAAACCAGAAAACAGGCCTTTTGCCCCGTGATAGAGAAGGAAGTTAAAATGCTCCGTGGAGAGAATTTTGGAATCTCTGGCAAGTGGGATAAGATATCCATGTTCCCACTCTGACTTCCAGGGAAAGATGATCTGCACAGTGGTTGTGTTTCCAATGCTCCTTAGCACCTGGGCCTCATGAGTGTGTCAAAGAGGTTAGAGAAATAATAAGGAATCCATAGAAAAGGTGAAAAAATAAAAAATAATAGGCTGACAGGCAAAAATGAGGAAAGAGCATTTGACTATTAAGCAAATGGATCAAGTGTTCTCCGTAATGCATAGAATTATTGGAAATTATTTATTGATCCTTACTGTGTACCTGTCACTGCTCTGGGCAGAAGATACTCAGCAATGGGAGAAAAAAAAAACAAACCAATCCCTCTGACTTTCTGAGAGAGATAGTAAACAAATTACATATAAATGAAATATATAAGTATATATATTACATATTGAATATATAACATATATCATGTATAATATAATGCACATTGAATTATATTCTATTGTATCAAATTGGATATCAATTATATAAATATATACATGAATTATATGTCTTCTGTATATTATATAATATAATATTACATACGATTTATTTTATAAATTGTATATATAACATATATATATTAAAAAAGTAAATATATTGGAGTGTGTCATGTGCCACGGAAAATAAAGAAACAGGGAAATGTGACAGGGACCAGCAGAAGGGCTGAGTTGGAATTTTTAATATGTTGGTTAAGAAAGGCCTCCTTGAGGAGGCGATATCTGATCAGTAGGAGGCAGGGATGGAAAAGGGGGATCTGAGGAAAAGATTTTTAGAAAAGGAGCTTCGGGCTGGTGAAGAAAGAAGTGTGGCTGACGGCTGGAGGGTCTAGTGGGTAGAGAGATGAGTGTGGTCAGAGTAGAGGCAGGAATGGGGACAGCCGTTGGAGACCCAACAGAGTTTCCAGAAAGGAGACTGGACCCAGGGGATTAGGGCCTTGTGAGTCAATCTATAGATGATGGCTTTTACTCTGAGTGCAACAGGAGGTCTGAGGATGGTCTAAACAGGCATTCGAAAGAATTATTCCACCACTGGCCTTGAGAATAATTCAAAGAGGTCTACCTTGGAAGTAAGGAGACAATTAGACAGCCATTTCAATTATACCAATGGGAGATGGATGGAGTGTGTAAGGGGATAGAGGCAATGGGAATAAAGGAAAGTGGCCCAAACTGGGATATGTTCTGATGGCCAGGTCAATGGTATTAGCTGACGAGTTTGTTGAGGAGTGCAAAGAAAGAGAGTGGCCAGGAAGATTTCCAGAGTTCTGAGTCTAAGCACCCTGTTCTCACTGATGTATAAGTTTGGGGGTCACCACTGTCTAGGTGATCTTTAAAATACAGTGGAGACTAAGTGTCTACATCAGCAAGAAACCCAAGGGCACATAATGTGCAGGAGCCAACAGATGGAATAGAAGAGATCAACTCTATCAGATGCTGCTCTTGGGCCAAATAAGACAATGACCAAGAAGAAGCCATCAGATGTAGCACTGCCTGGACCACTAGGCAGCTTCACAGGGCCTCCCAGGGGCATTGGGATGAAGATCTGATTGGTGTTAGTTCAAGAGAGAATGGACAAAGTCAGGGAGAATGAACACGAAGAGTTGTGCTAGGGCAGCCCAGGTGGCGCAGCAGTTTAGTGCCTCCTGCAGCCTGGGGTGTGATCCTGGAGACCCAGGATCGAGTCCCACATCGGGCTTCCTGCATGGAGCCTGCTTCTCCCTCTGCTTGTGTCTCTGCCTTTCTCTCTCTCTCTGAATAAATAAATAAATCTTTAAAAAAAAAAAAAAGGAAGAGTTGTGCTAAAGGAAGAACAGAAAATATAGGAAATAATTGACATTAAAAAACTAGATGTAGAGTTGATTTGCCTTTTGTTTTGTTAAGATTAGATTAAATAATAGTGTGCCTTGTATGCTGATCCAAGGAGCCCATCAGAGGGTATAAAATCCAAAGGTATGGGAGAGAGGGGTGAATTCCTGGAGCCATTCCGTAATGAAGACAAAAATGGGTGAATCCAAGTGCACGGGTAAAAGGCATGATCTTGTCTAAAGATGGGCAAGTTGTTTATAGTAGAGGAGGGAGGGCAGGTAACCACACAGAAGCAGGTACGCAGGTGGGGGGATGAGTGGTGGGAGTTCAGGCTATTTATCTTCTGATTGCCTCTCACAATGATAAACAGGGAGCAAGGTCAACTTCTGAGCATGAAGATTAAAACCCGAGGGTTGAAATTTCTGCTTCTACCCATGATGGACTCACAGAGACCTACCTTCTACCATGAACACACCAGACAAAATATATGAAACAACAGTGTTCACACGTTAGAGCACAGACAAGATGCTAATGAGGGTGCAGTGCCAGTTGGAGCTCTCACCAGTGCTGGTGCGATGCATGCTTGCAAAGTGCCTGCAGAAAACCCTTGGGAAATCTATAAACTTAAGCATATTATCACTATATGACCTGGCAATCCCATTCTTAGGTGTGTACTGAAGAGAAATGAAAAATATGTTTACGTAAAAACCTGTATGCAAAAATTTTCAGCAGCTTTATTCATAATTCCCCCAAACTGGAAATAATCCAAATATCCTTCAGCAGGTAGATGGATACATAAATTCTGCTATCCATATACACAGTGGGATTTTATTTGGCAATACCAGAGAACGAGCTATTGATACAGCATGGATGGGTCCCAAGTACGGTACCAATTATGCCAAGTGAAAGAAGCCAGGCTCAAAAGGCTGACTAATGTATGTTTCCACTTATGTGGCATTTGGAAAAGGCAGAAGTATAACCACCCTCGACGATGCCAGAGGTTAAGTCTTCAGGAGAGGTCTCACCATGAAGGAACTGCATGAGGAAAAAATTGGGGGTGGTGATGGAGCTTCTCCATTTACTGACTGGTGGTGGTCACATAAATTGCACACATCATGTAGACTCTTATAAACATAGGCTATAAAGATGGTCTTTTCTTATATGTTAATCTTATACAGAATACTTAAAATTTTTTTTTAAATGAACCATTTCCCAGGGAAATACTAATTATTAAAATTGTCTCGAGGTAGGAAAGGCTTGGACAGGAAAATAACTGCAGAAGAAATTCATAAATGTGGGTCAAAACACATCAAACAGACCCAAGCAAATATGCCCAATTGATTTTTGACAGCAGTGCAAAAGAAAGTCAATGGAGGAAAGATAACTTTTTTGACAAACGGCGCTGGAGCAGTTAGACATGCACTTCACTCTTTGCACAAAAATCAACTCGGAATGAATCATGGACTTACCCATAATACATACAACTGTTAACACTTGTAGGGAAAAAAAAAAAGCCAATATAGGAGAAAACATTCGGAGCCCAAGGCTGAGTGGTGAAGTTTTTACACTTGACACCAAAGCATGATCCCTAGAAGAGAAAATTGACAAATTGGACTACATCAAAGTTAAAAACTTTTGCTCTGAGAAAGATCCTGTGTTTCCTGGGGTAAAAAGTCAAGCTATAGACTGGGAGAAAATATTTGCAAAACACCCAGGCCTGGTGCCTACAATCAATGGAGAACTTTCAAAACTCGAAATGAAAATGGTTAGAAAAGTATGTTTGGGAAATGGGCACCAGATGTGGGCAGACATTCGACCAAAGACAGCACACAGAGGACCAGCTAAGCACAGGAAAAAGGTTAAGCCTCGTTAGCAGTGAGGGAAACAAGTTAAAACCCAAACGAGACAGGACTACACACCTATTATAATAACTAAAATAAAGAAATTGTGATAACACCAAGTGCTGGATATGATGCCAATAAATTGCATCACTCACACATTGCTGGTGGGAATGTAAAGTGGTGCAGCCACGTGAAAAATTTTGGCAGTTTCCTACGAGACGCAACACGCATTCGCCACAGGACCCAGCAATCGTCCTCTTGCGTACTAATTCCAGAGAAATAAAATCTTAGGCTCACACAGATGGCTGTTCATGGATATTCATAGAAGCTTTAGTCATAATAGGAAAAAAACTGGAAAAAAAAAACACAGGAATTTCCTTCAGTGGATGAAGGGTTAAACCATGGTCCAAACACCTTGGATGTATTTCAAGGGAATTCTGCTGAGCAAAGAGAGCCGATCTCCAAATGTTATGTACCGTAGGAGTCCTTTATATAACACTCTTGAAATAATAAAACTGTAGAGATGGAGAGCATGTTAGTGGTTCCCAAGGGTCAGTGATGGGGTGGAGGAGGACATGGCCACCGGCGGAGCCTTGCGGTGCATCCTCATTGTGGGGGTGGGAAGGCCAGTCTACAGGTGTGTTAAAATTGCGCAAAAGTAAACATATGCAACCATGAATATTTACAAAACTAATAAATCTCAATAAGTGGTGTGGGCTACACTAATTTCAATTCCTGGTTTTGATTCCTAGTTGTAGAGTTATCCCAGATGCCGCCCTTGGCCCTTGGCGGGAGGGTGCCTGAAAGACACACGGGACCTCCCTGGACATGTTTTGCACCTTCCTGTGAATCCAGTAAAAGGATAAACAACGATACCTGCAAACTCCATGTGCAGATGTACATGCGTGTGATTACCATCGAACTGTGAGTTACTTGGCCTTGTGATCCTGATTTTAAGAATTTTGCTTAAGGAAATCATTATATAGTTGCCCAATGGGGTTTATTACAGCAGAGTCAACAACAGCAAAAATAGGTAGACAAATAGGAGAAAAATAGGTAGTACTATCAAGAAAGGATGTCTGAAATATATTCTGTGAATTGCAAATTTTTAATTTAAATACAAATTTAACTACAAATCTGAATACAAAAATTTAATTTCATTTTTAATACAAAGGGAAAATCATAATATGATATATTAGGATACGTACTGCTATCGAACACAGAAGTCTCAAATATATTGTGTGAGTCACAAATCTTTAACTTAAATACAAATTTACAAATCTAAACACAAAAAATTTAATTCGCTTTTTCACCCAAAGGAGAAATCCATAATATGATATGTGTTAGGATAAGTGCCACTATCAAGAATGGAAGCCTCGAATATATTGTGTGAGTCAAGAATTTTTGATTTAATTTAAATATAAATTTAAATACAAATATACACACAAAAATTTAATTTTTAATACAAAGGAGAGGTCATAATATGGTATGTGTTAGAATATGTGATGCTGTAGAAACATGTCTAAAACCACTCTTATTTTGTAAAACGTGCTCCAGTGACAGCTCCTGAGCCAGCCAGCCAGTGATTCCCCCTTTCTGCCGACGCTGGTCCACTGCCTGATGCACGCGGAGAACATGCACAGGTGGCCGGGTGACCCAGCTCCCAGGTGGCCGGATGACCCAGATCCCTCTGGCTCCTGCGGATGGTCCACGCGCACGCCGAGGCCTGCCCCCTTCCTCGGCAGCCGTACCGGCCGCACCACGCCGTGGAAAATTCTGGCCCAGAGCAAGGAGAGGCTGAGGGGGGCGAGTCAGGAGATCTTCCGGGACGCCGTCGGAAATGGAGGACGGTCTCTTTCTTTCCGGGAAAGGGGTGTCCCAGCCCCCCTCTCGATTTGTGGGACGAGGAAGGAAGGGCAGGCCACTGGGTCAAGGACGTCGTGGGACCAGCGACGCTGACTTGGACGGGCTCCCGGCCGGCACAAGGCTGGTTGGGGGGCCGCAGCTGACGCCCTGACGTCCCTGGGAGCCCCCCCAGTTGTGCACACAAGGCGCCACGACGACGTCTCCTGTGTCTCCAGGCGTGTCCCCGCGTGAGTCTGCCCTTGTTTGGTTTTCTGCAAGCGTGGGAGTCAGGTGGCAGCCTGCAGGGCTGGTCCTGCCAGCTGTTACTCTGGTTACCATTGCACAACTGTAATCTCATCGACCAGAATAATCGGCCCCGACGCCCCTTCCCAACCAAGACTAGAGCGGCTGCCCATCGCGGGTCAGGGCCCTGGGGAAGCCTGACCAAAGTCCTATGTCCCGGGTGGCCCGGATGCCAGTCGGCAATGGTTCAAGCCACCGGAGGGGTCGCTCACAGGTGCCCGGGCCCTGCCCCGAGAGGAGCCAGCCTTCCCGATGGACGTGCCCCTTTGGTTGGGACACTTCTGCATGCAGCTCGGCTTCGTCAAGTGTCCCTTCCTCAGAGTAGCTTTTCTCTGTTCAATCATGGTCGCGTCTTCTGTGTCCCCTGCTCCCTACCCCATTGGGTCGGGACAAAGGCCGTGTGACACCGAGCGGCTTCCCGTACCGAGTGGCTTCTCTGGGCCCGAAGCCATCCTGGCCGTAGGGCACGCATGCGGTGTGGCCGCCGGGAGGATGGGGCCGTGTCACCCAGGGAGCGCAGGTGCTGGGAACCGATGCTTCAGCAGCGGCCCGGGCTCAGGTCGGGTCCCTGCGAGGCCACACGGTGCGGCTGGCGTCAGCGCCTGGAAGGCCCTGCGTCTGTTCCCTTTGGGCCACGAGAGAGCCTTCCCATAGGTCGGGGACTGGCTGGAGCTGCCCCGCTGCCCCCTCTGTCCCCTGGAGCCCATGGGATAAGCCCGTGGGGAGGGCCCCGGGCGGGGAGACAGATACCAGATGGCGGGTCTTGTGGCAGCCACAGTTTCCAGGTGCCTTTCACCCGGTGGCCTGCGGTGACATTCAGGTTTCCCACCGGCTCTCCCTCTGGTCACTCTGCCCCTGCGTCCCCACCGGCCGAGCCCTGGGCAGGAGCTCGCGCTCCAGGAGCCGTCCACACCCACCACGGCCGCCTGGCCACCTGCGACGGTCCCCCAAGCTCTCCTGTGTCGCCGCGGGTCCCTGGGCTCGGCCCTTAGGCATCGTGTCCCTGCTTCACCATGCTTCCTGGCGACACGGCTCCCTTTCCACTGCAAACATAATGACAGTAATGGTCAGGCTATTGTTAAACAAGATAAATTGTTATAAATCATAATTTTCTCTTAAAACATTTTTAACAGCACGCTGACCCATACAGCACAATGGCTGGGACGAGAAGAGGGAGGTTGCCAAGGAAACGCGGGTCTAGTGGTCTCGGAGCCCACAGGCAGGTGACAGGCCGCAGGGTCACAACTGATGGCGGCCTGTGCTGTAGAAATGACGCCACGGACTGGGGTGACCATCGGCTCGGCGCCCTCTGTCCTGGGCCCGACTCCCTGACTCCCCGGCCTCACCGGCCCCCCTCCTATGGGCCTCGGTCTCCCCTGAGCCGCCCCCCGGGCCTGCACCCAGTGGCCGCAGGGGAGGTGACGGCCATCAGGGCTGGGGACACGGCCTCTCCATCCAAAGGCAGGACTGTCATGAACCGGCCACACGGCTGCCTTTCCCATGTGGGAGGACATGGGGAGCCTCCCTGAGAGCCCCTGCTTTCCTGGGGTGCTGCCTTCTTCAGGCGCTGTGGTTGCTTTTATGTTAAAAGTAACTTAACAGGAACTGCTTTGGGCTTGATTCCTGTGGTGACCAATGGTCGGGGGCGGGGGGAACCTCACGGATGGAGAGACAGTGGGCGGGGGACAGCAGAGACTGAGAGATGGAGGAGACGGAGAGACACAGAGACAGAAAGGGAGACAGAGAGACAGAGATAGAGAAATGGAGACAGGAGGAGACAGAGACACAAAGGGAGACAGAGTGACAGTGAGACGGCGACAAAGATGGAGAGATAAAGAGACAGAGAGATAGAGATGGAGACAGGCAGACACAGAGACAGAAAGGGAGACAGAGAGATAGGGAGATAGAGAAATGGAGACAGGGAGAGACAGAGACAGAGAGACACAGATATAGAGAGACAGAGACAGGGAGACACAGAGATGAAAGGGAGACAGAGAGACGGAGATGGAGATGGAGAGATAGAGAGAGGGAGACAGGGAGACACAGAGACAGAAAGGGAGACAGAGAGACAGGGAGACACAGAGACAGAAAGGGAGAGACAGAGAAGAGAGATAGAGACTGAAAGACAGAGACTGTGAGACAGAGACAGAGAGACAGAGACAGGCACAGAGAAGAGCAGATAAGACAGCAGGCAGTGAGAGAGAAGAGAAAGGACGGGAGGGCAGGTGGAGATGAGGAAGGGAGGAGGAAGCAGGTCTTGTCCCCTGTGCACGGAGGAGCCTCCAAAGGCCTGAGCTGTGGGTCTGTGGCCCAGGAACCCGACCCTCCACTCCTGGAAAACTCACAGCACTTGGAGCACCTAGGTGATGACGCGTCCCTGATGTGCTGCCCACCCCCCACCCCCACCAGTCACCCACTTTCTCCTCTGCTGGGGCTCCTGCTGCAGGAGCATCGGGCACGGGCCTGCAGACCCCTGGGCCTCCGATCCCTGCTCCCCACCTGACCCCTGACAAGGCCCCATGGCGCCCAGCTGCAGGGCCCCAGGTGCAGCGTGGGGATCTCACGCTCAGCTAGCCCCCCCCCCCCCCCCCCCCGCTAGCCGCATCCCCAGACCGGGTGCAGGTCCGGCGGGGCGGGAGCGACACAGGCGCTCCTCCGAGGTCCAGACCCCAGCCTGTCATGGCTCCCTGGAGGAGGCGGGCCTGCCTCATCTCAAGGCACAGCTTTGCGCTCGGGCTGTTGCTAAATGTGTTCCCACACCTGCTGGCAAATCGGACAGAAAGTCGGACAATTGCCTCTAATCACTGGACTTGCAGGAAAAGGGGGAAGAGAGTGATGTCAGGCAGCAGTCATGCGCTTTCCAGAAAGGTGGGGAGAGGCAGAGCGAGGGTTTGCTCGAGCAGAATTCAATGCTGCTGTAATTTCAGGGCGGCCGTTCCTGTGGCACGGATGTTTTAATCCCGAGGTTTTAAGGGAGGGTGTGGACGGAGCCCGGTCAGTATGAGGACCGTCGTCGGAAGCCACTCGGGGGTGACTGACAACAGATTTTTTTCCCAATGCATCGAGTTTCTGGCTGGTGCGTTATCAGGCTGTGGGTACTCGGGGTTTAAGGCAATCTTAGGGCCGGGTCCCGGGCAGGAAGAGCAAACCGTTGCAAGGGCTGATTGGAGGATCCTCCTGGTTGCAAAACCATCTCCTCCATCAGTTCTTGGGGCTCCCGCGGGCCTGCGCACTCCTTGTGGGCTCAGGGGCAGGAGACCCCTCTGCATGGGCTGCGCAGCACCGGCGGAGGGTCCCCCACGGTGGGTGAGGAAACCACTTTCGGGAGGCTCCTCATGCAAACGCAAACCTGCCATCGGGGTGGGGGTGTCACCAAACACCTCACCCCGGCTGGCCTCTCAGGGAGGGTGCAGCAGCAGGGACATCGGCCAGTTTGCTCCTGAAGACGATCAACCAAGACACATGCAAAAACAATTGCTTATCTTAGCACATAACGTAGAGCAGGAGGTGGCCCTAATGGTGTGTCCTACTCAGCGCCAAAGAGGGTTTACTTTATTGACACCAGCTTGCTTCCCAAAGTTATCTGGTACAAGCATCACAAATGCACAGAGCGTCCTCTCCTTACCTGGAACATGGAGTGCTGTCCTCTAAGTAGGGTGGTCCACAGGCCAGCGTCTGCTCATCCAACCTTTCTTTCATTTTGTTTTATTTCTTTCAGAAGTTATTTATTTATAAAATAAAATTTTAAATATATTTTTAAATTTTTTTGTATATTTTTTATTGGAGATTGATTTGCCAATATATAGTCCAATTTTTTTAAGATTTTATTTATTTATTCACGAGAGACACACAGAGAGAGGCAGAGACACAGGCAGAGGGAGAAGCAGGCTCCATGCAGGGGAGCCCGATGTGGGACTCGATCCTGGGACCCCAGGATCACAACCTGAGCAGAAGGCAGATGCTCAAACACGGTGCCACCCAGGCGTCCTGAAAAATGTCCAATCTTAACAGTATTCTATGAACAAGCTTTCAAGGTGATGGTGACATGGAGGGGGCACAGCTCCCCCCTTGGACTCCCTCTGGTCCTTCTGATGACCCTGCTCCACGGGCCTTCCTTTCCACTTAACTCTGGGAATGACATTGGGGGGTCACCCTTGTGCCACACACAGTTAGCCCACTTGACCTTAACTGTTCTGGGGACGACAGAAGTGGTCGTGGGTGAAATTTGCTCCCGGTGGAGGGACAAAGGACTGTGGGCACCCGGGTTCACGCCTCTCATAATCAGTCTATTGCCCATCTACCACGTACCTACCATCTCTCATCTATCTACTTACCTATCATCTGCCCATATTTCCCTGCACTCATTGCCTGGAACATAGACATTTTTCACAATGAAAGGCAGCCCTTAATATTAGCATCTTCCTGAAGATTTTTCTGAATTATACTGTCATTGGAACACCATACTTTCTGTACATAATCCTGTTCTTTTAATACAATTCTCATTTATAAAAACATTTCATTGACTCTCTCATGTGTGACTTCTTTGGATATATAATGACAGCATTCTGGAAAGACAAGGATAAAATCTATGTGTATCTCCTTATGCTCAGACAGGGTGTTTAACCAGCTGAAATACTAGCAACCCCGTTCCATCTCAGATGCCTCCCTACCCAATGTGGACCGGACTGCAGCTTATCTATTCTACTCATTTCAACCATTTCCATAATTGACATAGACCTCGACAGTGTAGCTGAGTCTGATCAGCTGCTGAGAGAATTCATTTCTTCAGCTTCTGACCCGACCAGGGGCAGCCGCCCAAGTAGGAAGGATGGCAGGTTGGGACTAACACAGCCGAGCAGAGACAGTTCTACTATAGCTCCTGCTGGGAGAGGAGAACAAAAACTGAACTTGTAAGGCAAAAATAAAAACACTAACACTAGTCTCATAGATACTTGTCTTTAGAGAAAATAGAATAGCAGCAGGAAGGGAAAGCGGGAAGACACAAACAAGGTGTCAGAAGGAGAAAGGAAGCATTGCTGCGGTAAATACAGCATCACAACAAGTTAATAACACATGAGTGATGCTTACAAAAAAAAAAACAAAAACAAAACAACAACCCAGGAGTTGGATGCTGAAAAGCAGAACCGACACAAAAACTATCAACTGGCTGTTTTCACAAGCCTGGGAAGGAAAGACGGGACAGGCACTTGGGGAGCTTGGGTGGGATCTCTCAGAGCTCCCTCGAACCATGTGTGCACCGTGTGTACATGGATCAAGTTCTTGGGAGATTCCCACCTGATTTGGAAACTTGTGTTCCAGCAAAATCCTGCACGCAAATGCTTACAGCATCATTATTGATAATCCCCAGAAACTGGAACGAAGAAGATGTCCTTCCTTAGGCTAAGGGAGAACCAAACTACAGGACAAGAGGAAATATTAACAGCAAGAAGACGGAACGAGGCATTGAGAAATGCAGAGCTGAGTGGGCTTCAGTGGGAAATGCCCGGCTGAAAAGGCTGTGCGCTACATGAGCCCTTTGATGGGAGGTTCTAAGAGAGGCACGGCTGAGAGATGGGGAGAGATCCTGGTTGCCAGGGGCTCAGTGGGGGGTTGGGTGGACAGGTAAAGCAGGGGGTGAAGCTATTGTGCAGGTGCTGCCGTGGTGGGGGAGATGCCACAGTGCACTTGTCAAAATCCACACAGCTTCACAGCACAAACAGCAGACCTCAGTGTGAGCAAATTTAATATGTATAGATACACTTAGACCAAGAAATCCCAGGATGGAGTACAGACTGTGTCAAATCAACCCAACTCTATGAGAGTCACGTGAAGCAATCTCACTGAGAAGGATGGCGGAAAATATTGACTTAAGCCATTTGGAAATGAGTGGAATCTAAGACCAAATACAAAAGAAACTGTGCACAACACTGTATGCTAGTTGATAAAGTCATTTCCCACGGGGGTACAAACGGAACAACCCTGGAACCCATGTAGACTGGAATCTAATGGTTACGAAAATGGGTGGTGGGTGGCGGAGGGCAGGAGCCAGTGTGCTCACCTGTGATGGAGACGGTTCAAGAAAAACAAGGAAGGAGGCTGGAGTGATTCGTGTAGTGGTAGATCAGGAGTGGACACAGTTCATATGATCGAACTCATATGTAGCTTAATATAAATTCAGAAGTTACATCCAGAAGGATTTACATACCGTGTGTACACACAGGTGACCGTGCACACACGTGTCCTCGTTGTGTCAGCTGAGAGGTCTCGCAGCAGTGGCTCCCCACTAGTGATGAGCACAACATTACATCTGGGTTTGTCACCATTCCCCCATGACATGGGTCCTTGGAGATGAACCTGCTTCCAGATGAGGGCAGGAAGTGTGCAAGAGGAGCCTGGAGCATCTGAAAGTGCCAGGAAATAAAATATCTCACACACACACACACACACACACACACACACACACACAGAGTCAATGATCGGCTTTGTCAAAGGAACACAGAAGCCAGCTGAGGAGTTCTCAGCGGCCAAAGCTGGGGGAATCTGTGCAAGAAGATAAACACCCAAGTATGGACTGAGTCAGTGTGCAACATAAAAGATAAATATCCACGAGTCCACAGTGACATCGAGAGAAGATTAAATAAACGTGTGGAGAATGAGAGACACATCTCCTGTGCGGCAGAATTGCTAACATTTATTTGACACCACACCCTCTAAGAGGAGGGGTAAGTCCCCATCCACACACAGGCTCTCCACGTAGCAACTTCCTCCCGAGGAGCAGGGGATTGAAGGATGGCACCAAAGGATGACTTTACAGTGGGAACATTTGGCACACAGCATGTCAGCGGGGTGTTCATGCTTGACATCAACAGAAATGTCCCGTTGACAGTTCGTGTCCCTCCCCTGTGGGGTGAGGACAGAACTTTGTGATCTCCCTCCAAAATGCACATAATCTCTGTCTATTCATGAGAGAAACATCTGAGAAATCTGAACTTGGTACAATCTGCAAAATACTGCCCGCTACTTAGCACTGTCAAGACCACCTCCGCCGAGGGGAGGTCTGAGAAACCGTCAGAGCTGAGTGGGGCCTGCATGACGTCCCGTGGCGTCCCTCATAGGATTGTGGAGCATAGAGGGGACATTATGTGAAAGTCAGAGGAAGTATGAATAATGTATGGACTTTAGTTAATGATCATGTATCAATACTGGTTCATTAATTGTGACAAATATCCCCTATTAATCTACTACGATATTAGTAACAGAGGACAGTGGCAGTGGGTTAGATATGTGCCTTCTGTGACTCCTCTGCAATATTCCTGTAAATGAAAAATGATTCTAAAATTAAAAGTTTCTCTAAGAACATTACAGGACATCATAATATTATTCAGAAAGAAAAATGACTTCTTTCTTCCAGTGGGATGAGCAGTTTAAAATCAGTGACCAAGTGGGCAGCTAAACTGGCCTCGCCTTAGGATTGCTTCAGCTCATGTGTGACGTGAGGTCTCCAGGTGGGGCTTAGAGGCACTGACGGGCGCCAGGGGATAAAGGCGACCGTTTCTGCGGCACGACGTGGGGGACAGACACGCACTGGTGAGAATCGCGGGCTCTGCCCAGATGAGGTTGGGCTTGAACTTCAAGGAAATGCTCTTTCTTGGGTACAAGTCTACTTTCTTTGCTACATTCAAGAGAGAGTCTTCCGGGCGCACAGCCGAGAAGTGGGCCCGGGGGTGAGGGCTGCTCTGCTGAACCTGACGTGGCTGTGTCTGCGCAGGTAACATGCACACCTGCAGGAGGCGTGCGCTGGGGCGCAGTCTGGGCAGCTTGACTGCTCGTCTCCCCACGTGTCCCCACATGGCCCCACATGCCCCCACATCTCCCCACATCTTCCCACGTGCCCCCACGTCTCCCCACATCTCCCCAAGTCTCCCCACATGTCCCCACATGTCCCCATGTCTCCTCAAGTCTCCCCGTGGTGCAATGATGCAATGAATCGTTCACAGCAAAATGGGGAGATGGAAAATTAATGAGAGCAATTTTAGAATCCGGGCACTCCTGATGGTGCCATGTGTATGCTTTGAATTAGAGTAGGAACAACAGAGTGAAGGACGCGGAAGGTGTCCTTTGGCCTTTAATTGCTCGGGGCTTCTACCTCCAGACTCTGGTGCCAAGGCCACCCTGAAGGGAGCCACCTGCGTCGGGCCCGGTAACCAGGGAAGGTTGCTGCTCGGCTGGGGCGCAACCTCGGCTGGGGCGCTGAGTGACCTCGCCTTCCCTTCAGCCCGGCGCCCACCGCAGCTTGCGAACAGCACAAGACCCATCACGCACCATCATGTGGAGGGTAAAAGGTGTTCTTGAACTGTAGGTGTTTGGTGATGACGTGTATTTTAAGAGCACAATCATGCAAGGACTACGTTAAGTGATTACACCATTAAAAACCAGCAACTTAAGTTTCAAAGTATCAGGAAACTTTTGAAAAATGGAAAAATGAGCCAGATTGACAGGCACAAAGTACCCAGAAAAGATGACTGCGAGACACGAAAACCCATATCCATGATTTTGCATAAAACACCCTATTCGGCCACTGATCATGCTGGGATTGGAAAAACTGGCCTCTGATTTTTTAAAAATTTTTTAAATTTTTATTTATTTATGATAGTCACACACAGAGATAGAGAGAGGCAAGGCAGAGACACAGGCAGAGGGAGAAGCAGGCTCCATGCACCGGGAGCCCGACGTGGGATTCGATCCCAGGTCTCCAGGATCGCGCCCTGGGCCAAAGGCAGGCGCTAAACTGCTGCGCCACCCAGGGTTCCCTGGCCTCTGATTTAATCTGATAACTCATCTCCTTGACAATAAGTTTGTCTATTTTGAGCAACATTTTGCACAATATTTTGCACAGCATTTTGAGATTTGTACCATTTGTAGATTCATTGGAATTTTCTGGACTACCAGACTTGAATATTAAAGAAATCGTTTTTACCATCTTCAATTTTTGAAATGATGATTTCAGTTCTGTAAATCACCATAAAAGCATTACTATTTGGGGTTACCTATTTAGAACAATTTTGGATTTGTTTTTTTTTATTATTTATTTTTTTTCAATTTTGGATTTGTAAACCCTGATCTAATGCTGTATATATGTCTGGCTTTGAAATTTTATCAAACTAAAAAAAAAAAATACACCACTATGGTTTTTTGCTGTACCTTCAAGTAAGAATTTATTTAGAAACGAGTGGTATTCAGAGGTAACCAATGCTGAAAAAAAGTTTTCAGATATTTTCTTTTTCCACCAGTAGCCTCAAAATCATGACTCAGAAGATTGTTTATAATCAATTACTTTGCAATTTGTCAGAGTTACATAAATTGGGAAATTTGTTATACACTATGATTGTCGACCGTGATGCACATTTCTATAAAATGAAAATATTGCCCATGAATAAAAATGCAAGAATGAATGGAAGCCTTAGCTCTCTGTGTACACGGACACAGTAGTCTAAATAATGAATAACATGTGATCATTTTAATTCAGTTCCAAATCTTTCCCATTTTGTTTTGTGTGATCAGTAGATATTCTTGAATCAATTACAAACTGTCCTTTTCTTTAAAAAGACTAAATTATCTTCTATTGTGCGCAATAAGTATAAGAAACAATGAAACATATGGGAAACATGTAGAGCCCATAAACTCATACTGAACAGGAAACAACCAAAATTATGGTAATGTGAATTAGTCTCATAATATAGAAGAGCCATAGTAAAAGATGTCTGCCATTTATTTTATTTTTGCTTTTTTCATATCCATAATTAGCCATGATTTGGATCTATTAGTGCATTTTTGTTATTTTATTGGATTCAGAGCTAAGTCCAGTGGATAAGAAGAGCTCTATCTAAACAATAGCAATCTGCACTGTTTGCAGCCGCCCATGGCTATGATCTCTGTTGGGGTACCAGGAGCCTAGCTAGAAATATAAAAGAAATTTCTGGAGAATTAGATGACTGCAGGGAGCTTTGAAAAGCTTTGACATATTCTCAAAACATCTAGAAGGCTGTGTGCATAAGGAAGTTTGTGTGTATGCCCCGGGAAGACATGGGGCAGGAAGAGGCCCCCACTGCTTATCTAACTAACCTTGAAGCCCTGTCCAAGCGTGCGAGAGAAAACTAAGGCTGTCTTGTGATCTTTCCAAAGTTCGGAGGCATGCCTTCCCACATAGATCCTCTTGGCCAAGGGTGGAAGGCAAACAGGCAAAGCATTTGAGACAAATCTTCCAACCTGTCATTGGCAGACCGCTAAATTTTACTCACCCTGAGGTTAGTATAAGCCAGACTTAAAAATCAAACAAGTTAAAAAAAAAAATCCAACAGTAAACTCAGCAGCAACAAACTGAATTGAAGGGAATACAGAAACTACAGAATTAACCCAGAAGCGAAACAAAACCACACACACACAGGATGCCTGCCAACAACAAAAGACCCTGGGGGAAGGATCTGAAACCAGAGTTGCTACAATGTAGTATCAAGAAAGTTAAGTTTCAACAGCAAAAAACATGTAAGATGTGCAAAGAACAGGAAAATGCACCACATACACAGGCGGGCGAAGCAGCGGGAAGACTATGTACCTGATAGACGCAGTAGACAAAAGCTTTCAATAAACTATTATACATATCTTTGAAGAAATAAAGGAAAGTATGTCTAACAAATTATAACAAAATATAATAAGACAGGTCTTACCGAGTAGAGAACAGAGAACATTGACAGAGACACATAAATTATAAATAGAACAAATTAAAAACCCTGGAATTGAAAAGTATAGTAACGTAAATGAAAATTTAATTAGAAGGGCCCTAGGACCTATTTGCGCTTCAGAACTGGAGGCTTAGTCAATAGAGATAGTCCAGCGTCAGGAGCAGAAATAAAGAAGAAGGAAGGAAACTATAGAGAGATTTAGAAGACTTCACACATGCATGAGCAGAGTTCCAGAAAGGGGAGAGAAATACAAAGCAACAGAAAAAAAATATTCTATGACAGATATTTATGCAGAAATCCAAGAAGCTCAATGACTCCCAGATAGGTCAGACCCTAACAGACTCATATCTGGAGATATCCTAGTTAAACTGATGAAGGTAACAAAGATGAAGCCAGGGAGGCAGACGTTCCAGCACGATCCTTGGCACAAAACCATTGCTCAATATTCATTAGCAATTGTTGATTGTATGTACGAGACACTATTTATGAAGAGGGGAACATTTATTGAAGTACTAATGGGCAGGCCCATTTATTCATTATTTTATTAAATTCTCACTAAAACATATCCATTTCTTCTCATCCTCACTGCCCTATCCTCCTCTGATTCACTATCTCCACCTCATCTGAACCGATCCCACAACATTCCATCTGTTTTTCTGGGAACTACCATGACCCATTCCCTGCATCATTGTCCAAATTGTCTTTTTGGTAGAAATTTGGTAGAAATATTCTTTCTGCTTAAATGTCTATACTAATTTCCTACTTCTCTGTCTTAGGACAGAATCCATAACTCTTGCCAAGGTTTGCACATGGCTCCAGTAAAAGTCTCAGCTTCCTGTCTCCTTCCCTCAAGAATCCACATGTTGGACTTCACTTGGTTCTCAAAGTCCACCATAGGCTGTGCTCCCAAATGGTTAATTAATCCAGATTCAGCTCAGATACCCCGTCCTCAGAATCCAGTTCCTCTCATGACTTCTCTACTCAGATGGGCCCCTTGCTTTTTGCTTCCACAAGTGCCACACGAGCTCCCGTTGTGATACTCTTCACAGTTTGTTGTAATTACTTATTAAACTTATTAAATTACTTATTAACTTATTAAATTACTTCTTTCTTGCTAGTCTCTAAGCCTCATGGAAATAAAAACATAGTATGGCTCTGTTCACCACCAAACACGCAACAATTAGCTCAGTCGCAGTGTTAGTTGGAAGGATGGGTACAATATCGAAGGCCATCTGCATTTTTCTTTTCAAAATCTTGGATTCTTCCAAGAGTGACTGTTGGCCAACTAAAGTGAAAAAAAAATTACTTTATATAGAGAATAGGGAGTATTTTGTTGTTTGTTCAAGGTGGTACAATGAAGCACGTAAATGCCTGAAAGAAACACACACAAGTCTAGAACAGGATCTGTAATAAATTATAAGAAAAGTAGTGTTTTGAGAGGTAGTGATTGAGGTATGCCTTGGTCTAATCTCTCACGTTCACCTCTCTGATATTTTTGCTGCTGAGGAAAATGACATTTTAACAAAGACACTGTCTTTTTCTCAGCACCCCGTGTGGTTCTGGTTGATATCTGATCCAAGATGCAGCTACCAGTTAGTTCAGGTGTAAGATTTTTTTTCTTTTCCGACTAGTTCTTCTTTTCATACCTCACCATTCCCTGGCAGTTGGTTTCCCATTTTGAACGGGCTCCCTCTCCAGGGTTTTGAGTTCTGCCCAGCAGCCGCTGCCTTGTGACTCTGTGTCTTCGTTTACAGAGGGTGCAGATGCGCATTGTGGTAGCTGAGGTGCTGTGCCTGCTGCGGCCGACAACGCTGTCTGTGCTGCTCACACAGCGAGGTGCCAGCTTCTCACCCCCCCCCACCCTTGGTCCACCGTCTATTACCTGCCCCCTTCCTTCTACCGCAGTGGTGTTTCCAGGAAAAACTATGGTTGACCTGCTTGTTTGGCAGACCGAGGTAAACCAAGGTAAGAGGGAACCGTTGGGAGCAAGAGGTAGATACCAGACATGAAGGCTAGAAACGTACTGAAAATTATTTTTTTAAAGGATTTTATTTATTTATTCATGAGAGACACCAAGAGAGAGGCAGAGACACAGGAAGAGGGAGAAGGGAGCCCAATGTGGGACTTGACCCCAGGACCCCGGGGTCACCCTGAGCCAAAGGCAGATGCTCAACCACTGAGCCACCTAGGCGTCCCTCAAAATTATTTTATGGCCAGGTTTCGCTAGTTTGGTTTTGCAGAACAGAGCTGTGGTGAAGGTACATGTACAGGCTAGTGTGTGAGCAAGAGAGTAAAGGCCGGCCCCATGCTGCGGAGCTCCCACACCACCTATGCTCCAGGATTTACCACTGTGTGATCCTGGACAAGTCACTCACCTTCTCTGGGTCACATCTTTAAAATGGACTTAGTGGACTTAATAGTCACACCAGCATCGGAGGATGTTGTGCAGAGCAAATCACACAAGCTCTCGGCACAGTGTCTGATCATCAGTACATTTCGATCGACATTTCAATGTTCAAACCCATATTACACATACCAACAACTAACAGTGTTCAAGAAAAAAATGGGTTTTGTTTCTCCTGACAATGCAGGAGAAAGCCCCAGTGTTGGCAGACACACGCTCTGGAATGTCTTTGGCTCTTTTGACTCTTTATCTGCTCACTTGTATTTCTGTCTTCTCTTCTAGGAAATTGTTGGTTTTAAGTAAATGAAAAAAAATATGTGGAGCGTGGAGGAGTGACAACAATATTTGGTGTCTGAACACGCTATAGAAGAATATTTGGGAACTGACGAACTAATGTCATGGGTGAAAAAGTCTGACTTGTGCCCTCAAAACTCCCCAGAAGGGGATATAGCATTGAGAGTGAATCCTTGAACTTTAGTGGGAACTTGAACTTGCAGCTTAATAGTCTTCTAAATATTTAATGTCAGAAGATTTATTCATCGTCTACAGGTCTCAGTTTTTCCATCTGTATAATCAGGATGATGATATGGTTCGTGTAATAAAGTAAAAGATGAGAATACACATGAATCTAGTGATAGGCTAGCCACTGATAGAGTGTGAAGCTTATTCCTTTTCTCTGATGACTACATAGATTCACTTAGATATTAAAATCTTACCCATGGGACAGCCCTGGTGGCTCAGTGGTTTAGCGCTGCCTTCAGCCCAGGACGTGATCCTGGAGACCCAAGATCAAGCCCCATGTCACGCTTCCTGCATGGAGCCTGCTTCTCCCTCTGCCTGTGTCTCTGCCTCTCATGAATAAATAAATAAATTTTTTTAAAAATTCAAAATAAAACATAAAATAAAATAATAAAATAAAATAATAACATAAAATAATAAAATAAAATAAATAAAATAAAATAATAAATAAAATAAAATAAAATAATAAAATAAATAAAATAATAAATAAAATAAAATAAAATAAAATAAAATAAAATAAAATAAAATAAAATAAAATAAAATAAAATAAAATAAAATAAAATCTTACCCACAGTCCCAACCCATCTTATCCATCTGTTCTCGGTCCGTTCTAACCACCATTATCTAATCCCTCTGAGAACCACAGAGCTTCCTGTCTGTGACATCCACTTGAAATTACTGGGTGCTGTCACTTCCTCCGTGTGTGACCTCGGACAAGCTACTTCACTTAGTTTCCGTTTTTCTTCTGTTTTTCCACAAAACAGGACTAAAGGTGGTGTGGCTTTGGTGGGGCAGTCCTGAGGATTCCAGTGGAGCAGCACAGGTGAGGCAGTGGGCGCTGTGCCCGGGAGGAGCTCTAGGAACAGCACATCAGGTCAAGGGTATTGGCAGTTTCACTGATTTGCTACGTTACGTATTCTCTTATCTGAACTCACACAACGTGATTCTCTTTTCCACGTTGCTCGGTATTATTTTCCACCTGCATTGGAAAGTGCAGAAGAGGTATACAGTCCCCCCTATCCACTAATGAATTAACCATTTCAATAGTGTGTTGAAGAGGAGGAGGGGAGGCAGAGGACAGATCCTGGGCGTAGACTCGTAGGTGGGAGTGCTGAGCTGGAACTGGCGCGTGCCACCTTGCACCAGCCTGTGAGCCTTCATTGTAAGACACTCACGATTCCAAGCCAACTGATGTCAAGTTGACAGCTTTACATTTGGATGTAGATGTATAGGTATGGATATAGGGGATGGCCTGCCAGCAGGTGAGCCTCCTCACGATGTGTCATCAGAAGACCAATCGCAGCCTGTGTCCCTCCTCTCACTACATCTCATCTTGTAGGCATTTTATCATCTCACATCATCACAAAAGGCAGGGAGTATGGTACAATAAGATATTTTGAGGGAGAGATATAGAAAGAGACCACAGTCATTTATAAATGACATTTATATAACATAACATTTATTATAATACAGTCATGATTATTCTATTCTATTATTAGTTATTGTTGTTAATCCCTTAACTTTGCATGGTTTATAAATTTAGCTTTATCGTGGGTGTGTATATTTGTAAAGTGGCCTCAGTTTCAGGCATCCATGGAGGTTCCTGGAATGCATCCCCCCCCCCCCACTGAAGGGGGCGGGGAGACTACTGCGAGTGCATGGACCAAATATCTGACAGTGGATTGTAACACGAAGTGTGGTCCACATAAGCAGAAAATGAAACTCTGCCTTGAAAAGTTATCTTGATAGCTAAAGGGAACATAATGCATACATATGTACACATACCATCACCAAATAATTGCATCTGAAAAGATCTGCTTGTCGAGGTTTATAGAAGCAAAGAAGAGACACCCAGAAACAATAGTTATATACAAAATGGAATTTAGCATTCTGAAAAATCTCAATTGTTTTTAACCTTTTGCTCATTCAATTTTCTCATCAAATACTCCTTTGAATGGCTTACTGGATCGACAAGAAAGTAAATGCATTTCATATGGTTAATGTGACATCCTTCCCATGGCTTCGCTGGAAAAGACGTTATTTTTGTTGTCGGGTTACAGGAAAGGAAGGTGGTTCTGAGCATTTCTTTCATGTCTTTCTTTTATCACGAATCACAAAGAAAATGCAACTGAAGTGTTAGGGCTTCTGTACCAAATGTTGGTGATTAAATAAAACAAAGAAAATGGAATCATTCCCTCTCTTCTCCAAGTATGAGGCACGTTCTCTGCGTGCCCTGGCCCCTTGCGTGTCCCTCTAGGGAGCTCCCCACCCCACCCAGCATAACATTTCAAAATACTCCTACTCCAAATACACTTCTTTTTCGATGGTTCCGACGTTTCGTTGAGCCACTGTGCTCTGGTACTGAATGCTGCCATCAGTGGAGGTGAGGTCAGGATAAAGGTCAGCTCTCCTCCTCTGGAGCTGGTTGGAACCCAGTGGGAGGACGTGCCCACCAAGCAGGAAGCAAAGACCGAGCCATCATCATTCCCGAACTCGTCACGTATCGCCATGGACGGTGCAAGACCCCCAAGGGGCCGACCGCAGGAGGGCTGGTGGCCGGTGCAAAATGTCCCTCCCCACAGGCAGCCCCCAGAATGTATCTGTCCCGTATGGCTGGGTCGTCCTGCATATAACTTCCTATCCCTATGCTTGCCAAAAAGAATGGGTGGGGCTTTGTACGGGGTGATGGCACATATTAGAAGTACCAAAATCAGGTGTGCATTCAAGCCTCCAGAAATAATTTACATTATACTGATTGCTGCGGTTGAGGGAAGAGTCTATATTCCAGATGCTTATTTGTAAACAGGAGGCTGGTGTGCCTACAGTCAACTCACAAAATAATAAGGATGGACGGTTCTAAGTGCAAAAACCAGGTCATATTCTGCAAGGCAGTGAAACTGTAGCCTTCAGGAGGATATTCTCTCCTGGAAAGGAATTATTTGCTTATTACCCAAAAAATGGAACTAGTTTTCTGAAAATTAATTTAAAAAAATAGCTTTATATGGTCAGGGCTTTAACCAACAATAAATAATAAATAGAAAAAAAAAGTTTCATGCTCAAGAAAGCCAAGTGGCTTTTAGACAAGATATTTGAGCCTAGGGTGACACGGAAAGGCCACGTGACCTTTTTCCTCCCCTTTATTTCCAAATTCAGCACACTTTTTCCTGATGCTTTTGACTATGTAAGCGGTATGTTTGCCTTGAGTGTTTTTTCTAAATTTAAAATTCACACGGTCCCCATGGTCTGATTAACACAAACGTCCTGAGGAGGACAGTGGGCCGCGGGCCTGGAAGCCAAGGTCGTCCCTGGGAGGCTGGCAGGGAACAAGCAGACCAGGGCACAGGAAAGGTCATGCTTTGATCACACAGTTGGCTTTTGGGGCTTCTCCTGAGATGTAGTTATAGAGTTGTTTCTTCCACCAAAGATTTAATCAAACAAAACATGTGGTTTACCATATTTTTCCCCAAAGGGAATCAAGATCTGTTCTGCGGAATGCTATATACCGAATTATACCCTGTATCCTGGGAAAGTGAGGAGCATCACACTCAGGAAATGGCAGACATTTTCTTAATCTGCTTCCTCTCCTCTTCTCTCCCAGCCATGTGTCTGTGTCGTTGCCTGCAGAGGACATGGTGGCTTCTGCTCTACAGATGTGCGATGGCCTCAACCGGGCCCACAGGACATGTTCGTCCCCACCTCTAGGATGGGTGAAGGGGCATGAAGACCGTGTTCAGTGGGCCTGGTGGTGTCCAGTCTTGCATCTCCTGCATCCCCTTGAAGACTTTACTCACCTGTACAGAGGCAGCCCAGAGGTCCACGAGGTGGTGTACCTTTAGTGAATGAAATAAGGTCTCTTCTAAACCCAAACTACCGCTCCCCTATCTCCCCAGGTAACTAAACTTAGACAAGAGACAACAAATCTCTGGATGCAAATGCATCTGAGAGAAATGACCTTTGAATTGGAATCCACATTACGGCATCAGCGATCCACCTGTGATCCTCTGGGGACATGTGGGTTGGGAAGAGAACCAGCGTGGGGAGCGTGGCAGCTGGAAGGCCGGGTGGGGTAGGGAGGGGAGGCGAGGGCCAGGCCATCAACGAGAGAGAAATACTGATGTAGTGAGAACTTCCCAGGTGACTTCAAGCTGGGGCTTGTCTCCACTTCCTTCAGCTAAAATTCCAAAGCAGTAGGGATGCACTCGGGGAATCTTACTGAGGCCGAAGCAACAGGATTTGTTAGACAAATAGGTGGGAAGAAAGGAGGTGACAAGTGAAAGACTCCGAGTTAGAAAAACATTTTAATTTAAGGAAGATAAAGCTCTAAAATAGATTTATTTTTGACACTTGCCCCAGTAGCCCATGCATTATCTGCTTCAGAAAACAGTTGTGTTAGCTCTTTGATGTTTTTGATGGTGTTTTCATGACCCTACTTCTTTCTCTCAACCCTAAATTGAAAATACAAGATCAGTCTGCCCTCTCTCTGTCTCTGTCTCTGTCTCTATCTCTGTCTCTGTCTCTGCTCTCCCTCCCGCCTCCCTCCCTGCTAGGCTTCTCTTTTTTTTCTAGTTCGCTATGCATCAAACATACTCTTCTTCTCAGCGACTTTTTTTTTATTTTTAAGAGATCAGAAATATGAAAGATTTAGATTCCATTTTTATTTATTTATGGCGTTTTGAGTACATCACTTTGAATAATTTTCTTAGTGTGCCTGGTGTTTCAAGACCTCATTGAACTAACGGGGGCTACTGGTATCAGCATTTTGCCTCACGAGGCCGGTAGAAACCGGACTCCCTTTATGTTTCCAGGATTTCAATATGCGTCCTGAGTATCTCCTCTGCATCGGGGAATACCGAGCACCGCATCCCAGAGGGATAGACTCTGTGCTTCAACCTATCAAATAGGATTTGGAAACCTCATGTAAAAGATAGCTCACTGTATTTACTAATATTACCCAGTTACTTATATTTATTTTATATTTCTATGGGTATGTTTTCCCATTCCAACATTCTTTTTCTTCTTTTTCCTTTCTGAAACTCTACATTTTCTTCTCTCATTTCCTTTTCCCGTGGAGAAACTCCTCTATCCTCCCCTTCAGGTAGGTTCTTAGTGGAAATTCCTGATAGTCTTCCATGTTTGAGGTGCCTGCATCCACGTCCCCTCTGCATTCGTGAAGCGTATTCCCTGGATAGAGGATTCACATTTCCCAGTCCCGACCTCTCGGAGCCCGAAGGACGTGGTGGCCCTTCCTTCCCGCCTCTGTGGTTTCACAGAAGAAATCAGCCCCCAGGAAATGCCATTCCTCTCTGGCTGGTACCATTTTTTCTTTTTGTTTTTAGTTCCTACAAGTTTAATCATGATGTGTTACGGCACTGATTTCCTTGAGCTGATCCTGTTTGGATTTTACTCAGTTTCTTGAATCTGTAGATTTATATTTTTGTCCTTAAATTTGGGGATTTTTCAACCCTTATTCTTAATTTTTTTTCTGTCTCACCTCTTCTCCCCTCCTCTCCTTGGGGACTCTGGTGACATGAATGTCATCCCCTATATTATTGTCCCCTGGTCCCTAAGACACTGCTCTTCTTGGTTATGTTTTGTCTATTTTCCCTGTTGTTCAAATTGGGTAAATTCTATTAATCTGTCCTCAAATTTACGATTCCATCTCCTGTCCCCCCCTCTCTATTTACCCTATTCACTAAGATAAGATTTCTACTCCATTTACTCTGCCTTCACTTGTATGGTTTACATTTGATTCTCTCTCTCTTTTTAAAATAATGTCTTTGCTGAGATTTTTCTATTTTTTTTTCACTTATTTTGATAGAACCATATTTACTCTGAAAGCATTTTCATGAGGCTCCTTTAAAATCATCTTTAGGGAATTCCAGCATCCGATCCATCTTGTGGAAATCTCTTGATTTTCTTTTTTCTCTTCCAAGTTGTGATATTTCTGGGTTTTGGTACGACGAGTGATTTTCAATTTTATCTTGGGCTTTCTGGTCACTATGAAACTATTTAATTTCCTCCTCTCCCACCAACAGTCCCTGTACTCCCTTCTCTCCTTTGTTTTCTCTGCAGGCAGCCCCTCCATTGAAATGCAACAAGAGAATGGGTGCATATGTGCCCCTGTTCCCTGCCAGCACTACCCTGGCAAAAAATGGGTGCTGACCCATAATGCCTTGTTGCAGAAGATGACATAGAACTTTAGGTCCTCCTTGGCCTCCCTGTTGCCTTCTTACAGAAGGTGGGGTAACAACCTATATCACGTGGGTGCATCCGAGTGGTCATGTAGGCACAAACCCTTGGGGGTGCCACTGTCATAGGCAAGGGCTGACTTATATTGCTCTGGTACTGTAAAGTGAGAGTGTAAGCTTTGGTCCCCCATGGCCCCCCTGATGCTCATGTAAGAAGGGAATGGAAGCTCTCTCTGCCCCCCACACCCCCTCATTCTATTCCAGTGACAAGACAAGGAAACACACATTACCGATGAGACCAGCTTCCCTCCAACACTCATACAGCAGGTGAGCCAGAGCACTGACAGGACCCAGCAGGTCGGGGAGGAAGATTAGACCCAGATCCTTGGACATTGAACACTGCCATCTGCTCTGGTGGGCACAGGGGTGGGTGCAAGATAGCTCCCCACTGGACCCTGCTGAAACCTGGTGGGGATGGGGTTATGCTTCAGCTTTTCTGTTGATCTTTGGCTGGAGGATGACAGGGATGGTCAAAAGGATTCTGTTGTTAGCCAACCCTTTTCCAGGCCTTGAGTAGAGGGAATAGACTCTCCTCAGAGCTTGTGTGTGTGTGTCTGTGGGTGGTTTAGAGTTAAATGTCTCTGGGTGGGAAATATGAGAGGCAATAATGACCTGGAGAGCCCACAAGGAACTCACCACCATGTCATGTCTCCTGTCCTGAGGTCCTCAGGCACCGTGCCTTCTTGGAGCATCTTCTCGTGTTCCTTGTGTGTTGTGTGCAATTGTATGTTGGGCGGTAGCTGTGGTCGTGACAGGGAGGACCTGGAAAGGAAGGGCCGACTCCACGTTGGTTGGAACTGTAATTTTGTCGCATGTCAGTTTGAAGGATTTGGAAGTTGAGGTTTGTTCTTCTCCACAGGATATGAGTGATTCAAATGAGCTCTTGAACAAATAAGAAGAGAACATCCATTTCATCTCTTAATGACATCTTGAAAATTTGAAATTGTTGCATTTGTGTTAGAGTGTAATTTCCTCAAGATGCAATGTAGTCATCAGCACTTCCTTTACCGTGTACGATATTAGTCTGGTCTGTAAAAACCTGTTCACTTTACCTTGACAATAACCTAGTTCTCAGAAATTTAGCTTTAATATTGGCTTACTGAGGAATAGTATCCCTTTAATAGATATGAATCAACACTGAACATAATGTGATGACAACTCGTAACGAGGTCTATGTGACAGAACTGATTCTTATTTAATGGTTTTATTTTTCACTTGCTTCTGGTTGCTTTACTTCCTCTTTCCTGAATACGCCTGAAAGCATCTGACTCTGGATCAGTGGAAATTTCTAGTCAGTTGAAACACTGGGTAGGTAGGTCTAGAATTTCACCTGATTCACCATTCCATTTTGAAGGAGTTAATTTTATCCTCCATGCCCACATTCTCTCTTGAAACAAATTTAAGCATATAGGTACATTTAAAGTTAGGACCAAGGACTCCCACATCCCCGTGCTTCATGCTCCCCAATTCTTCAGGTGTTAGCATTTTACAACGTTTGTTCTAAGACCTCCCCGCCCCCCATATCCTATCTTCGTCTCTATCTACACACACACACACACACACACACACACACACACCATTATCAGGTCTCTTACAGGATTGTCTGCGGGCAAGCTGCAGAGATGAAGATAAAGAAGGCGTACTATGGATTTCCTTCTTAACACTCGTTCCAGCAACCTTTGCAAAATTCTACTTTGTATCTCACAAACTAACCAGGGGACGGTCATATATTACCAACAGATAAGCCTCCACACCAGGGAATTGACACTGATGCAATGCTTCACACCGATGCACACTTCCACCAGAGTCCCCGCAACGTCCTGTCGCTCTTCCCGGGTTCAGGATCCAGAATCCGTCCCTGGAGCCAGTTGTCCTGTGGTTCAACCTCCTTCGACCTCAAAGAGCGTTTTATATTTTCCCTGTTGTGGCCTTGATCAGTTTAAGGGGACCCTGGTCAGGGTCCATCTGGAGTTTTTCCACGTCCGCTCGGGGCGCACGGGACAGTAGGGGCTGAACGCCCTTCCCAGCGAGCCACACGAAGAGGCACAGTCTGTCACCTCCTCCCGCAGTGGCCATGTTAGCCTTCTCTACTACGCGTCTTAAGCATAAAGTCACCACTTTCCCCCTTTTGAAATCAATATATATTTTCTGAGGAGACTTTTGAGCTAATATCCTGTTTCTTTTTAAAAAGATTGTATTTATTTATTAGAGAGAGAGAGTGAGAGAGACAGCACAAACATGGAGAACAGCAGGCAGAGGGAGAAGAAGACCCCCCGCTGAGCAGGGAGCCTGACACGGGGCTGGATCCCAGGACCCTGGGATCATAACCTGAGCCGAAGGCAGACGCTTAACCTGCTGAGCCACCCGGGGGCCCCTAATATCCTGTTTCTAACAGACACTCCACTCTGTGGCTTTAGCGCCCATTGTCATCTCCTGCGGGCATCAACGACCAGCGTGCTGGTCGCCAAATGGTCATTTCCTATTTCCATCATTCCTTCTGCATTTATTGGTTGGCATTTTAACTAAAGGAAAAGCTTCCTTCCTCATGTATTATTTATTTATCTTATGCAGTCATTTGTTTGTTTACTCATGTATTTCTGTTTTATTCAGCAAATTATAATGCATTATCATATATAATTATTTTCATGCCTAAATTGTCCTGAATTTGACCATGCTAAGCCCCTTCAAGTTGGCTCCTGTGTCCTTCCCATCCTTTGAAGCCTTTCTTCCTGGCATATGTTATCCTATCTTGCACATACCCTCCCTCAGTCCTGGAATTTGCCTCTTATCCAAGGAGTCCTGGTTCCCCTGCTTGGAAGACGGTGAGGAGAAGCCAACCTCTAGATAGCAGGTGTGCTTATTGATTATGAGAGTGGAGCTAGGGAATATGTAGCTGTGCATGCACACAGATATGTACACACCAATACATCTAGTCTCTTCTTCTCCCTTCTCTCTATTCCCCCCCCAAATAAATAAATAAATCTTTTTAAAATGAATTCAAATCTATATCTGCAATTGCAGCCCAATACTTCAGGGCTTTTTTTTAGCCTTTCCTCTTTTCCTGGTTGAAATTCCCTCCTCTGACCTTGAGAAAAATAATACCTATTATCCTTAATACATTTCCTCATTAGTTCAATCTATTTATTATTTGCTCAGTGTCCTACATCCCACTTGCATGAGTGACCTCTTTTTCCTTCAATCTCTATTACCCCCTTCCCTGGCCTCCATACACCCCACTTCCTCATACCTGGCATGCAAGCAACACACAGGTACCTCTCTTTCCAACACCTTGGTGTTGCGACAGCCAAGGAAAGTGTGGGAGAAAGGGATGAGGAGAGTGGAAGAGAAGTTTATTTTTTTGTAATATTGGGAAAAATGGGACCCCCTCTCAAAAAAAAATAGTTTCCGTATAGCGAATGATTCTGTTTCAGCTTACCAACAAGAATTTTATTAGGAATATAGGAAGTAATGTACTGGACTAGGAACAGCAGATATACAATATTCAGTGATATTTAGATTCCTCATGGTTTACTGTGGGAGCAAATATGTAACTTATACTAAGAGTCTGGAGCTGTCAGCTGAGTTTGATTTATAAAATGGCTTTAAGATCGTTAAATTTAATAGTGTGAAATACGTGGTATTTTTATTTCCATTTTGTGTGGAGAGATGTCTGGCCTTGCACAGAATTCTGACTTGGGTATGATGTGATTGCAACCAAAGAACATCTGGACCCTGAGCCCTAATGGGAAGACCCAGGTCTTCATTCCAGTAGTTTCCTTCCATAACGAAGTATCACAGACAGGATGGCCCAAGGCAACAGAAAAGTGTTCTCTCTCAGTTCTGGAGGCTAGAAATCTGAGATCAAGGTATCATTGGCAGGGCTGGTTCCTTATGAAGGTTCTGGGAGGGGAACCATCCCAGGCCCTTCTCCTGTAACCAGTGGTACCATTAGAACCCTTGCCATCTCTCCATTTGAAGCCACATTACTACAGTATCTGTTTCTCTTGTCACCTGGTCTGCCTCTGCCTGTGACAATCTCCAAAGCTCACCTTTATCTACCAGTTATATTAGATTAGGACCCACCCTATACCAGTACAACCTTGTGTTCACTTGGTTACATCTACGAAGACCCCATTTCCAAACAAGGCCACATTCACAGCTGCTGTGGTTCAAGATTTGAACACCTCTTTTGGGGGAAGACTTTTCAGGGCACTTTGGTGGTGAGGTAACAATTACCATGGATCTATTCGGAGCTACATGTTTATATTAATATCATCTCTTAAATCTTTTTTTTAATTTTTATTTATTTATGATAGTCACACAGAGAGAGAGGAGAGAGAGAGAGAGAGAGAGAGAGAGAGAGAGAGAGGTAGAGACATAGGCAGAGGGAGAAGCAGGCTCCATGCACCGGGAGCCCGACATGGGATTCGATCCCGGGTCTCCAGGATCGCGCCCTGGGCCAAAGCCAGGCGCCAAACTGCTGCGCCACCCAGGGATCCCTAATATCATCTCTTAAAGGCATGAGCTATTCAATTTTGCTTTCTCCACAGTTTCCCTAAGTCAGTGTTTGTTTCTTGTAAAGTATTGATGGCAAAACCAGTGTGTCCCAGGGATCTATTTTGTTTTCTTCTGGAACACAACACTTCAGGCTAAACATGGATACCCTACAGCCTGACCTCTTTCTCCCTGAGTCCTCTCAATCCAGAGGTGCTAAGATGGTGATAGTCTCCACTTAAGGCTTGTATGGTGGGTCTTATCAAATCCAATGTTTTTATTTTCCATATTCCTCCATCTTACTCTAATTACCTTACTTGGAAGGCAACAATGCACAAAAAGTTAGCAATGGTCAAAATAATTTTAAAACATGCTACTTACAAAGTGCTGCTGTCTAAAATACTTTCCTCCTTACTCAGCTTCAATGACTGATACTTGCCTGTGTGCAGAATGCAATTGCTAAATTGAATGTGACGCCCACCAGATTTTATCATCCTTTTTTCAGAGAGTGGGCTGCGATGCAGTCGGTCACTGGGTAAGAACGTTTCAGTGATGAGAAGGGCTCACTCAGGGGCCCCACAGTGTGTGCGCTTGTTCTCTGAAACACATCATCTTTGGAGCATGAAGCAAATGTCACGAGTGGAGAAACATAGCAGCAGGAATGAACTCCCACCATGTCATATGCTGGCTACAATGCTTACCCATAACAGTTGTCTTGTCTTCTAGCCACCATACCACAGTCTGCTGAGGCCTGCTTTCCAGTGATCCTGTCCACCACCAACCCTCCCTAACAGAGAAATCACTTAAAAGCCCAGAGAAAAGCTCTTCATTTATTTCATCACCATTAACAGATTCCAGGGTAGAAATGAGACATGTGCTAGTCTAGGGACATGACTATTAAGGGTAAACGGATGACTCTGTTGTCAAGAATTAATGAGTGTCTTTCTTTGTTTATTTACTTAATTTTAAGAATTGATGAGTGACTTTAAAATCTAATACAACCATCCTCCTCATCCACAGGGAATACATACCAAGACCACCAGTGGAGACCTGAAATCCTGGATGGTACCAAAACTTATATACACTATGTTTTTTCCTATACACACATATGCTTACGATAAAGTTAATTTTACACTACGAGAATAACAATAATCATAAAATAGAGCACAGGTAACAACAAACTGTAGTAACAGTGATGTGGGTGTGGTCTGTCTCTGTCTCTCTCTTAAAATATCTTCCTGTCCTGCACTCATTGCCTCTATCTTGTGATGACAGGAGCTGATGCAAGGCCCACCTGATGGGGTGAAGAGAGTAGAGTGAAGTAGGCCCTGCGAGGTGTGTTAGGCTACTACTGGCCTTCTGGAGAGAGGCCAGAAGGAGGACCCCTTGCTTCCAGACCCAGCTAACTCCCTATAACTAAGATCACAGTAAGATCACAGCTAAGTAGGCACTATTGCAATGAGAGGAGCTGCATCAGGCCTGTAGGACACCTCACACACAGAGTATGGGGGAGGCAGCAGAGCCAGGTTAATAGTGACAAAGATACAAATGTATATGACACAAAAAAGCTCATAGGGTTGAAATTGGGAAACTGCTATGTCTACATATATCTTAATCCTTTAAGCTAGAGGTTCTACTATCACAGTGATGCAGATTTAGAGGATGTAAAAGCTGGTCAAACAATCAAGAAAAATAGGAATTTTTTTAGGGGTAAAAATAACCAAAACTTTCAAAAAAAGATGTTTAGTTGCCTGCTGTCAGTGTCTATCATCATTCTCTTGCAGCTAAATAGGAAAAGGTACATACTGAGAAGGGAAGCATATTTTTTAAGCCAGTTTTATTAGCTGAGGCAATGATTCATCTTTTGAAAGGTGGAATTAAATATAGAGCATTTAAAATGGCTGTAGTTAATTTCAAAACTTAATTTTACTAGAAAATTATTTCTAACATCAGAATTCGTATGAGAAATACCAGGAAGTCTGTAAATAAACACAATCCATGGTGAAGCTCCAGTCACAGGTAAAAAAAAAAAAAAAAAAGATCTTCCTTTTAATTTGCAACGATCTCTGTTTTAGACTCACATCAAGGCTATTTCTCAGCCATGGTTGGTGACGTCTTGATGCCATTTGGACCATATTTGGACTTCCGTTTTCATGTAGATGCACTGGAATAAGAAAGGTGCTTTCAAATGGACCCAGAGATGGTGCAGAGGCCAGAGATCAGAACTGTCAGAGTCTGAGACAAAATTCCACGTGGGAAATTTGAAAAAACTCAGAATATTTCAACCAAAGGACAGTAAAGTAGGGAACAAGAATAATACTGGTTTTCAAAAAGTATTTGTTATCTGATGTGGTGCTAATGGGAGACAAAGGGTAAGATGGGTATCTCCAGGAAGACAATGTAGATAAGAACTCCATAAAAGGAACACTTAACAATGACAAGCCTTTGGGAAATGGCCAGAAGTCTGGAGGAGGGTGTCATCCCCGGCACGCCAGTCCTGGGGATCCGGCCGCGCTCGATGACCTCTAACTCTTTCACCAAGGTTAAGATCCTAAGAAATGACTCCTCTAAACACTGGGTATCGGCCCCATATTTCCCAAGACAAAAGAGAGCGGTTTATATTTCAGGGATATTTATAGGTGGTCAAGACTTACATTCATGATTTGCAAAAATGCTTTCCCATTCCAAGTCAGAAAACTTGGGACGCTTCCGCATATGGATGGAAATGCCGCCAGCCCAGGGAGTGGCCCAGCGGTGTTCATGCCTGAGAGCTGTCCTGGCTCAGCAGAGCACATGGGGACCCTCACATGTGTCAGAGGGCAGCGGAAGGCACAGTGCTTGGAGCTCCACTTCCTCCTTTACCAGGCAGGTGACTCAGCCGTTAGCATAATTGTGCTTGGGAATGTGCTTCCCGACCAAGCGCCACGGTCCCCAATGCGAGTCCTACCCACGGGGGAAGTATTCCGAGGGTGATTTTTCTCTGCCAACTGGAAAATGCTATTTGTTGCAAAACAGTTAAAAATGTTTCTTTAAAAAAAAAATGTTTCTTAAAATATTCAAGTGCGGGCAGCTCCGGTGGCTCAGCGGTTAGGCACCGCCTTCAGCCCAGAGTGTGATCCTGGAGACCCAGGATCGAATCCCACATCCGACTCCCTGCATGGGGGCTGCTTCTCCCTCCGCCTGTGTCTCTGCCTCTCTGTGTGTGTGTGTGTCTCTCATGAATAAATAAATAAAATATTAAAAAAATATTCAAGTGCTATTCATTTCTAACACTCGGGAAAAACTGGAAAATTTACATTTATTAGACTATAGACAATCCAAGTGGTGTGGTATAAAAGGCTCTTCCTTGGGCTTGGGGGGTTCTGGATTCAAATGATGAACTTGCTGTGTGCCCCTCACAAATTCAATTCTTCCTACATGTTTCCTCATTGGTAGAATGGGAGTAACTCATCGGTGCGCCACAGGAATAAGTGACACGGCATGAATAAAGTGAGCAGGGATCAAAGGGTCACCTGCTCCCGTGGCCCTTTCAGCACCCACTCCCGCTGGTATGCGACAGTCATCCTCAGAAGTAAGACTTGCCACACGGGAGCCGGAGGCAGCAAGGGGGCTCCTGGGGCAGGGAATGCAATGCGTTAGGGGTGAACCCTGAGCAATCCTCAACGAAATCAACCGTTTTCAGAGCCACCATCGTTGAGAAGAGCCGCCAGCGTCCTCGGGATGCCACTTGGGCTTTGGGTATCGGCCTCGTCTGGAAAACACTATGAAGAGAAGTAGATCCAGAGTAGATCTCAGAGGCACTGCACTAGGTCCTACATAAGGTTTGCTCCAGACGGACAAAGGCTGCACAGATTGGTGAGAATTCTTAGTTTTGCACATGGAGGGAGATGTATGAGCGCACACAGGTGTGCCCACGCCACATACACATGCACGCACACACGACCAGGGGATCTCTTGAAGCCAAGTGTGCTATTTTAGCTCCCAGGGTCCCTAATCCATAAATATCCGTGCTAATAATATATAATCAACTCTCTGGAAAGGTTTAAAAGCAAAAGAAATATAAACAAAGCTTTTACTTACCTCTAATTTGATTCCTGGCTAGCCAGCACTGCTCAATAGTCTATGGTTATTATCCACATGTATTTCCATTTAAAACATGCCAGCTGGGGCCAGCTCTCATGGGAGAATTGTTAACAGCTGTCCCAGTGGAAAATAAAGGCATGTCACTTTAAATTTTACACCAGGGCCAAAGAAATGTCAGATTCCTGCCTCAGCTATATAATGACACACATTATCTTTGACCGGAGCACGTCCCATCAATTCATGTTCATAAGAAAATTACACTTTGGATTTACTTGATTCCTGTTCTTTATCCAATTTCTTACATAAAAAGGCAATTTAATCTTCTCTTCAATGCCTGCTGTATAAATATCATATTCAACACCAGCATGCTAATGTTTGGAAAGCTTGATGATATTTTTTTTGAAATGCCGGCCACCAAATCCCCCTCTTTCTTCCGATACAACTGAATAATCGCAATCGAGCCCATTTTAATTAGTTATTCTGGATCTCTGAGAAGATGCGTTGCATTTCTGTGTTGGTAAATCTTCGGTTAAATAAGTCTTGTTCCCTTTACGATCTTGTCAAACCTAACACATATCTGCTGGCGTGGAATTCGTTTTCTAGCCCACTGACTTTCCGAGTACGTTAAATATGTTGTTTACCATATGTTGTCATAACGAAGTGGGATATTTGGACTTCAAACCATCTTCACGGGATGAGTTACAAGCCTCCAAATTCTCAGTGGGTCAGACTGTCAGAGCTGTTTATTTTGGGTTTGATTTTCATGCATTGCCTCTGGAGGATGGCACTCTGGGCCCCCCCACAAAGGGAGGAAGAAAATGCATTTTTGGGGATCCCCTGTCACATGTAGTTGGAGATAGAGAGATGATAGATAGAAAGATAGATGATAGACAGAGATAGAGACATAGACCTCTCCCACTCGATTCATTTCCCTGCAGAGCTCTAATACACCACAGATCAGAGTCCATGATATCAACATGAATTATTACCGGTGGTTTTAACATTAGTCTCTTGGTTAAAGTAGAGCCTGCTGGATTGGTCCACCGTGAAGTTAGGATTTCCCCCTTTGGAAGGAGAAGGAAACTAAGCTACCTGATGGAGGAATCGGAATCTAGGTAGACTATTTCATCCGGCACTCTTCTGAAAAGCGGATTTCTCCCTCTCTCTTATTTATATATTATTTATACGCCCAATAATTTATTTATATCAGTATACACAGAAGGCTATTTAGCTGCAATTGTCACGATTTGCTTGCAGCGGTTCTGGCTGTGGGAACTCCTGAGGTTGGGTGCAGGCGCCCCCTCGCACCCCCGCCCCTCCCTGGGGCCTGAGCACATGTTCACTCTCCGCCCCTGCAGGGGTCTCCGGGCTCAGCATGCTTTTCCTTGGCCCTGGCCATGGAACCAGTGATTTCTCCAAGTGGTGTTGATTCCTTTAATGAAAAATGGAATCTAAGGAAAAAGACTTGGGCCCTGGGTGTGCTCATTCTCCTGTGTCATCCTGCCTGCCGGCCTCCTCTGTGGGCAGAGCCGGGAAGGGCGTTTGCACGCTAGACCATACATATGCCTGTGCCCATATTTATTTTTGAATTTATCTGTTAGATGTACTAAAATGAACCTGTATTTGTGCTCACATCTCTTAGCATAATATAGCACAACAGCCTCCTTAAAGGGCTGAAGGGAAATATTAGAGACATAGAATTTTTAATAGTTGTTCAATATAAAAGTGAAAAGGGAGATTTTAACACATACACACACACTACATAAGCACACAGACAGAGAGCTCACCTCCATCAGGGGCATGTCACTCACACAAGGGCCCCAGGCTGGAAGGAGAGGAGCCTAGTGAGACGCTGGATTAGAAATTCAGTTTGTGAGGAAGTCTGAGACTAGCCAATTGAAATGATCCAAATCATTTTTTTTTTTTCAAAATAAAAGCCTTTGGGGATTTTGAATGAAATGTAACTACATTTATACTATATATATATATATATACATATATATATATATACATATATATATATATATACATATATACATATATATACACACACACGCACATGCATATATGATGTATGGGGAGAAGAAACAAAAGGAAGGAAGGAAGGAAGGAAGGAAGGAAGGAAGGAAGGAAGGAAGGAAGGAAGGAAGAGAAAGAAGAAGAAAGAAAAGAAAGGAGGAAGGAAAAGAAAGAAGAAAGAAAAGAATGAAAGAAGGAAGGAAGGAAGGAAGGAAGGAAGGAAGGAAGGAAGGAAGGAAGGAAGGAAGGAAGGAAGAGAGAATCTGAGATTTCAGGACAGTTCCAAGCAATCTAACTGCTAATTAGTTGTGTTACCTTCATTTCATTTCAAACAAAATAGGTAGCGAAACAAGACCATTAGCACGGATGACCCAGAGTGTTTCTTAATCACGCAAATGTCAGCTCATCGAGTAGACACAACTTCGTAACGTGTCCACACGCAGACCCAGGGCTTGCGAGGCGTGATGCGAGATTAGACGGAGCTACAAGCCATCAGGGCAGCACAGAGTTGGCGGTTTTGACAATTGTCCCTTGGACAACACTAGGTAGGCATTAGCTGCTAAAGCTAAATGTTTTCTTTTCAGGTACATAAACGGTCATGTCAAAATAGTTTGCACAACATTTTCCAGGGCTTTCTTGTTGCTGTGCTGTGGCTCGTGTTGCTAATTTGCATTCGGTAAGGCCTTGTATACGAGGGCACGGAGGAGTTTTTATTAGAATTCTAAACCTTTTTTTTCTATTTTAAAAACTATCTTTATATTTTAATGTGATTTTCATACACAGAAATGTGCTTTTTAAGTATCAGTATTATCTTTTAAGGATTTTGATAAAGTGAAAATTTTCCCCCAAAAATATTACTGTTTAAATATACAATTATTTTCATAGTTTCTTTTTATATTTAAATATTTACTCCGTCTATAGTTTATGCTCATGTATTGTATGAAAAAGTCATACAGTTGAGTTTCTTCCATGTGTGAACCAATTATCATAATGCTATTCATTAACTAGGCATACTGCTAAATTATCGGAAATTTCACTCATTATATATCAAATATCCTTTTAAATGGGTCTATTTTTAGGACTTCTGTTCCCCATTGATATGTCTGTTCTCGAATTAATACTTCTTTGAAACTTATTATAGCTTGCGAAATATCTAGCTGTGAAATTCCTCTCTCATTATCTTTCTTCTATATTTCCTTGATTATTACGTCCTATTATTGCAGAAGAAATGTGTAATTATATTGTCAAGTTTCAAAATAAAAGCCATTTGGGATTTTGACTGAAATATAATTACATTTATACTATGTACTTTGCCCTATTTCTGATTTTAATAAAAATGTCTTTATTAGTTTCATTGTTGAGTGTGATGTTGGATACTGAATCAAAACCAAAGCTCAGTTATATGTTAATAAGATATGTTTATGTTTTTATAATAATATTAATAATTACAGCACATTGAGTGCTTACCATATGCTGTGCCGGGCTCTATATTCCAAATGATGACAATGATAACAAATTATAATAATATAATCATAATCCTAATTATTACCCCACACCTACTGTGTTCCAGACAGTGGATCAGACTCCTCACCTACCTTATTCCATCTGTGCTCCCAGGACAGACTCTGTGAAGGATGCTGGTGTTCGTAGGACGGGGCAGCGCTCAGAGTTCCCAGCACAGCTCAGTTTCCCGGCCACAGAGTGGGAGACAGGATGGAACAAAATCAGACATTTGTGTTCAGGGCTGGATGTTTCTCCTGCATGGGGGCCGCAGACCATGGTTTCGAGCTCCGACCTGAGAGCAGCGGGAGGAAGATGCTTAGAGGTAGGTGTGCGATATTGCTTTGGGGTTGACATGAACATGCACCAGACTCAAGTTTGTTCAGGCCAAAAAGCATATTTAATAGAAGAATACAAAGCTCTCTCACCAGATGCGAGGGTCTGTGTGTGTGCGTGAGCATAGGCGTATGCACACAGAAATACACACATGTGCACACACGCAAACATGTACTGGGGTTCGGGGGTGGCTGAAATGGGGGACTGGAACGCTGCCTGGGGACTCTGTCTCTGCACCCTGTTCTTCCCTGTGTCTTTCTGACTCTCCTTCCCTCCTCCTCCCTCTGACTCCCTTCCCTCCATCCCCCTCTGACTCCCTTCCCTCCTCCTCCCTCTGACTCCCTTCCCTCCATCCCCCTCTGACTCCCTTCCCTCCTCCTCCCTCTGACTCTCTTCCCTCCTCGTCCCTCTTTCTCTCTTCCCTCCTCCTCCCTCCTCCTCCCTCCTCCTCCCTTCCCTCCTCCTCCCTCCTCCTCCCTTCCCTCCTCCTCCCTCTGACCCCCTTCCCTCCTCCTCCCTCTGACCCCCTTCCCTCCCTCCCCCTCTGACTCCCTTCCCTCATCCTCCCTCTGACTCCCTTCCCTCCTCCTCCCTCTGACTCCCTTCCCTCCTCCTCCCTCTGACTCCCTTCCCTCCTCCTCCCTCTGTCTCCTTTCCCTTCTCCTCCCTCTGACTTCCTTCTCTCCCTCCTCCCTCTGACTCCTTTCCCTCCCTCCTCCCTCTGATTCTCCTTCCCTCCCTCCTCCCTCTGACTCTCCTCCTCCTTCTGACTCTCTTCTATATATTATTTATTATATATATGCATGTGTGTATATATATAGTTTGTATATTATTTTATAGTATATATAACGTTTTTTGCTGTTCACTGAATGAAGCCCTCTGCTCTTTCATGTATCTGGAAGGCAGCGCCTGTCGAGTCTGTGAAACAGGGCACTGTCCTCAGACACGATGTGATCCTGTGGCACGGCCGGTCGGGGCGGACCGAAGATTCGGGAGCCCAAAGGCACAGTGTGAGGAGGTATCCCTCGGAGCGAGACGCGGGGGCTGGTGACTCCGAGAGCAAACAATGTTAGGATACCGAGAGCCACATGTCACGGGCCACTGCCTGGAGGGCATCGTGTCCCCGGGAACCACCTCCTTCAGGAACTAGAGGAAGGGAGCGGGGAACGAAGGCCGCAGCTCAAGAACCCGGTGAAAGGCATTGCCCTGATGAGCAAACCTGGAGTGTTTCATCTTTGTCTCATTCCCTCCTGATGCCTGCAACAACCCACCATGCAAGGTCCACACTTCTAAGGCCTCGCTTATCCAGTGGGGACACACACTTAGACACCAAGTGGATCTCAAGGAGGTATCTGCACCCCGGGCTCACAGCGGACAAGACGTGGAAGCGACCCATGTGTCCATCCCCGGACGCGAGGCGGAGGATGTGGAGGGTACACGCAGTACAGGGCCGTGCAGTCTTTTATAAAAGGAAGGTGACCCTGGCACGGGCTACAACTCGGGTGGGCCTGGGGCATCGTGCTCAGTGCGATAGGCCAGTCACAGCAGGATCAAGGCCGCGTGATTCCACTGACACGTAGAACTAAAATTGCAGCCCACATGCCGGGCAGTAGGCGGTGCTGCCGTGGACTGGGAGTGGGGAAATGGGGAGATGCTCCCCAGTGAGCACGTTCATCTACTTGGCATGAGTAAGTCCCAGGGACCTGCGTGCAAACTTGCACCCGTGGTCAGCAACGCTGGTCCACACGCCTGAGAGTTGGTCAAGGTGAGAGATGTCATGTTGTGTGTTCCCGCCACGATAGAAAAAATGGGGACAGTCTAATTGTGCAGCTGATGAGCTCCTTGGGGAACCAGTTGTGACATCCCGAGGGTGGGAGGGCCGCGGGCCGGCGAGAGGCAGGAAGGCTGTCCCACAGGATGTCCCCAGGGGGTACATGTCATCATAAATGTGTCCAAACCCATGGAATGCACGACAGCACGACCGAGCCCCAAGCTCTACCCTGGGCTTTGGGTGCAGATGACACGTCCACGTCGATTCATCAGTTGTGACACATGTGCCTCTCTGCTGAGGGATGTATTTGTCTTTGTCTTCATTTTTTTTATAGCAAAAATATATATCTTGGTATCAAGCTCCTCGGTCCCTAAATACTCCCAATGTGATAATGAACTGCTCAGATGCCTCAGTCCGGGTCCAGATGCCACCATGACGGGCATAGCCACAAGGTAGACTCCGGAGCTGTTGCACGGGGGACGCAGGGCCTGGAGTGGTGCTGCCACTGGCAGGCAATTTCCTACAAGGACGGGCCAAGCCCATGGGATGTCGTGAATGAGATAGAGCTCAGTCTACCTGCTTCCTTCAATTTGCACTGAGATTACCTTCCCAGGCAATTCATTAAAGCTGTGCAAAAATGTGTCGTGCTTTTATGTATAATAGAGCAAGGCCCGGGTTCTGGTCCTTACACAGGGTCTTCATGTTCATCAGTGCCTGGCAGCTTGCTCCCCGATCACCTGGATGGAGCCCAGGTGCTAGGAGACTCAATGCCAGGAGACTCATAATATTTTTTTCTGGTGGGATGTTGGTATTGGGGAGGCCAGGCACGTTGGGGAGCAGGTTCCTTCCCTTAACCTCGCTGTGACCCTAAAACTGCTCTAGGAAAAACACAAGGTCGCTGGAGAGAAGGGTGGCAGGGTGAGCAGCTTCCGGGGAAGAAACGGTTCCCAACCAACATCACTTACAAAATGTGTGCGTCCTGTGTTAAATGTTCTCAAAAGATTACTTACTTCTTCCTAAGCTACACATAATTTAATTCGTGTTACCTAATTAACATTGCACACCTTGTATCTTTACAAGGATCCTAATGAATTAATCATGAAATAACAAATGTGAACTATTAGAGATGTCTGTGTAGGTAGGTGAGGATACACACGTCTACTGTATCTATGGACGTACCAACCTACGTGCGTGGGTGTGTGCGTGCATGTGTGCACGCGTGGCTAGGGTCTGGAGGGTCTAATTCATCAGTGCAGAAGGCCAGGCCAGTGGTGTTAGTCTGTTCAAGCTGCTGTAAAACACCACAGACCGGGCAGCTTAAGTATGTGTCCCTCAGCTCTGGAGGCGGGAGGCCTGGGACCGGCACCTGCACATCCAGTGTCTGGTGAGACCCCCGTCCGGGTTCATACACGACGGCGTCTTCTCGCTGTGTCCTTACATGAGGGAAAGGGTGAGGGGGCACCCCGGGGGCTCTGTTATAAGGACACTAGTCCCAGCCTGGGGGCTCCGCCTCATGACCTCCTCATCCCTCATAGGCCCCGCCTCTGACACCATCACTGGTGGTTAGATTTCCACGCATGGATTCTGGGGACACACAAATATTCAGTCCCTGTTTCCTCCTCTCCCCCTAAATTCCCAGGGGGCGGATTTGGTTCATGAACACATTTTACATGATTATAACTATGGTAGCCATTCAGGTGGCCCACGTATATAGGATGATGACATTATAGAATGCAGGGGCTGACGGCACTTACAGAATTGACAAACTTATTAAACAAAACAAGAAAATACATAGTTTGTTACTCGCTAAAAGGGAGCTGTATAGAATGGCAGCCATGACTCACAAGATCACTGTTTTATTTATATTCATAGAAATTATTCAAAAGCATGTTGAGGGGCAACCTGGGTGGCTCAGCGGGTGAAGCATCCACCTTCTGCTCAGGTCAGGATCTCAGCGTCCAGGGATGGAGCCTCACATGATGCTCCCTGTTCAGTGGGGGGTCTGCACCCTACACCCCTGCACCCTACACCCTTACACCCGAGTGTGACTAGCATCATTCCCAAAGTACATTTAGATGCTCCTGGGCTGCTGGAGCCACCCCCTTTCTGGCGAGACCTCCAGCATGTAAACACGTGCCCTTCTGCAGGGGTCATGTAGCTATCCCACGTCCCCATTTCCATGCCATCACGTATTATGTCTTCTCATGGGTATTCAGGAGCCTTGCCGGTGACACAGGAGAGGCCCCCCACGACAGTAGGGGAGTGATGGGACAGACGAGGGGTGAGACTGATGCACAGGCTGCAGCCTCACTACGATCCTTTCACGGCCTTACAATTTCCCCTCTCAGTGACCCCTCTGACTTGAGGGTCAAACTTGAGCTACAGCCCTGTACCTTGTCGGTAGCTTAGCGCCTGCATCAATCACACCTGGGGAAACTCCACTGTTGGAGGAAAACTGGTTCCATCTCTGCAGCGAGATCCCCCTCGCCTTCGGCGGTCCTTTCTGATCTCAACACTGTGTTTTGCAATGTGTCTTGTCTCCTCCTGACTTTTCCTAAAATTACCCAGTGCCTGATTGTCACTTCAGCCAGAAGATCAGAGAACGCTAAATCTGAAGTGATATTCTAGTTCCTCACACGTCTCAGGACAAAGCTATTCTTAGATTCCGTCCCAGATTCAAGGTGATTTACAATTCTCACATCAACAGAGGCATCGTCTCCCAGGGAGCAATCTCCTCACCCACTAATTGAGGAGAAAAGTCAGGTCCTTCCTCAGCACCGTGTGAGATGAGCAGACACAGAATGAGACAATGTCTCTGGGGTGAAGCACGGCCTGCCCAGTGCTCTGCCACTGCCAGCGAGCCTGCACCCCGCCAACCTCCACACAACTGGGGCTGGTGGTGGTCAGTCTGACATGTGGGGATGGATCAAGGAGAACTCGAAAGTGGCAGGGGCTTCATGGGACTGAGGCTGCTCAGACTAACTGGATACTTAACTAAGAGGAGATGGGGCCGAAAGATGAGCCGGAGGCACAGCCTACGAGGTGGGGGACGGGTCAGTGGGACAAGCCATCCATGGGAGAGCCCATGACCACTGAAGACCTGGAGCAGGTGACAGCATTGGGCAGGAAGTGTTGTCTTTTATCTTTGTTTCTTGTTTTTCCCCTTTCCAGAAGATCTCTAATCATAACTTCATTCCATCCCATCCCATCCAATTCCAGCCCATTCCATTCCATCCCATTTCATCCCATCCCATCCCATCCCATCCCATCCCATCCCATCCCATTTCATCCCATTCTGTCCCATTCTGTTCCATTCCATTCCATTCCATTCTGTCCTATTCCATCCCATTCCACCCCATTCCATTCCATCCCATTTCGTCCCATCCTGTCACATTCTGTCCCATTCCATTCCATTCCATTCCATTCCATTCCATTCCATTCCATTTCATTCCATTCCATCCCATTCCGTCCCATTTCACCCCATTCTGCTCTCGGAGGCAGCTTTCTGTTTATAGTTCCCTCCCAGGGCTGGACCTGCTCTGTTGGAAATACAAAAAGCAGGAGAGCTTCCAGGCTTGGAGTCCTGTAGACCAGCCCTTGTTCAGGCCATAGAGATAAACACACAGTTTCCTGTTCACATGACTTGCCCACACAGACTGTTCACATGGGACTGAGGTGTGGGTGCTCTGGGTCCTGTTTCCTGCCAAGGCCCCTAACCTAGAGCACTGTGATGACTTTCCTAAGGCCACCAGGCCAAGAGAGGGACTGGCCCAGGACTCCTAACCCCAAGTATTTATTTCCCAGTACCGGACAGTAATACAAGTGATACAAAATATCTGCACACACTCAGGCTTCCACGAAACTCTAAAATTTAGACTTCATTGCAGTTTTACAAAAAAAAAAAAATCTTGATTTAACTTGCAGTCTTAATTTCCTGGTCATGTAATAGAGGAATTAAGAAGACGACTGTTCTCTCTTCAGTGAAACTATGACTCCTCCCATGTCCCTGAAAAGAGGCATCCACTGGAGATGCAGAGAGCTCCGGGGGAGCAACCGGCTCATGCGATTGCTGGGTGCTGGGGCCCGTCCCCATCACTGGGGCGGCTCTCTGGGAGGGTCAGCGTGGGAAGCCTCTATTCGCAGGTGCAGGGTCCTTTTCAAGGAAGCTCGGCCTGTTCCAGGGGCCCTCGGCTGACACACACGGGTAACACGGGCAAGCCACATCCATCCCATAGAGTGCACGTAGGGTTTCTTCTCACGGCACCAACTTCTCCCTTTTCTGTGCTTCCTGAGGCTTTGCCAGGGCCCACATGGCAGCTCACCACCCTCCCTGCCCTCACCACAAGGCACCTGCTGGCTCTCTTACTGTTCATGGATGGTGTTCTGTCCAGAGGCCACTCTGTAAACCCTTGGATGACGGGCCTGCCTCTTCTATTGCCTCTCAAAGGCAACACATGGCTCTGCGATAGGAAGTGTCCTCCGACTTCATTCATTAGTGAGCCTCATGCCAAGACTCGAACATCTGGAGAAGATTTTGGAAAGCAGCAGGAAGAGTGCTGGCAATTTTCAAGTCAAAGCATATACGACAATTGTTTACTCTCGTCCACAGGGCCAGGGATGGTTTCAATATATATTTATATACATAACATACATATTAATATATACTACATTTTATATATATAATGCATTGCATTTATATTAAACATAGATTGCATATGGACATTTATATATTTATTGGATACACAAGGTATATACCTATATGCATACTATATACATACCGTATGTATACAGCAGATGCAATGTGCAGTACATACGTCTACACACATGCGCACGTGGGCACACCATATAAATGCATATATACACATTCACAAACTGTATATTCATACATATGCACACACTGTATAGATTTGTGCGTGTGCACATGTATTTTTTCCCCCAAAATTTCACTTGCTAGAGTGTTAAGGACTGGTTCTGTGGGCCGCACGCTGACCCTCCCCCCGACAAATAGGCCTGTGAAATCCATCTTTGTTCACTTTTGACACCAAGCATTTCCATTATCCTCGGGGCTAAGGCCTGACTTCTGGCTCCTTTTGGACACAGTTGATGCCAAAAGTCGTTTTCACTTATCTTGACAGTGACAACATGAGGCTACCTCCGGGATGTGCCCACAGTTTTTCTGTTGTTCTACAGATGACTGCTTATTTTAATGGCAGTCCAAGGTAAGGATCTGGGACACAGCTCATAAAGAACAAGACACACACACACAAATCATTTTCAGAATCCCTCTGGGTTTGGAAAACATAAAATGATGGAAAACTTCCTCTCTCTCTCTCAGAGCCTTTTATAAAATGATTGCCTCCAGAGCCATGAGGTGCATTTAATTTTTAATGTGTTGATTTCAAGATGGTGCAGGATCCCACTGTTAACGACAAGCGCTCGCCTCTTTTGTTTATCGGTGGCATATGCTCGATGGTGGCAGCACGTGTCACACTCTGGATGTCGCCCCCATAAACCAGACGCTGCAAGGAAGAAAAGGGGGCCTGGGTTTATCTTTAATGATGGAAAAGTCTAACTCCTGCAAGAAAGACATTCTAAGAGCTGAATCAAATATTTGATTTTCTACTAAACTACAAAATGAAAACCGTTTTTAACAAATGCTGTCATTAGAGCCACCTGAACAAGGACTCGAGGAGGACTTTGTATTATTGCGTAAAGTCCAATTTAAAATCACTTAACTTGTCACCTTAGGTGCTTTATCTATGGATTGGGCATCAATATTTAATCCTTTGTTTCTGAAGAAATTGCAACATAATAGACCATCTTCAGTGCTTTTTTTGAAAAAAAGATCCACTTCTGAGATCTATATTTAGAATATAATTTTCAAGATTTTGCTTTTTCGAGAAAGTACTTTTTCGAAGATATATTTTCTCTCAAAGGGTATTTGGGAACTTTATAATGCTTTAACTTCTTTTGGAGTCTTATTTTAACCTCTGTGTTCATAAAAGATCAAAATGCAATTTATTTCACCCTTCTCACAAATTAGAGTGTATCTCTCTTGAGTCTCAGGACCCTTCCATGCCAGCTGGTGGAGTTTGGGGGATTTTGAGGACTGCAGACAATGCAGTTTCACATCTTTCCAGTCGGATGGGAAAGAAGCGGCCACAGTTCGCTGCCCTCAGTCCTGGGTGCATGTCTGTGGATGTCTACACATGGGAAAGACACGATTTTCATTGTTAAGAATTGATAGGCTTAAGATGACTCACATTCTTTGTTTAGTATTTAATTTAGTATTTGTAGAAATGGTAAATACAGAAACGAGTTTGCTCAGAAGCTACACCATCAGCTCACAAAATAATGTCTTCAATGTTTCCAAGACTCCTTTGGGGAAATGATATGGACGACTGCTTGAGCACTTGTTTGGAGGTTTACTCTTTCTTTTTTGTTTCAACGCATCTTTAAGAAACCTTTGTCCTCAACATAGACGATTATGTCCTTTACATTTTTAATCTGTTTTTCCTGATGAATCGATTTTAAGAAGCTCCTGTAAAAACAGGTTCTCTGATTTACATTTTTCTAACAGATCCTTTGCTACTGAATTCAACGATCATGCGCGACTCCCTGCCAGTCCAGGCCAGGATGCTGTGGGCTTTTGCCTCAGTATCTGTGGCCACCCCAGCCAGGGAAGAAGAAATATGCTGAGTGCTCCAGAGCCTCAAGAACTGTGCCCAACTCCCAAGGTCAGCCTGAAGGTTGTGTGGCAGGGATTAAGCGCTGGAAATCAGATAGTGAGGTTGAATACTGTGTTTCCACTCCTGGCTACTTATTGATTTCTCTCACTCGGCTTATCTGTAATGTGGTTGCATTAAGAGCGCATCCCTCCTAGGTGTAATTTGGACATTAAAAGTCGCTATCAATGGAAAGTTTTATTTTTCTTTAAAGAGAAATGGCTTTACATTCTTTTATATTTTCTTAGCTTTTTTGAGGTATGATTAACATACAATGAAATACATACTTTGGAGGGGAGGGACTTCAGAGTTGTACAGTGCTTTGTACATTTTTCAGAAACATACATTTTAAATGTTCATTTTGATGAGTTTTAGTAAATTTCTGCTTCTGGATAGCCATGATCTTACACACACACACACACAAAAAAAAACCCTATTTGCATCATCTTCCAGAGTTCCCTTGGGTATCGCCCCTGTGGGGCCAGGCCCCAGGCAAGCACTGGCCACCTTCCTGGCCGCACAGACTTCCTTTGTCTTGTCTACAGGACAACTTGGTATGTGCATTTTTGTGTTTTAAGTCACTCACTCAGAAAAATATTTTTGACATTTATCCAAGTGGTCACATGCTTCATAGTTCCTTCCTTTGGATTGCTGATTATTTGTCCATAGAAGGAAGAAACAATTTTTTAAATCCATGTCCTTCCTGACGGGCAATTGTGGTTTCTAAATTTTGCCTATTTTGAACGAAGATTCTGTGAACACTTGAGTGTGAGTTTGTGTGATAGTGGTTTTGCCTCTTTTTGGGTGAATACATAGGAATGGCATTTCTGAGTCACACTATAGACTCTGGTTTAACTCTTTAATAAAATGTCAACATTTTCAAAAGGTCTGTATTGTTGTATAACCCCACCCCACCCCCACGTAGCAGGGGGCCCCTTGCTGCGTATCCACAACAGCACTTGGTGTTACTGGTCTCCTTAATGCTAGGCATGTTGATGGGTATGTCCAGCTTCTTCGTGGTTGCTCTAATACAGATCGCCTGATCATTAGCGATGCTCAGCATCCTTCTATGGGCTTTTTGACAGTGTACATATCTTCTGTTTTTGAAGAGTCTGTTCAAATATCTTGTCCATCTTTAAAGGTGGTTTTCTTTATATATTTTCTTACCTAGTCTAGATAGAAATCTTTCCGATATACATCTCCCACATATTTTGCCCTGTTCTAAAACTTGTCTTTTTGTTTTCTTAAGTTTTCTGTCTTTTAGAAAGTAGGCATTCTAATTTGTGCAAAGTCCAATTTATCAAGTGATTTTATGATTTATACTTTTATGTCTTGTTTAAGACCTCTTTCCTTAACCCATAGCCATGAAAGTTTTTCCTAAGTTTCTTCTGGTTCAGTGTGTTCCCATGGAAATATTATGTGAGCTGTATATACAATTTAAAACTTTCTGATGGCCATATAAAACAAGGAAAAAAATAAGCAGAAATAATTTCAATAAAATATTTTATTTAATCTAAGATATTCAAAATAGTAATTTCTCAACATATAATCAATATAAATGTTATAAATGAGACACTTTACGTTTTGGGAACTGAATCTTTCATACCTGGTGTGTTTTACAATTTTAGCACATCTCAAGTAGAACTGGCCACACTTCCATTACTAGATGATCCTGTGTGCCTCGAGCTACCATAATCAACAGCACAGTTATAGACATTTGATAATTTAAACTCTTACACCAAGAATGAGCGACTTTAAGTTAGTTTTTGTGTGTGGCATGAGGGTGATTTTTCTATGGATGCCTATTAATAGTACCATTTGTTGAAAAGATCATCTGTGTACATTGAATTACCTAGCTGTTCCACTTCTAGCTCTACCCTCTTCAACTGGTCAATGGGTCTATTCTTTCCAATTAACACACTGACATGGCTCCTGTGCTTGTATAGTAGGTCCTGAAGGAGCTAACATCAGCACTCCAAGCTCATTCTCTTGTTTTACAGTTGTTTGAGGGTACTGTAGGTTCTTTACAATGTCCACTTAAATTCTTAGATTAGCTTGCAGATGTATACATAAAGACTGGCAGGACTTTGACTAGAATTACCTTGAATTTACAGAGAAATTTGGATAGAAGTTTCATTTTAACTATTCTGATTCTTTCAGTTCATGAACCATATGTGTGTATGTATATATACATATATATATCTTACAATTCAAAAACATGTATACATATAACATCATTAACTTCCTCATCATATGTTGTGCTTTTCTGATCTCACCCATATTTTGTTACATTTAGTTCTAAATGTCTCTTATTTACTTTTAAAAAAATTGATATTTTCATTGGTGTCTTTTAAAACTTCAATTTCCAATTGCTCTTGGTAGTATATAGAAACAGATTAGTTGTTGTATATTGCCCTTGTGTGCTATGGCATGGCTAAACTAACTCATTAGTTCTAAAATATGTCTAAATGTCTTGGGATTTCTTTGTGTATGCCATTCACCTGTTAAAAGAAGCAATTTGGCTTCCTCATTTCTAATCTCCGCCCTTTATAGATCTTCTTGCTTTATCCCATTGGCTTCAGCCTCCAAGACAGGAATAGTCAGAACAGACACACTTGCTCCCAACCTCAGGCAGAAAGCACTCAGCCCTTCCCCCTTCAGTACAGACTTGGCTGAGGGATTCTCATGGCAAATGTTTATCAGACTGCAAAGCTGCTCCTGTGTACCTTGCTAAGAGCTTTTGTAATGAGTGGGATTCAAGTTTTGTGCAATGCTTCATCTGCAATTATTGAGTCCATCCAATTTGAGGCCATAGATTAGAACTCAAGCTCTCTGAAGAGGTAAAAATGTCACCTGAGAAATTTTGGGGGCAAAATGAGCCGTAAACTGGGTTGTGGTTTCTCAGTCTTTGTGGTAAGAAAGCAAAGTCTGATCCTGAGATGGGAGGCTGGTAAATGCTCATGTGATGTGAAAGACTTCAGTGAAGAAAGGCCATTAAGCAGTGACTCAGGGTGGGAACGAGTCTGTGTCCAGCCTCCTAAACCCTTCTTTGAAATATGGTGTGTCTGTGTGTGTGTGTGTGTGTATGTGTGTGTGTCCAAAAGGGAAGGGGACAGCAGAGGAGAAGACAAAAGAGAGAGGGTGAAGGCAAGGGCAGGACTGGAAGGGAAAACAGGAGGACAGACCACCCAGGGACCATAGTGGGAGCCTTGGACCAGTGTGCCTGGCCAGAGAAACAGCTGAGAGAAGGACCCGGAAGTGCAGTGTCCCCCACAGGCCAGAGGAAAAGGAGGGTGAGTGCCCTCCACCGGAGGCTGTGGGTACACAGCTCTGAGCACTTCTCAGACATGAATTAGCACGCGCCTCAAAGTGGCCCCATCACATAGGTTTTGCTACTAACTGCATGTTTCAGGTGAGAGAAGTTTGATGCACAGAATGAGTGCCATGGCTGCATCCAGTGGTGGTGATACCAGACTCCATGCCCAGGCAAGGAGGCCACGGGTGGACGTGCAGACCCTCAAGAGCCTCCAAGCTTGCTTCTGTAGGAGCCATAGCCGGCTGGAGGCTCCATTGGCAGGGACACTGCATGCAGGTTGGCGGGACTGGGGGACAGGAGGCAGCCCCTCTGGACAAAGACCCTCGCAGGAGTGTCGGGGAGATGATGAGGGGAATGAGCTTCATCACAGCTCAGACATTTGAACGATGGGGACATTTGAACTCAATTTGGTGGTACAGACATCTAGGGAAAAGGTTATCTGGTCACAAAGTGTCAGAACTGTGATCAGATTGTGGTTACCCGTCCTTTGTAGGTTCACTCCTCCAGGGTTCCCACAAAACCTTTGCCCTGGATGCATTCTCCATCTCCATCTCTCAGGGAAAAGAAAAAATGTTTTCTGAGTATTTTTGTTGAAAAGTAATGAGAAGACTAACAAAGGAAACATGAAAAATGAGTTTAAGTATTAATTTAATTGATTAATTAATTAGTTGTGAGATAACTATTCATGAAAGTAGAAAATTAAATCAATGGAATTGCCTATAAAAGTGCTTAAGCCATCATGTTCCCAGGCAAACAGGGTTAAAAAGAATCTCCCAAAGGCATACAGGAGCTGTTTTCCATCAGCTTAAAATATAGTTTTGGAGGATTTTATATGTAAAAAAATACCCTCAGTTCTATAGTTTGAAGACATATATCTTCAGAGAAATAATAATAATTTAACCAGTATATTTGGGTTTAAGACTATAGATAAATGTAATTTCTTCATTTTGGTTCTCTTTATTTTCTTTATAGTCATAAAATGTGCAAAATTTTTGATCCATACATTTAAACATGATTTTGGATGTTCCTATATTTGATCAAACTTCTCTATTGGGATTACATTGCATCCAGAAATAGAAGAATATGGGCAGCCTGGGTGACTCAGCAGTTTGGTGCTGCCTTCAGCCCAAGGCATGACCCTGGAGACCCAGGATTGAGTCCCATGTCGGGCTCCCTGCGTGGAGCCTGCTTCTCCCTCTGCCTGTGTCTCTGCCTCTCTCTCTCTCTCTCTCTCTCTGTCTCTCATGAATAAATAAATAAAATCTTTAAAAAAATAAATAGAAGAACAAAAAAGGTGAATATAGGGCTTCTTTCTGGAATATCCATTTCAAATCTAGATTTGGGGAGAATGTATGTGGTGTGTTTGTACAACTGAGTGGGTAGGAGAGAAACATGGCCTACATTATTGATATAAAACAAAAGATTCTTAAAAATAACCCTTGTGTTGATTACCTCTCCTTGAGGTGTTCTATATAATTTTGCTACATCAGTAGGGGTACTTTAAAGACATAAATTTGAGACATAAGTCTGCTCTCTCTTTGAGGAGCACATGAGGATAACTCTTAATTAATAATTAAAAACAAACTGTATTTACTCATGACCACAGTTGACCCTCCAACAACCTGAAGGTTTGGGGTGCCAACACCCCCAACACAACAAAAATCCACATTTAATGAATGACTGCCCTAAAACTAAATTGCCAATAGCCTACTATGACTGAAAGCCTTACTGATCTCATAGTCAATGAACACATATTTTGCATGTTGTATTATTATATATTGTATTCTTACAATAAAGTGAGCTAGAACCAACAAAATGTTGTGACGATCAAAAGGAAGAAAAAAATACATTTATAGCACTGCCCTGTGTTTGTCTAAAAAAATCTGTGTGTAAGCAGACCTGCACAGTTCAAACCCGTGTTGTCCAAGGAACAACTCTGTATGTCGGAGCCATGCATTTGTAGGAGAAGTAGTGTGGATGAGGGATGGTGAGAACTCCACACTTTTAAAGTAAAATCAAATCCCACATTTCTAAACACCATGTGTGAATTCAGGGAGAAAGCAAAATTCAGTCTTATTAAACACAAGTGACCCACATTCGGCTCTAAAGGAGCTACCTGGGAGTTTCTCTCCCGTCCTGGAGGTTTGCTAAAATGTCTGCTAAATCTTCCTGGATGCCTTTTGCCTCTCCTATGAATTGGGACAGAGGGGCCGACTTAGTAGAGACTTATTCCCTTAGGATGAAAAGGAAAACCTGCTAGAATTTATTAAGGACTTTGTTGTGCTCTACTGGCCTTGCCTTGATGTTCTTCGTGTACTTGAAGTCCTGCACCTTATTGACTGCCTTCTGACGTCGCTTTGAGCTTTCTGAAGCATGTAGTGCTGTCAGTCATTATATATGGGTGCGTTGTTACTGCGTTCCTTCAGATAAATGTGTTCAAATTCACCTTTCTCTAGAAACTGGAAGCTGGCTTTATTCATGTGATTGATTACAAAGTGCGCCTTGATCTTTCCTCTTTTCCTGCAGCCTCACCCTTTGTCATGCAGCATTTCTCCTGATCTGATTCTGAGCTTGACGCTTAGCTTGTTCTGGCTAATGGGATGTCAGCAAAGTGATGCAAGCTGAAGCCTGCAGAGTATTTGCACGGGTGGGTCGGCACCTTGCTAGTCTCGCCCTCTGTCACGATCATGAGAAGGGCATGTAGAGGCTAGCCTGCAGGTGCCAGGAGAGGCTGGGAGGCATGAGTGGAGTGCAACAGTCTCTGTTGCCCTGCAGAGCCCCTTGGACCATCCGTGGTCTGCTCCCTGGCATGCAAGCAAGCCAGTAAAGACCACAGCACATGCCATCAGGCCCAGCCCAGACAGTAGCTCACGTGCTTGTGAGCTAAATAGAACTTCGTATTTCATATCCCTGAGGTCATGCGGCTGTTTCTCACACAGCAAGACTGTGGTGATCAACGCGTAATACGGCAGTAACACTATCACACCAAAGGGCCATCATAAATGCCTAAAATATCTGGCATTTTCTTTGGGACAAGTTGACTGCTGCAAGCTAAAAGTGATGAAGAACATAATTGAACATTGGGAAATCATGAGGAAAATGTTATTACAGTGAGCTGAGAAAATGCCAATCCTCCTTAGATGGTCCAGAAGATTCTGGAGGAATGCTGCATCTGGTAGCTTAGAAAATCATCAGATATGTATTTGTGTGTATTTATGTATGTATGTACACACATACACACTCTTAATGATCCTTCTGCATGGGGTGGGGGGGACTTCTAAACAGGTGGCTGCAAGTATCTTTGTCTCTTACTAGCTGCCTATGATGAGATACTACTAAGATACTTCAAGAAAGAGATTAACACAATAAAGAAGTGGCCAATTTCAAGGCATAATTTAAAGAAACTATTGCATCCAGATATTTCAGGATTCGGGGGGTGGGTAGCTGGAAAGGGAAAACTGTGTTCCTTCTTGAGCTTCTCCAACAAATAAAATCATCTTAAGTTATAATATAGCATCAGGATAAACAGAAAATCTGTGATCTTTATCGTTAAGTCATCTGAAGGAACTAAAGTAGCTAGTAGACCCGCCTCGCTGAAGCAGGACAAGGTTGGAGGAATTTAACTCTATTGTCCCACGGCAGCCTGGCGGACTCGGAGTAGCTCTGATCATGTCTAGAAAGAGAAGCACTGAGGCACACAGATATAGACATACGTGCACACAAGCAAATTAAGAATTTTGGTAGGTAGAGAAAAACTTAAATCTGAAACACAGAAAACCTACACATTTTTCAATTGTTGAGATGTTATGTTTTTTTGCTGTTGTTGTTGTTATTTTGAGTGTTTACTCTTAGGTTGGTTGATCCAGCAAAAGCACTAGCAAATAACAAATTAAACTGCTCAAATGTAGGAAGGCTTGTAGCAAGTTTCTTTGGACCAGAAACTGCCTATGGTAGGAGGCAGGGTGAGAGAGCTGTGCAGGAGCACGTCTTCCAGTGTCTACAGAAGAAGGCAAGGTGCAGAGTCAGAGGTCAGGGCCAGTCCCCACCCCAAGATGAAGAGAGCCTGCAATGTGCCTCCACCAGGACTCAGAGTCGCTGCGGACCAGGGCAGCTCTGGGGCTCTGTCTTAGATTTAAGCATCCAAAATTCTAATGATTAAAGCATGCATAAACCTTTCTCCAAAAAGTAACATGCAAGTTGGCTTCAATATACTCTAGTTTTTAGAGAAGGTAATCTTTCTTTTTTAAGGCAGAATAATATTCTATTATATATATATATGTATATATAATATAATATATATAATAATTTCCTCCTTTGACTACATCCAACTAAAAGTATGTGTATACATATATATACACTAAAATGTATGTGTATATATATATATATACACATATCTATATCACACTTTCTTTCTTTTATTAATTCATCCATCAGAAACACTCGGGTTGCCTCCATGTCTTGGCTATTGTAAATAATGTTGCAATGAACATGAGAGTGCAGATATCTTCTTAAGATCCTGATTTCAATTATTTTGGATAAGTATTCAGAAGTGGGATTGCTGGATGATGCTATAATTCTATTTTTAACTTTCTGAGGAGGCTCCATACCATCGTCCAGAGTGGCTGCAGCAGTTTGCATTCCCCCCAATGATTCCTTCTTCCACATCCTCACCTGCATTTCTTTTCTCTTATCTCTTGAATTCTAGTCATTCTAACAGGTGTCAGGGGATTGCTCATTGTGGTTTTGCATTTCCCCCATGATGAGTGATGCTGAGCATCTTTTCAGGCACCTGTTGGCCATTTGGATGTCTTCTTTGGAGCAATGTCTGTTCAAGTCCTTAACTCGTTTTTAAAAATTGAATTACTTGGGTCCTTTGTGCCAATTACTGTCTTAGGAATTTCTTATTTATTTTGGAAATTAACCCCACATCTGATGGATGGTTCATAAACATTTCCTCCTGTTCCATTGGTTATCTGGTTATCTTTTCACTCTGTTGATTGCTTCTTTTGCTGTGAAAAGGTGTTTTAGTTTGATGTAGTCAAACGAAATTCTATTTGCCACAAGATGAGTGAACCTCGAGGACATCATACTAAGTGAAATAAGTCAGCCACAGGACAAATACTACGTGATTCCACTTATATGAAGTATCTAAAATAGTCAAACTCAGAGAAGTAAAGAACAGAGTAGTGGTTACCAGGGCCTGGGGATGAGGGGAGAGGAAAGTTGTTTGCAGTGGACATGAAGTTTCCGTTGCGTAGGATGAATAAATTGTCAAGACCTGCTATGTGTCATTGTCCCTTTGGTTAACACACTGTAGTCTTCATGGTGTAGAGCTCAAGTTAGGTGTTCTCACTGCAAAACACACACACACACACACACCCATGAAAGGACACAGGCACACTTCTGGAGGTTATAGATATTTTTAGTGCCTTGGTGTGGTCATGGTACCACGGGTATATGCACGTGTTCAGACTCATTAAGATGAATACCTTAAATGTGTGCAGGTTTCTGAACACTGGTTATAGCTCAATAAAGCTAAAAAATGTAATAACCCTGATAAATAAAATTTGAGTTTAGACCAGAGTGTGTGCTCTGTGTGTGTGTGTGTGTGTGTGTGTCAGTGAGGCTTCAGGGAGAAAAAAAAAATGTACATTCAGAGAATCCAAGCCATTTTGCCTGGACTGCTCATCTGGAAGGAGAAACATCACAGAGCACGACTTTCTGAGGAGATCCTGAATTAATATTCTCATGATTTAGGGTATCTGTGCCCCTCTGCTGAATCACTGATTGAAAATGTCACCAAAAATAGATTATGTATGTGTGGGAGAAAAAGGAGCTTGTGTCTAATCTGCTGGTAGATACTTGTGAAAACCAATTTACTTGAGAAATAAATAGGGTATCGTTTAATTTAAGTGGAACCGCAAATACGCTCCAGCAATTTTTCTGACCACAACTTCCATCTTCTAAAATCTAAAAATAAGAATTACATTTCATCAGCAGAAGGCCTTAGAATAGAGGAAGTTAGGATTTTCAATTTGTATGCACGCTAAGTAGTCACTTCATCCTAAAGCTGTAATTGAAAGTCTTTTATATGGTAAATTCGGAATAATTACGGAACCAGAATATAGTAAATACGGCAGCCAAAGAAGTTCTTTGAAAACAAAAACTTAATTTTCAGTTTTTATCACGTACCTAATATTTGGCCTTTTATGAATAAGGCTTTCAATGTCTCTCGTGAATGGCGTGAACTATATATTCCAGGTGCAGCAGGTTTTTTTTTTTCCCCTGGGAAAACAAGTTCCTCTTTCACAGTAGGAAATGCGCAAAGAGCATATTTGGCTTAATACGTATTATTTTTTTCTTGATAACAAAGACCGAATAATTTTAGAGAAAGAAGTCTCTTTCCTGGCCATTTATCAGCTCTCCCTCTGGAGCAGCCTTACATTTGTAGCTTCTTATTTTGTCACATCTAACTGAAATTCTTTAAAATGACTTTATCGGAAGGTCAGCCGCCTTTTCTATCCAATTTAATTTTATCTTGAAAATTTTGTGACTTTGGATTTGGATTAGTGATGAGTGAAGATAAGTGCACCGCCAGAGGCACTTGCACCTCCGTGGCTGGAAACCCAGCTTCCCGAACAGCCAGGGTGTCGGGCGGTTGCCCACGAGAACTGGGACCAGGGGCAGGATGTCCTCAGAAAGGGGAGCTCCGACGTGAAGTCTTAGCAGGTCAGAACAGAAGAAATCGTAAAGTCATTTGAAGGCTCTGAAGAGTCCCCTGGACTAGGAAGACCAGTCGGGGTCTGATTAAGGTAACCAAGTGTCCCAAGAGTGGAGGGGTCCACAGAAGGGAGTCTTGTGGTTTGCATTGAGGGGATTGAGAAAGAAAGAGAAAATACATATTTCCAGTGACATCAAAAGACTAAAGTCTTAAAATGGATGTTCAGTATCCTAATCTTCTTGGTAATAAATTGCCACAGTGAAATAGATGTTTTGGGCTATTTAGCGTGGGTGTCATCAAATCGTGTCAGCTAACTCATCTCCCTCGTTCCAATGTTTACACAGCAAGCAACCTCTTGGTTTTCATTTGACTTCCATGTAGGGCTTCTGATAGGAACGCGATGTCGGGGTTTTGCGGGCATGAACTAGATTCTAGTCGAATCGATGACATTACTTTTCCTTCCGGTCTTCTGCTTTTCCTGAGCAGTCTTATTACTGTATCTGCTGCATTAAATCTCCCAAGCATGCAGGCAAAGTTGTTTCTTAACATGCTTGTATTTTTTCCTGCTGGACCCACACACCAGAAGGCCTCAGGGAATCCATGATGATGCAGAGCCGTGTTGGAAGCCCCTTACAAGCTTTTCAGAAGATCCTTCATCTTACTGGGCATTCCTGCTTCTGGGAGCCTTCCCTGGGTTGCTTTCCTGTGCCTGCCAGAGCAAATGATCATCAACTGGTGGCTTGAAATAACAGAAATTGATTCTCTCAAGGTCCTAGAGTCCAAGAATCCAAACTCAAGGTGTCTTTAGAGCCACATCCCTCTGGAAACTCTAGGAGGATCCTTCCTTGTCTCTTCCAAGCTCTGGTTACCTTCAGCATTCTTGGTTTTTGGATGCATCTTTCCACTCTCTGCCTCTACGGTCACATTTCCTCAGCCTCTTGTGTATGCCCGTGTCTTCTCCTCTTCTGCCTCTGATGAGGACATTTGTCATTGGATTTAGGGTCCCCTGCATAATCCAGGGTGATCTCAGTATAAGCTCCTTAACTTAATTACATTTGCAAAGACCCTTTTTTTCCAAACAAGGTCACATTCACAGGATGTGTGTATTAGAACATGGGCATTATTTCATTTAGGTCATTTGTTTAGGTAAAGAAACTCTCAAAATCTCCTTCAGCAGATACCACCCCCTTCGCAAATTCTCTGTGCTTGTTTTTTTTTTTTTTAATTTTTACTTAGATTTATTTATTTATTTATTTATTTATTGAAGTTCAATTTGCCAACATATAGTATAACATCCAGTGCTCATCCCATCAAGTGCCCCCCTCAGTACCCGTTACCCCATCTCCCCACCCACTTCCCCTTCCACTACCCTTTGTACATTTCCCAGAGTTAGGAGTCTCTTGTGGTTTATCTCCCTCTCTAATTTTCCCCACTCAGTTCCTCTCATTTCCCCTATAATCCCTTTCACTATACCTTCTATTTCCCGAATGAGTGAAACCATATAATGATTGCCTTTCTCCGACTGACTTACTTCACTCAGCATAATACCCTCCAGGTCCATCCACGTCAAAGCAAATGGTGGGTATTTGTCATTTCTAATGGTTGAGGAATATTCCATTGTATACACAGACCACATCTTCTTTATCCATCATCTGTCGGTGGACACTGGGGCTCCTTCCATGGTGTGGCTATTGTGGACATTGCTGCTGTGAACATAGGGGTGCAGGTGTCTTGGCATTTCACTGCATCTGCATCTTTGGGGTAAATCCCCAGCAGTGCAATTGCTGGGTCGTAGGGCAGGTCTATTTTTAACTCTTTGAGGAACCTCCACACAGTTTTCCAGAGTGACTGCCCATGCTTGGTTTTAAATCATTCCCTTGATCGTCTTCAGGGTTGGTTGCTCCAACCAGGAGCTAGCAGAAGTAGGTGAAAGTGCTGTGGATTCACTTGAGGGTCTCAACAATCCTTCATTAAGGAGACTTTGTATTATTATTGGAGAAACATTTTTATTTGGAATGTAATGGGAAAATCAATAATGCTTATTATGTTTCCCATTATACAAATCAATAATAAGCATTGTAATGCCATTAATTCTACATCGATGGTATCATCAATGTGTTTTTTAGGTTGTGATTACAAAATATGCTCTACAGAACAAGTATCTCTGTATAAATCTTTTATATTAAAAGTCAGCATGATGTTAGCACAGAAAATTGAATCTTTATTTCCTACCTTATTGGAATGTCAATTAATATGGAACTTAAACCAGTTATTTAAAAAAAAAAGATTGGGTTGAATAATATATGACTCTATGAGATCATAAGGATCTTCTCTCCAAAAGTTATTTTGAACTGCTTAATAGAACATCTGGTCAATGACCTTTTTCAAAAACAAACTGAACCCGTAAGCTGGATCGCCATATTTCTGAGGCCAGAACCATCATCAATAGTCCTGCTGAGGTTTCACAAAAAGATTTGAACTTTTATTACAAAGAAACCAAGTAAGAAAAGAAATTAGGCAGGTTTTTGTTTTTTGTTTTTGTTTTTTTGTTTTTTTGTTTTTGTTGTTGTTTTGTTTTTTTCTAGCAGGCCAGGGGGTGACTCAGTTGCATGCTCCCCTCCAACCTGCCACCAAGATGCAGTTCCAGGTCAAGGGGCCCACTTGGGACTGGGAATAAGGACACAGACAGAAGCCTGAGTGCCCTGAGAAGGAGCCTCACTTCTAAATGTTAGTTGCCTTTATAATTACTTTGTTAATGGCACCAGTAACACCTTTATACACAACTTCATTCTCCAGCTCATGGGCTCTTAGACAATTTGAGTGAAAAATACTTCAGATATTTTGAACTTCAGAGAAAAAGAGAAAAGAAAAAAATCTATCCAGGGACACCTGGGTGGCTCAGTCATTTGAGCATCTGACTCTTGATTTCGGTTCAGGTCGTGATCCCAGGGTTATGAGACTGGGCCTTGTGTCTGGCTCTGTGATCACCATGGAGTCTCCTTGGATTCTCTCCCTCTCCCTCTACTCCCTCTCTCACTGTCTCTCAAATAAATAATTTTTAAAAAATCTCAAAGAGAAAAATCTATCCAATTACCAAAAGTAATTTTGGTGAGAGGAAATATATTTAGAAAGACATGAAAAATTGGCACTCCCATGCGTAAAGAGAAAATCTTGGAAAAGTAAAGGATCAATTTATAGGACACACTGAGCAGAGACCATGGCTAAGCTTTTCTTCCTCAAAAATGGAACTCTACATAGATTTAAAGGACATGAAGGAAGGAGCCCACAGAGTAGTGTGTGTATTTGGTATAACCCTCCTTGTGTGAGCACGGAAGTATGTAGGCAAAAATGTAGCTTCCCAGTTTGCGCAGTGACTTGTATGTGGGCATGAAAAGCATTAGTTTGCAAGAAACTAGTAAGTTAAAGAAAAAATCTGTGCATGTCCAATAATAGTTCAGATAAAGACTACAGAAGAGACTTTGCAAAGATACAGATACAGCATCTTCAGTTCTCACCATCCCTGAGATTTGAATGGCTCTTTGTAGAATTGTCTATTAATATAGGATTTCTGGATTACAAGCACTTTTTAAAAATACCATAAAATCTGAATATTTTCCTTGGTGCCTACTCTTTTTCTTTGGGTAGAGTTAATATGTCTCTCACTTTTCTCATTTATCTTAACCAGAGATGTATTTAGTCCTTTGAATATGTTTTTTCTAAATAAATTTAAGAGTATTAGTAGATTTTTTTAAACAGCTCTACACAGCCTTGTTGTTTTAGTGTTAACTGTTCTAAAACCTTAAAAAAAAATTACCAAAATGAGAGCACTCAGGAAATCACATTGTCTTCAAGCACACTGGTGACAGAAGCACCATGCAAGATGTAAGTACCCATATTAAGGTCTGTGTTAACTCTGTGTTAAAACATCCACTGAAATGCAAACAATTATTTGTATTAGTTTGGGAAAATATTCCCCATATATAAGGGGCTGAGTATGGTTTCGAGATGTTAGAAATTCCCTGGCACACACTCACCCCATTAAGTGACCTGTGATATAGAAATGAGAGAGAAAAAGAGGAATGGACACTGGTCTTTCTTACTTTTTGGTGTATCCTGTTGCTGTACACATGCTAATTCTATTTCCAGAAACATCTGCATTTATGCATTTATTCATGTTTTATTTTGTAACCAGAGAGATTTTGAAGACGGCCCTTAGAGATGCCACACACAGTGTGGAGTCTGGCCGGGTTTTTGCCGTCGGGTGCAGGTGGGGGTCCAGGCAGTGCTCACCTCTAGCACTTCCCATGTTGCAGACTGAGGATGAACGGGACTCGAGGCAAACAATTACTAGATGTTTACCAACATCTAGGTAATCTGAGGCATGTCCAGGCACAAAGAGAGGTACCTACCAGTAGAGGTGCCCACCAGTAGATGAGTAGATCAACGTTCTCTTAATCGTCCTGCAGAATAGAAGACACACACGCGCTCTACATCTTGCAAAGTTATTCACGGTCTTGTTTTGCACTGTCCTGTTATTTGCACACGGACTCTTGATATTCAAAGTGCATCTCGATCTGACAAAATTCTATAAATTCTTCTGTCCCTGGAAATGTGACATTAAATAGAGAATTATGCCAACTCAATTTTCCTGCCTTTCTGGTTCCTTAGCCCTTTTCTCATGTCACGGCAGAAAAATCATTTGCTTGCAGTCACGAAGGTCCTAGATTTTACCATGTGGCACAGGGAGGGTTAACAGACACAATTAACTTTGGAATTCCGAAATGTGATGTAAAAACAAGGTCCTCATGTTGCTAGTTCTTACATGGGCTCCTTTAATAGAGATTTCAATCCATCCAAAAGATAAGCATTTGACCTAAATATTTTTAAATGATTTCAAATCATTCAACTGTTAGATTTAAGCTCATTTCATTTTCATGGCTGGCTAAGATTTAAAGAAGAAAAAAATAGGAAGAAGAGGAACATTTGCAGCCTGCCTCTCACGCTGACGGTTTGGTGAGAACACCTTTGCAAGTACGAGAAGAGGAGCAGACACCTAGCCAACCACCTGCCTAACGGACATGCTGCCCATGCCTGCTTCTTCTGCAACAACTGCACAGACTGAGATATGAGTCCTTGAGGTTCTTCTTGGGAGAATTCTACAAGCTTCCATTCCCATAAACACAGTCACTGTACTCTGCAACGTTGCGCTGCAGCCAATTTGTCCCCTCTGTCTCCCTGTGACTCTGTATTATGTGTTTCCCGTTGCCACATCTCAGACATCCCTGGTCATGGCCTCATTTGTTGTGCTTGAAATGAGCAAATCAGTATGAACATGACAGATGCAGACCCACCTACTGGAGTGAGGGAGATGGATTCTGGAACATGAAGTGGAAAAGGTCAAGTCTGGAAGAAAAAAAAAAAAAACGACAGGAAAATTCCTGACAAAAAAGATAATTTACAAATAATTGACTTCAAGGGTCCTTGTCTTAATTGGAAGGTGGTGAGAAGGTAAGATTCATACAGAATCAAGGACAAAGCTTTGCTTAACAATACAGGTAGCAAAGTCATGGATATCTGAGACGTACGCCCCAAGCCTGAACATAATTTCAATTTTCCAAGAATCCTGATAAAAATAAGAAAAGGAATCCATTCTTAGAATAGGTGTAGGTTTATTTTGGGTTTCTAATATAAAAATCATGGCTGAGGGTAAGGAGTTCATCAAGAAGCAAGATAAGATTGTCAATACGAGAGAACTCAAAGCATGGGCCGGGATCCCTTAGAACACTGCCTCCCTGATGTGGCTGCATATTAGAAATGGTTGTTCAGTTTTTAAAGTGCTGATGCCTGGACCTTACCCCAGATCAATGAAGCAAAGCATCCTGGGATGTGTCCCAAATATTGACATTTATTAAAAAGAGCCCCAGGTGATACAGTGGTCAGCAGCGGCAGAGGGTTGCTACCACAGCAGGTGTTCTCTGGTCTGAGATGGGAACTGGTCCCAAAAAACAGATGCACAAACCCTGGCAGAGCAGCGGAGACTGGTGGTGCCCACTTTGCACAGGGAGCTGGTAGGTGTCACTGAGGTTATAGACAGACGTGGGACACACCTTTACTTGGGAAATTTTTATTCATTTGAGAAGAAAAGACCAGTCTGGCTCCCGCTCTCACAGCCACTGCAGTACATTGAGTTCCATAGAGACAGCGCCGGGGCAAGTGAGAGCCAGACGGGCACTGGGCGACTCTGTGCCTCACTGAGCAAAATAATTAAACATGGGCAAAGGAGATCCTAAGAAGCCGAGAGGCAAAATGTCATCATATGCATTCTTTGTGCAAACTTGCTGAAAGGAGCACAAGAAGCAGCTCCCAGAGGCTTCAGTCAACTTCTCAGAGTTTCCTAAGAAGTGCTCAGAAAGGTGCAAGACAATGTCTGCTAAAGAGGAAGGAAAATTTGAAGACACGGCTAAGGCAGACACGGCCCGTCATGAAAGAGAAATGATAATTTATGTCCACCCTAAAGGGGTAACAAAAAAGAAGTTGAAGGATCCCAATGCACCCAAGAGGCCTCCCTCGGCCTTTTTCTTGTTTTGTTCTGAGTATCGCCCAAAAATCAAAGGAGAGCATCCCGACCTACCCATTGGTGATGTTGCAAAGAAACTGGGAGAGATGTGGAGTATAACACTGCTGCAGATGACAAGCGGCCTTATGAAGAGAAGGCTGCGAAGCTGAAGGAAAAATACGAAAAGGATATTGCTGCATACCGAGCTAAAGGAAAGCCTGATGCAGCAAAAAAAGGGAGTTGTCAAGGCGGAAAAGAGCAAGGAAAAGAAGGAAGAGGAGGAAGACGGGGAAGATGAAGAGGATGAGGAGGAGAAAAGATGAAAAAGATGAAGATGAAGATGATTAATAAGTTGGTTCCAGCGCAGTTTTTTTTTCTTGTCTATAAAGCATTTAACCCCCCTGTGCACAACTCACTCCTTGTAAAGAAAAAAATTGAAATGTAAGCCTGTGTAAGATTTGTTTTTAAACTGTACAGTGTCTTTTTTTGTATAGTTAACACACTACCGGATGTGTCTTCAGGTAGCCCTGTCCCGGTGGTATTTTCAATACCCACTAACCTCACCTGGTACTGTGGGGGTTTTAATTTGCCATGGAAATTTAAAGCAGGTTCTTGTTGGTGCACAGCACAAATTAGTTATATATGGGGATAGTAGTTTTCCATCTTCAGTTGTCTCTGATGCAGCTTCTACGAAATAATTGTTATTCTGTTAACTGAATACTACTCTGTAATTGCAAAAAAAAAAAGTTGCAGCTGTCTTGTTGACATTCTGAATGCTTCTAAGTAAATACAATTTTTTTATTAGAAAAAAAGGAAAGATCCAGAAATTTCTTTATCATAGAAGACACCCTCCAAACATCATTTGTCACCTTGAGGGCCTGGTGACAACCGTCCAGCTTATGAGCACTACTTGCCCTCAAATTGATCTGTGATAGTGAAACAGTCACGGTTCTGGAGAACCTGCAGAGTGCTGAGCTGGTTCACTGTCTAAGACTGTTTGGGGGAGTCTCGGAAAAAGGGGTATAAAATACATAACATATTATGTATTCTATATGTGTTCCCATTTATTGCTATGCATTTGCTCATGACCTAATTGTCCATACTTGATTTCCAAGAGAAGATTCCTAACATCTGTCCATTTTAATAAATACTCCTTCCTCTGCGATTGATTTTCTGAATAAGTAAAACATCACAGAAACAAATGGGAAAAAAATGTGACCTCTGTGTTTTGTTCAGTTGGATTGATCAGCGACCCCTTCATCCGCTTGCTCCCAGGTGACATTCTCTATTCCAGGCTGTCACATCTCATATGTACGCATCGTCTGATCAGGGTTGTTTCCAGACGCTGTGAAGTAGGACTTCAGTTCAGAGGGCCTGGTTTGCATGGCTGTGTGGGATCAGAGGTCCTCAGCAGGGAGATTCACCAGGTCCAGACCACCCTCCCCACTACCCTACAGATTACTCCCCTCTCTGCGTGGCCCACCTCAAATAGACCCTGGCAAGCAAAATCATTTTATCATGTTTAAATATCATTTTACCAACAAAGAAGCTATAACTTGTAAAATCCAAATACATATTTTTAGTTTCTACCTCTATTTGACACTTTTTTAAGACTTACGTCCTTGCTTAAACAATCCTACTGGACACTGATGCTCAGTGTATTAAATGCTTTTGGCGTTTTCCAGCAAAGATTATGTCCAAACAAAATGAACACATTTTGAGAAGAATAAATAATAATATTCCATGGAGTTTATATAAACTCATTTTAATAAGTCATAATATCTTTGAGAGAACATGATGTTTTCAGATGCATTTACAAATGTGTGTGCTCCGTGGATCCCCATGTCGATATCAGACACTGATCATGAATGCACTTGCACAGCTCACATACATACCCATACTCACACACTTGTGCACACACATACCCATGACATCTGACCCAGCTGTGTTATCACACTCTCACACAGAAACCTGAAGTTAGTGATAGATACCTGAGTTGAAATTTCCAGAGAAATAATTTCTATCTCGTGAAGTTTTTTTTTACTTTTGATTTTATACTGTTCCATGTTATCATCAATTATATCAAGAGTCAGAAAGTATTCCCAATGATTTTATTCACCTTAATTTGACTAATAAACATTTTTTTTCTGAGTCAGTTTCAAAATTGTAGTTATTCCAATATCCAGCTGCAGGATTACTGAATTAGATGGGCTGTGGAGACATGAACAAAGCAAATTTACCAACGAAACATCCAATATGAGTAAAGTTTCTTTCACACTTTCTATAGACTACTTAGGAGATTTGATGTCACAATTCAGGAAAGAAAGTTAGCCTTATAAACCTTTAATTCCATATCTTCTTGTATTTTTAAAATATATAAGTTATTGTTTAATATTTACTCATGATATTGCCCCTTCCCTTTATAATGTACTATATTATAATGATAATGTACTATCACATTATATCATTAAAAAGGAATACAGCAGCCTTGTTGCTTCATAGCTTAAGATACTAAATCAAAAATATCCATGTCTTAAGTTTTTATATCATATATATAGAGAAAGATAGATATATTCTTTTGAGGAAAAGATTACCCTAAATATATTGTGGATATCCATTACCGATACTGCTGAAAGAATTAAGAATAGAGCCCAACAGAAGCAGAATCTTGAGAAGCCACTTGTTCTTTCCTTCCTCACCTGGCGAATACTTTGCATATTCTCCTGTGGTTTGCATTTATCATGATTCTTTAGGAAACAAAAATATAGATACGGTTTCTTGACACTTAAGGATTTCCAGTTGCTGCTGAACAAATATGCTTTGGGATGAAGAGGATTAATTAGGTTTATTTAAATACCGTCATCAGAAAGAAAGTATCCCTAGGAAGAATAGGGCGTTTCAAGGTCATTCTCTGATGCTCAGATTGCTAAGTACTGTGCAGTCCTTGAATGGTGGGGATCAGAATTGGAATCTCTGCTAGATGAGAGCAGCACTCTTAATTTTAAGCAATAAAGTGCTGAAATAATATCTTTACATGATTGAACTAGCATTTGGAAACTAGAAATCCAATAGAAGTATTGAGAGGACTTTATAAACTCTTATCCCTAAGTGTGCATTCTGTTATCTACATGTAAGGTGAAAATAAATGTCTTCTTTCTATTAAAATATCATAAGAAGTCTGGGTGACCTAAGAATTATACAAAACATCACTAGACTTTTACAAGAATGCCCAAATAATATTGAGGATTGATATGCACATTTATTGAACACAGATTTTGTATGGGTGTATTAGCAGATGATGTAATTCATATACATGATGTAATATATATATGTATATATATATATACACATATGAGCTGTAATTCTTTTTTCTTTTGCTAAATTTTTATAATTCACCTAATCCAGAAATATGCATACTAAATTTATTTGAGTTCTTTCTATTGCATAGTATCTGGGCATCACATCCTATATTTTAAAAAGATAATATACACTTAATATTTTCTTGTTTTTCTTCATGGTTTCCTGATTAACACTTACTTTGTTTTTCTTATTTTTTATTTTTTTAGGTCTTATTTATTTATTCATGAGACACACACAGAGAGAGAGAGAGAGAGAGAGGAGAGAGAGAGAGAGACGCAGAGACACAGGCAGAGGGAGAAGCAGGCTCCACGCAGGGAGCCCAATGCGGGATTCGATCCTGGGTCTCCAGGACCACGCCCTGGGCTGAAGGTGGTGCTAAACTGCTGAGCCACTGGGGCTGCCCCAAGACTTACTTTAAAGTCTTTTCTTGCTAACTTTGTGATGTTTATCATTTTGAGTCTGTTTTTAGTGTTTTGTGTTTTAGCCTTACTTGGGGTTGTATTTTCTTGCTAACAGTTTCCTTGTGATTATTTATTAAATGCCAGATATTTATATGATTTTTTATATCTTTAAATTCAATATAACCTCAAAATCTAATTTAACATTTTGATAAAGGTTAAATACGTTTATAAACTAAATTTATATCAAAGTATAAAATGACGCATATTGAACCAAATTTGGTAAAGTAAAGATAATCATAAGGTTGCAATTAATTAATGTAAATGGGATGGGTTTTTTCAAAGGAAATGTGATTTGCCAAAACTGATCCCGGAAGACATAGCAACCCAGAACAGAATAATTAATACAGAAGAAAAAGCAATTTTTATTTTCTGGCATTATCCCTAAAAGTGTTCCCAACCCATATTGATCAGAAACGTCTCAGTCCTACTTGCTTTCTGAAAGCACTCTAGTACAGAGTCAAATGGGAGAATTTCCTATTTCTTTTTGTGATTGAGGAAAATATCTGATCTTAAAACGAAAATAAATGGCAAAAGGAAGGACGCCTGGTTGGCTCAGTGGTTGAGCATCTGCCTTTGGCTCAGGGAATGATCCTGGGGGTCTGGGATCGAGTCCCACGTCGGGCTTCCTGTGAGGAGCCTGCTTCTCCCTCTCCCTGTGTCTCTGTCTCTCTCTCTCTGTGTGTCTTTTGTGAATAAATAAATAAAATCTTAAAAAAAATAAAAGGCAAAAGGAAACCATAAACCAATTACTTGGGTGTACATCAATGCAAAATTTTAAGATATAGAATAGAGCAGCATAATAAAAAAATATATAAAGCCAAACTGAGGCTTATTCTAAAAATGGAAGAATGGGTTAAAACTTAAAAATCTGTATCCTAATTTAACCTATCAAATCAAGTCATATACCTTCTCATGATGCAGAAAGAATAGTTAATTCTTATTCTTAATTTTGACTCAATCTGCATAAATACTTCTACTTCTGGCATCAAGTTTAAAGAAAAAAACTTCATCCAAATCATCCCCATTTAATTAGTGATACAAGGATGTCGACAATGACGACAGTTTTCCTCCTTCCTCCGCTCTATACTGATGTGTGGGATCAAGCTAAAAATATAAGTTACAACAACTGGAAAACAGAGAGCAAAATGATGTGGTTTTTGTAAGTGATTGCACATCTGGAAAACTCAAAAATCATTTAAAAATTATTGTAAACAACCAGAAAATTGCTGAAAATTTGACACCCATATATGCAAACAAGGTAACTATAATATGAGCTTCATATCTAATACCAAAATAAACCCCAGAAACAACAAATGTAGCACATCTAGGGATACGGTGTGAGAAACCAGTGTGATCTGTGTACAAAGAAATGGAAACTACTTCTGGGATCCCAAAGGAAGACTTATAAGTGGAATCGATACTACGTGTTTTAATGGGAAAATTCAAAATCATCATCTTCTTAAATACTTTAAAAATATTTAGGGTATTTATTTAAGACTTTAAAAATATTTAGGGTATTTACTTAAGACTGAAAAAAATGATACTAATGCTTATATGTAAAAAAAAGAACAAACACATATAGAAATATAATTTCAAAATGGAATAATTAGAAAATGATAGTCCTGCTGCAGCATAAAACATATGCTGAAGTAGGTAATAATCACTGTGTGATTTTATCTCTTTGTTAGATGGACGGGTCAATGAAATAGAACAGAATGCTCAGTAATAAACTCAAATAATACTGGGATTTGACTGTAAGGAAAGTGCCATTTCTAATGAGCAGGGAAATAGAGATTTTTCAGGAAATATTGTTGGAGTCACTAAATAAGTATCCCTTAATACAGCAAATATAAACCCCCATGTTATTAGTTTGCTCATGTTGCCATAACAAAATACCACTATGCAAGAGGCTGAGAGCCCACGGTTCAGGTGGGCAGGGCAGGTCCTGAGGCCTCTCTCCCGGGCGTGCAGACACCATCCCCTCCCCGTGTCCTCACGGGGTCTGTCTTGTGTGTGTTTCAAGGTCCTAACCTCCTCTTCCTACAACGCTGCTGGTTAGATTGGACTAGAGCCCACCCCAGGGACTCATTTAATGTAATCACCTTGTTAAAGATGCTGTCTCCAAAACCAGTCCTGGAGGGAGCCAACAGATTTTGAGGGAACATTTTTCAGCCCACAACACTAAATTTCTTAACTAGTATCAGAATAAATTCCAGAAGGGTCAGAGAGTCAAAGTCTTAATCATTGAAAAAGAACCCATCAAATTCTTGAAGAAACAAATGAATTTCTATGTCTACATACAACTATGATCTTGGGGTTTCAAAGCATGAATGAAAACCCCAAGGAGATGAGAAACACTGATTAATTTGATCCCACAAAACATGTAAGCAACATTTACTTGGGAAGAAGAAAAGAAATAAAGTACAAAAGACAAAGAGAAAATTTGGAAAATATTTGTTGTTCATCACATGAACAAAATACGGATTTTTCTTTAAGATTATTAAGCGCCTTGTGTAATGTGAAAGAGATTAATGATGCTCTAGTTACAGGGGTCAGAGGTATGATATGAAGACAGTTCATGGAAAAAGAAAACATAACTTGGACTCCAAGGAGTACCTCCACAGTACCTCCTCCGCCTTTCACAGACTAGAAATGCCCATGAAGGTGTTCTTACCACCGTGTCTGGCAAACCGTGTCGAGTAAACTGTGAGGAAACAGGCTCTGTGACCTTGTCACTGATGGCGCTTGGGGTTGTGTTGGCGTGGGCCAAGGGCCAGACAGTACACATGTCAGCCCTGGCTTCGTGAGCCTGGAGCCTGCCCGGGCTGTCCTCCACTCGGAGGGGCCTTGGCCTGGTTTAACGCTCGACTGTTGCTGTCTTGAGAGTCCTAATAATTCTTGAACAAGGTGCTGTGGATTTTCATTTTGTAGTGAGCGCTGCAAATCATGTAGTCAGTGTTTTTGATTTGGGTTTGCAGACTATATGTGGCCTCAATCACATACACACGCACATTTCTGGGTACCGTTTAAAAAAGACAAAATCCATTCTTAGCCTCTAGGTCACACAAAAAAAGAAAAAAAAATGGATAGAAAGCTGGATGCCGGATTTGGGTCATGGACGCAGATTACTGACCCAGCTGTACAACTTGAATGGTATGAAGGTGATTTGGTACAACCTAAGGAAATTCCTCTTTCAGACACATTTAACAAGAGTGATAGAAAATATTCTAGAGGTTATTCAGCAAAGTATCGACTGCCATGGACATGACAGAGAAGAATCCCTAAAAGACTAGATTTCCCAAACACATCATGGTGTCCATACAATGAAATACTCTACGACTGTCTAAGGGATGACAGTCTTCCCGTGAAGATGTGCACAGATCTGTACTATATTGTTCTGATGAAAATAGGGTTCAGAAGTGTGTGAGCCATGCCTACACCTAAGGACAGATACCCACAAGCAGCCACTGGGGCAGAATGTCGGGGTACACAGGACACCAGGAGGTTGAATGAACCACACATTCTTAATTTTTCTCATGTGAATGCTCTGATTTAATCCAAATAAATAAGAATCCCTTACTCTTCTTGGGGATATCACTATACGGGCAAATGCCATTTCACTGAGGATGACATGTTGTCCTGTTCCTGTCATGACTTCAGTGCTGGGGATGACCCCAACCTGTAATCAGTCGTGTGTGCGTTGGCCATCTGGTCTTTTCTCTCTCTCAGGTGACCACCTAGTATTCTGTTCCGCCTCAGCTCGTGTGCTTCATGTTTTGGTAATTTATTTACTGCAAATATTTCTCATTGTCTCTCCCGTAGCATTCAACTCATTTTTCATATTAAGTATGAAACAAAACATTTAAAGAATTTGAGAATTTAAGATACAGCACCTATGTATTAAATGGTTTATTGTTTAACAGTTTGGATCTGAAATATATTTTGTTTATGTCATGAATTGTCAGTCGCTATATTAAAATTTCAAAAGCGGTACTTCAGGCTACTAATATTGACAGTGCTATTTGTTTGTCCTGCGTAGATTTTGATGGAGCAAACTGATACAAATTCTCATAGGATTACTCATTTGGTGATTCTTCTGTCTTGTTTTTATTTTATTTTTAATTTTTTTCTCTGTCTTGTTTTTAATATCTTGTGGCAAAAGCTCTTTTCCAAGTAGGTGGGTTATGCTCCCTGAATACTTAGTGCAGAAGAAAATGGAGCAAATAAATTACATCTTTGTTTAAAATTAAGAAGATACAGGCACCAAGGTGGCCCCATTGGATAATCATCTAACTTGATTGAGGCTTAGTCATAATCTTGGGTCATGAGATCAAGCCCCATGTCCAGCTCCAAGCTCAGTGGAGAGTCTGCTTGGGAATCTTTCTCTCTCTCTCTCTCTCTCTCTAATATATAAATAAATCTTAAAAAAATAAATCAATCAACAAGATAAGGTCTACAAAGTATTCTTTGTGGTAAAATGGATTATACAGACTCTATATCCAGGTAACTCTCATAATATATACCTCGCAGTACATAGCAGTAAGCATTAGTCTATTTATTACAGACTTGGGGGAGATATAATTTGTAGGAGGCACAAGATATCACCTAAAAGTGCCAGATGATCAATTCCAAAAACAGTATATTCTGTTTGTATCATTATCATAATCATAATCATATCGCTGATGAACTGGTTGTTCTTTCAAATGATATCACTCATGTACATAATGTCTCTGAAGTCAGGGATCACCTTAGTATGGAACGACCAAATCTGGGGGAAAGCTATAAGAAAACAATGACGCGTGACACAAATCTGAAGAAGGAAACTTAAAATTATCTTCTTAATTTTTACAGCTGAATGACCGTGGGCTATTTCCTCAATTTTCTCACTCAACCCAACTCATATTAGGGTATTTAAGTTTTAGATCAACTTTTTTTTTTTGCTGTAAAATACTGTGATTCTCATAAAGGTTTTATCTTCATTATCATCATCATCATCAATATGTCATTACTACTATCATTATATATTAGTATTATTCCTGAAAAGAAAGAGAGTGTCTAAACCAAAACCAAATAAAATCATACTTCCTGCCATCCTACATTCAAATCCTCTGTCTTGGATGGATATCTAAAATAATGAATAGCTATTATGCAGTTTTTCAATCCAGTGGGAAATGATCCTCCTCTCTGGGTATGATTCCTCAACACAGCATCGCTAATGTCAGCCTCAGGGATGAAATAATTCTTCTCCTTTTATGCTAAATCCCTTCGTGTAAGAGCTCTATGATAGTGGGTGCAGGTGGTCTCTGGGCTTAAATGTGTGTGTCTGTGTGGAGAGGGAAAGACAGAATGAATACTGATGTAACTCTTCATTCAAATAATCCTCAGGAGCCCTAAGATGTGTCCAGTGTTTTTTATTTACATCCGTAAGTTGACTGAGCTTTAGTTAAGGAGAGCTGGGAGGAGAAAGTATGAGGATGGAAGAAACGTAAGCACATCTTGTGATTACAGAGCAAGGTCATTTAGGATGGATGTGATGGAGAAAGAAACAAGAGAGTAATTTTATCAGAATATACTCGAGGACAGGGGTACACCATAATGACTAAGAAAAACACATACAGGGTGCCCGGGTGGCCCTGTCAGTAGAACATACGACTCTTGATCTCAGGCTTGTAAATTCAAGCCCCATGTTGGGTGCAGGGATTACTTAAAAATAAAATCTTAAAAAAAAAGAAACTACATATACACAAATATTTACATAAAACACATGGTGCGACAATTTTAGTGACCTCTTAATGTAGGGCACCTAACAGATTATAAGACATAGTACATATTTTCTGCAGGTGCGTTGAACTGACTTAATTTCTTAGAAGGTGATAAACACTATACATCTGTGTTCGCCCAGTTGGATCTCTCTCTGACACCACAGAAATTTTGCAATTTTGCATTTTGAACGAGTTGAGGGGTCGAAGCTTGACGTGCCAGACTTGAATCACATTTTTGCCAGGTCTGATCTAGGTCATATCTCTTAGGGGACATGTTCTTGAGCCAATGAGATGCTTCAGAAGCTCAAATGATGAGCAAGAGACAACGGGCCCCGGGGACAGATGCCACGGCCCAGGGATGTGTCAGAAAACACAGGGGTGGTAAAGCACAGAGACTGACTCCTAACAGTGAAACTCAGGGCACACAGACAGAGACTTTAAATCTACCCAAAGAAATAAAGTCAACAGCCAAATGGGAAATTTGCATTCAACCCTCAGTGCATTCATTTCTCTCTGTCTCAACAAATTTACATGCAGAGAAAAAGCATAATTTGAGAATGGATGCTTGGTTGCCCCATATCCTGGCATGAGAGATGGTTATTACCCATATGTGCTAAATATTGAGCAATCAAGTAAATTTTTGCTTCTTCACACTCAAGAGAATTAGGAAAATAACCCCTGCTTAGGTCCTACTGAAGACACTAAGAACATAATTACCTATCAAATCCATAGGTAATTAGTAAATATTTCCCAAATGAATGTTGTAGAACGCAGTTCTCATTTCATTACTTAAATGAAATCCCGTAGAATTCCACTTTAAATAATAATTACGATAACAAATAGAACAGTGCCATTCACCACCAACCTACACGTTCAACCCTGTCTCAAGATAAAAAAAAAAAAAATCACAATTTAAAGCAATGACTTTCTTAAGAAATCGACAAATTGGCAGTTGGATTATGTTGTAATAAACGGGAGGTTTTCTCAGAATCCCCCGTGTTGTCCAGGTTGTTCGTATCTATAGGGTAGAAGCAGACTCCCAACTCATTGCTTTTAAACAACGTCTTCTGTGCAGAGAGCTCGTTGCACAGTGGGAGGAGTCCGATCGCAGTGCTCCTGGGATGGAGAACCACATGGCATCTCCTTCCATTACGGAGCTGGGACGGGGATGCTCGGGGGTGCAAAGGTCACCTGCTGAGCGGAGGTGCAGATGGCAAACTACTGGCACACAGGTAGTGCCTTGTCCCGTCATAGTGTAGCAGGGCTGCAACGACACAAAGAACAAATGACTCTGTGGGAGAAGAGAGTGATTTTAAGGTTACAGCATTATCCTCCCTCTCGCAGACACCTGTAGTAAAATTAACAATTCGTAGTAGCGACGGCACACCTGGCTGGATTGTAGTCACACAGTAAGTGGCTTTCTTTGCTCTTTTCCTGAAGTGATCATGAACGACGTGGAATCAGGCTGGCCTCTTGATTTCCAGGGAATTGACAAGCTTCGCCATTTCCTCATCCCCACTGTTTTGAGAGAATACAGATGAATTAAAAGGAGGAAATCATGGGTTTCTGCGTTGACTTTCTGTCTATCAACTCAGCCACATGCACCCAAACTGTTGGCAGATGCTGATATGACATGAATCCACGGAGACACAAAAGTGTGGGGCTGTTTAGAAATCCTCCCAACGAGGGATTAATACCTACCATCAAAATCACTGCAGTGGAGAGGGTCTTTGTGTTTCCAGAAAGCTATAATTAAAATACAAATTAGCTGGGAGGGCTCCGTGTCCACAGATTGATTTATTGGTTTCCAACTAAAATTAAGAGAATTTTTGGAATCAGATTCAGGGAGAAGTGTAACCCAAGCTACGCCAGCGATCCTCCAGCCTATACACGACTCCCCACTCGTTGTCAGGCAGAGTTGTCTCTGTCCCATTATCATCTGATGCTCAGTTATTTCTCCACAGGTTCTCGTATTATCCTCCTTTTCCCAAATTTCCATCTCTTCTCTCCGAATGGTCCAAATTGAATCCCTCCTTCAAAGCCTGGCAGCCTCCCCCGATGGGCCCGGTCCTTCCATGACTGGTCACATGAGTGCAGCATGATCAGCCAGGAAATCTGGGAAAGTCTCTATGTACATGAAATCATTTAGGGGTGCCTGGGTGGCTCAGCAGGTCAGCATCTGCCTTCGGCCCATGTCATGATCCCGGGGTATAGGGATCGAGTCCCCCATCGGGCTCCCTGAAGGGAGCCTGTTTCTCCCTCTGCCTGTGTCTCTGCCTCTCTCTGTGTGTGTCTCTCATGAATAAATAAATAAAATATTTTAAAAATTAAGTCATTTAACTTCCTATAGTTCTCTAGCTCAGTGTAATTATTCCCATTCTAGAAAATGGGACAGGGATGATTTGAGTCATCCAAATTCACTCAGGCAGTAAGTGGTTGGAATAGGACCTAAATCCACCCAACTGGGTCCAGAATCTGCTCAGTGGACCATTGCAGCATGCTCCCAGCGGGTGGCATGCTTCAGACAGCCGATGTCTAACCGGAGCTGGATCTAGACCCATCGCTCTGTTGAGGTTACAATCTCTACATAGAGACGTAGATATGCGTTTATCTGTAGTTTTATTTGTGGAGACAGGTGACAGGTGGGTAGGGAGGTAGATGGATGGATAGATAGATAGGATGGATAGATAAATAAGGTGGATGGACAGGTAGGTAGGTAGATAGGATGGATGGATGGATAGATAGATAACTAAGGTGGGTGGATAGGTAGATGATAGATAGATTAAGATAGATAGATAGATAGATAGATAGATAGATAGATAGATGATAGATAGATGACAGATCGATGTACATGCCCTTAAGCCCTAGTAACCTCTGTTGGGGCAGGAGACATACTATTTTAGTCACATGACAGGACACCAAGTCCGAAGGTGTGAAATGCAGTTTCTAGTCAAGCAATACTTCATAACTGTTAAAAGACTGGCATCTGGAAACAGCTAAGCTTGAAGCCGGGTTACATTGTTTACTGCAGGATGACCTTGAGAAAGTTTTTAACTGAGTCTCCCTTGTTTCATTTGTAAGTAGTTTGAAGTAAGGGGTCCTCCCTCACAGGGCTTGGCTGGTATTAAGTAACACTGGTACCTTTCCCCACTTGGAACAGCGCCCGGCACGTTCAGGACACCGTGGAGCATGCTGGATCACGGGGAGGTAGGAGCTGATGCGGAGGTCTGCAGCCCCTCGCAACTGCTCCCAAATAAGTCATCAGCATCCAATGCGATTTGTCAACATGAGTGCATTTCTGTGCTTCAGACCTAAGATTTCACTAATATCTCAAATTTCCATGGGTACATTTCGCCACTAGAGAATCGGCCTAAATTTCAGGCAAAGTCAGCACCCTCTTTCTAAATACCAGCCAGACGGGGTCCATTTGGCTCCAACATCTTTCCACCATGGTCGGATAGCTCTGCTTTGCCAGTTGGATTTTGCACTTGATTTTTTTTTTTTTTTTTTTTTTGCTTGTTTATGTGCAAGGAGCCTGGCTATGAGAGAACGACATTGTTGAGAATGTGTTCCCAGCTGGGGGCCCCAGGGAGGCACACCGTTGTGCACCTGGGAAGGCTTGCCTTGGTTGTCAGTAGATCCAGGCGGAGCGTGGGTGTAGATATTGCCCCTGGAGGTGAAGATTGGTCACCCAGCCACTCGCCCCACCCCCAGCCCCACGCCTGTGATTGCAGAAAAACCGCAGGGGTTTTGTCAAATAGCCCCTCCCTGAAGTCGAGTCAGCTGATCCATTACTGCTGCTTCAGTGAGGTTTTTGAAAACCTTGCATGTGTTTAGATTTCCATTCAACCAATTTCCCCTCCTTCTACTTGTTCTAGTAATTAGGCTAGATGATGAGAAAGAAGAAGAGAGAGAAGAAAGAAAGAAAGAAAGAAAGAAAGAAAGAAAGAAAGAAAGAAAGAAGAAGAAAGAAGAAGAAAGAAGAAAGAAAGAAAGAAAAGAAAGAAAGAAAAGAACTGCTTGAGTATTGACCATGTACTGCAAAATCCTCAAAACCTATTTCCTTGCTTTTCTTTAATTTCTTGGGATTTTTTTTTTCCTGTTCATGTTTTCAAGTGTCTGTGAGGCCGGGATTTCAGCCCCCGCTGCTCAAGCCTGCCGTCATTTCACTGCTCACTGGGCAAGCCCCTCTGGGAGTGGCTGTGAGCTGGTTTGCAGCTAAGGCCCCGACGGGCGGCTCTCTGAGGCCTGTGATAAGTTGGGGGGCAGGGGCTGCTCCTCTTGAGATAAACCTCGAGCATCCTTCTCTTCAGCGTCCCTGTTCGCTTGTCTCGTCCCCTGACATAGAGCTGGAACCCAGAAACGTCTCCTTCCTCATCCATATTTATACTAAGAAGAAATGGGCGTTAATGAGAAACAATTGCTTAAATGAGACTTGCTCTAAAGCAAAGGACTTTGCGGATATTCTGGGGTTTAAAGGGCAGCCCATTAGGACGGTTTCCATCTCTTTAAAACAGGTCACCTGGGGTTCTGGGGAGAGAGTGTCATTCTCAAGGTCATCGTGTGCACCGTGCAGCGGGCCCAGGGAGAAGTGAGCTCTGCAGATGGGCTGGTGAACGCTGAAGACCGACTACTGACTGGAGGTGCCCCGGGTCCTGCTGTCCTCTGGCCGACAGGCCACGGCCGCTCCACACTTCAGATTCACCCACTGACCTCCTACCACGGGAGTGTGGATCCAGAGCGACCGTTGCCTTACACCGTGATCCTGACCACCCCCTCCGCTCTCAAGGTCCACGGGATTATTCCCTGGGTCCACTACACCCACGTCCGGCCAGCTGACCCACACGCCGTCCTCAAGGACTTTGTTCCAGAATGGAAAAGCCAACCGGACAAGGACAACCCCCTAAAGCTAAGACTGCGCCCTTCTCACTTACTTCCCACCTCCAGGACTCCCTAGTCTGAGGTTGTCCTTCAAAATAGAAGGGGATTAGACTTAGTCTTCTTACAACAAAGGGTGGGGGGCGGGTATGTGCTGCCTTAATCATTCCCCCTGGCTCACTCTGAGAGCAACCTGGACCCATGAGGGGCAAACATACACCCGGGACACTATCACCACAAAGAGGGTAATAAGCATATCCATCACCAGCCAAAGATTTCCCGAGTCTCTGCTTGGAACCCAGCCTGAGATCTGCCCTCTTAAGTTTTTAAGTGCACACCCCCGTGCTGTTAGCTATAGGCCCTATGTCGTACAGCAGAAATCTACAGCTCACTCATCTTGTGTAAGCATAACTTTATTTTCATTAAACAATCTCTCTTTTTTTGTTTTAAGATTTTATTTATTTGGGATCCCCCTTCGGCCCAGGGCATGATCCTGGAATCCCGGGATCGAGTCCAGCATCATGCTCCCTGCAGGGAGCCTGCTTCTCCCTCTGCCTGTGTCTCTGCCTCTCTCTCTCTCTCTCTCTCTCTCTCTCTCTCTCTCTGTCTCTAATGAATAAATAAATAAAATATATTTTTTAAAGATTTTATCCCAAGACCCTGGGATCACACCCTAGGCTAAAGGCAGACGCTCAACCGCTGAGCCACCTGGGTGTCCCTAGACAATAACTTCTTTTATCCCTCTCCTCCAGCCCCTGGTAACCACCACTCTTCTCTCTGCTTCTATGAGTTTGACTCTATTAGATTCTTCATGGAAGTGGAGTCATGTAATATTTGTCCCTCTGCAACTGCATTATTTCCCTCAGCATAATGTTGTCAAGGTTCATTCATTTTGTTGCAAATGATAGGGTCTCTTCCTTTTTTAAGACTACATTATTTTCCATGGTCTGTATATATACCACCTTAGCTCTATTCATTCATCTGTTGATGGACATACGGGTTGTTTCCATACTTTGGCTAATCTTAATAATGTTGCAATAAACATGGGAGCACAGATATCTCTTTAAGATTCTGATTTAAATTTGGGGGGTCTGTACCCAGAAATAAGATTGCTAGATCATGTGGTAATTCTTTTAAAAAATATTTTATTTATTTATCTGACAGAGAGAGAGGAAAAAAAAAGCATAAGCAGGGGGAGAGGCAAGCAGAGGGCAGAGGGAGAAGCCGGCTCCCCATGGAGCAGGGAGCCCGATGTGGGGCTCCATCCCAAGACCCTAGGATCATGACTCGACCTGAAGACAGACACTTAACTGCCTGAGCCACCCAGGTGCCCTGATCACATGGCAGTTCTATTTTTAATGTTTTGAGGAATCTCCACACTGTTTTCCATAGTGGCTGCACAAATTTACATTCCCACCAACAGTGCCCAAGGGTTCCAATTTCTCCACGTTCTTGCTGACACCCCTTGTCTTTTTAATACAGCCAGTCTAGCAGGTGTGAGGTGATATCTCACTGTGGTCTGCATTTGCATTTCTCTGATGGTGAGTGATATTGAGCTCTTTTTTTCTACTTATTGGCAACTTGTACGTCTTCTTTGGATAAATGACTATTCAAGTTCTTTGCACATTTTTAATACATTTGTCTTTTTTTGGTATTGAGTTGTAGGGATTTCTTACATGTTTTGGAAATTAATTCCTTCTCAGATATATGGTTTGCAAATATGCTCTTTCACTATATTGATTGCCTTTTCACTCTATTGGTTGTTTTCTTTGCTGCATAGAAGATTTTAGTTTAATATGGCTTAATATAGTCCCATTGGTCTATGTGTTCTTATGTTTTCTGTGCTTTTCTTACCTTCAGATCTTTAATTCATTATGAGTTGATTTCTCTCTATAGCATTAGATAGAGGTCCAATTTCATCCTTTTGTTTTGTGAGTGTCCAGTTTTGCCAACACCATTTGTTGAATCCTCCTTCTGCCCTTTCCCATTGATGCCTTTGTCAATGATCAGTTATCTGTAAATGTGGGTTTATTTTTGGATCTCTATTCTGTTTCATTGATTCATATGTCTGTATCACACTGTTTTAATTACTGTATTTTGTAATACATTTTGAAATCAGGAAGTGTAATGCCTTCCTTCAGGGTTGTCCTCTCTCATGATTATTCAGATGCTGTAGGTTAGGTGCTATAGGTTTTGTTTTGTTTTGTCTTTCCATATAAGTTAGGATTTTTTTTCTATTTCTACAAAAAATGTCTTTGGAATTTTGATGGAATAACATGGAATCCATAGATCAATTTGAATGTATGGACATTTTAACAATATTAAATTTTCTAGTCCATGGACATAAGATATCTTTCCATTAATTTGTAGCTTTTTTAGTTTCTTTCATCAACTTATTATAGTTTTCAATGTTCAAATCTTTCATCTCCTTTGCTAAGTGTATTCCTAAGCACTTTATTCTTATTGATCCTATAGTTAATGGAATTGATTTCTTTTTTTTTAAATTTTTATTTATTTATGATAGTCACACAGAGAGAGAGAGAGAGAGGGGCAGAGACATAGGCAGAGGGAGAAGCAGGCTCCATGTACCGGGAGCCCGACGTGGGATTCGATCCCAGGTCTCCAGGATCGCGCCCTAGGCCAAAGGCAGGCGCTAAACTGCTGCGCCACCCAGGGATCCCTGGAATTGTTTTCTTAATTTTCTTTTTGGATAGTTCATTCTTAGTGTATAGAAACACAACATGGTTTTATATATTGGTTTGGTTCCCTGCAACTTAACTGAATTTCTTTATTCTTCTTCTAACAGTTTTTTTTTTCACAGAGTCTTTAGCATTTTATATATGTAAGAGCATGTTATCTGCAAGCAGATGTCTTGTTATTGCCTCCTTTACAATTTGGATTTCTTTTTTTTCCCTTGCCTAATTTCTTTGGCCAGAACTTCTGGTATTATGTTGAATTAAAAAAAAAAAGAAGAAGAAGAATGAAGAATGGCCTCCTTTTCTTATTCCTGATTTTGAAGAAAAGCCTTCAGAGGGAATGTACCTCAACATAATTGAGGCCATATGTAACAGTTTTCCCTCTTTATTTCAGAGTTATGGTCAGAGTTATGGAGAAACAAAAGTCCTATAAGAAAAAGTTTTGTTGTTGTCTTTTTTTAATTCTAAGGATCTTCAAATAATTTGTGTCCAAAGTTTAGTTTGGAGAATATCCCAACAAAAGTTTAGGAAATGCTCATTTGTAAGCTATCGGATGATCTAAAGAAGGAGTTTTGAGGCCGAAACCTCCTCCAACTCCCTAGAGAATGGAGAGAAACCTGTGTTCAACCCAGTGCTTTGCAGCCTAATTTTCATATTTCATTCCATGAAGAACTGATCCATACTCCCACATACAATCTTCGGGCTAATTATTTCAGTCTTCTGTGGTATACAAAGTTTACAGAAATAAATTGTTTTGTCCCCCTGCCATCTTCTGAGCAGCCCTAAACTTCAGGATAAACGCAAATCAATCAATATACTATTGTTTCTAACATTAAAGATGTTACCATCTTGGGAGAAAAACATACATGTAAATAGATGATTACATGCAGCATGTTCTCACCTCCGCACTGCCCAAAACTGTAGGCACTCAGAGGAAGAGCCAACCATGTATCAAGAGATGCCAGATATGGTTGCCCAGTGGAAGTTGCAGTTTAGCAGGATCTTGAGGGACATCTTAAAATCCAGCAAGTCTTGAAAACACCAGGAGAATTTTCATTGTAAGCACAGGGACATGATGATAAGAAAGGACATGGAAATTTAGAGATGAATTGCATGCTAGAGAGTAAGCATGCTGGAAGGAAATGAGGCTGTAGAGGTCCACACGTGCCAATCACTTACTCTTTCACTTCTGGAGAATCCCAGGAGAGAGTGAATGCGTAGGAGAGAAGCATAATCTGATCTTTAGAGGCAGGAGTGAAAGACAAATTAGGTAAGAGTGGGTGGGAAGGACTGCAATCAGGAAAGCCTAGGTGACCATTGAAGAGCACAATAAGTAAGAGGGTGCTATTACTGTGGTGTTCAAACACTCTAGCACACCACCTTACAGCCCTAATGACTGTTATGGGAACCTTACCTGTTTGGCATTCCAGGTTTTGATTACTTTGAAGAGTCAAAATTACTAGCTGAGATATTCATCTGGATAAGGTTGACAATGCTAGGCATTCTGTTCAACAAATAGCAATAGCAAACCATGTTTTTGGGAGGGAGAAATAAGAGGAGATTTCAAGATATTTTATTTTTAGATTGCAGTAAATTTTAAACAGTGAAAATTGCTGTATCATTTTCGCTACAGGGATTCCTGAATGTTTGTTTTTAAAGTTATATGGTAAGTATTACAACAATGCGTAGGTCTTTTTTCCTGAAGCTCAAGGTAACATAATGTTCAGGTTTATGATGGTGTGATTGTGTGATTACATGTTTCAGTGCTGTTCAATCTGAGTCCCTACAGCCTGCTCCAGTGAGACATGGGATGTGCCCTGGAAGGATGGTGGTTAGCCAACAGCTCTGCCTGTGATCGGGGTTGACAGTGAACCTAAATTAGATTTCCTACAACATCTATACATCGCACTCAGGGAAGACTCCATTGACTTACCCTCACTTCTCCATAAAAGTGAAATTCAGTTTTGATTTAGCTTAATTAAATTAGTCACAGCCAGTTGTGCAGTTGTAGAAAGGTGTAAGTCCTTAAAATCTCTTTCTCCGTGGTTAAACCTAAAACGATAACAAAAGGAACAGACACAACTATAACAATAGTTATATTCCAGAGCAATATAAGGAAGACGTTTGCAAGCATAAAAGAAGGAAAGTGCTGCATACAGAAAGTCAGAAAGCACGCATGTCCACGTAAGCCTTACCTAAGCTGGTCATGGGAGAATCTTTGTGTTCTAAACAAAGTCCAAGGTACACATTAAAAATGACTCTTCCACCCTGTAGCACCTAGAAAATGCCGAACATACAGTCGACTTCATTCTTAAAAACATTTGAATGATTAGTTATTACGATGCACTAGAGTTGATGAGCTCTTCTTTGCTGCACCTCTCGGTGCTAAGATCTACTTGTACCGCTTGCTCTTTAGCTTCACGGCCTCCTCTCACAGAGATGCTCCACACACTAGAAAATAATGCTCAACTGAAAGATTAAGCAAGCAAGTGAAATTTTAAGAGGACTCTAATATTCTGGGGTCTGTAACCATGCAAGCATTACTCTGTAGAAATTCTGGGAAAAAAAATAATAAGTCCGTCACTAGATTTTTACAGGCTAGAGGCCTGGAATTTGAACCCAGTGGAGCTACCGCATAAGAGATTTGGGGTTCCAGCTGGTTTCTGGGTCATTTTATGCAATGATGTCCTTGTGTCTCTGACTCCTATACCTAACTTCGGTTTGTCTGCTGCTGGAAGTGACCTCACTGAATTCTAGTGATGTTACGATATTACGAAGAATCTTATCACAAATTTACTTTTGGAGATGATGCTAGAAGTTTAAACTGAGGATCACGAACTTGGGCTCTCAGTCTCGAGGGAATACAAGCCAGCAGGTGTTACTCCACTCTTGACATAAACTGCCATCTGATCTATGAAGTATTCCAAGCTTTGGGAGCTCTGAGAGAGGAAACCCGCTGGGCCGTGGGGACGTTCCTGCCCTTCCCCTTGCTCGCAGGACTGGGATGAACCCCTCCAACACTTGGTTTGGACCAGCCCTTTCCAGTTTGCACCTCTCCAGAGCCACATATCTGATGGCAGAAAAACTGTACCTTTCATCAATCATTCTGCTTTCTCCTGGAGAGTCTCTCTTCTGCTAATCCAAATCCTACCCGTCCTTGGAAGTCCAGCCCAAATGTTTCTCAGTGCAAGCTTATCCCACTCTCCCCCTCTCTGCCCTTCCGTGCCCTTGGGTGTTCCAAACAGTATCTGATAGTCAATGTAATATTCTGACAATTTGTGTGTTTTAACCTTGTAGAGTGGAGTGGCATTTTGCATAGGAATTTGCTTCTAAAATCACCATTTGTGTTTAATATGACTCAGCTGCTCTCCATAAAATATACTGTAGAGCCAGTCGTGTTTCAACAAACAATTCCTAATGGCCTAATTAGCATTTACTGGGTCCTTATTCCGTGCCAGGCTCTAGGTTAATGACTTTAGAAGCAGAATCTCATCATTATCACCATTCCACAGTTCAATAAATGAGGACTCTCGGTGGTTATGGGATCCTGGAGCAGAGCTCTGTAGCCTGTAGCCTAGTTCCAGAGATCCCATTTTTAGCCACACTGCTACCACATGTGCCCCCCATGCAGGGCATTACACTGACCGCAATGACCACTTTTCCTTTAGTGACCTGGGGCAAGATCAGCGACTGGATGGCCACCCACAACGCCGATCCCAAATATAGTGTGGGTTCCTTCACCTATACTGCCATGTAGGAGCCCTGACATTTTCTTGTTTACAAATATTTTGAGAATTGCACATTTATCACGATGCAAGCTAACATCTTTCATCTTACATCAAAAGATGTCTGTTACTGAGTTTAATAAATATATCAATCTAGTGCTTTGAAGCCCCAGGCACTGCAGGTACTACAAATAGCACTTCCCTACTGGGACTGTGGTAATGTTTGCACGCATGGCTTGAAAAATAGTGCTGTGTTCAAGAAAAACAAATCAGCTGCTTTTGTTAAAAAAAATATTTTAATGAAATGTAGAATATATACAAAAGCCATGTAACATACACACATAATTTAGAGAATGCTGACTTACAAGTGCTCATACTTGCTTCTCTAGCTCAAGCACAGGTGTCTTTCTTTGGAAACATTTGCTAAAGGAAAATGAACAAACAAAACAAATAAACTTTTCCTTAGCTGCCGTCTTCAAGAGTTAGGCCAAACATCATCAGTTTGGTGGACTGAAGGTGGACTCCTTACGATTTTAATAAAATAATAAAATAATCCGATGACAAAGAGTTTCAACCCAGTCAATTAATTGATTCTCTGTTTTCAGGGAAAAGTGAGAAATTCTGAGAAAAACAGGGTCCTTTTAGGGGAGTGAAGTAATTATTTAATAAGATGACGAGGGCTTGATAAATGTGCTACATTTCTATCCATATGACTTCTTTTGAAAAATGTCTGTTCAAATCTTTGCCTATGTATTTACTAGATTGTTTCCTTACTATTAAGTTTTGAGAATTCTTATATATTCTGGATATTAATCATTTTATCAGATATATGATTTGTGAATATGTTCTTCCAGTATGTGCTTATCTTTCATTCTCTTAAGCATGTTTCACAAAGAATAAAAGTTTTAAATTTTGAAGAAAAAAAAAAGATGACGAGGGAGTAGTGCTAGGTTTTGCTTTCTCAGAAGTTTGAGCACGACCCACGGTTGGGAAGTAGATGCGGGCAGGCAGGGTTGTCTACAAAGTAACTCTGGAAGTTAGGAAGTCTGGTCACCACACTTCAGACATTGCCTCCCAAGTGAATCCCCGAAAGTGTTCTAACTCTACACATTCTTTAATTTACCATTATCTGGATCTGGCCTTTAGCTTCACAAACCCAGAATGCATCTTCCAAGTGCATCAAAAGTTATTTTCTTCTTTATGAACTCACATCCACCAACCCCATAAGACCAAAATATAACCTCAGGAAACCAAATTATTAACTAAGATGTTAAATGCACCTGTCCTTATAGACAGGGATACTCACGGTACCATTTTCTGATCAGTTTCCTGAGTAAGAAGCCGGTTGAAAAAAAACAGAATGAGAAACTAATTTCCAATGAAAAGTATAATTCTCATGGGGACCAAGTAGTCCTCTGTCAAACTACAAACTGTGAAACCATTGGACACTTAAAAGTCTGTTTGTATCTTCCAAACCTGTTTTCCTACCTCATAGATAGTAGGCTTTCCATAATATCCAGAGGTAATTTCTAGATTAACTCTGTCCTCCCAGCTCCATGCTACAGACTCAGAACGTGTATGCCCCACTATCATTTACCATTTAATCATTCTGCATATTTATTGAAATGTTTTATGTTGTTTCACAGCTTTCCACATCTGGCATATATGGACTCCAAGATCCTTGAGGAAAGGGAACACTCTTTCACTTTATTCTTACCTACAACAGGCACAATGTCATATTCAATAAATATTTCAGTTTACTTTAAAAAATATTTTCGTTATTCACCCATAAGATATTCAAACTCAGATTCACATGACATAGTTAGACGTTATATCTCCTTGTTGAAATCTCAAGGTCACTGCTCAGAAAATATCTCCCACTGCCTACAAGCAGAAGACAAAAATTAAGTGGCCCAAATGACAAAAAATAATTATGCCTCGCATAACAGCTATAAGCAATTCTAATAAATTTTCAGATTCTCAGTGTACATGAACTACTGATGGAACCTAGCAGTATTGTTGCAAGAAATGCCATTCAAAACATAGATGGTGCCTATGAAGAAGAACACCTGCCTTCATATTGGTCTTCAACAAATCCAGGATATAGTTGAGAGTAACAGGAAACAGATAGTAGACTTCCTGTCTTTTAATTTTTTTAATATAGTAATAAGAACTGAACTGAATGAAACTATACTCAGAAAATACTAAGGTGGTACATGTTGTCTAATTCATTTCAATCTTTGAACGTCGCTTCCTCCTTTTCTTCCTTCTTCCCTCGATACCAGAGTACACACTGTGCAAAGAGCAGTGAGCGGGGCAGAAAGTGATTTATTTTATCCTAGTGGGTAGTGATGATCTCCATCCAAAAGAAATCAGTTTCAATTAATCAAAGATCCATCTTCTTCCTTCTCCTCCATGGTTCTATTCCTTCCTTCCATCCTCATTCTCTTTCTTTGAGTCCATCTTTTTCACTCTTCCCCACCAAACCCTAATATAGAAATACAACAACAGAACTGCTTCCTTCCAACAGAGGACAAACACCTCCTTTCCCTTGGGAGACGGAAGACAGTGGAGATGCCCATGCCCTTGAATGTGGTGTTTTATGGGATTATCCTGTGGAGGCTGATGGTGATTGCTTTGCTGAGTCTACGTTTTGTCTGACATTTCACCACCATTAGGCAAACATTATTCTTTCTGTTGGTATTTGTTTAGTGAGCTATATACTCAGTGGTGTATGATTTATATAAGTCACCATCTCTTCCTGGTGGCTTAGGCTAAATTATTATCCAGGCATTCCAATTTAGACACACAATAAGGGACAGATTACTAAACCCCAATGTTATACCTCTGCTGAACAAAGCCTTATTCCTTATTCATGGTGTCATGCACAGTATTCACGTTTCTAATGAAAATGTGGGCTGATCCATCAGCTGGAATAGCTTTAGGGCTTTTTGGTATTTCCGATTTTATTCTCAGAGAATGTGTATATATAATATATATATATATATATATATATATATATATATATATATATATATAAATTTAGGGACTGATGTGGTTAGGAATATTTAGATACTATGCCTTGAAAATAAATATATTGCTGTCTTGAACTACCTTCAACGAGGTGACCACACTTGTAGGTTGTCTTGAATGGGACCATTTTCCCTGCTCTAACGCCATAAACATCACCCCACCCCCCTTCCCTCTGAAACGTGTCCTGGGTTGGGAAATGAGTTTTATGGACATCCTGACTTTGAGGCACAGAAGAGTGAGGTTCCATGGAATATTCCCCTGGGAAGCTTTGGAAAACTCTGGGTGGGGTCCTGAGTGCAGGCCCCAAGTTGGTGGTGGGGAGGGGCATGGGAGCCTGGGCTTTTTCCCCCACTGGCCCCCTCAATAGCTGGGATGCCCAGGGAATGAGAATGGATTTCGGAGGTGTATTCATCAAGTGTTGTCAAGAAAGGAGTTCAGGGATCAAATGCATTTTTAAAAGTCTGCATCAAGGATTCAAAGGTTGGTGGGAGGAAAGGGAAACTTTCCTAGAGCTTTTGTCATGCTGGTTGGTGCCTTGGATGAGTTCCTTTGTTCAAGAAAACCCTAGGGTCCTCCTTAGGGTCCTGTGGAAACAGGGTTCAAAGCAACATACCCTAGGGAGTATTGCGAGATGGAATTACAGCTTCCGACTCTGAATGGCACTACCAGGCCATACAGTCCTCCCTCTGAAGTCCGAATACTCAGGAGGGGGGAATAAAGTCGCTGTTACCTGGCCAGGCACCTTGACAGGCCTCGAGTCCTACAGCAGGTGGTGTCAAGCCCTCGGGGGACGACCTGGGCCCAGGGACATAGTGCATTGCCTGAGGTGGGTCCTTATATCCCTGCCCTGCAGAGCCTCTCAGAGACCAGGGAAACCGGCAGACCAAGAAGAGAACTTGCTAGAGCTGCTTGTAAGATTCGTCCACAACCTTGTTTATTTATTTATTTATTTATTTCTGGTAGAAAATTATCATTTTCATTTGAGTGGAATATGGGGAAATTCAGATAACACTTATTGTAGCTGAGAAGGGACCTGCCCACTCTTCTCTAAATGTGGAATAGAAATGCTTAATTTCCACCGGCGTTAAGTACTTCAGGTAGGAGTCATATTTTATCTCAGAAGGAGATGCATTTCTTACCATTTTTGAAAATATAAATATCCGAGTACAGAAAAGCCTAAAAATAAAAATATACATCAAGCTTTTATACCACTTACAGAAATGACTTCAAATATTGAAAAATAAGTTGTCTCCAGGATTACCGAGAGGAGTTGAGAGGAAGAACTCCATGGTAGCTTTTAAGGATTTACAGAAGGAAAAGTACTAGCATTTAAAAAGCTTATTCTATAAAAATGCTGAGTTCCTTCCCAGATCGTTTTTGATACTTATCTACTTAGCCTCCTCTCACTGGGCCAGAAATCGTACAGTGAGCTTTTGATGAACTGTGAACGTGAATTCCGGGATTTTTAAGGTAACAGATCTGTACCACAAAAGCAATTTCTACATAATGAAAAACAGCAGAAAGAATGGAGTACCTGCACCGATGCTTTATTTGGCAAAATCCCCACATGAAAATGAGTCTAATTGTTAAATAAGTATTTCAAGCAATACACAGCTAACTTAAATTTCTGGGAACTTCTTTACATAATGATAAAATTAATGTTTAATTCATATATAAATGATATTAACTAGTGTTTATTTTACATCAAAAAATATATCTCCCTTTCATTCAATACATGAGGCTATTAAAAGGGTCAAATGTCCAGATGCTGTACTAGGGCTCCTTGAAGATGCATTTGTTTGCTGGGCGCTAATGTAGGAAAATTTATGGGAAGGCTCCCGGTATTTGTGCCCAGGAACAGAGAAAGAGCAAAGTAACAGCAACGCATTCATTATTGGGATTTGTCTTCTTAGCTTCCTTCAAGAGATAAGATTACAAACTAAAAGAAAGAAAATATATATATTGGGGCCCCTGGGTGGCTCAGTGGTGGAACATCTGCCTTTGGCCTGGGGCGTGACCCTGGGGTCCCGGGATCAAGTACCGCATCGGGCTCCCTGCATGGAGCCTGCTTCTCCTTCTGCCTGTGCCTCTCTCTCCGTGTCTCTCATGGATAAATAAATAATATTTTTTAAAAAAGAAACTGTATATATTAAATATAAATATTACGTTTCTATAAATGACATATGTACCTAGTATATTTAGCAGTTAAGACCCCTAAGGTGGAGATTGAAAGCCGTCTGAAAGTGTCTGTCATTAGGTGGTTGAGATCAGTCATTTCTATACTTACAGATCAACAGATGAGTCAAGTTTTAAAACAAAAGTGTATGCAGGTAACCAACATCAAGTTGTCCCCTTTAATTTTACGTAAAGGCAGTAAATAGAACAATTAGTGCTAAATATCATCATTTCATCTCAAGTTGTAGGTTTATCTCAAATATGTAAGTAACTATATATATACACACACACACAGATATGCACCTCCTATCTATCTATCATCTATCATCTATCTATTTATCTATCTACTATCATCCCTCTATCAAAAATCAATTGCATCCATTCTGAGTGGTTTGGAAGACGGATTACCCTTTTTAAAACCTTCCGCAAAGAATGGGATGGTTAGTGAGAGTGATGAGGACAGTCTAGATACGCTTCCAGCATCATCCCAGAGCTCCAATTCTAGGTGTTTTGCATCATCCACATGAAACTTTTAAGAGACCGACTTACACCTTCCTCCTCACCGTTACACCGCACAGGCTACGGTGTGAGCTCTGAATACACACTTGGGCATTTCTCGTGATTTCTCCCCGCACAGGAGCTGCGCCAGGTCCCAAGGGCTGGGCCTGCTCAGGTCTGCCCCCAGCCCATGCCCTGCCCCAGCATCATCGGCTCCTCCCGCCGAGGCCGGGCTGGTCCAGGGCTCAGCAGGCGCTGAGAGGCTCGCCGTGGCCAGTGCTCACTCGCTCATCCTGTTCCTACCATCAGCTTTTCCTACATCTTCTGTCGCTGTCACCTGAGCTTTCGGATCAGGACCTTTTACTGTTGTTTAAAGTTGGGGGCTCTACTATTTCCCAGCTTCACTAAAGCAATCTTGATGGTATAAGTGGTATTTGCTTTGGCTCATTACTATTTGGAAATATTGTTTCTCTGTAGTTCTGTGTTGTTGTCTAACCTTCATTGTTTTTCTGTAAAATGTTTTTTTTCTAAATCAAACCTCACTGGCACTCTTCTAGAACTACTCGGATACGTAGGGTGACACCATCTCCACCAGAGTGGACCCTCGTTAATGACTCTGGGACACCTTCTTTCATATTTGCAGCAAAGCCATGAACTGAACCACCAAAATGAAGGGGCTGCATTATTTCCCTGCAGAAATAAACACTCTGCTCTTCCCTGGGAATCCTGTCCTGAACGGCTTGGGGTATGGGGTCACGTAATCGACTCCAACAGAGTGATGTTAATCTGATCTAATATTTCAAACTGTGCTTTGGGGTAAAATATTTACCTCCTAGATGTTGCACTGGTCTAACCTTCTTACAGGAAGTGCTGCTCCATTGGTCTTTACTGGCCCTGGTGTGATGCTTTGTGTAGACCTCCACCACGGGTGGGGTCCCTGCCATCTCCTGGTGCTCAGGGAGGGTATTGTCCACACTGTTTGGGGTTGCTTGGGGACCGTGTTCCTCTGAATGGCTGTTCTATGTTTCCAGAAACACACCTGCAGCTCCAAGTTCACTTTGGCTTCTTCCATCTGCCTTGGAAATCCTGGCTGCAAAGCCATTTCAACCCGAATCCAGCAATTTCGTCTGGCAGGATGCCTAGCTAACATGCCGGCTACCTGCCCTAGGTGCTTGTGCTCATCTCTGAGTTCTTTTCACCCCATGGAGGAGGGAAGTCATGGACAGTTGTTCTCAGGAACCTCCCCTGCCTACACGTGACACGATGGAATGTGAAGTGCTGGAGAGTTAGCCAGCTGGGGATCCGTGACCCCTATTTGGAAAGGGATCAGCAACCCCAGTTAGTCTCAAGTTACTTCATACACATCCATCTTCAGCACTGAAGCACCGATGGGATGGATCAGGGCATACATGGCCATCTGGACCTCCATCTCTTTCTGTCCTTCCTAGTGACCCTGCATTGTGCACCTGCCATTTGGGGAGTGGCTAGAGGCAGGGTTTCTGCGAGGGGTGTGTGGTGTGCTGTGGACAGCCTGGGGAGAATGTTCTACTAGCCCCTGAGGTCTCCTTTTGCTCCCTGCACAAAAGGATGTTTCCAGAGATACCTCCCACCGGTGAATGAGATTGGGGCGGTGAATGAGGCCCTTGGGTATGATCTAACTGCACCCCCCTCTGTCCCTTCTTCATCCTTTACCCTCAAAACCCAAAGGAGCAGATGGAACCCTTTTGCAAAGTCTAAGCAATAATCTTTCACACTTAGGACCAAACCCCATGGTGGGGTGATGATGAACAGAAATAGCATTTCTCCACCTCATTTGAGAAAATCTGTGATTTGCACCCTCTTACCTTGACTTTTGGCATACTAACTGAATTCAGAAAATCCTGCCTTCCATAACAAATTCTGGCTTTAAGCCTACATTTCTTGCTAAAAAAATACAATTTTGAGTTTCAGAAGTTTTATTCATATATGTTTAGTATGTTATCTGAAATACTACTGTCCACCTTCTCCAGGCCCATGACGGAGAGACAGCCATGGGAATATCATGAATGTGACACAGAAATGCCGAAGAGAAAAGGATGCTAATATTCTAAATATAATTCCCTGATACACATGGTATTCAGTAGTAATTCATCAAATATCTTCAGTATAAGCTACTTTTCTGGAAGCTATGTATCAGTTAAAGAGAAGAGATTGATAAGAAAAAAGATGGAAAATATCAAAAGACCAGTTTGTTTTTTAAAGACGCGTAATCAAGAGGCTATAAAGCTGTAACTTCATCAAGCTTGTATTTCATTGCTTGTTGTGCATCTGTTTTGTTTGTTGGTTCTTTGGTTGGTTGGTTTTAGTTTAAACAGACTTAAAAAATAAAATAAACAGACTTGAGGTTGTGGAATTATCCCATCTCCTTTTCCATTATTGTAAGTAAGAGCTCAAGGGACACAACTTTGTGTGTCATTATTTAGATGGAAGATAAGGGATTTGGACGTTATATTGAAACCACTCTAGTGGGGATTGTGTATTGGACACAAGTGTCACTTGAGGGCACCCAGCATATCTGAAGCTCCTCTGTGTGTTGGGGGTTTCATTGAGTCCTGCTCTTCTGGAATAACTACATACCCTGTGTCCCTTGACGCTAGAACACAGCCCTGTGATCCAGGATCTGTGCCTCGAGGTGCAGAATCTGATATGACATTCTCAGGAGCAGGGCACACACAGCATCTGCATCTTCCAGCACTAAGTGTGCTTTTGGAGCCAGAGTTCAGTGCGGGGTGGCAGCGCTGGAGCCTCTGGCTATCATCCTGTGTCTCTTTGATCCCTCTACCTGTGGCATGCTGTTCAAGGAGCTCTCTGTGTGGCCGGCTGTGGTGCTCTTGGGTAGTCTCACAGGCTGGCTTTTGGTCCTCTCCCAAATTCTCAGATGATCAAATTATCAAACTGAGGTTTTTCCACAACTTATGTCTTACTGAACTAGCTGTGCTCTGTTCCCTATGACTGTGAACCAGTGTAACACAGGATGTTGGTAGAAATTCTCATGTCTTAGAATTGCAGTGGGAGTGGAATATTAATAAAAATTATGGGGGCAGCCCCTGTGGCACAGTGGTTTTGTGCCGCCTGCAGCCAGGGGTGTGATCCTAGAGACCAGGGATCGAGTCCCACGTTAGGCTCCCTTAGTGGAACTTGCTTCTCCCTCTGCCTGTGTTTCTGTGCCTCTCTCTGTGTCTCTCATGACTGAATAAATATAAATAAATAAATAAATAAATAAATAAATAAATAAATAAATAAAATTGTGGGCAACCCAGGGCTTCTAAGTAGCATATGTGTATTTAATTTAGGAGATGAATTTGTAAGAGCAAAAATAACAAATAGAACTTTAAGTAATAATAACACATTGTCCGCCTAAGGGAAAGAGCTGAAGAAACTTGCATCAAACTGGACTGGATATAGGAAAACCCTCACATATTCCTTAGACTTCACTGTCTCCTCTTCCATTTCAACACTTTGATACACTAAAACCTTGACACGCAATCCTGTTTCCCAAGAGTCTCATTCTGCCTCCTTCTACAAAGTTTACCAAAAAATTCATACTAGATTTGACTTAATTAAAACAGTGAATAATTGGGCACCTGGATGGCTCAGTTGGTTATGTTTCCAACTCTTGGTTTCAGCTCAGGTCATGATCTCAGCATCCTAAGATGGAGACCAGCAATGGACTCTGCACTGATTGGAGAATCTGCTTAAGATTCTCTCCCTCTGCCCCTCCCTCCATCCCAGGTTCATGTGCATGATCTCCCATAAATAAACAAACAAACAAACAAATAAATAAATAAATAAATAAATAAATAAATAAAATGAATAAATAATAAAATAGTGAGCAAGCCAAAGAAGAAAGTAAAATTAGTCTCCAATACCATCACCCTGAAAAACATATTAACCGCAATCAATAAACATACCTAATTTTTATATATAACCACATCTATATAAAGCTGATGGCATTGAACATCTTATTAACGACTTGCCAGTGTTGGGGCGCCCAGGTGGTGCAGTTGGTTAAGCATCCAGCTCTTGGTTTCTGCTCAGGTTGTGATCTCAGGGTCTTGAGATTGAACCCCAAATCGGGCTCAGTGCTCAGAGGGCAGTTGGCTTGAGATTCTCTCTCCCTCTCCCTCTGTCCCCCTCACTCTCTTTCTCTAAAATAAATAAGTAAATCATAAAAGTAAAATAAAACAAAGACCTATTCATTCTGTTAATGAACACTGCCATGAGTTATCTTTCTAATTCATCATGGTTTATTGCTCAGATAGATCTCCACGTTAACGGCTACATATTGTTCATTTGGATGAGTGTTCTCCAAGTTATCGAGCCAACCCACATTGTTGGGTGTGCAGATTACATCAACACTTCTGTGAATAAACACTGAATAATTATAATTATGGTTTTGAGATTCCTTTTTAGAAATGTTATTGTGGACATTCATTCAGATAGCTTTGTTGAAACAGACACGTCTTGATTAGAAATAAGAAAGAAGGGTATTCTTGAAGAAGAAAGAGATAATTCAGCTGACAGATTCTGAAGGTATGCAGGAGGGAGAAGGGCCGTGTCACACTTGGTCTCAATAACCAGTAAGAAGAAACAGTACTTACAGGTTGATTTTATTCAAGCCTATTATTTTCCTACAACTCTGAACCTCACTCATGGATTACTTAGCAGACACTGTAGTTGTCTACTCAGTGCACATTCTTTCCCTCTTTATTGATAACTAAGGCTTAATTTTGTTTAGGAAAGCAAGAAGTCTGGACAAAATGCACATTTTCCTGATTCATTTACAGCAGAGAGTAGCCCTTTGGCCACATTCTGGCCAACAAAACACAATAGCCAAGAACTCTAAGGACTGGGGCCATGCTTTTGCTTGTCTGGTATAGACACTAGTCTCATTCCTTCTTCCTCCTGCCTTGAGTATGAACATGACATTGGGGCTGGAACTGCATCTTAAATTTTGGGACAATGTGCAGGAGAAGAAAACCTACTTTGTAAAGATTGTTGCCATTAATTCCAGATGAATGTTATGATTAGTTAAATCTGGGAAACATGGCCATTGGGGAGGTTCCTGCACAAATGTCAGAGCATGGATGTAATAGGATCTCAATAAATGATGAATAATTGAATGAAGAATGAATGAACGAATACAATTTTAAATTATGGGTTGATTTGTTTTTCTCTACTTTTGACATTATTTTCAACCTGAAACGTTTGGTAATCAATCTTAAGGAAGAATCAGTGGCATATGGATAGTCTCAAATTTTAAGTTAGAATTATGGGTAGTTTTCATATGGATTTCCTTTGCCTTCAAAACATATCATGCTTTTCAAGTCCATTGAGGAATTGGTATAATGGTAAGGTGCATGGCCATCTTTATTTTGATTTTAATTTTAAAAAAATGAGTGGGAAATATCAGAAAGGGAGACAGAACATGAGAGACTCTTAACTCTGGGAAATGAACTAGAGGTGGTGGAAGGGGAGGTAGGCAGGGGGTGGGGATGACTGGGTAACGGGCACTGAGGGGGGCACTTGATGGGATGAGCACTGGGTGTTATTCTTTATGTTGGCAAATTGAACACCAACAAAAATAAATTTATATAAAAAACAATTCAATAAAATCTTTAAAATATATTAAAAAAAAGAAAAACATAATTTAAAGTTAAAGCAGGCACCCATTTCAAGGAAAGATGATAAAATCACACAATCAAAAAACAATGCCAAGTTTATTTCAGAAGCATTATCTAGGATTTCAGCCTGGTTATCAGGTCTAAGACTTGAATATTCCTTTCAGATTTTGTTCATGATTATCTTTACATTATCTCCAAATAGTCTCATATTAGTGCAAGTTTATGTTGAACTTGCTGAACCGCAGTAATTATTTTGAACAATATTAGAATCATCATAATTATATTCTCTCAGCATGAGTAATCAGTAGGATAGGTTCAGATCATTCTGGGTTATGCAAACTTAAAATTAATTCAGAAAATTGTCATTTGAAGATTTCTGAAGAAATATTTCATCTGAGTGCATGATTTTGAGAATTCTAATCATCTCTAATTACTCTTTTTATTTTATTCTTTGCAATTGTTATGAATTGCTATCTTGAATAGGAGGAGCGTCAATGAATATTTATCAAGTTCTTGTTTATTCTAAGGAATGTAGCTTTATATCCCTATCAAATTTACTGCCTTCCACCCAATCTCTCACTCTCCCTTATGGTAGAGAAATCTTAGCATGATTGCTTAAATTTTACATCACTAATGAGGTGACATTCATTAATGGTAGCATTAAAAAATGTATTGATTGGAATGGCTTCCTGGCTTTCCTAGGCCCAGGATTTAGTGCTTCACAGGAACAGCAAGAAAGGTAGTCCTTTGGCTCATATTTTGGGGACAATTTAATTTGGTTCATACTCAACTTACCAAAAAAAAAAAAAAAAGCTTATAAGATTAACAGCTACTGATCATGTGGCATCGATTCATTTCACCATTCCCATTGTTCCTTCAAAACCATCAGCCAGCTTAGTGAGACACATGCCTGGGTTTGGGTACAAGTGGGTATTTGAGGCTCACCTGGTCCCATTCTGAATTTTATCAGCTTCTGTATATTTTGAGCAGCTAAAAATTTTCTACATGCTAATTTCAGAAACTAGCAGTGTTTATTATTATCTATTATCAGATGCATCTACTTTTTATTTTTTTGAGCTATTAATCCCCTGGACAATATGTTTTACATCACTCAGAGGTGTGAGTTTTGGTCCTATCATTTCCAGCACCTCTGAACATCAGCTGCTGAACAGAAGTACGGCCCAGACACTTGGTTCTACCTCTGGGTCTGGGTCAGCGAGTGGCATGGACTTGGCCAAGTCTGTCTTGTGCTCTGACGCTTAGACCCCTCATCTGCAAAGAGGATTGGACTAGATGTTCTCTGAGACCTGACCTGAGACCAGAGCAGTTCGGTGATCTAGCTCAGGATAATGTTACTTTTTTTTTTTTTTATAACGTTACTTTTTAACAAGATGCCTGGAATAATGAAAGTGGAAATCACGGAAGCAATGAAAGTGCCCCCAGGAAGCTAGGAAGCACTCACACCTGTAAGTTGAGAATAATATGCAATTGAATTTTTTGAGTTTTTTGCTTTTTAATTTTTTCTCATTCAATATGCAGCCCCGTTGGCAAAGACTTCATCCAAGGGCCAATTTTCATAAAATTCACATAGATGTTGAATTTTCATTTTATCAAATCCAATGATATTTTGTTTAATTTGCTAGTAGTAAAGGATTTCAGGTGGAAATCCTCAAACCAAACAAAGAACTGATTTGGTATAACCAAAAGGATAAAAGTTTTACTAATCATACAATGTGTGTTAATATTCTAAAAATAATTTTTAACATTATAAATATATAAATGGCAGCTGTATCGATTCAAGGATAATCACATTTCTCACCCGAACAAAACTCCTAATAAACATTCCAATGAGGTTGCAAGACAGTTAACACAAGCAGGAATTCAAATTATCATGAGTTAAGAAAATGTATTAAGATTGGGCACCTGGGGGCTCAGCGGTTGAGATTCTGCTTTCAGTTCAGGGCATGATCCCAAGGTCCTGGGATCGAGTCCTGCATCGGGCTCCCTGCATGGAGCCTGCTTCTCCCTCTGCCTGTGTCTCTGCCTCTCTCTCTGTGTCTCTCATGAATAAATAAATAAAATCTTGAGAAAGGAAAAGAAAATATAATAAGTCAATAGAGACTCTTTCTGCAGAGAATAAGAGCACAAATTTCCATACATATATTTCAAGATTTTATTCAATTTATTTTTTAAAGGATTTACCCATTTCCTCCACCTCCCACCCCTTGCTTCTTCTGTTCTATTATTTTGTTTTGTTTTGTTTACTGCGTTACAGCTGATAGACAACCTCAGATTCCTTTCAGGCATGCAGCACAGTGAATCAGCAACTCTGTGTGTTACATTTGCACGAAGTCTTGATGCAAGTGAAGATGTGGGCTAAGCAGGTACGTGAGAGAAGAGCTTTTCACATAGAGCAAATCTTTGGGAGGAAGGTCCAAGGCTGCATGTTGGAGGACAAGCCAGCTGGCCTGCGTGGCAGGAGAGGGCCTCTAAGACTTTAGGTATTTACATGCACACGGTGAAGATATGAGGTTCTTAAGCTCCTGGAAGCTTTACTTCAAGCAGCAAGGAGAAACATTGAGCAGTTAAGAGCTTCAAGTGTGCAAGTGCTCTAGAGACACGCAGGACAAAGACAGCATCTAGCGATGGCCTGGTGTCGTCTGAGTTCAGGAAACATCCCCCAGATTTCAGCCGTATTTAGCCTGAGACCTTAAGGATGAATAGAATTAGCAGAAGAGGGGCCTGCGGTGGTGGGATGGCATCGGCCAGGCAAAGGGAACAGCAGGAGACGTATGGGATGGAAGGAGCCTTTCCCACCCACGACACTAAGATGTGTTCAATGCCGGCAGGAGAGACACTGGAGAGAAGGTTTGTGTCTAAAATTCTGCTCTAAGAAATGCATCAGCCACTAACGCGGCGCCTGGGGAAACCATTGCTCACCACCACCTGCCACGTCCTCCAGAAAACCTCCTCCGGCCACACGTGGCCCGAATAAATTTTCTGCCTATTCAAACAGCAGAAAAAATGTGCAAGTAAAGAGAAGGTAGTGATTTCTGTTTGTTAATGATTCCATTTATCTGCTTGAGGTGGAAAACTGTGCCTGCTTGAGCTCATGCTCGTTGGTGACCAAGATCCTGCTTCTCTGCACAATCTGCTCTTGGGTTGGAAACCACAAGTCCCATCTCCCCATGTCTTCCACCTGCCAACTGTTCATTTTCCTTCCCTTTATTTTGTAAATCCTTACTTCGTAAAACATTTTATCTGTGGAGTCATTTCTTCCTGACTTGTTAGACTGTCATAAATGCAGAAAACCTGAAAAATAAAGGAAAACAGGATAAGAGAAATAAGACACCAAAGAGAAATACATGTTACATCTTCGTAACATGTTAGAGCGTGCTACAATCTTAATGTAAAGCACACGAATGGATAAACGGACACCCTCACACGGGCACCTGGGTGGCTCAGTGGGTAAGGCGTCTCCCTTCTGCTCAGGTCATGATCTCAGGGTTCTGGGATCAAGCCCCACATTGGGCTTCCTGCTCAGCGAGTAGTCTGCTTCTCCCTCTCCTCCCCACTCCTGCGATCTCTGTCTCTCTGTCTCTCTCTCAAATAAATAAATATTTTTAAAAATAAATTTAATTAATTAAATTAAAAAAGAAGACCTTGAGAGAGTTGATTAAACATTTAAATTAAGAATTCAAAAAGAAGAAAATAAACCAATGCACTCAGGGAAGATTCTTTTCTATTACTAAAGCAAAGAATAAATATCATTTCTCTTTTAGAAGACAAAGACTTTAATAAAGGATAAGAAAACTAAGCACGGTTATTTTTAATAAAACATGTATGAGAACACACATAGACACAAATGTTATGTAAATCAAGGGAGTGAGAAGTTCAAAATCCAATGAGATAAACTGGATAGGAAATTTTTGCCAAAGGGATTATCAGGCATGGGTACAAAGTTGCATATGTGAGATATTTATCACAGTCCTTTCATGATCAGCAAGAATTAGGAATATCCTAAGTGTCCAAAAAAAAAAAAAAAAGGTCTGCATTGGTTTAAAACAGCATAACATCTTGGGGCACCTGCGTATCTCAAGTGGGTTGAGCATCCGACTCTTGATTTGGCTCAGGTCATGACCTTAGGGTCATGGTTGGAGCCCCACATCGGGCTCTGTGCGTAGTGTGTAGTCTGCTTCTCCCTCTCTTTCTGCCCCTCCCTCTGCTTTCTATCAAATAATAAATAAATAAATAAATAAATAAATAAATAAATAAAAATAAATAAATAAATAAATACTTCTACAATTTTTTTTAGAAATCAAACAATGTAAATTCTTGAGAAGAAATGTTCAGAAGACATTTGAAAGTTTAGCTTCAAAAGTAGCTAAGAATGTTTTAAGTGGTTTACCACACTATTGATAAATGATTCTAAATAATATTTAAAAATTATCGTTTCAATATGGACCTTCATACTTATTATATCATTATTAAATGCTAAATATTATTCTTGAGTAAAATATTGAGAATTTTACTTAGTATCTATTTACTTACAGTATTAAGTTCTAATGCTAAGGTAAGTATTTTTCTAAAAGACACCAGAAATAGATATTCCAGATTGTCACTCATCTTTTGATAGTTGAATAATTTATTGTGTGTGGTTTCTTATGTTGTTTTTCTTTAGGAAGTGTCTCAGAAATTTCTTCTGCAGAACTTGATATTATATAATCACCTTTACTAAGTGATAAGAGCTGAAGGCAATAATTTAATTTGTGCATAAATCATAGTCTGTGGGGTTCTCTTCAGATGGTTCGCCTATTACCCCACAACTGTTGAATCACCTCCTCCTTTCCATGGTAATTGGAGATGTCACCTTTGGCATATACTACCCTGCATATTCTTGTGCTTTTTTTTCCATTCAGCTTGTAGACTCGTCCCTAAGGGCTGCTTCAACAGTTCACTGTATGTTCGTGGGGTAGGAAAGTCCCTCGTGTCCTGCTCACATCTTCCTTTTTCTACGGCATCTATCCTTCCAGTTGTGCTTCAGAGTATTTTTTAAAAATATATAAAGCATTCTGAAGAAGTGACATCAACAAAACATCAGAAGAGGGAACTTCAAGTGCCTGTCCCCAAAAGAAACATTAAAAGACAAGCAGAAACTTCCAGAACCAAGGTTGTCAGACCCTGGAAAACAGAGTGTTACAAACTCTGAGTCAAGACAAAGTCAAGGGGCATCTGAGTGACTCTGTGGTTGAGCATCTGCCTTTGGCTCAGGGTGTGACTCCAGGGTCCTGTGATCGAGTCCTACATCAGGCTCCCTGCAGGGAGCCTCTTCTCCCTCTGCCTGTGTCTCTGCCTCTCTCTCTGTGTCTCTCATGAATAAATAAAAGTTTTTTTTTTTTAAAAAGACAAAGTCAAGTTAAAAATGGTAGAAAGCATCTTGGTGATTTGAATCTGGGCCCCTCTCACTTCCTCCCAGCTCAGTGGAGGTTCTGAGGTTCACTGTCCATGTCATTTGTGTGGGGCCTGGCCCCGTCCCCAGGAAAGCAGAGCAGACCTTATTTGCAAACCATGTCTGTTCTAACTCATCTGGTCTCCCAAAGGACTTGAGACAGATGCTTTCCTCGTGTTTTTCTAACTTGGACCTCACCCAGGGCCAAAAGCTGTGAGTTGTGAAAACATGTACGGTGCCCAGGATAAACCCTTGTGTGTTGGGTCAAATAATTTCTGAAAAGTGCCAGGACCACTTGCTGGAGAAAAGGGGAGTCTTTTCAACAAATAGTGGTGATAAAACTGGATTTCCACACACAAAATAAGGAGGTTAGATCCTGACTCACATCATGGACAAAAGTTAAAATAAATCAAAGAGCTAAACGTAAGAGTGAAAACTATAGAAGTCTTAGAAGAAAATAGAGGTAAATCTTCATGAAATTGGATTGATAAATTAATATAGGTATATATTCATATTGTCCCTAAGGGTTATTTGCATTGTCTATGTGTGTATGTCTATCTATATATCTATATATTAATGTAAATATTAATGTATTTTAATATATACACACATATCCTAAATGCCAAAAGAATGAATAAAAAAAATTGAAAATACATAAATTGCACTCAATCTGTCAGCTTAAATGGTCATGTGGCCTCTCTGAGGATATCTGTGTTTGGGGAGTTCTTTGGACCAGTGGTAGATGTTATGTGAGGAAGGAGAAAGTAAGTGATGGGTTAAACCATTGAGATTTGGGATTTTTGTTAAGGCATGTAACCTTTTTACCCTACTGAAGCCGTGACTCCAAATTACTTATTTTTTTAAAGATTTATTTATTTACTTATTTGACAGAGAGAGAGAGAGCACCAGCAAAGGAGCAGAGGGAGAGGGAAAAGCAGACTCCCCGTTGATCAGGGAAGCCTACTTGGGACTTGATCCCAGGACCCTGAGATCATGACCTGAGCTGAAGGCAGACGCCTAACCGATGAGCCACCCAGACACCCCCGTGGCTCCAAATTCTTAACAACACGGGCCTATTTATCTTTATCTGCAGTAGTTTCTAAAATCCACCATTTACATTTAGGTTTTTAATATATTGGAATTATAATTTTTGACTAATTTTTCCCTAATAGAAGAACTATTGTTCTTGAACTGAACTGTCCTTCATTTCCCAGCATCCACAGTGCCCTGTCTGCTAAATGTGAAACTCCTCTTCCAGGTCAGCAGAGTTTCATGACCTCTGAGCTACTCCTTCTCCATATAAACTTATGAATCTAATGATCAATATTCTCAGGAATACTAAAATCAAGTCAGTTGTGAGGAATGTGGTATTTTGTTGAATTACACAACAATGTAGGGATAATACCTTTACAGTGTTCAGTAACTACAGTGTTCAGTTCAGTAGCTCAACCACGATATATCTTTTTCTAGGGCACTACAAGGAAATCTAGTGTAACGTGAACGAAGTGGTAATAGCTGGTGTTTTTGTCATATTTCTGGCATTTAAACACCCCACTTTTATCATCTCACCTTTGAAAATGATTTTCGCTGAGATTTTCATTTTGGGGACATCTGTCTTATAAAGGTAAAAGGAATTCATTCTCTTACTTGTTCCAAAATAGACTTCTAAGACTTTGGATATTGAATTGAATGGATATGTGTTTCTGCATACATTGAGATGAAAAGGTGTTTCAGTCCTTTCATCAGTGAGAGTGATAAGTGGCCGCACATGCGTGCTCATGTTCCATCAGCCACGTATTCCTGGAATAAGCCTACATGGCCATGTCGTGTTTTCTAAGAGAAACATTGTGGATTTGAACAAAAAGAGAGGGTGTTTGCTCGGGGTATCCTACAGGAGCCGCATCAGAATACCCCTAAAGCACGTTTCTTGCATCGATAAGGCATATTTTTCACCATAAGGCTTTTCCAACCTAAAAGTCAAGACAGTTTGTGTGGCAGGTGACGTTCAGACAGACAGCACCGTAGTCCAGTGAGCACGCTGATGGAGAGAGGAGTTAGCCCGGTCTATGGGATGGTTTAGGAGACAGAAAATTCTCCCCTCCAGTGATGCCACTCACTCAATATTGAGATTTCAATATTGCCAAACAGAAATTTCTTCAACCATTAGGTCCTACACGTTCTGCACTTGGGTGTCAGTGAGACTCTCCTGTACCCTGGCTGGGAACTGTCCACACACATAGCTTTCCTCTCTGCAGCGGATCCCTCCTGGGATGCCACGTCAGCCTCCCTGCTCGGCCTACGCTACTTGAAATTTTGCTGGCAACTCTACTTACGTAACTTGAGCTTTTCTGGACTTCTCTCTCATTTTCCCATCTCCCTCTGCTAGCTTGGGGCAGGTTTTGGGGGCATACACTGTCATCTCTGAAACCCCAGACATCAGGGTGGTGCCAGGGAAGGGGAGCCTATAGACCAGGGCTTTGGGGGACACTGGAGGGCCTCCGAGCCGCGTGACCGGTGCATCACCAGACGAGCTCTCCCATTTTCTCAAGTGACCTGGTGTCCAATGACTTGCTGGCCCAGTGACTGGTTCTGGAATCTGCCCTGGGGACAGAAAATCAGCAGGAACTGGGTGGTGGGAGTAGAATGAAGCACTACAGAAGGCTCTATCACTGAATTAACTCCGATTATGAAATTAATATTAAAAAAATTGATAATATTAATAAAATTTCATATTATTTGAAAAACGCATCTAATAAATGAAATTTTGTTATGGTATCCAAAGATAACGTTGAATAATAATAAAGTCAAATAGGGTATATTCTCAATTCAATAATACTCTAGTTATAATGATTTACGGAAGTCATTATTTTGAGTAAAACTGCTTATTAAGTGGTACATTTTTATTTCCAAATAGACTGGCTCATATCTATATGTTTAACTAGCTTCCTGGTCCCATCGCCGGTGCTGTGTCAGGGCTTCTGTGTAAAACAGTTTGTCTGACTAATTAAAATGTGATTTCCAAGCCTATTTGTTATTACTTCTATTATCTTCTTGTAAGGCTCTGAAATAGCATGTTTATGGCTGCCTGCAAACTCATCTAATTTAATATTTGCCTAGTAACCTAAATGTCCCCATTTAACAGCAGCTGCCCTTGGAATACAGATTTTTTTTTTCCACAAGGCAAGCTAAATTTTAACTAATTGTCACTGCGATATTCCATTCTGACTGGGTACATGAGCCTTTTCGATGGTGAAATTGGAATTGTTAAATGCAAGCGGTTATTAATTTGTCCTCAGTACAAAGGATGCAATTATTCATCTAAAAATAAAGCTCTTAGGGTCGGGAGAGAAGCAACGAATGGAACAAGTCCTCATAATTTAATATTCTTCGTTTTGATTTTCTTAGCAGATCTTCTGAATGACATTTAGAGGCCAGAACTGAAATTATTAGCCAGCATGACCAAGCAATTCAAGGGACCGTAATGACTCCTACAAAAATTATGAAATGAAACCAAATGATTACAACATTTTCATAGTAATTGTCCTTTTCCATCTCAGAAACCTGGAGGAGGCCTGCAGGGGCCGGCAGGTGCTCCGGGGCCGGTGGCCGCCAGAGCCTGACCTCCGCCGGGGGGCAGCACAGGACCTGGGGTCTGCTTTTCCATTGGGGACCCCGGGCCATGCTGCCCCCCTGAATCCCACACCGCCAGGGGCCAGGATGGATGCAAAGTTATCACGGAGTTTAATTCACTGGCTTTGAATGCGGTTTAGACAGAAGAACTCAGGTGATCCGAGGGCCTTCGGTCCGTAGGAAGCTTGGGATTAATGTAACCGGTTATTCCGCAGAGAGAAGGACACAGAGACCTCACGAAGCCTCAAAATGCACAAGGGATTGGCGTAGCTTTATAAAAAATACATCAAAAGGACTCCTTGACTGTCAACTTGGGTACTTGGCTTTGCGTCCATGTGGCTGGTCCCTCGCCACCTGCAGGCTGGCGGGCTCCTTACCAGGTGGACCGGGCCGTGGGGCGTGGAGGCCTGTGTCTGCGGGGCCCACTCCAGCCCACGGGCGTTACGTCGATCCGCAGAGGCCTGACCCCGAAGTCCCTCGGGGGGGTTCTGGAGAGTATTTCCCCACCTATATTACATCGTAGACTCTTGAGGTGGTTTCACGCGACCCTAGAGCCAGAGTGGGGGACAGCATGGCAGGGGCAGGCTGGGCTGGGGGTACAGTCTCCGCAGGACCAGGACTCACCCCTGTTCCCAGCAGCTGGGGGAGAAACGATCGAGGGCCGCTCCGCTGTCTGGTCAGGTTTCCCTTACCTGGAGAAGCCCCTGCACCCCCGCCATTGGGCCGTGCTGGAGTCCTGGGCTCTCAGACAGCCCAACACGAGTCTGTAGTCCCCCCCACATCAGGGTCACAGGGCCACCCCCCCACTGGCACCGCCCCCCCTCCCCGATCTACCTGCTGTCAGTCGCTGCTTCCCTGCCGTGAAGATCCTGCAAAACTAAAATATGTGCCGTCTGGCTCTTTGGATGAGACCTGTGCCGACCTCTGTTCTAGCGGACGCTTCCATGGCTCTTCCTCTTCCCAGAAACTTCCAGTAGGTCTTTCCCATTGTCACTCTCAGTTGATCAAGCTGTTTCTGTGCTCTATTAAAAATAAATAAATAAATAAATAAATAAATAAATAAATAAATAAATAAATAAAATACTCTCCGTTTCCAGACATCGAACTCCCTCTGCCCACGTGACGTCTCCCGTGCAGTTGCTGAGGCTGGTGCATCTCCCACGGCATCTCCCGCGGCGTCTCCCATGGCGTGGATGGCCCCTTCTTGCTGGGCCCTCACCTGGGGGAAGGGACAAGGGGCTCTCTGGGGTCTCTTTCACAGGGACACTGTAGGACCTCATCACCTTCCAAAGGGCCCTCATCCTGACACCATGACCTTGGAGGTCAAGTGTCAACACGGGAATTTGGAGGAGCCACAACCATTCAGCACGTACCACGTATCACATAGGTCCTTTGGGCTCCTGTCTCATAAGCTCCTGCTCCCCATCAAACAAGCGCCTCTCCTGGTTCCAGTGCGAGTGGTGTTCTGCGCTTAATTGTTGGGGCCAGAACCTACACATGTTATTCATCCTTTCCCTATGCTCATGTGCAATCTTCCAGCAAATCCTCTATCTTTAAACTGTATCCAGAACCCCACAGTTTCACAGCACCTCCACCTGCACCACCTTGCATGAAGTCACCAGCACCTCCTCAGCTGCAATCCCAGTTCTTCCCGCTTCTGCATCCTCTACTCTATGGTCTGCTCCACTCACAGCAGGTGACTGACTAACCACGTAGAGCACGTTGTCCAGGTTAGGTCCCTGCTCGACTGCCTGCAGTGGCTTCCCATGCCACTCAGGAAAGAAGTCAGTGTGTAAAATGATCTCGAAGCCTTATAATTCTGGCCACACCGACCATTGCCTGCCTCACAAGCATACTCACCCCCTTCCCCTTTGCTGGTCTTCAAATACACCAGGCATGCTGCTGTCCCAGGGCCTTCGTCCACGCGGCTCCCGATGCCTGACCTCTCTCGCCCTGATTTTCACATGCTTTGCTTCTTCTGGTGCTTCATATCTGTTAAAATGACACTTCTCAGTGTGTCACTCCTGGCCATTCTGCTAAAAATACAACGCCTCCAACTGACACTTCTATCTCATTCTCTCCTTACTGAAGCCCTGGATTTTTATCTGGCCCATACCAAGCACTACATGGATTTTGTTGAGAGCACGAATAATGCTCTGCTGTTGCAGTTTGGACCTTCCTGCCTACATGGTTTCATGCACTTTCCTCTCTTTCTGTCTCTCTCTCTCTCTCTCTCTCTGTCAGCACCTGTCACTGTCCTTATGACATCGAAGGAGTACTCAGAACGGCATAGGGCATCGCACCAGTTGAAGCGCCATGTGCATTCCCAGCATGTTGCCTTGTTCTCCAACAGGTCTTGACCCTCATTGTCTGCGCTCGGCCTTTGAGCCTCTTCTGGCACAGAACCCAGGCCCCGTCACCCTGAATAGCACTGAGAACATGCATCTGTCCCCACGCGACCTTTATCCTCTCCGTGCCTCCCTGCAACCTTAGTCCTCTATGCATTCAGCAACTATTTGTTAAACATGTTCCATGTGTTGCTAATCACAAGGGATGTAATAGTGAGCAAAACAGGCAACAGGCCTGAACTCACAGAGCACGAATGTCAGTCCAGGAAGCAGGGATTAAGCACAGAATACCACCAGGTACAATTGCACACCGTCCTGGTGTAGTAAACTCAAGTTACAGGGCGGAAGCAACCCCAGCTTGTTTCAGGAGTGTGAGAAAGGACCTCCCCGAGGAAGAGACACTTAGATGATATGCCAAGGATGAAGAGAAGTAGTAATAAGCTGGGGATCCCTGAGTGGCGCAGCAGTTTAGCACCTGCCTTTGGTCCAGGGTGCGATCCTGGAGTCCCGGGATCGAGTCCCACGTCGGGCTCCCTGCATGGAGCCTGATTCTCCCTCTGACTGTGTCTCTGCCTCTCTCTCTCTCTATGTCTATCATAAATAAATAAATAAATAAATAAATAAATAAATAAATAAATCAATCTTAAAAAAAAAAAAAGAAGTAGTAAATAAACTGAAAGATTGGAGACGGGGAAGGTGTGATTGCCCTGAGAGGACGAGGAGCCAGGACTCCTAAAGACAGTGGTTTCCAAGCACAGCCAGTAAAAGTGAGCGAGAAGCATCCATGGGTTATTCTGGCAAAAGAGTTTATGTAAGCAATGCCCTCGGGGGGGTTGGTCTTGGCGCAGGAGGAGGGGCACTGCTGAATGGGAGGGGGCAGCAGCAGGGCCCACAAACCTTTTATTCTCTTTCTTCTGAATGACGTGGAATCATGTGTCATTGTTGTGTGCACACTACCAGGAGTGTGAATCCTCTTGTAAAGTGATTCTGACTCTGGGGATTTTATGTCTCCAGCACAAAAAGGGGGCGGCCCTGGAGACTGGTATGTTTAGTCTCAGGTGCCAAGAAATGTCCTGTTTGGAAACTCCAAATACCCTTGAGCCTGGAACAAAAGAGAGGAAGTGGGGCTAGCGGGCGCTGGCGGGGGGTGCACCATTGAGTTCAACTGGAGACGTGGGCCTTTGTCTGGGGCACCCGGTGGGTTGAGTGTCAAGAACAATTATGAGCTGCTTCTGTAAATGAGTGTGGAGAGAGCAAGTGAGCTGGGGAGTCGATGGTATTTTCTTTCTCTGGCTCTGTTTTCTGTGGAGCCAGTTGGCATGGGACGTCCTTTAGCTCTGGTATACTTTACACAGCACCGTTTGTCACCTACTATGTACAAAGAAGTGAGATTGTGTTCTCAGGCATTTTCATTGGCTGTGTTTTTTTTTTTTTTTTTTTTTTTTTTGCATTTAGAAAGTTAGTTAACTTTAATTACAGATTCCTTTTCCAAATTCTTCTCACTGGCTCTATCTAATAAGTGGTGAAGGCATTTTAGATGTCATGCTCTGATCATTTTGGCAGGTAAACTGGATCCTAGGTAACACAAATTATCCAAACTTAGTGATAATCCAAACTTAGATGGTGATATAATGGCACTAAGGGATTATTTTAGAAAAAACTTAAGATATCTTTGTGGTTGGTGATCCCTGGGTGGCTCGGCTGTTTAGCACCTGCCTTCGGCCCAGGGCAAGATCCTGGAGTCCTGGGATCGAGTCCCACGTTGGGCTCCCTGCATGGAGCCTGCTTCTCTCTCTGCCTGTGTCTTTGCCTCTGTGTGTGTGTGTGCGTCTCATGAATAAATAAATAAAATCTTTTTAAAAAAGATATCTTTGTGGCTAGAAAACCAATGGATAACACTGAGTCTGTGCCAACCACCGCTGTGGTGTGAGAGTCACTGTTATTTTGAACAATCACTTATTACCTATTTTTAAATTACTTAGATAGACATTGCAATTCTTTTTTTTAAGATTTTATTTATTTATTCATGAGAGACACGGAGAGAGAGAGAGAGACAGAGACACAGGCAGAGGGAGAAGCAGGCTCTATGCAGGGAGCCCGACGTGGGACTCGATCCAGGGTCTCCAGGATCATGCCCTGGACCGAAGGTGACGCTAAACCACTGAGCCACCCGGGCTGCCTGACATTACAATTCTAATCAACAGATTTCTCTGGAAGATATTCAGTGAGTGGATGTTTAATGCAAATGTCCTTTGGGTTGTAGAAAAGACAGTTTTACATGCAGGTAAAGGCAAAAGCATAGTTACAGGTGGGTGATTACCTTGATTTTGAGACAGGCAGTGAAGGTAGAAAGAAAAGGTAGATGTGCCTCATACTGCAGAGAAAGCATTGATAGCAAAGAGTTCATGACTGGATTTGGGGCATCAAAGAGCGTAAAGTCATGGGTTACCTCAGAGTTGAAACCTGATAACTAACAGTCTGATGATAGAAATGAGGAAAAATTGGTGAAAAGCTTCATTGGAAGACATAAAGATGAGATTAATATTAGATATATTGAATTTTCTTTGTTCAGGGAAGGAATCATTTATCAAAGCCCAAATCTCGTTGATTGTAATTTAAGAAAATCAAACCGGTGTAGATCTCGCCCTCTTCCTCTTTCTGTCAATAAATGTTGGAATGAAGATAACCGATTCTTTGCAAAATAACTGAGGTGTCATGATGTCCTCTAATAAATAAATCATTCCATTGTTCCAAATGCATCGTGGAGAGATGTGTGAGATAAAGGCGCTCGCGTGAAATCGGCTTTCAATGAGACAAGGTGCTTTATTGTGAGATCTCTCCTGCTTACCTTACTCCACTGAGAGGACTTAGCACATCAAGGTGGCAGGCTTCCTCCTCTCACATTTTGAGAGAGAGGTACCTCGACACACGGTTAAATCTGCTGCTCTGGGAATAAAGTGAACCATTGCAACATGAAACACGTTCAGGAAAAATGCGATGGGAGGAGTTACCGATGAACCCGCAGCGGTAATTAATGGAACACTTATGCCCATTGTAGTTACGAGGTTGGCCTAAGTCCAGTAGGACAAGGAAGTCAAGTCTCCTAATTAGCTATGATTAAAGAGCAGATAGAAAGTTAAAATACACCAGGACACACGGTAAAAGATGAACCATACTCAGAAAATTTTGAAAATGGCTGACGTTAGGTCTAAATACCTTTCTCTAGATTTTAAGGTTGTTCGGGCACATAGACCGTACATTATCATAGAGGACGGTAATTAAACATCTACTCTGCTTGTCCTTTAGTATTTCACATCTGGTGTCATCTGATATTGGGACACACACAGAGAATAAACCATCTCCAACCAAATTTATGAATGAATGTGTGCTCTGAGCCACATTAGTGATATGATGTGTAAACACCCACCTGTAGGTTTTACTGCAACAAAGCTCTGTATACGACATTACGTCATATTTTCACATCATTTCAGGTATGTGACATTTGTGAGTCTGAGGTACTTAAAGTCCAGAGATTGTTGCATCAGTGATATATCATCGAATGCAATCTCATAAAGCTGAACTTAAACCATCTCCAGGTACTGAGATGACACAAGTATCATCCCATTTAATATTATAATACATAAAACACATTTATTTGAGAGCCATAAATGTTATAACTTAAGACATTAATAATTATTTTTATTGACTCAATAATAATTAAACGCAGATGTTTCTGTTTATTATGGTCTTCATATATCATATGACCATTAATTTCAGACAAGAATGTGGAATTTGGATGTTTGTTAGCCAAGTTGAAAGCTGGTGGTCCCTCTGTAAGCTCACACTCAGGGGCTTTCTTTTCTGAAGGGAGAGAGAATGTTTTGTCAAGGAAAAGCAATGGAGGAGGAATGTCTGGGGGAAGGCCTGGAGAGCGCAGAGCTAAGGACAAGAGCCTTCCAGTTAGTTTGCGAAGTGTATATATGGATAGTGTGAACCAGATACATTTTTAAAAGTCCGACATGCTCCCCCCCCAAAAAAGCATTTATATTTTAAGTGTTTTCAAGATGGATGTCAATTATTTGTGTAAACACAGAAGCCAAAAGTGATACGAGATGAAATCTTTCTAAGATTGGATTATAATAATAATTGTTGTGATTATTGTTAAATGTGATGATTATTACATTTGTCTGTATCTATCAGATAGTTGTCTGAGATTTGATTGGGGTTGTGCTGAATCCATAGACTTCTATAAGCTCAAATTAAGATCCCGGCTCCATTCTGTTAGCCCGCAGATCCACTTGTCCACAAGTTCCATGGAGTGTAGACAGTAGTCTAGAGATGAAGCCTACTCTGGAGTCAGGTCTTGGACAGATGGAGACCAGAGAGGCAAGACCAAGACAAGGGATCTTCCGGGAAGACGGGGTGATAAGAAAGGACAGATGAAAAAGCTTCTGTTCAGGCGCCTTCAGGGCCCACCATCAGCTATAATCCACCTGGTGTGGTGTTACTCAACACAGCAGCCAGCCCACCTGAGCCCCCCTACTTCCAAGCCTAGCCCACCATTGCCCTGCTCCAAAGGACTTGACAGCGCTCATGTCAGAACCTAGGGCCCTCCCGCCTACCTTAAACGTGGCCTACACAAAGCCCTGCCGCGGAGAATTTCAGAACCCTGGCTCCAAGAGCAAGTCCTCATCACACTCTGGAGCCAAAGGGAGGAACCAAGGCAGGCGTTTCTAAGACGACTACCCCGGAAGAGATCCACATGTGTTCATCATGACCCTCCCGGCACGAGGAAATGCCGAACATGCTAGCATGGGTGGGAACACAAGACCCCCATCCCCAAAGACTTGACCTCTGCATTTCTGGTGGTTCAAAGTTTTAAAAACCAACCTTGATGACTGTGGAGCGCATAGACCACGGCGACCACAGCCACAGGATTACCAGTTAAGCTTTATGATCTGACCAGCTGTTTGCAAGAGCAAAGTCACGTCAAGGTACCAAATTCCTCTGAGGGCAAGTACACCTGCTCCCATCTCAAATAGGACAGTGGGGTTTAAAGAAGGTAAGTCACATTTCAAATTGACAGGTCTAAGAGCTGAAACTATTTCTCTCCTGATTTCCCACGTTGTTAGCTAACACAAAGCACTGTCTACCCCAGGAAAGTGACTTATCATCATTTTCAGTTTTCTCCTATGACAAAAAAAATTTCATTTCTCACAAAAAAATGATTTTATTTCCCCCTAAAACTATGAAGGCAAAAAATATTTCATAGATTCTGGTTCCTTTCTCATCTCTTCTGTCTTCTAGCACAAGGCTTCTCTCTCTTCTCTTCGCTCACCTCTCACTTGGACTTAGTAGAGTTAAGGACCCTCAGGATCGATTGCTTTTGTAATGGGAAAAATTAAAACCCAGTATTGGAAGCCACAGGCTATGGGAGGGTGAAAGTAGCTCCTCCCCATATTGCACTGTTCACCCTTCATCAAGCACCACCCCCCTTCCCCCGGGCCTGATACTGTTCTTGGGTCTGGTGTGAGTTCCACGTACCAACAAGGAGGACACACAGAGCACTGTACGGGGGAGAAAGTGGAGGACAAACTCAATATTCAGAACCCACTCAGATACCGATTCATTGAAAACAAGAATTAAAAAAAAAAAACCTATATATATTCAAGACAATTAAAACATTTGAATATGGACAAGTTATTAATGACCTGATGGATTCTTTTTTTAAAGTCCTCTTCGGTATGATTATAGGGCTGTCCTACAACCTGACATGTACATGTCTCCTTTCCATTTAGAAACATGGAATGAAGTATCTGGAGATTAAATGACATGTTGCCAAAATTTTATCTTAAGCACTCCCACAATCAGGGGAGAAAAGGACAGAGAGGAAGGGAGGTGGGCAGGAAGGGAGAATGAGAGAGGCATGAGATCCCACCTACAGACGAGGTTGGGGAACGTGGGCACGGGATGACCTACACGTAGGGCTTCATTCTACTTGTGCTGCTGCGTCTGGGTCTGTCTGATGTAATACGAAATTAAAACAAGAAACAGTTTATGGCATAAAATGAGACCTGATGGTTTGCTTTGAGAGTCATTACGAGCAAACACCACTGACTTCCCACTCGGCTCTGAGCTGGGGCCCTGCGTGTCCTGTGGGGAGGACGGTTGCACTGAAACGGGCAGGTACGTGCCAACGAGCAGTGCACGTCTCCCAGGACGGGTGAGTCAGCGCACCCCAACGGTGTGTCTCTGGCCTCCCTTTTGGTTCCCAAGTTGAGCATGATTAATGCAAAACAATTCAGGACGTTCTGAGCCCTACCCTTCCTTTGGCATGATTTAGATGTAAAGCAGAGATGACTATTTCACAATCCACTGATAAATTTTTTCTAAGACCAAAAAGATGCTAGCCTGAATATGAGATTTGTCTCATTCTAGACTCTGAAGCTGCTCTATTTGTCTGTCTGTCTGGAAAAGAAGTAAGACTCCAGAGGAAGCTATCAATTAATAGGCCACACAAAGTTCTCTTTTAGGGAAGACGTTTTCATTTCCAGTCCAGCCGCCCGCCGATCTCACCAGACTGTTGCCTGAGGACTGTGTCTGATGAGAGGTGTGTCAGCGAGATGGAAGTGCTGCTGCCAACGTATTTCCCAAAGTCACGATGCACGATTCATAGCAGCTCATGAGGTGTCATGTCAGTCCTTGGGATTTCAGATGCCACCACAACACGGCCTGGAAGTACAAAGCCATTCCTCTTGTCGTGTTTGGGCTGGTGTGGTGGCTGTGCAGGTACTAGGATACAAGCAGAGCCCTCTCGTTCTGTGAAAATGATGGGTGTGACGCAACCCTGGGAGGTGTGTACATGTTCATCCCCGAGTGGATCATCTTAGGCTCCACTTGTAATTAAACTACGAATATGGTCTTGATTCATTCCTTGACCCAAATACCATGCCGTGGTGAAATTATGTGTCCTCATTTCCTCTGCTTTTCCCGTTTTCTTAACTTTTTGTTTTTAATTTTTTAATTAACCTTTTCATTTTGAAATATGTGCTATTTGCAGAAGAGTTGGGATGATACTACAGAGGATTGCCGTACGCCACACCTGATGTCCCCTGTTACTAACATCTTAAATTGTATATTTGTCATAATTCGTGAGCCGGTATTAATACATTATTTACTGGAGTCCATGTTTTATTCAGATTTTCTCACCGTCACTTTTTAAAATTAACTGCATCACACTGGCAATCCACTTGCACAGTCTTATTATGGTTTCCTAATACTTCACATGTATGATCAGATTTAATAATAGTAAATAAGACACGATCAATATTAGGAACCCCCTATATTTTTTGAATGAAGAAAGCGAAATTCAAAATCGACATAACACATAAAGTTAAATAATATGAAAGAGAACAATGGGGATTAAAGCAAGAATTCCTAACATTTTCTGGGGCACCTGGGTTGCTCAATTGGTTCAACATCTGCCTTTGGCTCAGGTCATGATCCCAAGGTCCTGGGATCAAGCCCCCACATTGGGCTCCCTGCTCAGCAGGGACTTTCCTTCCTCCTCTCCCTCTGCCTCTGTTGCTCCCCTGCTTGTGAGCTCCCTCTCTCTCTCTCCCTCCCTCCCATCAAAAATAAATAAATGAATAAACAAATAAGTCTTTAAAACAAAGAATTTCTAACACTTCCTTTTTTTATTTTATTTTTATTTTTTTAACACTTCCTATTCTACTTGGATGAGATTCTTTCCTCGCAAAGAAGATACCATTTTTGTGAGAACTATGGCATATTTATAGTAAAGTCGTTCTTGACATAAGATCCATTCATTTATAGCCACAGAATTATTTTACACTATAGGAATTAAATAAATAGGTAGCTGAGAAATAATTCTATGCTATAAGAGCTCAGAAATGCTGAAAATGTTATACTAATATCATCCAATTATATTTCCTTCCTCCTGGTCACCTGCTCCTTTCATCCCTATTGATTTTGTATACATTGTGCCTATACTAACCTATGCCCGTAATTATGGACTCAGTACCAAACGACAGAGAAATACTTATTTTTTTCCAGATTAAAGAATTCATTGCAAACATGAAAACAAGAAACTTTGAACGACCTCAGAAAACGTGATGGTAATTATTTAGTATTTAGAGGATCTCTATTTCCTCTTTCTATTTCTCCTTCTCCCGTCTCCTCTTCTTCTCTGAATCCAGGTGCAGAAAATATAGCAATTAATATTAACCTGAATTTGATTATTTGGCTCTTCAGCATTTCATTGAATTATGTTGACTTGGTAATTTGATTGCTCGGCAGATGTGAACTGTACTGATTGCATTAAAATATGTAAAGGAAATGAGGAAATATCACCAGACCACATGGTAGAGAGACTTGGTCCCCCGCTGCTGGGCACGTCCTCCAGGGAAAGAGATGGAGCGGTGAGTGGCGCGGCAGTGGCCCCTCAAAGCCTCTTCTCCGAGGAGCCGACTGTGAGACAGGGTAACACGGGACTTTGTAGCCAAGGTAGTGAATTTGCACATGGAGTGAAATCCTCTAAAAATGCCCACGATCCTGTTAAAACTTAGCTCATGGCTGTCCTGCCAGAGGAAAGGATAGCCTTGCTGGCCCCTGGAGAGTGGGCATAGGGAGCGAAGTGAGCATGGGGCTCCTAAGCCATGGCGGCAGGGCCTGGAAGGACACGGTGGGGACCACGCAGACCGACGGCAAAGGCCAGGCTCTCGTCGGCAGAGCACGTCCCACCGGAGTGAGCAGAGCAGGGTGCTGAGGCTTCAGGCTAGGCGGCGTCAGGCTGAACCTTCTCAAATAGAACCTAGGCTCTGACAAGTCTCTCTGGCAGGGTCCTTTGGGGGGCCAGGGGATGGCAGGCAGGGGTGGCACGCTTATGCCACCCAGGGCATTGATCCAGAAGCTGAGACAGACCTGATCTGGCACATGTTGGCCTGATTTGCTGCCGCAAACATAGAATATGTGGCTCGGCCCCAGTAGAGCCAGAGGAATGCCATGAGTATCAGGACCCTGACGGGCAAGTGCCCTTTGCCGGGTAAAATATAAGACATCTGGTCACCTTCACATTTGAGATAGACAATGAATAGGTTTTTAAAGTGTGAGCATGTACCCTGTGTGCCCTTCTATTTTTACTTGAAAAATCTGACAATCCCAGATGAATACCTCCTACGGTTTCCAAGGTTCACCACCGAGAACCCCAGAGGAACATTTGGAGGGCCGAGTTTCTCCAGAGACCTTGCAGAGCAGCCTGAGGAGTACTTCCCGAGAGGAAGGAGGACGTTACCCCGTGGGCCCCCCACCCCCTGCCTGCCTCACCTGGTTCTCAGCCTGTTTGTGTTTCTGACATCCACCCCTCATCTCATGTTGCTTTACTTAGAACCCTTTATTTTGTTGCTTATACAGTATTTGTCGGATTTGGGGCAACATTAAAGCCGCTGCCATCTAAATTTGTGGGTAATCATTCAATGTGATGTACTTCCATAGATTTACTTTGCAAATGCTCGGATATATGTCAACGCCTTATCTGTGGGGCTTTGAAAATTAGTTTTACAATACATTCACAAAAATTTAGATTAGAGGAAGCCTCCACGAGCCACGCTGAATAATTCAGAGAACAGTGACTTGACGCTCATTTATTAAATATGAAAAACACGGCATTTATGCAGTGCTTTAAAGCTCTGGCGTCTATCAATGACAATTTTCATCTATTCTGAAATAAAATGCACAATCTGCCACTGATATTATGTTTTCCCGGATAACTCAGACATCATTCTTGCAGAGGTAATAAATTACAGTATCTCCTTCCTGAAACACGACAGTCAATTAGCCATTATCTGCCATCCAAACAGTCAACTCACTCCTGAGAGGATTTCGAGATGAATCCTGTCATTCAGCCCATAAGCAAATTGATAAAGATTTTTCTCCCCATTGTAAAAGAATCTGTGAATAGTCTGACTTGGTTTCTCCGTGAGTGTACAGTCACCTGCATTGGGAATCCATCACACGTCCGCGTGGCCCAAGACACTCTGCACACAGAGCTGCGGGCCCTGGGAATGCGGCTGGTCTGAACTGAGGCAGATGGAAGTGGAGACACACGCACCGGAGTTTTGACTTAGGATGAAAACAAAAAACACTGTATAATATTTTATATTAATTGCATCTTGGATCTATTTCCATATATATGTATATTGGTATATGAAAGATATTGTTAAAATTCCACCTTTTTTTTTCACTTCTTGATGTGACCACTAGAAAACTTCGTCAATGCACCTCGCTTTGTGTTTCTGTGGGTATTACTGCATCAGACAGTAAGCTTCCTGGGGGTGAAAACCGGGTTGCATTATCATGGTTTATACTCCTATAGACAGTTCTTTGAACAGCAGGCCATTTCCACAGTCTACCTTCTTACTTTGCTGCAAAAATCACTGAAATTGGGCTTCTGTTTTCACCCATCACATTGCACCATCCCCAAAATGATTCTTCATTATTATTCACGTTGTTTTATAATATACAACCCCCACTTCTCACTTCACAGACCTTTACACTTGACTAAGCATTGCTGCACACACTCCTCAAATGCTCGCTCTTTGCAGGGTCTGTGCCTCTAGACTCTATGGATCATTTGTTCTCTGCTAACGTCCCTACTGAGCCTTTGTGGGTTCATCAGCATCCCTGCCCTCAGCAGTGTTGGCTGTTTTCCTGTAGATAATATTTTCTCCTGTTGTGATTTTATTCAATTGGGTGGTTTAACTATCACCGACAGACTGGTCTGTTTATGTGTGTGTGTGTGTGTGTGTGTGTGTGAACATGCATGTGTAAATTATATAAAAATCTATTTTGTTTTGGTGTCCCGGGGAAGGGTGATTCACCCTGTGTGTGGGCGCAAAGACCAAACCCGGCCTGTGAGCGAGCTCCACGGTGAACTGTTGCACACGAAGGAGGGACTCCAAGGCCTCTGCTACATGGCTTACAATCACGAGGACCTATTTGTGTTTACAGACCTGTGAGTCAACTGATGTTTGGCTGCTGTAGGCCGGGCTCAGCTGAAAGCTGCAGGCCCCACGTCTGTTGGCCTTGTCTCCAAATTATGCATTTGATTCCAGTTCTTTAGTTTCTGGGAGGGTCCCAGGAGGATGGGGCTGGGGCTCAGAGGACACATTCTTCTCTGTGGCTGGTCACCAGAGAGCAAGAGCCAAACTATGCAGGCAATCGAGGGAGTCTGCTGTAGTATCACATCCAAACTCAGCACCAGTGAGGTGGCAAGGTGGCTTTACCCAAGGTGGGAATGTTACCTTACAGTGAACCAGCATTTTATGATTTTTAAACATGTCCTGAGATGTTTCTTTTATTTTCAAGTATTACTGCCATTATTGTATTACTCGGGAAAAGCACAATATGAGAAGTGACTTCAAAATCTCAGTGGCTCACAAAACCATGTGTTTTATTCTTCACACTAATGTGCTTGTGAGTCAGTTATGACTCTGCTCATAACAACCTCATTTTGTGACCCTCTCTGAGGGAGCGGCCCCCATAAGTAACGCCGCCAGTCTTACAGCAAAGAGGAAAGAGAAACATGGTGAATCTCAAATTGGCTCATAAAGCTTTTCCTTGAAAATGACACACATTACTTCTATCAACATTTCATTACCCAGAGCACAAGCCATGCTGCTTCTAAACTCAACAGGGCAGGGATGTATAATCACCCACAAGGAAATGAAGTAAATAATTGTGAACAATGCAATCTGCTATACTTCCTTGAATTCAAGCATGGATCATATTTGCAAACTTTATTATTCTTTCTGATTGTGACACCATCAGAATACAGTGAATATTGTCCCTGAATTTAAGAATGTTCAAAAAATAATAATCTGTGGCTTTGCGGAGCTAAATTTCCAGAAAAGTCAGGCACGTTTGTTGGACTGATCTGCTATGTACAATTCCATAAACTGGATTTTTTTTTAAGAGCACAATTTGTGAACAAACCAAATGGCCACAGGACTAAAGATCCAAAAGACACAACAAGGTCAGGGGTGTATTTGGCATTGTTTTCCTATCAGGAATTGGCCAGTTATAGAAGTGTAGAATGAAAATCTAAAAGGCTGAAAATCTAAAAGATTGAGATCATTCTGCAGAATGGACTTTCTTCCCAAAACCTGGTTGTGTGTTGAGACGTATGAGGCACACACACTCAGAAAAGGTTTATTACCCACATAGTGAGGTTGTTTGGGAAGGCTCCCTCGGCAGGGGCTCATTAAATCATACTATGGTTTGGGAGAGGAATGGGGTGAAGTCTCTTGTGCTCATGGTCTGGGCCATGTGTGCTTTAAACTTCTGGCCAGTGTCAGAAGCAGGGACACTAGAGTATTAGCTTGCACAGATGTAGAACAGAGGTGAACAGGAGTGGAGGGGCTGGAGGAGTCAACAGTCAAATATCAGAAATGTAATCAGACTTGTTATGACAGCTTTTAGGTGGGACATTAGAGTTCAGAATTTCCAAGAGTAGAGGACCTGGTAAATGTTCTAGGAGTTGGGTTGCACACCCCACAGGGCACACACCATGTGAGCAGAGTAAAGCAGAATAGGCAAGTCCCATAGACACTGAAATATGGCATTGCAACATCTGCACATCTATTTGAAACAAGAGGCTACGGGACACTTGGAGTCCATAGCATAATTGCCTTAAGGAAAGAAAAGTAAACACATCATTTCTGGGGGAAAATAATCTCACTCACCATTTCAAATTACATCTATATTTATTCATATACAATATCTGATATGCAATCACAAAGAAGTAGACATGTAGCAATGCTCTATGTTAGATTTGAGGAAGAATAAAGATAAACCATTGTTAGCTGTGTCTCAGTCAGCGCTGGCTGCCATTACACAATGCCACAGGCCAGTGGTCTAAGCAATGGAAATTTATTTATCCCAGTTCTGGAGGATGGATATGCTAGATCAAGATTTTAGCTGATTAGTTGCTGGGTGAGAGCCCACTTCTTGGCTTATAGTTGGGCACCTTCTAACTGTGCCCTCACATGGTGGGGAGGGAGAGGAAGGGAGAGAGGGTGTGAGCTTTTTAGTGTCTTTGGTGTCCTAAAAGGACACAAATCCTATGGGTTAAGGGGCCCCACTCTCTTGGCCTTATCTACCCTAGATTAAGGCCCTCTGTCCAAATACAGTCACATTAAGACTGGGGCTTTACAAAACATAAAATCTGGGAGGAAACAAACATTCAGGCAATAATGTATACAGTAAGACCAATAGGAAGTCAATGTAATGGCATTATCAAAAGTGAATTTTAAAATGATTAAGATTAATATGCTTAAAAATAGAACTCAAGACTAAAGAACAAATGACCCAACTTAAAAATCAGCAAAAGACTCCCTAGACATTGCTCTAAGGAAGATATATAAATGGTTAATAAGTATATAAAAAGATGTTTAGCATCACTAATCACTAGGGAGATGGACACAAAAACCACAATGAGATACCCCTGCACACCTATTAGCATGGATGCTATCAAAGAGCACACAAATGAACAAAACAAAAACAAACAAGTGTTGATGAGAAAAAAACAAAACAAAACAAAACAAGTGTTGATGAGGATGTAGAGAAATTGGAACCCAGCATTGCTGGTAGGAAGGTAAAACTGGTGCAGCTACTATGGAAAATAGTATGCTGTTCTTCAAAATACTAAAAGTAGAATTAGCATATGATTCAGCAATTCTGTTTTTAGTTATATAGCCAAAGAATTGAAAGTGGGGCATGAAGAGATATTTGCACACCCTTGTTCTTAGCAGCATTATTCCCAATAGTCAGGAGGTGGAAGTGATCCCAGGGCCCATCAGTGGATGAATGGATAAACAAAATGTGGTCTGTCCACACGATGGAATATTATTTAGTCCTGAAAATGAAGGAAATTTTGATATAAGCTACAACACAGATGAATCCTAAAGAATTTGCTGAGTAAAATAAGCCAGTCACAAAAGAACAAGAACTATCCGGTTTCACTTATCTATAGCATTTAGGGCAGTCAAAGCCATAGAAATAGAAAGTAGCTGGTGGGTACAAGAGGCTGGGGTGCTGGGAGGTGGCACTGGGGAGTTGCTGTTTAGTGGATATGGGGTTAGGTTTGGGATGATGACAAACTCTGCAGGTAGATGCTGGTAGTAGTTGGGAAGCAGTGTGAATGTTCTGAACGCCACTGAACCATCCACTTCAAAGGTGTTCAACTTGTAACCTTTACAGTTTATATGTTATACCACAACTGAAAATAAATTAAAATAAAAATAATATTTTTTTTTATGGATGAGTTCTGCAGAGAACTGAAAGTGACATGAAAGAATCATACTTAAAAAACCCAGAGTTTAAGGACACAATAACGGTAATTACAATGATGAGTGAATTTAATAGACTATTAAAGACAGCTGGAGCTAGAGCTGACAAACACTTTACGCCTGAAGCACAGAGAGAGAAGTCAGAAACTAAGAAAATGAAATAGGACATTTAATCCAACTTGTTTGTAAAAGCCATAGTCTCCATAAAACTGATTCAAGACTCCAAGCCACAGATTTGAAAACCTCTACAAACTCGAAATAGGGGAATAAAATGGAAACCATCCAGGTTTATCCTCATAAAAAAGTGCTGTAAACCAAACACAGAAAAAGTCTTACAAATATCCAGACCAAAAAAAGTCATTAACTTCCAAAGAATATTGTAATGACATCTGACATCTCAACAGTAGCAATAAAAGCCAGAAGACAATGGGATGACATTTTCAACATGTTGACAAAAATTATGCCAACATATAATTCTATCATAAGAAAAATACCTTCTTCAAAATGAATGCAAAATAAAGATATTTTGGGGCAAGCAAAAACTAAGATAATGGTTTATGAGCAGACACACAGACATTTGAGAATAATCTTCAAATAGGAAGAAAATAATCTAGCACAGAAAGAAGGTGAAAATTATCAGTAGAAAGAGTCAGTAAATAGGCGAATCTAAACAAACACAGATTGTATGAAAGAGTAAAAAAAATGCCTTGTGGGACTGAAACTATATAGAAAATCTAAATACTTACAAAATTTCACAGATCAGTACATATATTAAAAAAGACGAGCTTATAAACAGGTATGTCAGCATTGACCTCAAGAAGCTCTAAAGAGCATGGCAAATTAAACCCAATGCAATTACTCTATTTACAGAAGAAATAAACTCAAATTTTCACCCAAATAATGCAAAAAAAAAAAAAAAGAAAATGAAACACTAATTTGTGATAAAAATCAGTTAATGAAAGGAAAGCTCTTTACTACAATAGACTATCTAATATATATATATATATATATATATATATATATATATATATATATATAGCTCAGCTACCATAATAGTTAACAGTGAGAGACCAACAAATTCAACAAATTCCCTCTGAGATTAGAAACAGGACAAAGATGGATTGAATTGATTCACCAATTCAAGAAATCATTGTTCTAGAGGACCTAGTCTGTGTAACAAGGCACAGAGAAGATAGCAAACAAATATAGATTATAAAGGATTAAAGAAAACCAACATTAATCATAGATGTCATGTTTGTTTTTGGAGGAAATCCAAGTGTGCCTCCAAAGAAGCAATTAGAATTACACAAATTTACCAATAATACGGAATATAAATTATATATATATATTTTTTAAAAGGAGTTTTATTTTATAAATGCCAGCATGAAACAATCAAACAACAATCTTTGGAAAGAAAAAAAAAAAAACCTGCCATTTACAATGACACCCAAAGCTCAACAGGCCTTATGAGTAAATCTAATAAAAGATATGTAGGAATCTACTGAAACTAAAATTGTTAAGACAAATGAAGACTTATTTTAAATAAAAAGGCTAATATCCTATGTGTGTATTTTGAAAGGCTTTAAGTTGTAAAACGGCATCTAACAAAATTATGTATAGATTTAATGAAAACTCAATCAATATCCAAGACAGTTGTTTTCTTTTTTTTCCCCCCAGTGTGGTAATTGATGGACATACTGAAACATACATTTGGAAATGTAAAGGGCAAATATATCAAAGAAAAATTTTAAGAAAGTATGGTGGAGAACTTAAGTTACCAGGTATCAAGACATTTCAAAGCCACATTCTTGAAAATGATATGATTGTTAGCGTGAGGATAACCAGCTAGACCAACGGAATGGAAGGTGTAAGACCAAACATAACTAAGCAGCTAACCAAATAAGCAAACAAATAAAACACTAGTATTTGATCTAAAACAAATGTCTAGACCCAAAACAGTAGGGAAAGGGGGTTCTTTTCAGTAATTTGTGCTTGGCTAATCAGATAGATACCCATACAGAGAAAGGAGGGGCGAAAAGAATCTTCACCACCACCTTACCTCATACTCCCAACTAATTCCAAATGAATTGTTGAGAAAACTGAGAAAGGTAAACATGACACTTTGCCTGTAAATGTCAAGATGGTGAATAAATATGGCTGTGCCATCCATAAGATCTCCATGGCAACTGCTCACCTACACCTTTGCTGGGAGAAAGCAGCATCTTTTAGGACGGGCGTGGCCAGATGTGGCCTATAGGCAACAGCAGTAAAGGAGAACGGATTCATGACCTAGTTGGAAAGAAAGATTCGTTGAATACAGAGCAAAAAATTCAGCCTTAAGGGAGAAGGTGAAAAGTATTGATCACATAGAAATTAAGAATTCTTCTGCATCTAATGATGGCATCAAGAGAAAAAAAAATTGCCAGTCACTGGCTGGGAGAAACAACTGGAACCATAGTGGTCTGCTACTGAGAGTGCACATGTAAGATCACTCTGGAAAGCAGTTCATCATTGTCTGTGGAAGATGAACGTTCGTGTTCTATTGCTATTTCTAGGTGTTTCCCACAGGATGTATGTTTATATACACAGGTACTAAAACACATGTATTCATTCAGAACAACATCATCTTTAGTAACAACATCCGTGAAACCATCTAAAATCCTTCCCATTCAGAATAAGCAAGGGGAAACCATGGAATATTATGTTGAACTGAAAAGGAGCGTATGATGCCGTATGAACGTGGAAGAATGAAACACGGATGCGTTGATGCTGAGTGAAGGAAAAAACGAACAGAAAATACAGCTGGTGTGATTTTAAAACAGCCCAAATCAGCGAATTTTGGAAACAGGTTGGTGTAGTGATCAGGAGAGGAAATTGCGGGTGTCTGGTACACTATTAATTGGCCTGCATGGTGTTATCACCCTATAACAGTTCATCTAGTTGTATTCCTTGATTTATGTACCTTCCTTTATTTATGTTATTTTTTCCTTTAAGATGAATGAATATATATATTCATATATATATTATGAATATACATATATTCATATATATTCCCCCCCCCCCCAGTATTCCTCAGGTTAAAATATCTGACTATTTTAGCTCCAGGACCATATTTACAATGCTCATATCATAATCTCTAGAGCCAGAATTTCCAGGTTCAAATCCTCAACTGCTCTGCACTAACCTTGGGCAAGGTCATTGATACTTTTGTGCTTCATATTCCTCAGCTGAAATGAAAAAGCTAATGTCATGATTCCCGTTGAGAACTGCACACGATAATGTGTGGACCCCCACCGAGCAGGACACAGAGTAAGCACTAAACCTTGGTAGATTTTTCTGCATTTCAATTTACATTTTATTCTCATCAGATGTAAATCCTGAACGTATTTAACTGTTGTCAATTTTCGTGACCTTTCCATTACGGGAGCTTCAGCCAGTAGTCATTATCTAAATGTGGTAATTATTGAAACATTGACAATGAGAAATAACTGATGCCAACTTGCTATTCCATAAGTTTTAATGCTAGCAAAGTGTATTTGCATAAATGTATGTATTTTTTTTAATTTATTTTTTATTTATTTATGATAGTCACAGAGAGAGAGAGAGAGAGGCAGAGACACAGGCAGAGGGGGAAGCAGGCTCCATGCACCGGGAGCCCGATGTGGGATTCGATCCTGGGTCTCCAGGATCGCGCCCTGGGCCAAAGGCAGGTGCCAAACCGCTGCACCACCCAGGGATCCCAAATGTATGTATTTTAATGTTCAATTTTGGGTCTATAAATCCCTAGCATCAGTGAGAGTCAAAAAAAGCTAATGTTCTTTTGTCTTTTTTTGGTTCTGATTTAGTGTGGTAGCAATAACTGATTCTGTTCAGCAAGCAGCACACGGGGGTGATGAGGTTTCAAGCAGCACATTGGCCTCCTCGTAAGTTCTGTGTCCAACAAACTAGCCACCAGCTCTAGTGAGCAGCCAGTTTTGCTTGGCAACTTGCAGAGTCTTCCCTTGTGTCACTCTGATCCTGTTCAGGAAAACCAGGAGGATATTCTTCCTCTTCTTGTTGGAAAAATTCAGTTTTATTGAACATAAGAAAAAATACTTCCTTATTTTTTGCCACTGGTGAGAACACAATCAACGGTGTTGGTGAACTAACTATATTTGTAGTGAAGTTACAAGGATAATGGGGCAGTTAAGCAAGCAATTGAGATTCTAGGGACTAATACTGATTTGCTACGACGCACCACCCTGACCGCGCGACCTAGTTCGTGTGGAGTGTGCGTGACATCCTCTTAACAGTATTTTGTCGACCCAAAATGGAAGCAAACAAAGCAACCAGCTATCGACAAATCAATGGAAGGGGACTTGTTGTGTATTCCAGTTAGAGCGGAGGTGGTGCTGGTGGTGTGAAGAGTGACACGTGTCTACGAGGCATGTCCCGTCAGGGCACCCAGCCCATGCTTGGAAAATCAGTACTAAGCAGGGATGCAGGGGTGAAAATAGGGAAAGCAAATGCATCTTACTTCGCCATTTTACCTAGGATCAGCCGTGGCTTTGTGCCGAAGGCTTTTTAGAAAGATATGAAGCATTAAAATGACTAATTATAAGCACACTTTACACCATTCCGTGAGGCCTTTATGATTACAAAAAAGCAGCACACTTTCTAATTGCTGCTGAGGGGCCTGTGGTGTCTAATATTATATTAAACCACGGTACCAGCATTTTAGTTACTTATGCAAAAACCACATCTGCAATTGATAGAAATATTTATCAGTGTGTTCACCAAAATGAAAAAGCACTGAAGCAAGTAATAGCATTTAAAACAAATATAGGAAAGTCCAAATGAAAATGAAGCATTTGAATAATTACACAGTGTGCAGCCCGGAATAAATGATATCAAAATCCACTTGTGTTTCAAATCAACAACACTGACACGTAACAGAATCTCGATGATACTGTACGACAAAAATTCAATCCGTAAAAACATCCTCGTAGAACATTTCAGGACAATGGGAAATCTGCGATTTTTCTTTCGCATAGAACAGTTGGATGCTGGAAATCATTATTTTTTTTCATTATTATCTCATGATTACAGGATAATAATGATTATCTATTATCTCATGTAACTCATGTGTTCTAGTTTAGGACTCCCGCATTGTGAAGACTGTAAGGAGTTCAGCGTAAGCTTGCATTTATTTCGGGAGCTCGTGACATCGGATACATGAGCTGCTGCTGCCCTGTGCATCTGCAGTCCTGTCCAGGTGAGAGCGGGCCCCAGGAGGTGTGGGGCCTGCTTGCTCCTTCTTTTTCTTTTTTTTTTTTTAAGCTTATATATATTTTTTTTTCCTAAGGATTTATTTATTTATTTATTTATTTATTTATTTATTTATTTATTTATGATAGACACAGACAGAGAGAGAGAGAGAGAGGCAGAGACACAGGAGGACAGAGAAGCAGGCTCCATGCAGGGAGCCCAACATGGGACTTGATCCCGGGACTCCAGGATCACGTCCTGGACCAAAGGCAGGCATCAAACCGCTGAGCCACCCAGGGATCCCCCTGCCTCCTCCTTCTAAAGTGCGTGCAGCCACCCGGGTTAGCAACTTGCAGCATCCTGACCTCATCCCTTTCTCCCATCCTCGGTGAGCTCATCATCCTGAGACTGCAAGAGGCTTCCTCGTGCCTTTGCAGCTAGTGGTCAGAGGCACCGCGAAGGGGACGAGGGGGGCAGCACAGGGCCTCTGGAGTCTGTCCAGTGCACAAAATGAGCTTGCCCTTTGGTCTGAGTACTTGTGGGGTTGGGAAATCTGCTTTTGGGGGCCCATTCATGTCCTCAAAGAAAGCCTTCTGCTTTCAGGGCTCCACGCAACCCTCCTGGTATCCTAACGGAGTCTGAATGTGAGCGGCAGGTGTCAGGCAGGCCAGCTGGGCCAGGTAGGGCCCTGTCCAGAGGCTGCCCTCGGGGATGCACCAGGCTCTCTTGGAGCATCTGTAGGAGTGGAGGAAGCAGCCCAAGCCCCCAGGAAACTGGCAACTGCAGTGTGGACAGGCCTGAGATGTGCTTCTGGAGGCCTGAGACGTGCTTCTGGAGGCCTGCCTGCTGGCGGGGCGGTGGCCCCCTGGGCTTCTCGGCTTATTGAGGTTTAACTGACAGAGAGAAATTGCCTTTCCTCTCGGGATACGAGGTGCTGCTTGATACACACATGACATGATGAGTTCATGGTCCCACAGGGCTACTGTTGGGGTGTGTGTGGACAGTCCTTGGGGTCTATCTCCTGGCGGACGTCACGTGTGCAGTATGGCCCAGGTAGCTATTGTCACCGTGCTGCACCTGACCTCCCCTGAGCGCACTCGCCTTACAACTAGAAGTGTGTACCCCGTGACCAACATCCTCCATCTCCCCAGCCCCCAAACCCCAGCAGCCACCCCTGTACTCCGTGACCAAGATTTCAGCTTTTTTAGATTCTGCATGTCAGTGAGACGGGCTTCATCTTTCTCCATCTGACTTATGTCCCCCGGCGCATACCCTTGAGGCCCAGCCGTGTTGTCGCAAATGGCAGCGGGTCTTTTCTGCTATAGCCACAGCGTGCCTGGACAGCTCATCTCTCCACATCGTGGCTGTGGGGAGGGATGCTGCAGTGGACAGGGCAGTGCACAAATCTCATCGAGGTCCTGATTTCAATTCCTCTGGGTCCAGACACTGAGGCAGGATCAATGGATCATAGGGTAGCTCTAGTTTGAACTTTTTGAGGAATATCCCCACTGGTTTCCGGAGCTGCTGCGCCATCTTGCTTGCATACCGAGGTCCCATCTCCACAGCCTCACCAACACTCGTCTTTCCTTGTAGTTTTGGTGCTGATCCCCCCAGCAGGTGGGCGGTGACATCTCTCCGCGTTGGGATCTGCATTTCCCAGAGGAGGGGTGATGCTAAGCCCCTGTCTGTGTGTTTGTGGGACAGGCCATAGGTCTCACGCCCCAACACCTGGTTGGTGATTTTCCCATCACACAGCCCTAGTTCTTTACAGCAAGATCTGTTAGAGACTAGAGATGGAGAGAGTCCTCACGTTGGCAGACTGACTGGTCCTTGGGGATCAGCTACTCCCTGGGCCCCATAGAAGGTGCTGGCATCTCCTGGTCACACGGCTGGGTTCTGATGATGAAGATTCCAGAATCCAGGTCCTCAGGCTAGAAGCCGACTGCCCTTTTGGACTGTGAGGTAATAGAGGGGAAGAGGAACAGACCCCAGGGTGGAGAAGTCAGCCCGGGGACCCTCCCTGGGAAACGTGCTAGGGCTGCCACCGCAAAGTCCCACAGAGAGGGTGAGTTGAAAGGATGGGACTGTACTGTCTCACACACATTTGGAAGCTAGACTCTCAAGGTCAAGGCGTCACTGGGGTTGGTCTCTCCAGCCGAGGCCGGTCCAGACCTGTCTCCTGGCATCTGCTGGTGGTTGCGATCCTTAGTCTTCCTCACCTTGGAGATGCTCCCATCAGGCAGCCCATCTTCAGACACTGCTTGCCCTTTGTCTCTGCCGCCGTGTCCACATTCCCGTCCTCTGTAGAGACCCCGTTTCCAAGTAAGGTCAGGTTCTAAGGTGCGGAGGGTCAGGACTCTTTTTTTTTAGGGACATATTTCAACTCAGAACTGTTTCTCTTCCAACACCATCCCCTTAAAAAACAGAGTTCAATATATGATTTCAAGTTTATCTTAACTGCAGCAGCTCTGGCATTGACAGTATAGAAAGAGCTTGGATTTTGAACACATGGACAAGGGTGTGCACACACACGGTAAATGCGGGGGAAGCTTGGAGGTGCCCACGTGTAATTTATTCTAGTTCTCAGCTCCCAGCCAGCCCTCTGCTGTGCTCGGCCCCTTTCTTCCTCAGGCTGCTGCTGCTTCGTCCGGCACCGGCCCAGAAACAGCAGGTCCACAGCGAGCACACTGGGACCCCGGCCCACGGCACCTTCCAGTTCCTTCTCAGGTAGGACGGAGGAGAGCATCAATGAGAAAAAATCACATCTGAGGGCTCTGATGAGCCTTCTTACTCAGCAAGAAGGAGAAAATCTAGAAAAGGGTGGGAGCATTTAAATTTCCAGACTTGGGAATTATTTTAAACAGGTGGAGACCGCATGCTGGTAGTCTAAGAGCAGAAGTGATTTTTCTTTTCTCTGAATCCCAAGGAGGGTCATTCAGTCATCAGAATCCAGGGGCATCTGGTAGTCAAATCTATGCAGAAATATATTTTTTACACGACTCTGCTAGACAGTCTTGAGAATAGAGTAAAAGATGTAAAGTACATATGAGTCCTCATGGAGCTTTGATACTAGTTGATAATTGCCCGTGGAATATTGGTGAAGGCCCAAATACAAATTTAAATGCCAATTGGTGTCAGCCAGCCAAGAACATGGAGAGTGAAGACAAGAAGGGTCTAACCTTAGGGGTTTAGATCTCTGTTTTTTCTGATTTTTTAACTGCCTGGAAACAGCACAGAATGTATTCTCTGATCAACTGATACTTGGGATTTTTTTTTTCCTTAACATGCCAGGAAGGATTATCTGCCAGTGGCACCCTATGCTCATATAATGTCCAGTGGTAGGAAACAGGTATGTGCCCTAGCAGAGAATAAACTAGGCATTTTACGGCTCTCCTGTTTACTGGGCTATGTGACCTGGGGCAATTAGCTCTGCGAATTTCAATTCCAGTGCGATTAATGCTGGATTCACACTTTCCGAGGAAAGATGCCTGGGACTCCTCAGATTAGAACGTACCGCTTCCAACGCATGTCACAGATCCCACATCTCAGATTTGCTTCAGTGCTTGACCGCAGTGGTATGCTTGGGTAATGGATAGAAAACTAGCTGTTATTTTCCACTGGAAAGCCCTTAGCTGAAATTTAAAAGGTGAAGTAGACCTTTCTGAAGTGTTATCCTCTGGTCTACAAATGTAAAATTTCACTGATGTTAATAACCACTTTTTCTGCATTTCCAAATTCTAAATATTTCTAAAAGTTTTCACTTTTTATAAGTTGGAGTTCAAACATTTTTCAAGACAAAACTAAACCTGACCTGACATGAGACTATTTATAGTCTCTTTTTCTTTAATCTTACTTTCAGTAATATTCATGTATGTCATTGCTGGAGTAATAGGTGTTTGGTCACATGATGCTACTACTCCATGCTTTACCTGAAATACTGTCAATGCACATTATTCTTTCTAAAACTATGATGGTTCTGCAAAAATATATATGGCCTGAAAACTTATACGTAGTAGATTCTGAGACACTAAAACTGTCTTGTATTATATTTCTTAAAGTAACACACTTTAGCAGAGATAAAAAAAAGGTAAATACATTATAATAACAAAGAAAAACCCAACAACAACCAACAAATAAAAAAAAAAAAAAACACCTGAGGGCAGCCCAGGTGGCTCAGCGGTTTAGCACCACCTTCAGCCCAGGGCGTGATCCTGGAGACCCGGGATCGACTCCTACGTCGGGCTCCCTGCAGGGAGCCTGCTTCTCCCTCTGCCTGTGTCTCTGACTCTTTCTCTATCCGTGTCTGTCATGAATGAATAAATAAAATTTAAAAAATAAAATCCACCTGAGTATGGTCAGATACTCACCCAGGAAAGCTTAAGGCACTTGGGGGAACTGTGGGAAAAATCTTTGCAATGTTTCTGCTCATCTGTCTTAAGAGCCTGTCCACCCTCAGCTCTCTACCATTTTGTGAAAGTGAGCCGTCATCCTCACAGAAGGGCACGCTCCCCGAGGATGAATGCTCCCGTGATAGAGTAACAGAAACTCACTTGGATGTGTGGTAAATGTGGTCCTCTCCCAGGGCATTTAAGGGCCGTACGCATTCTTACACTGTCTCAAAATGCTGTCCAAGACGTTTTGTCAAGTTGGTGACAGAAGAATGGAAATGGCCTTGCAGAATCGGCGGTCAGCGGAGGTTTGGTCCTTCTCCTCAGGGTGGCTCACGCTTCTCCATGCAGCAAAACCCTCCGAGTACAACGAGGCAGTTCACCTGCACCCAGTTTACTCTTTATTTGTTGAAATGTTATCTACTCCAGTTAAAGTGAGACTCAAAATACACAAAGATTGGAAAAGGAAGATACAATTTTATTGACAAAAAAACCAAAGATGTTATGGATTTTTTTCCAGAAATAATTGTATCATTCTTACATAGAAGTTCAATATTCAAAATTCATAAAACTTCTCTATAACATTAATAAACAAAAATTAAGATACCGTAACATTTACCATTTACTATAGCAACAGAAATACAAAGAGTCTAAAAACACAAATATGCAGAAGACACAGATAAATATTCTCATTATTATCAAAAGTTCTTGGAAAGTACTCATTGGAGAAGTAGATCAATGCTCAGGGACAGAAAGAATAGAAAATCAATGTATGTTAGATATTTTAAAATTGCTCTGTAGATTCCATGCAATTTCAGACAAGGATTAAATGTACTTCAAAGAGATTTGGGGCTGGACACAAAGATTCTTACCTGTATGGCTTAGTTTCAGCTGCCGTAATTAACTCCTGCAGAACAGGAGCTTGTACCAGAGACGTTGATTCCCTCACAGCTCAGGAGCCTGGGAGTCTGAGACCAGGGGCCAGCATGGCTGGGTTCCGGGGTGGGGGGTTCTCCTCCCGGTTTACAGATGCCACCTTCTCACTGTGTCTTCACACAGTGGAGAGAGGTCTCAGGTGTCTTTTCCTCTTTTTCAAAGTACATCAGTCCTCCCAGATCAGAACCCCACTCTCTGAACGCATTTAATTCTAATTACCTTCTAATGAACTCTCTCTCTCAATATAATTGCATTGGGAGTTGGAACTTCAAACCCTAAATTTTGGGAGGACACAGTCCAGCCAGAAGCATTATCCATCAGCAGTAGCTCTATCACTTCTCTGATTATAAGTTTCCTAATATCCATAATAAATAACATAGTCTGTCTGAGACAGTTAGGGTAAAACTTATGGTAAGAAGTAAAGGACCTAACAGTGTTGGATGCTTTAATCCACCTCTCTAATCCCTCTTTATGCCTCCTGAAATCATTATGTTTTTGTTTTACATGAAATATAGTAAGCCATCACACAAAGTCATGTTATTTTTGTGACTATTGATTTATACTGTTACAAGACGGAATACGGCCATTATTTTTTTAAAGTATATTAATTTTATACCACTCGATATCAAATATTGGCATAAAAAAGACATATTTTTCAAGAAAAGTAAAAATTTAAAAGAAATTAATATTCAATCCTAGTGTCTCTAATCAAATCACAGGGTATTGGGATCCCTGGGTGGCGCAGCGGTTTGGCGCCTGCCTTTGGCCCAGGGCGCGATCCTGGAGACTCGGGATCGAATCCCACGTCGGGCTCCCGGTGCATGGAGCCTGCTTCTCCCTCTGCCTGTGTCTCTGCCTTTCTCTCTCTCTCTCTGTGTGACTATCATAAATAAATAAAAAAAAATAAAAAATAAAAAATCACAGGGTATTAGTAATTTCAAAGCAATGCTAAGTAAGAGCTTTGCAAGATGTCTTTATATTTTTTAAAAAAGCAATGAGATATGATAACCGTATTGAAAATTTGAATTTTAAATAATGTGGTTGAAATCTTGAAACTGTAGATTAGTAATATCAAAATATTAATATAAAGCTTTAAATCATATATCCACTCAAAATGATTTAAACAGAATGGTTTACATGTACATACCATGTATATTAATTCTATTCTTAATAGTTTGGAAGAAACCTGGGTATAATACTTTGTCCAAGACAATGGAAATGTCTAAATTTTAAAACCCTGAGCTCCCTTAATTGGTCTCGTGTTCTCTATATAGAAAGACAGAGTCTTAAGTGCCTGAAATGACCAGGCTGTGGGCAATCATCAATGAAAACCCGAGGTAAGTGCCAAAGTATTTGCATATTTTCGTCATCGTGAAAAGGTTATACAATTTAACAAATGCCTTATATGCAGAATACATAAAGACAAGCCAATGGAAAAAATGGATAATGACTTGAATATACAGTTCATAAAAAGAATATTAAAGTAGCCTATAAATATATGAAAAGGTACTCAACATCAATCACCAGAGAAATGTAAATTATAACCATGATAAGGTAGCTCTGTACACACACAGGAAAGGGTAAAGTAGAATGAAGTGCTAAGGAGAGTGCGGGGCACGGGGAACCCCAGTGCAGTGCTGGAGGGAGTGTGATTTGGATTAACCAGTCTGAAAAGGATGGTCACTAATAGAGCTTCACTTACATGCCCGATATCCCAGCCAACCAAAGACATGCGTAGGAACGCTTATGACCTGGCTACACACAACAGCCCCAAACTAGAGACTACCTAAGTGACCATCGGTAGAATGGATAAATGAGCCGTGCTATATTCACACCAGAGTGGAGTACAGGACAGTATTGAGTACAAAAAAAAAAAAAATCATGTAATCTCAAAATCTCATATCAATCTAAAAAAATACTGAAAAAAGTTAAACATTAAAAAAGGAATGTTGTACGCTTCCATTCATAAAACGGTTGAAGCAAACATAATAATGTACGAGGTTAGAAATTGGGAGGCTGGCAATTTTTGGCAGAGCTGGTAATTGTATGGAAATACGATGGTTTCTTCTAGAACACTGGCATGCTCAGTCCCTCTGTCTGGGGTGTGGTGATGCTGGCATGTTCCTCTTATGAGTATCTATCAAGTTACCTACTTACGATATGTTCATTTTCCCATATGTATTTTATACTCAAATAAAAAGACTTTAGAGAGAGTGCACTCCCTGTGGGATAAGCTACCTTCAAAACAATTGAATCACGTGTTAAATATCATCTGCAGGTCAAAGAACATTTCCCAAAAATAAATGTAGCCAAATGGCTATTTCCAACCTGATTGCTCATGGAAAAGAGGTGTCTCTGCCCCCTTTAACACAGGGACCAAAGCGGCTTCTCCTCTCTTTTCCATGTGAGGACGACGACCCAGCTCTGACCCACTGAGCTTTTGTAGTTCTGGAGGAAAACGTTAAAATGCATTAAAATCTTTCTTATTACTGTATTTCACTTGCTTCCCAGAAAGCCTGTCATAGAAGTTATTACGTAGATTGGTGATGACGTCACAACAACTTTGCCGCAAAGTCAGCAAAAACCCCATTCTGCAAATGAATGCCAGCTTTCCCGTGCCCATTGATGACCAAGAGGAAGAGCCTTACCAACCAATCCTTTTCTTCCATACAGAGGACACAGTTCTTTCTTCTTGCTCCTTATTCGTGAAGACCCTGAAGTGGTTCTCCCTGGAAGTTGTCCAGCTCTGTTTGAGAGTTGACCTCTGTGGTCACAGATTGTGTGCATGTCTATCCTTTGCTGGACATTCATCCAGCATATAAATCATGAGCATCACCAGGTTCAGCTAGACCATTCCTCCAGTTTAGACTCGTCCGCTCACACTCTTGATTTGCCCAGTTCAGTCACATAATCAAAGTCTGAACTGTGAAAACAAAGCAACAATATGGTGACTAATTATGCTTGTCCAGTCTGCAGTAATGAGTTGTGAAGGGCATTTACTTAACATGCCCCCTCTGAAGCATTAGAACATGATTGCAAATGGCACGTGTGACGTCCAGCAGTCTTTTTTTTTTTTTTTTTTCCCAAAATGTTTGCAAGTTATACTGGGAAGTGGGAACACGGAGGCAAAGTGACAGCTCCCGTCACTTAATGAGACGTTTATTAAGAAACCAGGACTGATGATAAGCTGCAAATTAGCCATAATATAAGTAATCAGCAGAGATGTCACATTGGTAGAGGAAAAATGATAAACAGCCAAATGCTCATCCCTGTGCTCATCAAAAAGTACCTGCAGTTCATTACAGACGGTAATTTACTGGAATCCCAAGATGTAGGTAGAGGAAGTAAGTGTTTTTTTCTAAAGTGCATTCATCAGTGCTAGTCTGTGGTTTCAATGCGGATTTCATAGATTCCTCAAATCACACCTTTGAGGTTTATAATTTTACCTAAGTACTATCGGTGTGAGTTATAAAGTATCAGTAGACTCTGAGACTTCGGGATGTGTCAATAAAATTTAAAGAAATAATATTCCAGGAAAATAATTCAATAATGTAAGCATTTTCAAGTACTCCCAGCGGGTACATAAGTATATTGGAAAAGAAATCACTAATTGCAATTTTAATGGATTTCTACACTATGTATACACCCCAAAGATGGAGGTAGAAGGAAGAGACATATAAAATGGGTCATTAAAATCCTTATTAAAGTACTCAAGATTAAGGTGTTCTAGAATGAAGGAAGATGTCACAGGTAAGATTTCTTAATTTCCTAAAAACTCAATCCATACCTATGAAAAGCTTGTTGGGGCCATCCCTGAACAGCTTCCACCTCGAAAAAAATCATGTTATCTATACCAGGCACGTTTCCAATATGTTTGCATTATAAGGTTACCCAAAATAAGTATTTACCCTTTTCACCCCTCCAACCTTAACCGCTTAGCACAGAGCCAGAAACACAGAAAGAAATTAATAAGCACATTAATATTCCCATGTTGGCTTAATATTATGGGTACGGAGACTGGACGGTGCTTTAGTAACCACCATATCCAGCTTTTTATCAAGTGAGATTTATGTGCCTAGAAAGCTATTTATGCAAGCTGAAGACTCCCCATGGTTCCAACCCAAAGATAGCAAATAAATATTAATTGACTCCAAAAATAAACAAAGGAAGGAAAGTAGGAAAAAAGGAGGAAAGAACAAACAAGTAAACATTAACGAGGTGAAATAAGGACCACACAACAATGTTCTGTCTTACAAGTAATTGCCAAACCCCAGTGACGACTGCAAAAACACATCTGAAGCCAGCCGGACATACTCAGTTCTTCTGCATGTGTTTTATGATCATCTATCCCTAGATATTATTAAATTATCACCTACAATGTAATCCCCTAAAACAAAATTTTAAAAACTCTGTTTGGATTTACTAAGGGCTCCCGAAAATGAGTATTTTCTTCTTAGACCTGTCTGAACAAAACCTTCTAAAGCTTTCATGCTGAAAGTCCATCATTTCTTCTCAAATGACCAGTACAAATTGGGGGGGGGTGTATTATGTAATAAAATGGAGGAGAAAAATACTCATGTGTTATATATAATCTCAAACACATGCAAATAACATCATATACTGTCATAGATGATGATATAATATACCTTAAATAATTTTCATCTGAACTCATATTAAAATCATTATCAGATTGATCTGTTTCACTTAGTGGCATACATTTAAATTTCCCCCACATTTCTCCACGGCTTTATAATAAGCTCATTTCCTTTTAGCTCTTAATAATATTCCATTGTCTGAGTAGACCACAGCTTATTTATCCATCACTCCCTGAAGGACATCTTGGCTCTTCTAATTTTCGGAGATTATTAATTTTACTTTTTTTAAGTAGGCTGTATGGCCCAGCATGTACCCCAATGTGAGATTTGAACTCACAACTCGGAGATCAAGAGCTGAGCTTAAATCAAGAGTTGGACACTTACCCGACTGAGCCATCCAGACACCCCGAAGTTTTGGTGATTATGAGTCAAGCTTCTACAGACATCCATGTGTGGGTTTTTGTGTGAACATAAGTTTTCAACTTCCTTGGGAGTGGGTTAAGGAGCATGATTGCTGATTTATATCATGATTGCTAGAGTTCCATAAGAAAACTCTACTTAAGACTGTTGTGAAAAATTGACAACTCTCTTCCAAAGTGGGTGCACAATTTTGCATTCCCATCAGCAATGAATAAAGTCTCTGTTGTCCCACATCATGGTCAGCATTTGATGTTATTAATGTTCTGGATTTGGGGCATTCTAATAGTAGGGTAGTGCGAGCTCGTTGTCGTTTTAGATGGCATTTCCCTTATGACGTATATTGTGGATGATCTTTATTTTCTATTTGTCCATCTTCTTTGGTGAGGTTTCTGTTGAGACCTTTTGCCTGTAATTTAACTGGCTTATTCTCTTATTATTTGGTTTTAAGAACTCTTTGTATATTTTGAGTAAGAGTTTCATTATCAGTTATATTCTTGTAAAGATTTTTCTCCCAGTCAGTGGTTTGTCTTCTGCTTCTCTTAATGTCTCTTGTGAGAAATTTTTAATTTTAGTAAGGTTCACTTTAATAATCCTTTCTTTTGTGGATTGTGTCTTTGGTGTTGTATCTAAAAAAGGCACCATTTTACCCAACATTCTCTAGATTTCCTCCTATGTTATCCCTAATGAATGTTATGCTTTCGTGTTTTGCACTCAGTTTTGTGAAACTTTTTGATTAATTGTGGTGTTGTGTGTCTACATTCCTTTTTTTTTTTTTTTTGCATGGTGACCCACAGTTGTTCTATGTGGAAAGTTGCCCCATTTGTGGAAAAGACCATCTTTTCTCCATTGCATTGTTTGTGCTTCTTGGTCAACTATTTACGTTTCTTTTTATAGCATTTATTTATTTATTTATTTATTTATTTATTTATTTATTTCAGAGAGAGAGAGAGAGAAAGCACAAATGAGTAAGGGGAGGGGTGGAGGCAGAGAGAGAAGCAGACTCTCCCACTGAGCAGGGATCCCAGTGCAGGACTTGATCCCAGGACCCCAGGATCATGACCTGAGCCGAAGGCAGATGCTTAACTGACCGAGCCAGCCACCCAGGCGCCTTGTCAACTGTTTACTTTTATAATAATGGGCCAGTATTTGTTCAGCAAATGGAACAAAGGAGCCACACCAATGGAAGACGATAGTACTGGGAGAAACTGTATGAAGGGTAATACGACAATTGTCTGTACTTTGAGCCAATTTTTCTACAATACTAAAACTGCTCTTGAAAAAAGCCTGAATCTTAAAGAATGCCAGCCATTCACATTGCCATCTTCCCTAAGATCATTTAAATACGTAGAGTGAGAACTGGCACGGCTTGGAGGACAGAAATAGCTGCAAGGGAGGAGGCACGAGCTACATCACGTGACCAAACTTATGTCATGTCTGGCACGTTATGAAACTTGGGCTTTATCCATGACTGTTTTATGTCCACAACATATTTTCCCCAAGCAAATAGCTAATAATCTAGAAAATAATCAGAAAAGATATGGCATTGTAATAATTCAGTGGCTTGGGAGAGGTACGTAGGAATTAGCCCAGCCTCTGCCAACACCACGCCGGAATATCTTTATTGGGGACTGAAGCCACCCAGGCAACTTTCTGCAGTTTTTATCTACAACATTCCTCTGTCTCGCTGCTCGCTGTAATCCATGTAAAACACCGGCCCTCCACCACAGAAAATAAAATAGTAATGGCACCTAATTCACTGAACTTAAAAGGTGTTACAGAGTTAATAAGCAAATTAATTTATCATCTTCAACCAGAAGAGTAATTAAACTCCAGAAGAAATCTGACTCATAATTGAAAATGAGTAATGAGCAAGCAGGATGTGAAGAAAAATAAATAAGCGTAGTCATTAAGAGAGGAAGTTAGTCTAACAAGGGGGCATAATGTCAAGTATTTGTCACCTACAGCTCAGAACATCCTGCGTCCATGCAGTGGGGCCGCTTCCAGGAAGGGGCCTGTGGTGGGGCACGGTTGGGGCTGTCAGGAGGGGCAAGGCCGCTGTGATGGGTTGGGGGCGGGTGCCTGGGCCCCCTCACACTTAGCCCTTGACGACAACAGCGTGCAGCCACTGGGCCAACAAACTGTATCCAGGTTTCTGGACTTATTACTTCTAACTAGTGACCTCAGCCTGCAAAAGTCTCCACCAAACTTACTGAGGATGACCTGGTGAGAGGCCAATTTCATAAATTTGAGGTTGAATCAGGAGTTTCTAGAACTTTGACCAGGTTTTGCACATCAGAGGATGAAACGATGTAATCTGAAAACGTCAGCCTTCTTTTTGTCAGTCCCCGTCGATGGAGCGAGTTGAATGTCACATACGCGCACGGCGCTGTGCAGGAATCTAGTAAATCTAAGCGACTGCAATGAAATGAGAGATGGAGTTGGGGTAATTAGAAAATAAAATTAAACAAAGCACCGAAATGATGAGTAGGTAACACAGTAAGTACTCGCCAGGCAGAGGGCAGATCGGGCCAGCGAGGGTTATTTGGGTGAGCTTCTGGGATGGGAGGTTGGCGTGAGAGAGGCTTCGAGGGGTGCAGGCTTCAACCTGACATGGGAAGTGTGGTTTAATAGGAGCAGGTGCCTGCAGGGCCAGGATGGCTGCATGGGCGAGGGGGGCCGGGAGCCGGGCAGGCAAGCCTACAGGTGGAAGAGACGGATCAGGAACAGGATGGGAAGAAGTGGGAATCCAGCTTCCCTGGAACTGACCCGGAGGCCACTCCACCTTAAATCCACCTGCGTTTCCTTCCGTGTCTTCCTGCAACCCCAGCAAGAACTCCACTGTCTGTCTCAATCAAATGATTTCTGATTGCATTACGACCAGTTAACCGAATTAGTTGAGAGATGGAGAAATGTCTGCAACATCATCCCATTTACGCTGGTGGCCAGAGGTACGTGAGTTTGTCGTCCCGGGGTTTCTGCTCATCAGAAGCAAAACGTTGGCATCAGGGAGGCAGCGGCATGATAGTTCTTTCTCCAATTAGGCCTTGGAGGCTCAGCAAAGGGATTAATCCTCTTTATCTCGCAATAGCATTGACCTGCATGTACACAGGCTCTCCTTTTCTGGGCTTTTGTGTGGAACTTGGCACTGCTTTGAAAAGTTATTAAATTATTCACTTTTAATTTTTTTATTTGCTGTCCACTGCCCTATTTTTTTTGAAAATGTAGATATTTTAAAAGATTTTATTTATTTATTTGATATAGAGGGAGAGAGAGAGAGAGCACACAAGCAAAGGGAGTAGCAGAGGGAGGGGAGAAACAGACTCCCCATCAAGCAGGAAGCCCGATGCCCCAGGATCCTGACCTGAGCCAAAGGCAGATGCTTAGCCAACCCAGGCACCCCCTGAAATAGTAGATTTTAAATAAACTTTTCCTTTTAGAATTGCTTTAGTCGTACAGAAAAATTGCAATGATAGCACGAATCACCCTGTAACGCATCCCCATTTTGCTGGTGTAGGATGTTAGTAACACCTTACACAAGCATGGCACACCTGTCACCAATAAAGTGACAATATTGAACGTTGCTACCAACTGGGGCCCATATTCTGTTCCGACCCTGGTGCTTACCTCACATCCTCTTTCAGTTCCAGGAGCCCACCCAGGATGCCTACACGACATTCAGTTGCCACATCTCCTGAGGCTCCCGTTGGCTGCGACCTTGCAAACACCGAGAAGAACTAAGATGCAATACAGAACACACCCCTGCTGGGATCCATCGCGTGTTTCCTCCTCCTGAGACCGAGGTCGGGTGCTTCGGACCAAGGGAACCAAAGCCAACTGCCATGTTCCTCGCATCGCATCAAGGCCTCTCCGGCCGACACTGCCCTCGCGGTCCATGGGCTCACTGGGTCTCCCCTGGCCAGGTCAGGGCTGGTAGCTCCCCCGCGGTGGGGCCTTTCCAGACCTTTCAGGCCCTGGGCCCGCGGGAGGGCAGTCCGCACCCCAGAAGGGGGAGCCACATCCCAACTCCTGGAGACCAGGCCACCTGCAGACCATCAGGGCATCTGTGCGGCCAGTGCCGTGTCTTTATTCCATGACTTATTCCTATCGATATGGGCACATGGATGTCTATTGTGTGTTTTGCAATCTAACCCAGTGCTACATCATCCACTTTGTGCATCTCATCCTTTCAGCTTCAGCCCCTGGGACCAGTCGGCTCCTGTGGTCGCTCATCTTCTCTGTTATATGATTTTATGATTAACAGAGGCCCAGAGGTTGTTCAGGTTTTCTTTGTTTTTAGAAGTTGTCCTTTTCTTGTTCCCCGGCACACCGCGGCGCACTCGTCAGAGTGTGGTCGGGCAGTTGTGCTATGCATTTCCTTTTATTTTCTTCCTAAAGACTCTGCTCATCCAAGGTGACCTGTGCCAGCACCACTCACCGTCATCCCTCAGTGAGGTTGATTCATGCATCTATATTACAATTATGTTATTTTGGCGTAGTTGGTATTCATTCCTGGAGTTCCCCAACCTCCTAAAAGATTTTTCTTAATTTGCATATGTTAAGACTCCCTTTCTGTGCTGTGAAGTTCTACGAGTTTGATAAATGCAAAATGCCATGCATCTACCGCTGCATTGTTACACACAATTGTTTGATCGTGCCCCAAATCCCCTTGTTTCACCTTCACCTTCCCATTCCATCACACAGCTGGCAGCACTGACCATTTTGCCTTGTTTGTATTTTTTTCATGTATTTGGTACCGTACACCATATAGCTTTCCCAGACAGGCCTCTTTCACTCAGCAATATGCATTTCAGGGCCCTCTCTCTCTGTGCCTTCAGGGCTCATTTATTTTCTAGCACTGAATAATATCCCGATGTATAGATATGTCCCAATTTGCTTATCCAATCACCTATCAAAAGACATCTTGGTTATTTCCAGTTTTCAGCGTTCATGAAAAAAGTGCTTACGAGCGGCTTATTGGTGTGGACGTACGTTTTTAGAACCATCAGATAAATACCAAGAAGTGCTAAAGAATTATGCAGTGACTATGTTTAGTTTTGTAGGAAACCACCAGATAGTCTTCCAAAGTGGTTGCACCATTCGGCGTTCCCACCGGCAGTGAGCGAGAGTCCCTGTTGCTCCCCATCCTTGTCAGCACTTGGTGTTGTCAGGGTTTGGATTTTAGTCACTCTAATAAGTGCTGTTATTATCTTGTTGGTTTAATGTGCAATTGCCTAATAATACATGACAGAGAATGTCTTCTTGTAAGGCTGTTTGCCATCTGCATGTCTTCTATGGTGAAGCATCTATTTAGATCTTGTTCTACCTCTATTTAGGTCTTGTTAAAACCTCTTTTTGTTTTAACTGAAACTTTACGCCTGTTGATTAGCAATTTACCCACCATGGGGTACCTGGTTGAGCATCTGCCCTCGTCTCAGGTTGTGACCCCGGGGTCCTGGGATCGAGTCCCATATCAACCTCCCCACAGGGAGCCTCCTTCTCCCTTTGCCTGTGTCTCTGCTTCTTTCTGTGTGTCTCTCATGAATAAATAAAATCTTAAAAAAAAAAATTCCCCCACCTCTGTAAACACCATTCCATCTTTGATTTTGTGAATTCAACCACTGTAAATACCATGTCCACATGCAATCATTCAGTCCTTGTCTTTTTGTACCAAAGTTTCTCACTCACTATAACACTCTCAACGTCTCTCCGTGCTCTCTTACAGGACAAAATGTCCTTTTTTAAGGCTGAATAGCATTCCATTGCCTGTCTTTGATTTTCTATATTTTTCAGAGTTTTGAACAAGAGGTGACCCAGTGATCTTGTTTTGGTTTTGATACCTCCTTGCTTACTGTTTCCTGGGCTTCCTGGATCTTTGGGTTAGTGCCTGTTAATAATTTTCAAATATCCTTTTTTTTTAAGATTTTATGTTCCAGGCGTTCCTCAAATATTCTTTTCCATTACTGCTGCCAATATCTCTGTGCTCTCTCTCTTTTCTATTTCTACTTGTCCAGATATGAATGTATTCTACTTTTTGAAATTACTCCAAATTTCTTCAATGTTCTCTCTATTTTTTTCCTCCTTGTATTTTACTTTGAGTAGTTTCTGTTCAACTATCTTCCAACACACTGGTTTTCTCCTAATAAGTACCCAACCTATTGGCAAGCTCATTAAAAGCACTCTTGATTTCTGTTGTAACCTGTTTTTTCTTTTTTAATTTCTAGCATTCTCTTTTGATTTATTTCCTTAATTCTCACCTCTTTGCCTATGTTATATATTGTTGTGTGGTATCTACTTTTTCCATTAGAGTGTGTGACTACTTATAACAGCTAATTTAAATTCCCAGTCTGTGTGGAGGGGAGTTTTTCTATAACCCTATGATTGAATTTCATTGTTTTAGTGGTCCTGTGTTGCTGGGATGTGTTTATCAGCTTTTAGATTTTCCTTTGGTGTGACAGGCATCCCAGGGGGACTGCAGGTGGCTGAGTTTCCACTCCCTGGGATGAAGAAGACTTCCAAACAGCCTTTTCTTCTGCTGAAAAGGACTCACCATAGGAAAAACTCTGGCGTTATTTAAAAATGGTTGCTTCCCCCCATCCCCACCCCTGTAGGGCCATGAGGGTTCTTTAGAGTAGAAACCCGCTGCAGTTCCTGGAGGCAAAACCCCATGGTGTCTGCAGGCCCTGGAGCTGTTCCTGTCCCACTAGGGCCCATTCCACCTGCAAAACTGGCCAAAGAGGTCACTCTGATGTTTCCACCAGTTTATGGCTTCAGGGACTTCAAGTACAGTGATGTCCTGGATTGGCCTCCCTCCAGATTTCAGAGTGGTGGTTTGCTCTACAAATTTTCTGAAGTTCATGAAAAGTCAGTTGTTAGCTTTTTCAACATTTCTGTTATGATTGTTAGGAGTCCACGGTGACAAATTCTGATCCATTTACATGTCAGAGCTGAAACTGGAAGTTTGTCTCTTTTGTTTTATCCTTTATGAGTCTTTACATTTAAAGTGAGTTTCTTATAGAAAACATACAGTTGAGGTTTTTGTGTTTGCTTTGTTTCGTTTTCAGTTTTTTCTCTTCTCCATTTTGCCAATCCCCCTTTTAAAAATTTTTGTGTGTATAGAACAATCACATTTAAAGTTTTACTGACGCAGCTAGGTTAGTACCTGTCATATTAATAACTGTTTTTTTAACTTATTGCTTCTCTTCTGTTTCTTTTTTCCCCTTCTTTCTGCTTTCTCTAGTTTTAATTGGTCACTTCGTAGGATTCAATTTTATCTCTACCATATGCTTTAAGGACAAAATATAATGAGCACCTCCTTTTTTGGGCCATGCTAAAATTAGACTAACTTTGCTCATTAATTATATCTCATAGAGGTGACCACTTTGTAATTTATTTCCTCTAAAGGTGTTCTTTTTTCTTTTAGTATTTAGCAAATTCTTTGGAATATTGAGAAAATTTTCACTCCCTCATAAAATGAAAGACAGAAAGCCAACACACAGAGAAATGTCTCAGCCTTTACATAAGTAGCAGTCCTATGCCATTTTTCTCTTTGTTGAATTAAAAAAAAAAGAGATGAGAAAAAAAAAAAAAAACATGGTTAAGGAATTAGCTGAAACTCACATAATAATGGTCTCCAGCCCTCAGTGATGCCATTTGTGAAAAGGAATGATCATGAAGGTCTGAGTTAAATCATATTAATTTAAGAGCCTACAACAATGAAAATGCTCATTCTGTGATCATTGTAGCTCCAATTTCCACTATTATTATTCGTGAATAAGGTGTCTGGGAGTTCATGGTACTATTCTTAGAACTTTCTGTAAATCTGATGTGATTTGAGAAAAAAAATTGTAAGCTAAAAATAGACCATACTACTAATGTGCCTTGAAATCTGAAATAAGTGATCTTCAATTAATTACAGTGTGACATGATTCTTCATGTCCTGTAGCTGCCTTTTTACCTTTGATAAGAATATTGTTCACCTGTGAGTTTCTGAACATTTCACCTGCAAAAAAGGAAGGAAATTCTACAGCTCATCTTTTTTAATGAAAAAAGAAAGTCCTGGGCAGCCCAGGTGGCTCAGTGGTTTAGTGTCGCCTTCAGCCTGGGCCATGATCCTGGAGACCTGGGATCAAGTCCCACGTCGGGCTCCCTGCATGGAGCCTGCTTCTCCCTCTGCCTGTGTCTCTGCCTCTTTCTCTCTCTCTCTCAAATAAATAAATAAATAAATAATCTTAAAAAAAAAGTCCTCAGAATTTTTCTAATAAATTTATTGACATTGAAATCATGGTTCTTTATTTACAGAAGAGGTACACAATTTTGTTCTGTTTAATGAACTATAATAAAACAGGTTGGCTTGGGTGAGAAGACAGTATTACTATTATCACCATTATTATTATTTGTGATATACAATGGCATCCTCAACTTTGCTTTTGCAAACACTTTTTACCCGACAAAGGCACGGACACTGAGGCGCAGACACCAGTCCCTGTCTCTCTTTCTCTCAGCCAGGACACCTCCAGATCTCTGCTGTGTTTATGCTGTGCCACCTTTTCCCCTTGAGTGCCTTTGTCTGGGACAGGACAGCACATGGGGAAGACCCTAAATTCTTGCATAAACACAAAAGGTGAAACCTACCAGCCCTTGGGACCAGTTGGTAATTTTTAAAAATAGATTTTTTTCTTTGGATTTGACAACCTAAAACGTTTGTTTTAGTAGGATGGGTTCAAGCTTCATGAGGATAGAGCCAACTGCCTAGAGTAGCTCGAGCTGAAAATTCACGGTTTGCTAACTCTCTAAATTACCTGGCACCCTGTTCCTGATCTCCGCTACTATACACACGGGAGAGAAACAGGCTTTGGAAAAGGCAGCGTGGGTCTCCGTCAATCCGAAAATGCAACAGAAACTGCCTTGGACATCAGATTAATCCTCTAGATCGTATCAGTATCCTTGGCAAACCCCATCGTCTCTGTGCTACAATGACATTTCAAATGCATAAATAACGGCACGCTGGAAGTGGTCTTTACGTAAAAGATTTGCATGATACCACATGGAAGGAAGACTGAAGCGGACATCAGACCTTACAGCATGTGCTTTACTCCATCTTGGGAGGGGACGCAACTGTTTGTAGAAAGTGGCGAGCGTGTGCTTTCCAAACAGACGCACATTCAGTTTCCACGTCACTTACACAGAGGATCGCAGCGGAAATTTAAGCTGCTATTAAATCTGAGAAATCACATTTAGTGTCAAAAAGTAAGGAAACTGGAAGATGACTGCATCCTTCCGGGTTTCGTCACTTGCCAGCTGGGTCACCTGACCTCGGATTAGTTCTATGATTCTCGGCCTACCATTTTTTAATATCTATTAAATGAAAATTCTATAAAACACACATATAAAACCTCAAAGATGGAAGTATCTTATACATTGGAAATAATAACCAAATGTCAATCAGTATTACTCAAGCAAGGAACCTATCAACCCCCCCCCCCCCGAGCTTCCTACTACTGTTTTATGCCTTTCCAAAAAACATAAATAATATTAAAAACTTTCAGCTTTTGCCGGGTAGCAGGGCTGGGAGGAATAAGAGTGTGGATTTTCATTCCTCTGCTGGGTCGTAAAGACTATTGACTAGGTGCTGACCGGCGTGGCCTCCCCTGCCTCCGCCTCCCTCGTGTGCCCCAACCTGCGTTACTGGCCTGGCCAAAAAGGCTTGCTCCGAAACTTGGACTTCTTAAATTCCCCGCCACGCTGGGAACACTTCATCTCTGGAGCTGATGGGAGGGTGTGAGAAGATGCCAGTAGATTAATGGCACAAGGCCGCTGAAATACAACGAGCCTCACGGCCGCAGAGCATCTCTGAAAGCAACACAAAGCCAAGACAAAACACCTTCTTCTTGGCAAGAGGGAATAACTTATTCTTAGGTTTTGTACTCACCTCATCTCTTAAATGGAAGTAAATGGATTTTATGGAAATGCTTTAAGTAAATAATTCTTTAAAAGCCGCAAGGTATCTCACAGAGTCGCTCCTGGGTTCAGGAGCTTATTTTCCCCTCTGTGTTGTGAACGATTTCACCGCAGCCTGACGGAAAGGTTACCGGGACAGTCAAGAGTAAAATAAGTTAAAAGGGTGAGTGGTGACCTTTGACAATGTGGAGAGACATGTTCTATTTTACAGGAAAGCTGTCACCACGTAGATGACGGTTGTATTAATGCGGAAATGGTGGCCACTGTAGGAAGGTCTTTCAAACTCTCAGATGCAATAAAAATACTCATTTTTGTGTGAACTCATGTTGCTTGAACATTAGAAACCAGTTTCTTAAACCTGTTTGCGATAGCAGTAACAATTAAACCGGGTGACTTTAATAAAGCTCCTACTTGCAACAGCCGGCTCTACAAAAATATAACATTTTCGGGAATAAATTTGAACCCTGTGGCAGACTGTATGTTGCAAATCATGACATTTTGCTAAACAACACTGAAGCCTAAATCTAAGTAGTAGCTGTATACTACCTGCTGGGTACAAGATTATAATTTCCTAAACTTGTCATTTTTCCCAAACTCTAGACTTCTAACGTGTAGACTTCGTACAATTCTAACCCTAATTCGGCTCAGTCCAGTTTGTGTGCGTCTGTGTCATCATCTGTGTGACACTTGACAAGTTGATGCTTAAATCTATACAGAAAGTCTAAGAGTTAAGAATAACAGGATTCTTTAAAGAAGGTGAATGCAGTCCTGACGCAGCTCCCCGAAACCCCCATAAAATGCTCTGGGATCTTGGTCGTTAACGCTGGTTTCTCCCTCTCTCTCTCCCTCTTGCCTATTAGCGGGGATCTGGCTCCGCTGGGGATAGCCCTGCTCTGCAGTCTCTGTGTCAAGGCAACCTTCCCGCGTGTCTTTTCAAGATCCAGGAGCCTGGTGGCCCCAAGACCTTGCCAGGTCCACTCTGCATCGGCCCGTGTTCTCCTTCTTTCGATAACAGCATCCACTTTCCTTTTGAGGACGTGTCTGTCCTCCAGCCCCGTTATTAGGAAAGAAGATCCCTCCTCTGCTAAAACAGTTTCCCAGATGCTTTGGAATAAAAAAATAATAATTCCTTTCTTCTCCACATCATTTTATAAATAAAGGCATACCTTTTTTCGAAGTTGCAAACCTAAATATATTTTATTAAAGGAGCCAGCTGAGCATTCATTTTACTGTTTATCAGTGCTTAGCTCCTAACGTGCTGGGGAAGATGATTTGTCTAAAGTTGCAGAGAAAGTGATAGTCGGAGGACTACTTCAATGTATAGAAAATTTCTAGAGAGACTGGGGTGTTTATGATTTGCCTCGTATTATTTGTCAGGCTTGCAGAGCATGACTTCTTCAACATCGATGCTAATCAATGACCTCAGAAGTTGAATCCTGCAAGCAGTTTATTCTGATTTTATTCTTATTAAAAATCTTTATCTGTTGATAGTTTGGTTCTTGCGGTCACAGTGCCAGGGGAGTGGGAACAGGAGGCAGATGTAGGTGTAGACGCCTGGCTGGGAGTGGGGAGCCGCGAGACCCCTTCCTGAGATCTACTGGAAGCACCCCAACATGGGCCTGGCTGGGTTCCGGAGCCGCTCTCAGCCGGGGACTCCGGGCACTTCCCATTTGGCCCCTATTTTGAACTGACACCTGTATGGCTGCCCTCATGCCTGTCCCCCCATTGCAGGATGGTGGGATGGGAAGATAAGCTGTCCCCAGGGTCACCCGCACCAGAGGGTGGATGATGCCTCAGGAGCTGTACAAGTGACACCTGGCAGCCATGTCAGCATGGAGACCTGGTTTTCACGCTGAGCCATTCTTTGTGGCTGCAATGATGGGATCGACGTCCAAGGAGGGCCAGTACACCTCCCGGGAGGACCGTGGACGACCTCGGCACAGGGTGGGCTGTGGCAGGCCGGCTTCCGTGTGGCGCCTGCCCTCCCCACCTCCTGGTGTCCACAAGCCCATGGAATCTCGCCTCCCTGGGCCCGGACAACACGCAGCTTGCCCTCAGCCCACAGGATATGACAAAGGTGATGGGATGTCCCTGCCATGATGACGTTCTTCCGCGTGGGCCTCCCCATGCTGCTCGCAGCCTCAACCCTGCGGCCTTGAGGAAGCAAGCCACCCTGAGCCCGGAGTGCCAAGGACGCGCCTGAGTACACTTGGAAGGGGCCGTCTCCAGGTGAGCGAAGATGAGAAGCTCGTCCTGAATGATACCTTGGTGAGGGTCTCGCGGAGGACCCAGTTAGGCCGTGTCAGGATGCCTGACTCAGGGAAACCAGGGGACACCAACGCGTGTGGTTGTGGGTAACTACATTGGTGGCAATCCGTCCCGCAGCCCTGAGCACCAAGGGTGTCCATGGCCCTGAGCACTAAGGCGGCATCCACGGCACCCTGAGCACTAAGGTAGTGTCTGCAGCACCTTGAGCACTAAGGGTGTCCATGGCCCTGAGCACTAAGGTGGTGTCCAAGGCCCCATGAGCACTAAGGCCATGTCTGTGGCACCCTGAGCACTAAGGCCATGTCCGCGGCCCTGAGCACTATGGCAGCATCCCCGGCCCTGAGCACTAAGGCGGTGTCCACAGCCCTGAGCACTAAGGCCATGTCTGTGGCCCTGAGCACTAAGGCGGCATCCATGGCACCCTGAGCACTAAGGTAGTGTCTGCAGCACCTTGAGCACTAAGGGTGTCTGTGGCCCTGAGCACTAAGGCCGTGTCCGTGGCCCTGAGCACTAAGGTGGCATCCATGGCCCTGAGCACTAAGGTGGTGTCCAAGGCACCCTGAGCACTAAGGCCATGTCTGTGGCCCTGAGCACTAAAGCTGTGTCCGTGGCACCCTGAGCACTAAGGCCGTGTCCATGGCCTTGAGCACTAATGCAGCATCCCCAGCCCTGAGGACTAAGGCCGTGTCCACGGCACCCTGAGCACTAAGGCAGCATCCCTGGCACCCTGAGCACTAAGGTCGTGTCCGTGGCCCTGAGCACTAAGGCCATGTCCGTATCCCTGAGCACTAAGGCAGCATCCGGGGCACCCTGAGCACCAAGGCCATGTCCACAGCCCTGCCCGCAGCCTCTGGCTTCAGCCTGGTGGACATTCATTGCCCGCTGCAAACCACGGTTCGGAGGCACTATTTTGTTTCTGATAAGTTTTCTATATTCCTTGGAGAGAAATAAAGCGCTGTTGTGATTGATTTCTGGCTATGAGTTTGGGCTTAATATAAAGAATCTCCGGGAAGTCATTGAAGCAATCAGCACATGCAAAATGGTGGCAAAAACACATTAGATTAACAGCTCATCCCCTCCAAGGATGCTATCAGAGAAAACAGCTGTAAACATGGCATAAATTCGATTCAAGTTAAGCACAGCAATCTAGTTCAGGCTATTGATCTCGTCCCTAATAAATTAGTGGGTGAATGCCTGGCTGGGCCGAACAAAGGTTGTTGAAAATTCCTCACCTATAAACACTCTTGAATGATTCCCAACCCTATTTTCCCAACCTGATTTTATAAAATAGAGCTTAGGAACTAATTCCCAGTTATCCAGGCAAAGGTTTGGTGTTAAAAGAAAGCAGTGCCTTTCTTTTAACACCAATTAATGCACGGTTTATAGGGTCCCATATGGCGCACACGCCAACGGAAGAAATGCACGGATTAAAACAGAGATGAGACGAAGCGGAGGCAATAAGTAAGAGACCCTTTGCCAAATGAAAATGCATGCGTACTCGGTGAACTACTTCGAGGCAGGGGCGAGATTTTCAAAATATATGTGCGCTGTCGGTTTATCTGTTATAAAAATAAATTTGGTAAAGTCTCATCAATGAAATGATCTTGTAGGTGAAAAAAAAAAGTACATCCTGGTCTATGCTAGATTCTTCTAGAAAATGAACAAATGCAGCTGTAAATAAAAGAACAATATATAAAGTTAGATGTACAACAGTACTTACTCTCCAAATGTGGCCTTCAGCAATTTATTGACTACTGAAAAAAACATATGACAGCGTGAAGCCAGCAGGCCGCAGATAATAGACTATCTGGAAAGAGGATCCTTTATTCCACACACAGCAGCAGCTGATAAATGGCTCTAGTGTCGGCACTCGCCGGCGTCTCCTCTCCCCCCACCCCGACCCCGCGTCCCTGGGATCGGAGACTAATAGCCCCCCAGGAGAAGGTGGCTTGACACAGGCCCTCTCACCGGAGAGAACGCCCCCATCAAACACCTGTCAGGAGCTTGCGCCGGGGACCCGGGGAGAGCTCGTCGAGCATCTACCCAGACGCGTGGTATTTTCAGCAGGAAAAATGGGGGGAAGGAACACAACCCAGGGATTTATTTCTGCAAAGGGGAGACGCTTAATGATCCTAGGGCCAGAGGGTAGCCGGAGCCTTCGTGGTGTAAACCTCCTCTCTTCCCACACAGCCTCCCCCCCCCCCCGCCGGAATGGTGGGATGTGTCACAAGGGGTTCCCACGGTGACTGGGAGGCTTGCTTCTGAACCCCGTCCTCGGTCCTCGCGAAGCTTCTCGCAACCCTGGCCTTTGACCAGAGGGAAGGGAGGCATCAGCGTCACACGTGCCCAGTGACATTGCGTCGCCGGGAGCATCTTGTGTCCGGAGGGGCTCCATGGGTGCCTGAGTATGTGACACCAGCAGGTGCTCAGGACCCTGGGGACAGGCACCCCACAAGCGCCCTGGGGGGGGGCAGGAGCACCTCCGAATGGGCTGCAGGGGGGCCCACCCGCACAGTCAACCCTAACTTTATGCCCCCACTTTTTTAAAAAAAGATTTTATTTATTTATTTATTCGTGAGACACAGAGAGAGAGAGAGAGAGGCAGAGACACAGGCAGAGGGAGAAGCAGGCTCCATGCGGGGAGCCCGACACGGGACTCGATCCTGGGACCCCAGGGTCATGGCCTGGGCCGAAGGCAGATGCTTAACCACTGAGCCGCCCAGGTGCCCCTGTGCCCCCTTGTTAGGAAAATAAATACCCATGATTTCAGCCAAGTCCTGCTTGTCTGCTTGTCTCTAAGACAAGACGTCCGGCTTCTTTAAAAGGCGACGGGGAAAGACAGGGATGGTTCTGGGGCCGCGTGGGTGTAGAGAGAGGCCGCGAAGCCATTTTGAGGACGGGATTTTAGCGCCATAATGAAGACGGATGGCAATTAAGGGCTCTTGAATCATTTAATAAAGAGAGGAGATTAAGGGAGGCGAGCACCCCTAGGAAATCAGCGGAGAGCAGTGAGGTGGTTAATTAGTGGCAGCGACCATGCACTCGGGTGGACTTGGGGAAGCGCTGCCCAGACTCATTTGGGGGATGATGGGCTTTTTATTACCTGCAGGTGGGAGTGATGCCGGGGGGTGGGGGGGTGCTGGGAGGGGAAGAGAGGCGAGACCCAGCTCCCTCAGGGGGGCTGCACACTCACTCCGGGATCCCTCCCCTGGGGACCAAGGCCCTGGCCCCGGCCCTTGCCCGGGCCCCAGGACAGCCTGTGTGGAGGGGCCTGACACCCCCAACTCGGCAGTGGCCTCCCAGGGCCCCGCCGAGGCCCCCCTGCAGATACTAGATCCAAAGGGACACTAGATCTGTCTCCACAGCGGCCTCCCGGGGCCCCACCAAGGTTCCCCTGCAGACACCTGCCTCGCGACACCAGTAGCCCCCAGAAGAGGCCCAAGCACAGAGCTCCGAGGGGCAGGTGAGGGTTTGTATGAAGGGACAGCTCTGCCCCCACGGAGGGCTTACCCCCCACCCAAGGACCCAGAGCACCCCCAGGGCGTGGGAAGGTGCCGGCTGGAGGAAGCTGAAGGCCCAGCCCCTAGCACTGTTGCTGTGGAGAGGGGAGCACGGGGCGGGCGAATAGGCCTGGCCGGGAGCATCCACTGGGAGAGAACACCCCGCAGGCCCGGGGTGGGGGGCGCGGGGACCCCGAGGAAGGGGCCCCGGGCCAGGCTCACAGCAGCAATGGGGAGCAGCGGGAGTGGCTGATGGCACTGTCGGGAGCCAAATCCCGTAAAGCACCAGTGAGGCTGGAAGGGCGGCGGGGCCCCTGGACCCTCCAAGGGGTGTGAGGGTTGTCATCATGCAGTGGCCCTGGGGCCACGCGACCAACCACGCCATCCTGTTGGGGGGAGGTGCATCCCTGAGATGAAAGGCATAATCCGCACAGTTTCCCAAGTGCACCCCAGTTTTCGGGCATGGGACCCACTGCCTGAGGACAGGTTAAGCTCTGCCTTGGGTGGGGTGGGGTATGAGAAGGAACATTGCCGGCTCCCCCTCAGGTTTGTCTGTCCCCAGCTCAGGAGCTCCAGATTCATCTGTCCCCAGCTCAGGAGCTCCAGCCCCGCCTGTCCCCCAGCTTGGGAGCTCCAGGCTCGCCTGTCCCCCAGCTCGGGAGCTCCAGGCCCGCCTGTCACCCAGGTCGGGAACTCCAGACCTGCCTGTCCCCCAGCTGGGGAGCTCCAGGCTCACCTGTCCCCCAGCTCAGGAGCTCCAGACTCACCTGTCACGGCATCTCCAGAGGCCCCTGGATGGGCCGAGGCTGCCGTCTACATGGACTCGCCCTCCATTCCCCCCAGCTCAACAGGTACTCCCCTTCCCCGTGCTCCTCTGCCTCGGAACCCGTGTTCCAGAAGCCAGCCGCACCCTGTGGGCAGAGGACCTGCTGGAGCAATTGGGGTGGATTCCGCCATTTCCGCCTCCTGTGAGACCCCTGTCTTCAGGACACACAGAGGCTGGCATCATAGTGATGGAGGATCGTCCAGGCTCTGGTTTGAGGGACTCGGGGAGACTGAGAAGAATGGTGGGACTCGGTCTACGCCAGCAGAAGTGTGTTCTCTCTTTTAAAATATTTTACTTATTTATTTGAGAGAGAGTGAGTGAGCACAGGCAGCGAGGGAGAAGCAGACTCCCTGCTGAGCAGGGAGCCCGACGAGGGACTTGATTCCAGGACCCCGATATCACAACCTGAGCCTAAAGGAGACACTCAGCCCACTGAGCCTCCCAGGCGGCCCGAAGCCTGTTCCTGTGTAGCTAAACCTGGCTTGGAGGTAGATGCGCCCCCACCCCAAGGGTTAGTCCCCAAGGACCCGAGCGGCCGAGGGAAGGGCGGTGCGTGCACCTCGGAGATGCGGCGCCCAGAGCAAGCTTACGCCAGCCCCCTGTGATGGTTTGAAAACACGCTTTTCCCCAAGAATAGCATGAGCTCGGCCCCACATCCGTTTGTAGGACGCGGGTGGACGGATGCGTGGGTCTTGGTGGAAACTGGTCTCGCGTCTGATGCTGCAAACCTCCCCTCGCCCTGATGTCCTTGGCTCCGGCTCCAGTTTTTCTTTTTCCTGCTGTGGTTGTGCCGACTGCGGACAGGATCACTTTTTTTTTTCTTTTAAGATTTTATTTATTTATTCATGAGAGACACACAGAGACGGAGGGAGAGAGAGAGGGAGAGAGACCCAGGCAGAGGGAGAAGCAGGCTCCATTCAGGGAGCCCGACACGGAACTCGACCCCGGGGTCACGCCCTAGGCCGAAGACAGATGCTCAGCTGCTGAGCCCCACCCCAATGCCCCGTATCACTAGTTTTCATTCCTGAGTCACGGTTCAATTTAGCGAGCACGGCCTGAGCACCAAGTGCGCCGAACGAACGGAACTGGCCTTTTACTTCAGAAGTTGTTGGTTGAGGGGGATTGGCCCTTGTGCATGACAAACTCTCATTGTTGTCTTGCCATCTCTTTCCAAAAATGCAGGCGAGTTAGCTCGCAGGCCGCAGGTGTGTTGGGTGTCGAGGCCTGGCAGCCTGGTGCAGAGGGGCCCAGCAGCCTGGTACCCCGGCACAGGCCCCGCAAGTCGGAGGAGCCCCGTCCTGCTCTCCCCGCCCCTGCTCCCGGCACCACAGACGTATGTCCCTGGGGAGCCGGGCTGTCTCCAGCCCTGGAGCGAGGCCGTGCATCACCGTTTTACTCTGGTTTGAGGTCAGAGGCCCTTGCTTTCTGGGCCTTGTACATATTCAAGAAAATCGCATCCAGATCTGTTTGTATATCTGCAAGGAGATCCATTTACGGCACCAGTTCTGCTCTGGCTCTCCTCTAGGCTCCTAGAGAGATTTAATTAATGCGCATTAGCGGAGAAAATCTTTAAAAATGGGCCATTTTCTAAAGACTGTGAAAAGCAATCTTATATTTCGTGTGATTTCTTTCAATTTTATTTTAAATCAGAATGCTTACATTGGAAAGAAGAAGGAAATAGCTTATGTGCACTTGTGTATCATTGTATTTCGGATAGTTCAAGCACATTTAAACCTCTGATATTAGGTATTTCCCTGGAGTTGAATACTGAATAATCGCAAATTTGTATTATGGCTAGGTTACATGCATGCACTACTGTCTTTGAGCCTCACTTTCAATCTTGCGCTGATCACATTTCTGAAGCTTGAACGCTTCTGCGTTATATCTATCTTCCCCTCAAAAAAAATCTAGAATCGCAATTTTTTGTTGTTGTTTAAAATACTTTTTAGCAAACAGAGAAAGAAAAAGAAAAGCAAACAGGACAATGATGTTAAAGCTGCTCTCCAGGCCTCCACCTCTTCGTCACAGCCGCGTGGCCCTGCTCCCCAGACCCCCTTTCCCAGGAGCTCCCTCTGATTCTTCGGGAACCATTCAGATCAGGCTGGTGCCCCAGTCGGAAAACAGGAGCCTTCCCAAAGCCACCGTTGACCTAAATGTCTAGGAACCTCAGGGTCCGATCTCCCCTCCCCACCTCCTCCCAGCTCTTATCAAGGACACTTTGCAGAGTTGAGGATTCACTTCCTTTGTCAAAGCTTCCCTCACTGGCCTCTGGGAATTGGTTCCCCTTGGGATCTTCTCCGTGGAATGCCTGAGGTCACCCTGGGCCACTTGTCTCCTCTCTCCATTTCCTCGAGGAGAGGAGGGAGGCAGGGTTGATAAATTCCACCAAACTTTCCAGAGATGGTCTGTCAACCTTATGGACTAGGTATTACTGATGAGGGAGCAGAAGGCACAGGGAGGGCAAAGCACAAGCTGACCCCTTGCAACCCTCGCCCACTTGCCCCATCGTGGGGGTTGGGGGTATGGGTGACATTCCTCAGGCAGTCCTGGCTACCCTAAAACAAAGGGAAGCGGAAAAAAAATGGTTAACTGAGAAGAGATCACAGTCCTGAGGGACCAGTCTCCATCAGCTTACAAACGTCTTCCTGATTTACAAGCAGACAGCTTACTTACCAATAATCTAACTTCCAGATACACGTGGACTCAATTTCCTGGAGCCCTACCATCACCCTCCCCTCTCAGTAGAGATATTGGGAAACAAAGGCAGAGCGAATGTAAATAAAACTAAATTTCCTGTAACCTACAGCCCCCTTGACAAATACTTGACACGGGAGGCGTCTGACATTCCTCCTGGAAGCTCCCAACACTTTGGATGCCTCGCCAGAGGGTAAATCAACCTTAGCTTGACAATGGCCAGGCCTCCAGGATCCAGGGAGTCCTCCTTAGCATATGAAAGTCCTTTTGAAAACCTCCCTTTGTCCTGACCTCCCCCAATTCCCAAGTATATAATCAGTCACCCTTCACACTTACAATGCAGCTCTTTCTGCCCAAGGGTCCCATCCCTGTGCTTCAATAAAATCATCTTTTTTTTTTTTTTTTGCACCAAAAATGTCTCAAATATTTTTTATGGGCCATTGGCTCCGGACCCCAACACCACTTCAAACCACATCATTATGATAGGCAGTGTTTAGAATGAAAAAAAGGTGTGTAAATTATTTCAGGCCACTTTGTCACTTGGTATTAGAAACAGGAGAACAGGCCATATGTAGGGAATAATTTCAAACTGTGCACTATTTTAGTTTCATTTGTCTGACCTGTAGGATCCGCAGAATGGGAAGTGTTCCAGCCCAAATCCGTCGTGAGCGGATGGTTCATGCTAGATGGTGAAGCATTCTTTTAGGCGTGAATCCTAAAGAAAAGTCTTCAGTGACAGAAATCTCTAAGTTGATATCAAGGGCATGTACCTAAGTCAAACTGGCCAGGGCAGGGAGATCATGAAAACGCCATCGAGCAAGTGGGCTTCTCTATCAAAGACCGTGTTTCTCCGGGAATCTATCCATCACGCTCCCTGGGAAAGCTTGTCCTCTGACCATGGCAGTGAATCATAGGCCCACAGTGAATGGCTAGCCCTACCGTGTTCCAAAATTTGTATCACAATTGGGAGAACATTGAAGCAAGTCAGGTTCCGCACAGACTCAAGACGGGAACTCATTCTCTCTTGGGGTGAAGGGAACCAGGCCCATAGAGCTGGAACTGGGTGAGGCTGGCAAGCCAGCCCTCGAGCCTGCTTGTAGGCCTTCCCACATTGGCCGATCTCCGTCTGAAGGAAGTCTCGCGTCCTGGATGACATCATAGAGCTTGCTCACCAATGATGAGCTTGAAAAAGGAAGGCAGAAAAGTATTTCTAGATCAGTCAAAATCTGCCCCAAAGTAGCTGTAAGAAGCCGATCTCATTTCCACAGGTACTTCACGTTCCAATGAGCGGCCCTGCAATGCCATCTACCGAAGTCACGGGAAGGTCATACGTGAAAGTATCACGCACACCTGGAGTCCAATTGTATCTAAATTCATTAGGAAACCTTGAAATGGAAAGTCGCTCATGTGCGTACAGCCCGTACCGATGAGTACATGGATGTTCATTCCCTACTCTAGTCCCTACGTATCTGGCCTAATTGGGGAGAGTGACACAAACCTCTTCCAGATAAAGCCCAGCCCGCTGTGTCCCTCCCCGGGGACGACCCGCACGCTGACCTCAGGATGTAGCGTCACCAACACGCCTCTGTGCTTGGACTGCACGTGTTGGCCGCCGCGACAGACACTTGGGGAGCACGTTTGTAGACACACGCCTTGGGAGAATAGCATCCCGCCACAGCACCTTTCTGCGACCTTGCCTTTTCCCTCACTATTCCGTATGTGAAATCTCTTTTTTTTTTTTTTGTATGTGAAATCTATCCCTGTATAGAGAGATGGATAGATTCAGTCTGCTAATTCTAACTTAACATGTTGATATAAAAATATCACCATTTCCTCTATTCCTCCACTGATGGGTAAGAATCTGATTTCCAATCATTCCTATTACAAACAAACGTTGAAGTGCCGTTTTTACACGATTCTATTAGGCACATATAAAAATGTTATTGACAGGGTTAGAATTTTCTAGAAGCGTTGAAGTAGATTCACTATAGCGGCCAATTTTAAGATTGTTGCAGAACCGCTCTCCGAAGTGGTTTTACCGAGGCACGTTACTGCCAGCGACTGTTAAGAGCCCCTTTTCCCTGGTCATTTGTGCTAACTCTCAGGATGTCACACATTCTTTCTTGCAAATCTGATTAATAAGAGACGAACTCTCAGTTTTCTTAATTTGCATTTCTTTGATTACCACTGTGGTTTTAATTCCCAATGACTTCCCCACTCACAGGAGCCTGCCTTGCAATTGAGGGATGGTGGAGTTTTAGCTTTATTATCTTGACAGTAAATCTGCCTACGTCACCACAAGACTTTCAATTTCCAGCACCATTGACATTCTAGCATCACTACTTTCTAGTATCAATTTTCATTCTGCCTTTGCACCTTTGGTTTTCTTATCTTTTTCTTCATAAACAGTGTATGTTGATTCAGCTTGGTTCTCAGTGCTTGAGAATAGTTTCTGATAGACTTGTCCTCTCTCCATGTGCCAAGACGTCCCTAGCCATTAGTAAGTCTGGCACCTTTCCTCTAAGATCAGTGGGATAAAGACATCCTTTTTTTCCAATGGTCTGGCCATATTTCTAAGAGGAGGACAAACTATACTTTCCTGTGCTGAAACCATCTGTACTTCTTCCTTGGTTCCAAACAGGCCTCAAGACATCACTGTCCTAAACCAAAGGGTCCTATTCTCACGGGTCTGCAGTTAGAAGCCCCTATTATTGTTTCTCCATCTGTAAAAACAGAATGGCCAGACTCCCCAGTTCATGGACAAGGTCACCAAGAGGATGTGACTTCCACGTGACCCCATGAGGGGCTCCTCACCCCCTCCCCATTCTTGGAATATGTGCATTGCCCACCATTGCCACAGTGGGAGCTGTTGAGGCTGCAGTGGGAGCTGTTGCAAGGCCACAGTCTTGAGAAAGTAAAGTGTTGCCGTGGCCATCTGGACTGAATGCATGACTGAGCCCATTTACAGCCTTTATACAAACTTTTGTGATTCTGATGGTGGGTGCAGAGATCTACTTGTCTTGCGGCCACCCAGACAACCTCCTGTGTGAGTTCCCTGGCTTATCATCCTTGCCACCAACCAATCTGGACCAGCTGCCTCCTTCTTCTGTGTCTCCCTGCTGTCCTTGCACCCCGCCCCCTCCAGGTGCGGGGGCCAGTGTGTGAATCAACACCAGTTGAGCTCACAGTTCTAATCAGTGACTTGGCACCAAAGTAGACATTGCTTGAATACAGTATAATGTATGGGTGGGTAATGCAAGACACAAGCTGCCCTAGAAAAAAAGCCCCACAAAACAGAGAGCTCGCTGGCACACTTCCAGTTGATGAAAGTCCAGTATTTCCACATGGGAAATAGGCATGGAAGAGAGGTGACTTCCTTTTCCACATGCCTCCTGCATCAGATCTGTGTGTGCCCATTACAGTGGACTTCAGGGACGTGAGAAACACTCTCCACCATTCCTAACGGGAGGCTTTTAGTGCTCTTTCTAGTTTTGCTTTCCTTGGACTTTTCATGAGTATTGATGTTGGAAGATGGAATAAAAACAGACACAGCTAGTTAGCTTCCATCTGAGCCTTAGAGCAAATAATTGGGCATTACAAGGTCCAATAACATCAACTTGTCTTGTGAAAAATGCTGAAAAGCAAAATCCACCCATAGTAAGAAATAATAATAATATGGTAGGCAGGGGCACAGAGGCTGAATAGATCTTGCCCACTGAGAACCCTGAATGCACCGTGAGTCAGTCTGACCTGATGCACCTGTATAGGGTACATGTCACCCCTATGTCTGGCATCCTGTGTGCTGGCTTAAACAGCTCCTTTTTGCCCGTTGATATCACGGGTGACTTGGGGGTCACCTCTTCCAGGAAACCTTTTTGTAAAATTCAAATTAACTTAGATGCATCATCTATGTGTGTTCATAGCATGTGGTTCCTGTCACCATAATAACAGCATATGCTTTATTTTTGTTGCTACTTAGGGCTGTCTCTGCAACTAATCAATTAGCTCTTATTGGGGAGATTTTTGGATTGTCACTTTGTTTTGATTATAGCATCCAACACGGTGTCTGGCACATAGTAAGAACATAATTTATGTTCAGTTAAAATTGAAGAAGTGGCTTCCTAGCAGTCAAAGAGTCCTCGAAAGTTTCAACGGAACTTGCTGCATATTTAAGGACTGTTTTCAAGTTTAATTAGACGGATTCTTACAAATATTTGTATATGAGATGCTTCTTGGTCAATAAACCACTCAGTTACTTTATAAGCAGACAGTCTCTCTGCTTGATCAAATTTCTGTTGCCTTCCAAGTGTTGATATCACTTACTGAAGACTAATCATTAATAGACAGCTATACTGATTTTATGTCTGCCTGGTCAAAACGATGCCGTCCCAGACTCCCATAGCCAGGCGTACTCCCAGGGCTTCTTTTCTAGTCTAGAAATAACTGAAGAGAGGTCATCTCAAGAGATACTTTTTGCTGCCTTTGAAAGAGTTGCAATTTCTAATTTGTTGAATATGGATTAAGTTTAGATTTACATTGAAGTTTAGCAAAGAAGAATACAAATAATGAAGGAAAAAACATGGATGACATGATCAAAACCAGACCCTTAGCCTCCTTCTTCAAAAAGCTATTCCATGGCGATGCTGGTCCCATGGATAGATTTTCTCTCCGACAACAACTGGCATGTACGTTCTGATTTGAAACTGGAAGACTGGCTCTGATTTTCAGGGTCTTGCAATTGTTTGGGGGCATTCTTGTAACCATGATAGTTGGGCTATTTATGAGCCATTGCATTTCAGTAATTCCCTGATACTTAATTCTGAAGGGTTTTGCGAATCTAATGCTAAGATTATTCAGTCCCCTGGAATTACGAGCATTTAGTCTTAAGCAGCATTCAAAGATTTCAAGCTAATGGTTTCTGTTACTGGTTCTGAAGACCCGTCCATATTACGAAGTCTCACTGTGACCCTGGCTAAGAGAATAAAGTCATCAGAGAGAACAAAAGGAGCTTTACGGGGGAAAAAGTTGAAAAGAAATAATAAATTCTAGTCTTAGGTCTGATGTGATAAGAATGTTGGTCCTGAGCCTTTTTCCCTTAGATCTCAACTTACCTATTATAAAGTAATAATAATAGCCAGAAAAAATGTCTCCTTTGCGGTTGTTTGAATCAAATGAGAAAACATACGAAGAGATATTTCATGAATATGAATCACTACTGAATTGTTACCATTGTATTCCTTCTACAATTACCTTAAAAGCCCATTTGTAACAGCCCATATTCAGAACTTTCTATTTCAATTTGTCAAGTTTTGGACTGGATGACTATGTCTCTTTTTCTTCTTCTTCTTCTTCTTCTTCTTTTCTTCTTCTTCTTCTTCTTCTTCTTCTTCTTCTTCTTCTTCTTCTTCTTCTTCTTCGTCTATAGTAGACTACTCTGGGATGAGTGACACACTTGTTTTGGTTTTAATTAGAATTACAGTTTTATTTTGTAAACAGATATTCCTGGGAATATGAGTTTCAAGTACGAGCAAGTAACCTGAAAAAAATCACCAAATATGGTTTAGTCAATGAATCTCCAAAAGATGAAATATACTTCAGATTAAATCACTTAAAGTTATTTTTAGAAAATGTTATAAAACATGTTTATTTAGGTGTATGGCTTATATAAACTGTCGTTTCTATATGAAGTATTATGAAATTATGAAGGACACTACTTATACAATAATTATTGCAGGCTTTTAAGGGTTAAGATTCCTTTACCACCTAATGCACTTAGAATCAATTAAATTTTGCATTTCATAAATTCCGTTCAGAAAAAAAAATTATATATTACGAGTAAAATTTGCATTCTATGTTCATTTAAAAGGAAATAGAATTATGAAGTCCTGATACCCAAGAGAAAATGAGTAGTCTAGGAGTTTGAACTACTGCTATGAGCTGAAGAAATAAAGCTTTTCTTTCTTTTTTCTCTTTTGATTTGCTCTCTTTTTCCCTGAACCTACCAAGTAGTGTTTATCTGTATGTGTACCATTCTTGTGTTAAATTTTGGTAAACCAAGATAAGTATTTTTAAACTTCAAGTATACTTAATTAGACTTTATTTGAGGAAATAATGATTTTTTTTTTTTATTTTGAAATTCCAGAAGTCAGAGTTCGGGAGCGATTGTAACTTGTCTTTTTATTTCTCTCTCTCTCTCTCTCTCTCTCTTTGTTTTACATGCCTACACAGCTCACACTGCTACTTGTTAACACAGTCTGTTTTTGTTAAATAAATATATTTTTGCAGAGACTTCTCTACTGGATAGCCAATCTGAGCATCATGAAATTCAGGAAATGTATAGAAATCGTGCTGATCAGAGAAAAAAAGGAGAAATGGAAAGAAGGAAGAAAGAAAGCATATGCTTTCCCAAAAAATGGCTAAGTTGAGCCAGGGCCATTGATTTGTCTACTGCATTCCCAAAGGATTTTCATTACAAATGAATGAAAGCTTGGGAAATTCAATAAATGCTTAGATCTAGAAAACCAGTCTTTTTTTTTTTTTTTAAGATTTTATTTATTTATTCATGAGAGACACAGAATGAGAGAGGCAGAGACACAGGCTGAGGGAGAAGCAGGCTCCATGCAGGGAGCCTGACATGGGACTCGATCCCGGGACTCCAGGATCACACCCTGGGCCAAAGACAGGGCTAAACCACTGAGCCACCCAGGGATTCCCAAGATAACAAGTCTTAATACAGATAGGGACCAACCAGCTCTCAATTTGGCTAGTATCTTATTAACTTTTAGGCTACCAGGGATTGGATATGTTTTACAGTTGAGATATAATACAGTATAAGGAAATTTGAGTGCTGTGTTAGTCTAAAATTTTATATTTAATAAAATAATTTTCTTATCTTGAAAAAAAAGAGGAAATCAATGGTGGCCATAATTTGAAATAAAAGCCGGTCCAGCCAGAGAAACAGGAGGAAAATAAAAATGATACAGCATTTTTTGTAACAAAACGTTCCTGATAGCAAACTTAGAGTTTGCCATGGGTGTGAATGCCATCTTTTGCATACGAGCAAAATGAATTCATCTCCATGGATCCCAAAGATCAGCTTTTTTTGTTTGTGAAAGAAGTGGGATCAATGTAGTCTCTGTAATATTTCTGACTTGGGCTCACTATGAAACAGAACAGGAGAAAAGAAGTCCATTCCAAACCATGAAAGTAGCTATTTCCATATGATTGGCAAATCACTGCTTCTCTTTGGACTCAGATTTTTTTTTTTCTCTCTTCAAAATGAGGTTTTGGGCCAACTGCCCAACCATCTCTATTTTCTAAGATCAAAAGGAATAAAACTGGCTACTTTGAAGAATGATATTTAATAATACAGAAGTTAATTATCTGAAATTAGAATAGTTGCAGAAACAGCACAAGATATGTTGTCTCTTGATTTTGGCTTTCCCAACAGTTCCTTCCAAGAAAAGATTGCTGCAATAAATCTAAATAAATAGTATGCAATATCTAAAGCTTAAATAATTGTTAATTTGAATTTAAGTTATTATTATTTTTTTAATATGTTCACCAAAGCAAGAAAATCTTTAAGGAGCCAACAATGGCTGGATGCAGGGAAGGAGTTGGGGCCTTCCCATGTAATACCTGTTCCCTTGCATGTAACGGGTATGTGAGGCCACGTCTCCCAGATGCAAAGCAATTCAGAAAACAATTTGTTTATCCCAAAAATGTATGTTTACTCTATACTTTATTGCTGTACTGGTATGTGGAGTCTGTAATTAAACAACTAGATTTATGTGAGTACAAAAATCCACTAGAAGGCACAGCCTGATTTAAATCACAACCGCAAGACTATACATAAAACAATGCCGTGGAAGAAGCAGAATGACAATCAAGACAATCAAGCTTCCTGAGTTGAGCCCCAGTGGAAGTGAGTGATCTGCGAAGGGGGACCCAGGAAAGGAGACTTACCCTTTGTCCACGGTATATTTACACTGTGAATATGATATTATTATTGTGAAATTTTCACAAATGAAAACATGAGTCCTGTTCAGAGACTTTTTGTAATGCCTGAGCTGTGCTAACAATTCCATATCATACCCTCCTTTAGTAGGTCAGGGATTCATGTTGGGACGTCTGGTCTCATCATCAAAAGAATGGACATACAAAAATATATATACAAAACAAAACAAAACAAACAAACAAGAATGGACATACAGGGGTGTCCATATAACCGAGTAATAAAGCAGAAAAATGGGATAGTAAAGAAAATTATTAATCCAGGAGAAGGAGAGGAAAGAAGAACAAAGGGAACATAGAAAAAGTGGAAGAAATAGAACATAGGAGTGAAGTGGTCGCTGTAAATCAAAATGCTGAACAAATTCACTGAATATAAATAAATGGAATATTCCAACTAAAATATGATGATTCTCTTTTAATCGAGATTGGGAGCCTATCCTGAGCCACTCCTACTCCTAAGTCAGAGGAACCCTTGGTGAATTGGAGGCTACTGGTCTGATGGGGGAGGGTGTCGGTGGGATGAAATGGGTGAGGTGTTTGAGGAAACGGAGTCATGAAACTGAAGCCACTAAATGGAAAAATGGGACACAGATCCCCACAGGACTCAGTCACTGATCTCACAGGACCCAGTCAGAGGGTAGAGGTCAGCATGAATAGACACCTCTGAGCTGTGAACGTGGCCCTGCAGGACACAGAAAGAGCACAGCGGGAGACACGGAGTGACCCAGGAGGTGGCGCCTGGTGTTTTCTCCCACAGGACAGCTCACCCCTGGCTGGCTGTGCTCCTGGGGGGCCTTAGCTGTCAGCAGGAGCTCAGGAAGGGAGGCCCTGCTGGAAGAGACCAAGGCCAGGTAAGAGACTACGGGCTGCAGGAGGTCATGACTCTAAAGACCACTGAGCCAGAATGGTGAGTGATTTGGATACTTTCTTGCACAGGTGTTATGTCAGCGTTTAATAGACAAGATAATGATTGTCAGGGTGTCTGACAAACAGCTAGATGTTCTACGTGGAAAACATGAATCTAAGCACAGGACACCTGGGTAGCTCAGTGGTTGAGCATCTGCCTTCGGCTCAGGGCATGACCCTGGGGTCCTGGGATCGAGTCCCACATCGGGCTCCCCACAGGAAGCCTGCTTCTCCCACTGCCTGTGTCTCTGCCTCTCCCTCTGTGTCTCTCATGAATGAATGAATGAATAAATATCTTTAAAAAAAAAAAAAGAAAAGAAAAGAATAATCTAAGCCCACAGTATAGTTGAGAGAAAAGGACAGAAAGAAGTCAGAATACGCATGCGCCGGTACAAGACCAGCTGACGTACCCATAATAATATCACACTAACCAGAATTTAAGTCAAGAAGTATTACCAGACACGTTATGATAAAAGGTTGACATAACAGTTCAGATTGTCTTTGCAGCTAATGATAGAGCCTCAAAATATATAAAATGTAGAAAGCCAATATGACAGGAAACTTTTCAGAAAGCACATCAAAAAATCCCTAGAGAAGGGAGAGAGGAAATTGAATCTACACAACAAAGAGAAATTTTATAAAAGAAGCTCTCCAATAAGAAAACGAAGAGCTCCTTGGAAAGTCAACTCTACTGTTGAATATACCTATGGGCAAATCGAAAAAAAGTAAATAAAGACGTTTCTCATAAGTATTAGGAACTATCAAAACAATGGCTAATAGGAAGGAAATTATTAAGAAAGGCAGGGAGCCCGATATCCAATTATGGGAATTCCAGAAAGACAGATCCAAGAAAGAGTGTGCACCAGTTTCCTATTATTACTGACATCAGAGAACATTTCTTAACACTAAAATACTTCATCTCCAAACCGAAGCTGCACACTCAAGAATCTATTAGGATGAATAAATAAAGAGCACACTGAGGCACCTAATCTGAAATTAGGAGAATACTTGAAAACCTTCCAACGAAGAAGAATACGATTGCTCAAATACTAAAAATCAGAACAGCATCAGACTTCTCACAGTGGTCCTGGAAGCTGGAAGATAACACAGTGATGCCTTCAAAATGTACAAGGGAACAGTTTTCCAATTCAGAATTTCAACCCAGCCAAAACATCAATCAGGTGTGTGGGTAGAATAAGGGTATTTTAAGGCAGGAGTTCTCAGAAAATCTATTTCCCGTGGACCCTTTCTCATGTACTAAGAACCATGGCTCCATAATCACCGGGGTGAGCTTGCAAACCCAGAGATGAACCAGGCCGGGCAGAGAGGGCCTTGGAGCCCAGGGGCAGGATACAACATTTTAGCAGGCAGATGCCTTCTGGGTTTGGCTGCATGTTTACCAGCACTCCCAGTGATTTCTTAGCACCTCTCCCAGTGAGGCTAGAAGAAATGCTGGAAATGTGCAGAGGCAGAAAAAAAAAAAGGAAGAAAATTTTATCAACTCCAGGAAAAACAAAAGGTTTATAATCACAGAAAAGGAAGGAAATGCAATCACCACGAAATGCCAGGCCGAGTCCAGTAAACTGGACTAACTCAGAGTGAGTGAGTTGAGCTGCTGCTGCATTGTCCTGGATTCGAATGATGGAAATATGAGGGGGGACCGAGCCGGGCGCTGACTTTGGCTCCGACGTGTGTCTGTCCCGACGACGATGACGAGGCTGGGGACAGTCCCGCGCGGGTGGAAGGCTCTCGGAGGGGTCACGCTCCAGCCTCAGCCCTTCATGAAGTGTGCTGGAGGCGGGCACAGGTTCGAGTACTGTCATTGCCGGTAAGTTGACGAGCCGTCTGTCAGAAAACCCGGGAAGGCTCCACTTGGTCACTGCTCCTCCACCCATCATTGGTGACATGGGCCCTGGGGCCTCTGCTGGTTGTGAGGCACCGTGCTGGACATCGGGACCTCACGGGGACACCGCGGGCCCTTTGGCTGAATTTGCCTTCCAGTTAGCAACGTTCCTCCGAACAGACGACACTGCGATAAGGTCAAAAAAAAAAACAAAAAACAAAAAAAGAATTAAGTTGGTACCTGTCAAGACAGCAAGACAGCGACACACAGCGCCAGGAGAGCCCCATGTAGTCGGCGACATGCTCTTTTGAGACGATCAAGAAGTAAATGGGCCCGCAGCTCGGTGCCAGGCCGTCCGATGTGGGCCAGGCCAGGGCTGGAGCTGGGCCACGGGCAGGAGGACCCTGGCCCCCGCAGGAAGGGCCCCCCCACGTTGGGACAGCGCTCCCCGACCTCCCATTTCCCTTGGAGATGTTAGCACAAGGCCGCTAGAGGAATAAAAAAAAGAAAAAAGGAAACAAAAAGGTTTCTTTTGCTTTTTCCTACGTACAAGAACAGCCGGCAGGGGTGCTTTTCTCGGAGCAGGCCCCGCGGTCCCCGAGGCCGCTGGGTTGGCGGGGCCCCGCTGCACGGGCGAGGTCGCTGGCTGAGCCAGAGCAGGCCCTTGTTGGGGACCCCAGTGTGCAGCGTGGTCGGGGCGCCCGTGGGGGATATGCTCGTGCATACATGTGGAACGGCTCTCCCCGAACCCGCACCGTCGCAATCAAGACACCGTGTGCCGCGCCTGGTGCCCCCGTCCTGTTTGTGCAATGAAGCCAGAACTGAGGAGAGCATCAGGCGCTCACCACCTTGTGCCCAGGGCATGTGACGGGCCGTACCCTGGCAGACGGTCCCCCGAATCATGGCTTGTAATGCCACTTAGCAGGGCCAGCCCCCTGGAAGCGTGCACGACCTCCTCTGCACCGCTGACACCTAGAGATCCGGGGGGCTCGGCCCTGCTGGAGGGCACGTGCGTGGGGCTGCAGCCCACGGCCTGTTCCTCAGTGGTTCTTGGGTTTACGAGGCTCTCCAGTCTCCTGTGACTCAAGAGGAGAAAAAAAAAGCGGCCACTTGGGGCATGTACTAGATCACTGTGTTCTCAGATGAAAAATCTTAGGTCTATGAGTGGCTCTTCACTTAACAGCAAAGCCGCTGGGACACGTCCATCCTGTCCACGCGGGTCCAGGAGGGCAGGTGCCCCCGCTTTTCCTTCTCCCGCTGTCGACGTCCACGATCCTTCCTGCTCCATCCATGTCCCGCCGGGGGGGGGGGGGGACACGTGCTTTTCTCTCTTTCTCTCTCTGTGCTTTGATGTGGAATAATCCAGCACCCGGGCTTTTCCAGTCCTGGACTTTACCTGGTGTTCTGACCAATATCGAGGAAGCTCCAAGGGTGAGTGCGCAAACACAGAGGAGGCTTCTCTCCCAAATGCGATGGTAATATTTAACATCTGAATACGCAACTGTTGTATTTGCCTCAAATAAATGTCAAGTCAATTTGTGTAAACATTAAGATTTACAGAAGGGGAAACTGAAACACAAACACAAACATCGTTTTTATCCGAGGATGATGTAATGGTAAAGGGCAGACCCAAAATATAAACTTCCAGCTCCCAACTCTAATGCTTTTCTGATTGTGGCATTCTGGAACCCATCTTGCGGGATTCATTTCTCTGTGGATAGAGTTATTATATGATCACATGTAAAATAAACATTAAGTGCCAAAAAATGCTAATCAGCCAATTAAGGAGCAACTTATTCATAGATGTGTTACACTTCTCAAACTTTGGGGCAATTGCAATGTTTAGATATAGTAAGATATATTTTACATTCTTAAATAAGCACTTTTGGAACATAGCAGATGGTGTAAATTATTTAATAGGAGAGAGAAATGCTTTACAACAGAATCAAACTATATATTTTGATACTCTAAGTTATTAGGAAGGAAATCCAATATATTATAATCTTTATTTTATTATGTAAGTTTTTTTTAAATTTCAAAATGTACTGGAATAACCATTTTAAACTAGATTTTTAACTTTACAGAAAAAATGCAAAAATAATACAGAGCATTCTCATATATTATCCATTTGATTTCTTCTACTAATGACATCTTATATTCATACAGTACGTTACAATGAATGGGCCAATATCAATATATCATGATTAACTAAATCCTATTATCTACCCAAACTTCCTTAGTTTTTACCTGGACTCCTTTTTTTCTGTTGTGGTGGGGTCCTATCTAGGATGCCACCTTACATCTGTTCTTCAGGTCTCCATAAGCCCCTCTTGGTTGGGACAGTGTCTTAGGGTTTCCTTGCTTCTTCCTCCTTTTTTTTTTTTTTTTTTTTTTTTTTTTTTTGGTTTCCTTGCTTCTAATGACCTTGACGATTTCGAAGAGGCCTGGTATTCCGTAGAATGTTCCTCAGTTGTGACTTTTGGGATGTTCACTTATGATTAAAATGGGCTTACGAGTTTTGGGGAGCAGGACCACAGAAATCCTGAATTCTACTCCAGAAACCAAGATTGCACTGTATGCTAACTAACTAAAATTTAAATTAAAAAGAAAAAAAGGTGTAAACACCGTCCTCATCAAGTCCTATCAGAGAATGCATGATCATCATGATCTGTCACGGTTGATGACAAACATTCCATTCAGAATAATTTCTAATGATTTATGCAGAAATTCCACCCTCAAGGTGAATGAAGTACAGCAAAGGGGAAAAGACAGTAACTTTACAGTGGAGACACCTGACACAAACTACCTGGCTGAGGTCTATTTATCCCTATATACCTGTTTAGCTAACAGTTCATTTATATTAGTATGGATTCATGGATATTTATTGCATGCTATGAGTTGTAATCAAACAATATTTATTTTCTTGCTCAAATTGTTTCAGTTTTCAGCAGCTCTTCCAGTTGGCTCTTGAGTCCCTTTGACACACCCTATGTTTGTGATCATTATTCTTTTTCTCCAGCCCTTTGTGAGTGCTGGGAGGGCTTGTTGCTGCTGGCCTGTTGCAGTTTGGGGCTCTCTCCGTTGACAGAGCAAGGCAATACATATGTGCATACGACGCTGTGTTTATGCACACACCTACCCGTATCTCTGTATGCAAGCCTCTGTGTCTACATTAAGCTGTAAGTGAGTTCACAGTGATGCCTCCACCAGGAACCCATCACTGCCTGGATCATTCTACCCATCGCCCTTGCTTATCTATTCCCTCCTTCTCCAACAGTGAGAAACATGGCTCCTACCATCCACCATCTAGGCACGTGATTTTTCATTTCCAGTATACAAGCACAGGGATGTCACAGGGGTTAACACCCTCCCTCCCAAGGGAAACATCCTTAGCAATGAGAATACAGTATTTACGTGCACGTTCTTTCATTTAAGGCCTTATGGTGTCCACTCCAAAGTTGCTTGGGGCAGCAAAATTTCCCCAGTTCCTCTTAAGGAACTCCTCTTAATTATCACTCAGGTTATTTTTTCCACATTCCACATTCCATTCTGGGATACTGCCAACCTCCTAAATATTTCTTTTATTATTTTTTTATGTTTTTAAAGATGTTATTTATTTATTCCTGAGACACACACACACACACACACACACACAGAGAGAGAGAGAGAGAGAGAGGCAGAGATACAGGCAGAGGGAGAAGCAGGCTCCATGCAGGGAGCCCGATGTGGGACTCGATCCTGGGTCTCCAGGTTCAGGCCCTGGGCTGAAGGCGGTGCTAAACCGCTGAGCCACCCGGGCTGCCCTAAATATTTCTTTTAAGTAAGAGACATTAAGGTTCATTCTTTGTGCTGGTAAGGTCTACGGATTTTGAAACGTGCAAAATGTCATGTATCTATCACTATAGTATTAATCAGAATTGCTTTATTGCCTTAAAAATTCCACTCTGCTTTGCCTGTCCAACTGTTCCTCCCCCTTCCTCCAAGCCCCTGGCAAGCTTTTTTCCTATTGAAATCTTTTTTATTTTTAAGATTTTATTTATTTATTTGAGAGAGAGACAGAGAGCAAGAACAGGGGTAGGAGCAGAGGGAGAAGGAGAAGCAGACTCCCCACTGAACAGGGAGCCAGACGTGGGGCTCGAACCCAGGACCCTGGGGTCATAACCTGAGATGAAGGCAGATGCTTAACCAACTAAGCCACCCAGATGCCCCTGAAATCTTTTAAAAAATCTTTTTATAATATCCATAGTCTTTCTTTTCCAAAATGTCATAATTGAAATCATAAGGTAGGTCATCTTATCAGTGGCTTCTTTCACTTAGTAAGAGAAGAGTCATTTGTGTCTTGTTATGGCTTGATACTTCATTTATTTTTATTGTTGAATGATATCCGTTGTATAGATGTATTACAATTTCTTTACTCGTTCACCTATTTTAGAATGTCTCAATTGCTTCCAGTTTGTGGAGCTAATGAATGAAGCTGCTGATAATAAGTTTATGTGTGAACAGAAGTCTTCATCAGTTGGGTAAATACCTGGGAACTCAATTTACCACATCATATGATAAGACTCTATTTAGCCTTGTAAGAAATTTGTGAAACTGTCCTGCAAAGGGACTGGGCATTCTGCAGTCCTTGCTCCAACACATGGGACTTCTGCTGTCCCAGTCTCCCCGCTTCCAGTGACATCAGCATGGGAATTATAGCCACTCTGACAGGTGTGTTGGAATATCTCCTTGTGATCTTCAGTTCTCTAAGGACAAATGATGTTGATCGTGTTTTCATATGCTTATTTGCATTAGCGCGTCTTCTCTACTGAGGCATCTGATCAGATCTCTTGTCCATTTTTTCACTGAGTTATTTTCTTACTGGTGATTTAACATTTTTTTGATATATTTGTAAACAAGTAGTTTAGCAGATGCATATGTGTTTTGCAAATATTTTCCCAATCAATGCTTCTCTTTTTAGTCTCTTGACGCTGTCTTTCACGAAGCAGCCTTTTTCAATTTTAGGAATAGTCCATCTGATCAGTTTTTACTGACATAGATTATGCTTTCAATGTTGTATCTAAAAACACATAACCATGGGTGATGGGCAATGGGGAAGGCACTTGATGGGATGAGCACTGGGTGTTATACTATATGTTGGCAAATCGAACTTCCATAAAAACAAATGAAAAAAATTAAAATCAAAAAAATAAAAACACATAACCAAACCCAATGCCATGTAATTTTCCCCCTATGTGTTTTTCTAGCAGCTTCATAGTTGTTCCTTTTATATTGAGATAGTTAATTAATTTTCTCCTCAACTGATAAATCTGCTACTTAACTCTTCTATCTAAATGACTATACTTTTCTTGCTAGAAATTCTACTTGGAAAAAAAAAAGAAATTCTACTTGGTTGTTTTATAAATCTTTTAAAAATAATATCCAGGCTAGCTCATTATTTGTCATTTTAATTCATTTTATTAATTTAAATCAATTGTCTCTCTTGTGTCAGCTTCTTATTTTGGATATTAAAGTTTTTTTTAATTTTTTTTTTTTTCTGTATGCTGGTTCTTAATCCTGGTGGATCATTTCCTCATTTAGCTTCAAAATTTTCCTATGGTTTCATCTTGTTAATCATTGTTTTCCACACTGGGTTATTCCTTTGACCTTTGTATTGTAAAAGAGTTATGCTAAAAATAGTTTTTTTTTTTTTTAAATGAACCACTCTGAGGGTGGGAGGATATTGATGAGGAGGAGACTTCACCTGTGTAGGAGTGGGGGGCAAATGAGAAATCTGTATACTTTCTGCTCAATTTTACTATGACCTAAAATTACTTTTAAAAAAGATTAAGTCTAATTAAGAAAAAAAAATAAAGAAAGCTTTGCATATGTTGGCACCTCAGAGAGTTCGCTAACTCATAACCTAGTTGACATATACATTGTTTTACATTGGGGACATCTACAGAGATAGAATACGAAGACCTTATTTTACAACCACTCATTATTATTATTATTATTAATAAGCTATTATTAAACATAGACTTTTTCTTTCCCCTGTTCAGTGGATGGAGATGGAATTGAACTGTTCCTCTCTTGCCCTGGGACACTGATTCCATAAAGATCTTTTGACCAGGCTGTCCGTTGCATTTCCATCTCTTAGGAGGGACGGCCTGCTGTGTGCGTTTGAACTGCTGTCGCTGTATTCTAGGCTCTGTCCTCAATGTTATATCATCAGATACCCAGGGCTGGTGCTGTATCTACTTCCTGAGATACAGCACCAGCCCTAGAGAGAAATATAGGTAAGAACAGAACATCTTCTTTTTTCTTGGGTGACTTGCTGAAGGAGATCATAACGTTCTGGAAGGATAAATTGTGCGGCGGCATGTGGTGATAGAAAGAGCTAGAAATAAGAAATAACAGAGAGACCAAGAGAGGTGTCTCTAGGCATTGAGAGTAATAAATTTCAGTAAGACATAAAATGCTTTGTAAAAATTGGCATAACTTAATGACCTTGATTTCTTTAGATATTTGAGGGAGAAATGACCTTTAATTGTCACACTGGACATGAATTGTGTCATTCATGATCACGTGTGTGAGGGGAAGGTTGATGACTCTCAGTGTTGCAGTAAGTTTGCAGGAAGTTGAGACCGAGGAGATGGGTGTTTGGAAGGCTGTCTGCATTCTGAATGCAGTGTCAGAGCATGGGGGCCGGGTGGCTCTACCCCAACAGTTTCACAGACAAAGAGACCCCGAGAGACCCCCACGCTGCCAGACAAAATGACGTCAACGCTCGCTCTGACAAAAACCTATTTGAATGCCATCTTTTAAGATATATTTAATGGTAATATTTCAAATGTTGCTTTATGTCTCCAGAGCCGCTGGAAACGTCAGATGTACAAATAATTTACATAAACAGTCACCTGAGTCTTAAACAGTAACAGCACGTCGATGATGAATGGACTCAAATACACTTGGGGGAATATGTATGAAGAACATGAAGTGAAGCTCCCAAGCTTATGGGGAGACCTAGTAATTAGCCACAGTTATTTCCATAAAGGGATTTTTTCTTTTTAAAGAAAGACATGCTTTCATTCTGGCAAAAATAAAATCATACACCAGGAAGAGTATACACAAAATGTTCTCTCAAGTCTCTTTCTCGGGGAGCTTGCTTGCTTCAGCATTGATGGAATTGGACGTTAAGGTATGGATTCGTCTTGCCCATTTGGCAGTTGAATGGAAAACCCTCCAGCAGAACAGGACTATGACCTATGTGACCCGTCACAGGGGAGAATGGGCCAGGAGGCAGTGGTGTGAACCCCAGACAGTGGGGCACGTGGAATCAGAGTGAGGGATGGGATGTGTTTGACAAGCGAGTCTAAAACAGTAACTATGGAATACATTTAGTATTTTCTTCAAAATAGCCATTTGTTCATTTGTGTTTTTTCGTTGGTTCACCCATGAATTGATACTCATTCTTCCCTTCGAAGCTTACCTGCGAGGCCCATCTCCCAGGCCCTGTGTGGGGCACCACCACACCAAGACAAAACCCGACGCAGCCTCTGTTCTGGGGTGGGGGCCCCACTTTCCGCGACATGAGTGAATGACCCGACAGGGATAGAGACATCGCTTGGGGTTCGTGGAGGAGCCCCTGACCTCATGGTTCCTGTTACCAACTCTTTAAGTCCCTCAACCCCTTCTGTACTGACTAATCATCCAGTATCTTTTTACCTTAGATGTTAGTTTGCATCTGTAGAGATTGCTCTGGGTCATTGTAGAGTTTCCGTGTCTCCACATGCTCAGTCTTTCTCTGGGTGTCTGCATATGTTAAATACAGTTATGGAAACGATGTCAATGTCTTTAATTGCCAATTCTATGATCGACGTCATTTCTGGGTGGCTTTCCAGTGATTGATCATTCTTTTTATTGTGGGTTATATGGCCCTGCCTTGGCACATGCCTGGTAAATTTTAATTGCTGTGGGACACTGTGAATTTTACCTGTGGGGTGTTAGATACGCTTGTGTTCCTACAAAATCTACAGTCTTGGTCTGGGACGCAGTGCAATGATTTAGAAACTGACCCCATCGGGTTCTGCATGTAAGTTTTGGCAGGTGAGACCAGGGCAGTGGTAAGTCTAGGGTTAATTTTCCCTACCGCTTAACACAACTCTCCTCAATTCTCCTCGAAATAGAAGATTTTCCAGTCTTGCTGGTAGAATGTGATTGCAGCCTGTTGTTCCTCGAAAACCCATTTGAGCAGTTCTCTCACCGTGTGTCTGCTGCCTTGCTCACACGGATCTGTCCCCGGGTGAGGACGCAGAGAGGAGACTGCAAATCACAGCTCGGTGCGCACCTTCTCTTCTTCAGCACTCGACTGTGTGGACCCCATCAGCTCGGCCTCCCCCTGACTCCTGAATGCCCTCACCGCACCCCATCTGTAAACTCTCTCCCAGCGCTAAGTCTGGGCGAGCATGGGCTCACCTCTTTCCTTCCCATCTTTCAGGGTCCGCTGCTCCTTCACTGCCTGATGGCCAAAAACTTGAATCCTTTCTTCGTATATTTTGTCTATTTGTTTATTATTCATTTCAGGCAAAAGGGTAAATCCAGCCACCGCTGCCTCATCTTAGCCGGTAGACTCCCATTCGTGCATTTCTGATGGTTGAACATTGTGGATGTAATTCTAACTTAAGATGATTATGTAGCATATAATAAAATGCAGAAAATGTAACCTGAAATAGGTAGTGCTATTTCCTTAGAATAAAAAATTAAACGTGAGATGTATTATGAGTCAAAAGTTTGACAAGGTTATTTCTTTCTATGGAATATATAACCAAAATTAATCTAGTTGTATTTATATTGTAAATAAATTATGTCTATCTTCTCTAGACTTTATATATGAGAGTGCTAATTTCTGTTATCACCTATGCACACTTTACAATGCTGGGCTTACATATAAAAATACATATGATGTATACATGGATTTTTATGTAGGTCTCATTCAAAAGATGCATATTTGGGTATTATTCCAACATAAAGGAAAGAAAAGTATAATTTAGAAAAAGAAAATGATTTATGAAAATGATTACCCAGGGAATCATTTATGAAATGATTTGAAGACACCAACCTATCACTCTAATACCTAAACATATTCTTTTACTAAAAGATTATGCCTTAAATATACTTACATTTTTCCTTTACAAGTTTGATTTAAAATAAAAATAAATTTGAGTGATGAAAACATTACCTTCCCCACTGACGTTTTACAGTAAATCTAAGAGGTGAAGCTTGGGTTATTTTATTTTATTGTATTTCTCAAATAAAAGCATTAACAACCTAATGATATAATTAAAAATCATACCTATAAGGCCTCATTGATGGAACCACAAAGGGAACATTTAAATTAATAACCCATGGTTACTATTTGAAAGAGAAACTGTTTAAGATTCAAGCTTGATGATAAAGCAAGCCCATTTCAGTAAAAGTTCTAAGAGAAAATTATGAGTCCAAACTCCTAAGGAGATTATACTGCTATAGATTGGAACATAAATGCTCAAGAAGACAGATGATGAATATTCTTTAAAGTCTGTGAATCTTTAAATGCAAGCTGAAAAAATAAGGCTGCATTGAATTTTTATGATATTCTATGGTTACTGGATAAAAGAAAGCACAAAATCAATACTTTCACACTGTATCCAGTTCTTATTGTAATTTCTAGCTAGAACTTGATAATTAAATAAATATAAGTGCTTTTTATCTTTAAGCTACTTGGAAAAATGATTTTAAAAACCTTATATAGATGTGGATTTAGATGAATAACATCAAATACACAATACTTTATAGTACATTTTTCTATTTGCAAAATTAATAGGGACTAAAATGAATACTAATTTGGGGATATTTGGTAGAATATAGTTCTTCCTTCCATTGAGATATGATTAATAATTATAATATATAATGTCTAAACACTGTCTAATGAGCCTGAAAACACTAAGTTAAACAAACATATTAACCTTGTAGCATGAGTTGGTTAGTGGTATATGGAACCAAACTTTTTCCCATGACATATTCAATATTAATGGGATTCCAGGCCTTGGCTAGGACAAAAGCTTTCTCTCTTCTTTTTCTATTTCTTTCAACAGTGGCTACCAGTGCACATTTAATTTTTTTTTGTTTTAATTTAACAGAAACTATTATATATATATATATGACAGTTTATGGAAGGGCATCCCAAGGCTGAGAGCCATTTGGACATTTGGATTGTTGATTTGCAGGAGTCATTTATAGAAAGAATCCAAAGGGGAGTGAGGGTTTTTTTCCCCTTTATTTATACATTTAATGTTTTATTAATTTATTTGGGAAAGAGAGAGAGAGTATGAGTGAGAGTGGGGCAAAGAACAAAAGGTGAGGGAGAGGAAGAAAAGCAGATAGCTGTTGAGCACAGAGTCTGTTTCAGGGCTCTATCTCACGACCCTAAGATCATGAACTGAGCTGAAACTAAGAGTTGGATGCCCAACTGACTGAGCCACTCAGATGCCCCAGGTTTTTTCTTTTCTTTTCTTTTCTTTTCTTTTCTTTTCTTTTCTTTTCTTTTCTTTTCTTTTCTTTTCTTTTCTTCTTTTCTTTTCTCTTTTCTTTTCTTTTCTTTTTTTCTTTTCTTTTCTTTTCTCTTTTCTTTTCTTTTCTTTCTTTTTTCTTTTTTCTTTTCTTTCATTTCTTTCCTTTTTTCTCTTTTCTTTTCTTATTTTTTCTTTTCTTATTTTTTCTTTTCTTTTCTTTTCAAGATTTTATTTATTTATTCATGAAAGACACACAAAGAGAGGCAGAGACATAAGCAGAGGGAGAAGCAGGCTCCATGCAGGGAGCCTGACATGGGACTTGATCCCGGATCCCCAGGATCACACCCTGGGCCAAAGCAGGGGCTAAACCATGGAGCCACCCAGGGATCCCTGGTTTTTTCTTTTCGATATTGGTCTAGGGTTGTTTTCAACCAAGTCACACGTACAATCTTTTCAATGGTTTTCTTCTTTGGATGGTTATGTTCTTTATGAATCTCAAACAAATTTGGAAATAATTCTCTTTGGCATAGAGAGACCAGTCTAGCAGGATAATCGCTTTTCATTTCCTATCTGTACCTGCATATGAACAAACCATCTGGACAAAGAAATGGAATAAAGCCAGGCCACTCTGCTGTTACATTCAATTTAGACGGTTTTGATATGATGTGAGTTGCATCTGAGTCCCTGACCACCCTCAAGTCGTCGACTTACAGTCTGAAGTGCATCACAGCTTAGAACCTGATGAAGTAGATTTGTTTACCTGTGGTTCTGATGGAAGTTATTCATGTCATGTAAGAGAAAAGAATTCAGAGTAAACTCAACCAAATACCAAGCATATTTTGTGTATATGTTACAGAGTAAAAAAATAAACCCTTCCTCTGCCGCTGGCCCCTTATTATCTTGTGAAGAAGACAGACTTGCAGGCAGACAACACCAATGCAAGGCAATGCAAGTGACTCCTCGTCCTTTTTGAATGCATCTTCTCGTGAGTATATCTATCACAATTTTAGTGAACGTGTTCATCATTCCTGCTGAGGACATTGCTAGGACTTCCCAGCTGATCTGTGTTGAAATCCTTGCCCTCTTCTAATTATCTGCAAGAATTTAAGAACACAAATCTCATCTTGCCTTCCTCCTGATTGTCAACCTCCAGTGTCTGTACCAGCTTCAGGATGATGCACATGTATGCGCTCTGCTATAGCCACGTCCTCGTACCCTACCACCTTTGTCATGGCCATTTCCCAGCCACTGCAAGCTTCTCCCCTATTCCAGAGGTAGTCATAACACACACACACCCCACACGCACACCCCTCTTATGGAGCACCCTTGATTTTTCGGGACTGAGTCACTTAGTTATTTGTTCAAACATCTCATTCATCTTGGTATGCTTTCCAGAGTCCAGAATATTGTCTGGGGAAAAGTAAGCGTTCAGTAGTCTAGTATACAAATAATTGTCCTAATAAAAATGTAAACCGTTACAGAGGTACATAAAAATAAATTATTTTTTACAGCTGGGGTTAAGGAAAAATTTATTGAAGGCGATGGCATATTAATTTTGCCTTGTCAAATGAATAGATGTTTTTAAAGGCAAAGATGAGAGGGTGGAATAAAACAAGGCCTTGCCAAAGAAAACAGACCAGGTCCCATTTTCTCTTCTTTCAGACCAGAGATTCCCCTGACAGGCCAAAGTACAACCCACAGTCCCAGCTACGGTCCTGTGCTATGTCTGCGGAGTATCCCCTCAGCAGCCTTCTGAAGATCCTCCTTCTTCTCCTGCCTTACAGGATCCCAATTTCATCCCTGGCAGCAAGGTGGCTAGCTAAACATTTATATTCCCTAGATTCTCTTGAAGTTACTGTTCATTATTTAACCCACTTCTAGATAAAGAGACATACGTAGAACTTGCTAGAATTGCTGAGAAAAGGGTTGCTTCCTGGACATAAAGGTTGCCCTGCCTTTTACATCGTGCATCTTCCCTTCTCTGGCTCAGCTGCGAGGGCCAGAGCTCTAGGGGCCATTGTCAGAACGAGGCGAAAGGTAATACAACAGGTCTCAGGCGTGAGTTGATAAAATGATATAAACAACAATCTACTTGCAGATTTCTTGACGTTAAAATTTTAAAACAGAGCCAGATTTGCTTAATTGACTCTGCTTCTCACAGCCAAGCACAGTCCTTCGCTGAAACAAGCCTATAATGGATATTGCCATGGATTAAGTGAAAGGAAATGTGATACTTTTTCATGGCCAGCTGTGCTGATAAAGTATTTAGAGATGTGTGCAGCAATTTAAAATCTTACTAACAGCCTTGTGACTCTTAGGTGCCTACCCACCAGCCTTTGATATATGTGAAATATGTAGAAGTACATTTAGAAGATGTACCAATGATTGGTTTTAGCCCTAATCACATATTTAGAACACAAGTATCCACATAGTTGACCCTGAGCACCTTCTCACCAGAATCTGTAAGATGCTTTCGACATCCCCCTCTGAGTGGATGGGTCAATATACATTTTTTTTTAAAACCTGGATTAATTATAAACCAACTAATCAGATCCCTCAGTTTGTGGCATATATTTTCTGAAGGAAATCAAAATATGGCAATTATGACACATGATATTCATTTTTAATGGAAAAAAATCAATGAAAATTATGAAAAATCCAGGAGATAATCTGAGGTTGGAAGATCCCAAATTTCATACTTTACACTGCATCATTAAAGCCTACATTTAGAATTAGAATAGGGTGGGGTGGGAAATAGAAATACAACATGGATTTCCTCATAGGAATTGCTGGCAAAATAGAATGATACATTTGGGGGATTTTTCCATGGTTTTATAAGATTTAAATCAACAGTACTTTTCTGTGTACCCTGAATTGAACGGTAAAGAGATGAATAGCAAGGGTGTTCAGTGATGAGGAGGATACCTTTGGCACATGTGGAGCGGAGCAAGGTGAGTGGCTAGAGGCTCCGTGTGAATCCAACGTTTACCAAAGGGCTATGGAAAGCTCAGGGTCCGAGCCACTCCATTCGTGAGTATGTCCGGGAAAAATGGGAAATCCGACCCTTCATCTGAGTCCATCCTCTGTTTCTCCATCCGTTCCAGAGTCCTCGTGGAGATGCTTCCCCAGGAGGACTCACCCTCCACCTTGTCTTGTACCAACAAGACAGGCATCTCTCCTGGTCCTTGTGACCTTCTATCTGACCCTTGTGACCTTCTCCACAGTGAAATTCTCCTTTTGCCTTTGATAAACCAAGGTCATGCGGTGACCATGTCAACATTCAAACCAATACAAGGGGACGAAATAGTATTTAGATGAACCTCTGGTCAACCTGCACTAGTCACGTTAAAGATGAGATGTAATCCGCGTGTCTTGTAGCAGACAATAATTCACTTCAGTGCAATTACTTCTTAAATCTCTACTATACTTCGAGATTTCATACTTTTAAATAACTGTGATGGGGAATTTGGCTTTACCCAGAAAGATAGGGTCTTTGTCTCTGGCTCCTGGAGGTAGCTTCTAACCCCCTGGAGTTTCCTGATGACAGAATGTTTTTTGTTATTTATGAGGGGACCTCGGACCCGCCCCCGCCGAGAGTCTGACATAAGAGGAGACTCAAGGTTGGGGGCTAGCTGTGCCAGAAAGACCCCATATGATTTAGTGTTGGGACTTGGGGTCATAGGGTATAAATCACCCCAGAGACTGAGTTCAACCCCTTGGATCATCCATCAATCATGTCTACATAATGAAGCCCCGATGCAAGCTCTGGACTCAAAGACTGGTGAGCCTCCTGGGTGTCAGACTCCTGGCACGTTGTCACATGTCCAACAGGGATGCTGGGAGGAGAATGTGGACGGAATATGTCGTGAGAACCACACAAGTTTCATGTTTGGGACCCTTCTAGATCCGTTGTCTCTGTGTCTTTCTGTGGCTAATCTGTGTTCTTTCCCTGTAACAAACACAAGATAATAGAGTTTTCACTGAGTTCTGTGAATCTCACCAGCAGCTCAGTGAGCCTGAAGGTGGTTGTGGGAAAACCCAAACTTGGCATTATGGTCGGGCATCTGGCGGGCTGGGCGTCTGGAGGACTGGGTCCTTCACGTCACGATGTGGCTAACTCTACGGAACACCTTTGTTTAAAGGCAACACATTCCACTCAACGTTATAGCTCTCCATCTATCCGAGGTAACACGACTTTACTTAGTAAAACAAATACACTCATTTTGTCATGTCCTCCAACAATCCAGAGAATTTTATAGTCTAATCTCATCCTGCATCTGTCCCACGGGCAGCTTTATTCATAGGAATTCTATTTGGGGAAAAGTTAATTCAGCAATTATCATACAGAGAACACGGTCGTGTTTGAAGCGGAGTTTTTTTCTCCCACGGACTGGATCAAAATTATGGTATGAGACACCTTGGTTTTCATGGAAACTGTTTCTCTTAGATGCTGAGCATTCTATTACAGCACCTTGTTGATTCTCACAACCATAAAAGAAACGCAGGGAATGGAAATGACCTAAGTTTTTCCCAGAGGTATCTATGTTCTTGTGATACACATTTTTTAAAATTCTGGCTTATGATGTAATAATGCAAAGTCCCAGGGAAGAGTGCAAGTCCCCGGGGAGGGTGCAGGTCTACAACTGGAGCTTTGACCAGGTCTCACAGAAAGGAACACCCCCAAAGGACAGCAGACTCTTGTGTCCCTGCCCAGTAGCTCCGTGGCTGAGACTCAAATCTTTTGATTCTGCTCTGTCAACTCCTTACCCTAAACCACATTGCCATCGAAGTTTGCTTTGTAGACGTCTCACCTTCTTTAACCTCCCTGCCTCTTTCGGAGTACCGTATTCCTACCTGTTTTCATGATTGATCTGGTCATACTTTATTTATTTTATTGTATTTTATTTAATTTTATTCATGTTGCTTATTTGGGATTCTCTTGCCAGAAGAAAACCATACTGACAGGGCACCTGGAGGGGGCAGTGGGTTAAGCACTGGACTCTTGGTTTCAGCTCAGGATGTGATCTCATGGTCATGAGATGAAGCCTGGCACTGGGCTCTGTGCTCACCTGGGAGTCTGCTTGAGAGTCTCTCCTCTCCCTCTGCCCTCTTGCTCATGCTCTCTCTCTCAAATAAAAAAATAAGTATCTTTTAAAAAGGAGAAAAACATATTTATTTTGTAACTGAAACATTTGGATAGCTCATGGTCACGAGCCACAGACAGCAGTACAAACACGTCCCTCCTTCAGAGGACTTCCATCACTGTGGCACCTGTTTAGAGATATTTTGAGACATGAATCTTCCTAATGGCCCTAAAACTATCCCCCATTCATGTGTAGCACTATCCAGCTGGCAGTTCCAGGGTATTTGGTATGTAGGACCCCATCTTCACGATAACAAATCACATAACCATCTGAACTAAAAGAAAATTAAATTGATAAGCATTTTACATGGGAAACAGGCAGCGCAGGGCTTGATTTGAATGTGCGAAGCACTCAGTGCAAAGGGAAAATGTTAAGTACATTTTTAAAAAGCTGTCATAGTGTCATCAGAACAAATCCCACGCTACTAAATGCAATCAAATCAGACTCAAGAACACGTATCAGTAAACTGTTAAACTTGAAGACTGGTCTGTTAGGCACCACACGCACATCTCCACTCAAATGCTGAGAGGGTGTGGTTGTGGGTCTTCCATTTCTCCCGGCGATTTCTATTTCCAAGAGCCACACTGTGTTTTCTCCATCTGTGAGAGATGCTCTCGGCCCATGGGTGGACTAGTGGCTCCGATTGTCCACGGTGCCTGCGACCCTTTTTTCTGCTGCCCCCTCTGGTGCAAGGGTTCAAGGAATGGCAGCTACTTTCCCTGCAGCCTCTGCGAGCTGAGCTTGTGGTTCTCTCCCACCAATGAAAGTGTGCACGAGAGTGCCGAGATGGAAGAGAATCAGAAGCCACGTCATTTCTTTTTCAAAAACACGAGTGCAAAGGACGAGCTTCAGCAGACCTGAGATTGAGCAACAAGATTAGGTTTCTCCCTGCAGAGGTGATCGGCCCTCGTGCATACTGCTGGCCATTTTCTGACCCTGAAGCCACATCCGAGGGTGGTGCCTTACATTCTTTCTGGTTCTCCATCTCTTCTATCGGTTTAATAATCACTACATTTCAATCCTGCCCAAATTTTGAGCAATTTTCTCTCCCTGATACAACTGTAAGCAATGGAGCTGTCGACCTTGAACACCCTCGAATACCCTCAAGATGATCACTGTTGATAGCTGATGGTTTCATTTACTCAGCGAAGTTGCTTAATTTGAGTTAATGTTTTAGGATTAAACAAATCCCAAATTTTTCAGTAAAGTTCTCATTGCTGGATAATGATCATTAAATCCACAATGTAAGCACTGAATGAAATTAGTTTCAGTATAATTGAATACTGTAGTGAAGGTAAATAAAAACCCATGGACCTTACAAAGATCCACTCAAAATCATCATTTTACTCATTGTGAAGAAGGAGATATTGGTGACCTGATTCGACCCACATATACTTTACTCCCGTTAGATGATCATCCATAAAATGGGTGAGGAGGAGACCCAGAGACAATGGCATCCCACCATCCCCAGGCATGGCTTCATAGTTTGAGTCCAGTAGAGGCCCTTCAATTTTAAGGCTGTTTCACTGCACTTTCCGACTTTTTTAGCTCCACAGAATTTGGCTGAGGACAGGGTCCTGAGAGGCAGAGTCTGCAGTGGAGATGTTTATGTGAGTCATACATGAGAGTGTGCTCTCAGGGGAACCCACAGGGGTGAGGGGAGCAGGGGAGAGCAGAGGAAGGAAGTAATCACACCATGGTTAGTCAGCCTCTGCCTAAGCCCACAGGGATCCCTGGGGTGTCCATGGAGCACCACTGTCCCCTCTGAGACAAGTGGCCTGGTACATTGCCTATCAGTTCAGCATGGAGGTAGGATGGACCTGATGGGACCTTCCCAGGCATTTCTGGGGAGGCAGTCGAGGCCGGGGTGAGGGCAACTTTCTGGGAAAGCATGTGGCTGTGGGGCAATGAGCACCCTACACGGGCTGCAAGCTGAGGGTCTGAGGTCACCGGCTCCTTAAAGATATCAGAGCAGGTCACCAAGAGCATCTTCTATGCACGTCACTGTGTGTTGTGTTTGGTCGCAGAGCCAACAGGCTGTCAAAGAGATGCACTCCTGAGCCTCACTGATTCCCCTTTCCCCACCCATTCTATTTGGTTTTGAGTGTTTAATGTGTCTACTTTATTGAGTTTTTTCTCATTCCAGATATAAACAAATACAAATATATGTTAATTTGTATTTTTCCTTTTTTGTATATGTGCATGATACACAGCAGTGTATGTGAGAGTTCATTGTTCACTGTTCTCTGCTTTTCTCAAGAAGATAGACTGGACATCTCTCCGTATTGGTGCATATAGATCATCCTTGTTCCTCCAGAGACAAGCATGTGTTGATGAGAATTAATTCATCCAAGCGAGCCAGTTCTTACTAGGCCCTCACTAGAGAGGTATTAGTTAGTCCATACTGGTAGGGCTCCATGTCTTTGGATATGCCATTAAATTAATGCCACTTAGTTAGAGATGTGGTATCAGTGATTCCTCCAATGCACGGGGTTGCCTCACAACAAGTGTGAGGTATTGGTGTCTGATCACTCCGATGTGTGCTGTGAAAAGTCAGATGCAGACACTGTAGATGTACTTGTGAACATTCTCATTTCAGATTTATTTATTAATGAAACTCCTAATAATGCCAATAAACTCATACAATTCAAAAATAGTCTAGCAGATGGACTATGCAACAAAGGAATAAAAATAACTGAAAAGTCATAAAATGTCTCATTGTTCTCTGCTATGAATAATAATAAGAATTCAGAAACACTGTGGCATGCTCATTTCATAAAAAACTATTTGATTTATGTCAATTTAATGTAATAGTAGTCTGATTGGCCTGCATTGCATTGTATTAAACTTAATTTGTATCTATTTCAGACCTTGAAGAAATCAGCTCTAAGCAAAAGCCTAAGGATTAAGGGATATTTTGTGATGTATCATAATAGAACACCTGATCTCATTGGTTTCTTTTTGTGCCACCATAAACCAAATTCCTATTGATGATTTTACAGGTGATATTTTACTGCATTATTTTCAACCCTTATTCCACAGCAAATAAAGCATCTTGTCTTCTGAAAGAAACCAATATGCTTTGTATGTATTTTTTTTAATCAGAAACTACTATGTAGAAAATGGACAGTAGTGATAATATTGATGGTAATTATAATAATAACTACCGAATGATAAAACGATACCACATTTGTGCAAAATATATCCAACTGGAAAATGTTTGAATTACAAACACAAGCCGATAAGGGCCACTTACTGTTTGGGCCATGACGGTGTCCAAAGGACGGCTGCTGGTGGAACATTCTACTACCCACCCTCCACGTGACCTCAACCAAGAGACCTTCGTGTATGCTTGTCTCTCGCCCAAGTAGATTAATGAATCCAGGATGGAAGAGGTCCCCGAAGTGATTTGCATGTATTGATTACATGTCATGAATGAAGTGCCGGAGGTGAAATTACTAGAGACACAGGAAATGGGGAAAGCACCACTGTCAACGTCGTTTAAGTAAATGACTTGGTGACTCTTCCTGGTGGGTGATGATACGCCTGCTGTTTATGCCAACAGCGGCTCGAGCAGCGACAGGACACCCCATGGCCCACGCTCCTGACCGACTCCAGCTCCACACTGAGCTCGGGCTCTGGAAATTGCATCTATCGAACCCGATGACGAAGGGACAGTCCCCAGCTGTATGATTCAAGGACCTTTCATAAAAAGCACTGATTTCAAAGTGGAGATTGTACTCATGCTTCAAAACCGAAGAGCCAGGAGAAGATGTGGGTGTAGACAGCTCAGCCAGCCAGGAGGACGATGGCGAGAAGACCTGCACACAGGTGACGGGCCAGCAGAAGCGACCGTGCCAGCTGCCCGAAGCGGGCCCAGCATCAGCTGAGCTTAGGGAAGGAGCACATCTGTATGAGCAAGGGCAAAGGACAGTTCAATCAAGGTCGCACAGGCCTGGTGCTGTGTCCGGGTGCTGCGTCCCTGCCCACTGGGAGCTCCCCAGGGCACTCCTCCTATGCGTTCAGGATGGGGTCTGGGTCCTGCCAGGCCACGAGAATGCTGGAATCTCCTGGTCATGCGTTTATCCCGCATCACCCAGGAAATGCCTCCGGAACCTCCCAGCGCCAGCGCGTGCCCCACCCCAGCGCCACCCATTGGTGGCCGTCCCAACTTGACGGGCCGCCTTAGCTCCTGGACGAGGGCTGGGGGCTTGCAAGGATCCAATCTGGCTGTGGATACCGTGCCAGGACATACCATCCCATGGGTCTGTAAGACCAGGTATAAAAGAGACACCGGAGGCCCATGAGGATCGTGTCCGAAGCATCAGCAAACAAATAACAGGGACATCAGGGAAAGAGGCCTGGTGTCACACTCTCAGCAGCAATGGCCGTAGCATGAGACACTATAAACGTGTTCTCGTGTTTTGTGAGTATTTTCAACGTGGAACTCTTTATAAGAGAGTCTCCTGAATATCGATCAGGATTAAGTTAAAACAACAACAGTGAAAGTCCATGGCCAGCTGGACCCTGACACCTGTGTGTTTTGCTGTGCTGCCTATGGGAGATGCAGATGGCATTTAAGTGCTGTAAAGTCAGGGACACGCGGGGCCAAGACTCTGTCCCGATGGCAAGCTGGCGTGTGGCTTGCATGAGTTTCCTGAGTGACAATGGCATGGCATTACCGTGGTCTGCCTGGGGGGCTACAACCACAGCCCAGAGTCTGGGCGACTAGTAAACAATAGATGCCTGTGTCCTCAGTGTTGGGGGATGGCCATCCACACCTGGAGGAGAGTGCTCAGGGGACCCCGACCAAGTGGCCCCCTGACCTCAGACTTCCGGCCTGTGGACTGTGGGATGTGCTGATCGGCAAGGGGGTGTCTGGGGTCCCATGAAGGCCCATGAAGGTCCCATGAGAGGCACTAGTCCCATGAATGAGGACCCCCCTCATGGCCTAAGCACCTCTGAGAGGCTTCGCCTCCTACCACAGATTGAGAGGTAGGTTTCAACATACCTGTGTCTGGGGGACACAGACCACAGCAGACACAAAACTCCTGGATCAGACAAAGATATTGTTGCTCATGACACAGCAGGACACCTGAGCTTCATGTTCACATACGTGTTCTCCATTCCCAAGTCAAACGCAAGCAGGGACACGTGGCCAGGTGAGTCTGCACACATGGTGGGTCTGTGACATAGCTGCAGACTGAGGCAGAAGCTTCTAGAAGGAGGTATAAAATAAATGAGGGGACTTTCCAAAAATCTAGTATAGTTGAAGTCTCAAAAAAATGAGGTTATACTAATGCACAGCATGCAGCTTGTAAGAGTCGAATAAAGCTTAAATTGTGCATTTAGTAAAGGTCATAGTCCAGCCACCTGTGACATATCTAACCCAAGGTAGGGGACGAAGCCAACGGAGTTCAGGTGAAAATGTAGAATAGAATCATAGCAATAGGATGAATTTAGCGTTACTAATTTACTTTGTCATTGTTGTCGTTGATGTTTACTTTTACACATCGAGTAAAAACGTATTAGGTCAAGTGAAACAGGTAATTGGTGCGTGATTATGAGATACAGGCGACCAGATATAGATCGTAGGATGGACCAGAAACCCCTAGAACAATAAATTTTCTAAAGACCTATGGTTCACAGATGGAGCAAACTGCACTCTGGTGCAGGTTTGAGCAGCCACAGAAAAGTGTATTTGAAGCCTCTCTCGGAGGCAGCGTGCAGAGGGGGGCACTGGAAGCCCGACTGGCGGCCAGAGTTTAGGCTGTGCTAATAATAGACACACTGTCTATTGATATTTTCTTTTGAAATTAACCTATAGACAAATCTCTCTTTTACTATAAAAATAATATAAATGGAAATGATTTTGTGAAAGTAAAAAAATAAAATAAAATTCAGCAGAGAGGGGAAGGTGAGAAGGAGGGAAACATCGATAGCACTCTCATCGTACTAAGTTGTGTGAAGTTTGTGAAATAAGAGGTGGAGGTTTAAGAATATAGTATACATTATGAACAGATCACATATGAACAACTGAAAGCAATTATATGGTGATGCCGTGAGGAGTGCTAGAGAGAGGAGAAGACAGCAAGAGGTGTGGGCCAGCTGCATTTTCGTCTACCAGAGAAAGACACCTATAAATAGAATTGAATCACAAAATCAGCCCGTGTGTGCAGGTGGTGGGCTGCCTGCGGAACCTCCAGGAGGCCGGCCTCGGGGGCTGGGTTGGTGGTGGGGACACCCCCGCAGGTGTGGGCATCACTGCGTACCCCCTGTATTCTGTGATGTTCTGGTTTTCCTTAAAAACCAGAGCTAGAAGATGCAAGGATTCTGAACATGACGTTGCTAATTACTGAGAAAAGGGCCAGAACTGGGGTGCGAGCCTCAATGTCAGGATGGGCATCCCCCCCACACCCAGGATCATCCGGAGAACCCTGGAGAGATGGGAGGTCCTCTGGCCCCACCTGCTTGTTGCCTCCTCGACTCTGTCCGGAATCTGCCCTGTGGCCCACTTTGGGGTGACCCCGCTTTCACAGCTATAGGGCCCCTGTCCCCTCCCCGCAGCTGTCACTGTGCCCGAAGTCAGCGTTGGTGAGAAGTGGCGGCTTCCACGACCCCGTCAGGTGGCCACCACCTGGAGCGAGCTGTCTGCAGACACAGCCCTCCAGGGGGACCGAGTCTCTGGTGTTTTCTGTGGGCAAGGCTGGGTCCGGCAAGGGCGCCGATGGCATGGTGGGGCTGATTAGTCTCCCACTCCGCAGCCGCTCTGCCGTCGTCGTGTGGGAAGGAGCAGCACTGACAGTGAAGACCGCTTGCAGGTGGAGGTGAGCCATACCATCCATGCCACATGGGCCAAGCTTCTGGAAGAGCCGTAGATGCCACGACCCTTTGAAGAAGGCTCTACAGCCAGAGCCCATCAGCTGCACAGGGATGCAGAGGGACGAATGATTCCCCGGGGTGGACTACACGACCTACCTGGGTGTCCGCGGGCGGTGGAGCCGCCTCTTTGCTGTGCCCCCCTCCTCCGCCCTCTGCTGTCCACCTCTTCCCAAGGTCGAACTAGACCCAAGGCCTAGACGTCGCTCCCTCCCCGTCTACTGTGCTCCTGCCCTTGGTCCTTGGAGGACCCTCGACTCCTCTTCGGTTATTTGGAGCTTGCTGGACGCTTGCCAGCCTCCGACCTGATAAATAATGAGTCCTTTCATGCCGCCTGGTAGAAATCAATAAGTGGCGCTCTAATTGCTCAAAGGAAAAGGAAAATAAAGGGAAACTGCCAAGGAACTTCCAAAAGGGTTAACCTGTGCCTCTTTGGAGGGGAACGAACAAGAGAGCGGCTCCCCCGGGCTCGTGCTTCCTCTTCGCGGTATTGAAATGTAAGCAGCAGCCGACAGTCTGGTTAATAACAATTCAAGCCACTGTCAATCTTTTTGACCAGTGTCATCAATATTTTACACCGCAAAATAACAACAATTAAAAATCAGCACCAGGAGAAGCACTTGGGGGCAAACGTGTCTCAAAGGCGACAGGGAAATTGACGACGGCGGCCGGTGCCTCCGACAGAAGGTCGAGGGACGCGTGCCTGTGATTTTGTTTTCCAAACAGTGTGAGTCATAGAGGGACGTGATGCAGAGCAAAGATGCGGTAACTGCAGCCTGGAAAAGTCGGAGGAGAGTGATTCCCGGGCCCAGCAGCAAGGCCAGGAGTCGGTCGGGTGGGCTCGGCCGTCACAGGCGTGAGATGTGGGGGACCTGATGAACTCCAATCCAAAACGGCATCAAAGAGAATCTCCACCTGATGCAAGCGAGCTCGCGGAGCATGCCCGAAAAATCAAAGCTCCATCTTTTTCCCTCCCAATTCAACTCTCATTAAGTTGTTTTTTTTTTTTTTTAAAGATTTTATTTATTTATTGAGCACTTGCAGGAGCGGGGGTGGGGGTTGCGGGAGGCAGAGGGTAGAGGGAGGAGCAGACTCCCGCTGAGCAGGGAGCCCTGTGTGGGACTCGATCCCAGGACCCCGGGATCATGACCTGGGCCAAAGGCAGACGCTTAACCCAGTGAACCACCCACGTGCCCCAAAACCAGATCGTTTCAAGATCATCATTTCATTAATGTGTACATGTCGCACGGTCCCAACGGTGCTGCCAGGGGCATGTCAGAGCACCCAGCACTCTCTCTCAAGTGCATTTACAATGCTCTCTGCTAGGAAATTGGAAGTGATTTTCAATCTCCTCATGATGTTGGCTCCTGTGGACAGGACCCAAGTGTTTCACCTTCTATCAGATCACACACGAAATGGTTAAAAATCTGTATTTCCACAGCATGTGAGTGCATTATGTTTTTCATTCTTAGCAGCATGTTGGGAACATCACACGAAGGATTTCCACTGTTTCTACTTCACTTCCTGGCAGGCGTGTGGTACCAACTGTCTCCTTTGGTCTCACTGATGAGTAAGAGAAGAAGGCAACAGGGGCGCCTGGGTGGTTCAGCGGTTGAGCGTCTACCTCTGGCTCAGGGCGTGACCCCGGGGTCTTGGGATCGAGTCCCACATTGGGCTCCCTGCATGGAGCCTGCTTCTCCCTCTACCCGTGTCTCTGCCTATCTGTATCTCTCATGGATAAATAAATAAAATCTTTAAAAAAGAAGAAAAAGAAGGCAAGACAAGCAAGGAGGACTCCCCGCCCCTCCATTTCCGTCACTGGCGCACTGGCGTCATGGGCAGCCTACGTGTTTGGCTGATGGAGGCAAGTAGCAGGAGCAAGAAAGACAGGAATGGCCCCCGGGTTGCTTGTGTTTGAGAACGCAGCCCCTTCCTCCTCCACCCAGTGCCAGCGTGTCCTAAAGGTAAGTATGTTTGGGGGCCTGGCTGACAGCGACCTTACCTATTCCTACAGTGACCCAGCAACCTGCTCTCCCCGTGGGCCTCGCGGAGCTTGCAGGCACCACTGGTGCTCCCGGGACACTCCGAGTGTGAATGCAGATGGGGAGGCTGGGGGGCGCCGCAGACAAGCACAGGGGCACCGGTCTCCTCAGCTCCAAGCACACTCGTCATCCACGGGACCTCACTTCCTAAACCAAGTTCATACATGAGTTATTCAGAATTCAAGATGGTTCAGCAGAGCATTGATCTGAGCGCCCCCCCACCCCCCCCACACACACCCAGGACCTCGGTCCCACTCATCAGTGCATAGACACACTCCTCTCCTCCCATGGGCCAGACAGACAGACAGACAAGAAAACCCTTGACTCCAGTTTCCCCGCAGCTAGCACTCAGCCTCACTTCTCTTAGAGCAAAACCTCTGAAGAGTTCCCTCTACGTCTCATCTCCAGTTTCCCTGCTCCCATTTTCTATAGAGTCCATTGACATGAGGGCTTGGCCCACATCACGGCCGTGAAGCTGCTCTTCCCAGGGTCACAAATGAGCCAAATCCAGTGCCAGCTCCTAGTCCCGGTCTTGCCCCTGGCTTTTACATGCCATGCTCCACCAACTCCCATGACACGTGCCTCTTCACCCACCACGGTCTCCTCAGAGCATGTGTTGGCCCGTTCAGGGAGCCACCCTTCCCTGCCACTCTAGCGTCCTGCTGCCGAGAAGCACATGCAGTCCCCTGGAGATCTATGAGTCGTCATGGCTCACAAGGACGATGGGCCAAGACCAGACATAAAAAAGATGGCGCTCCGGGCAGATGTTTAGGACGTCATGGGATTGCCATTCTTCCATGGCTAGTCTTCCTGACTTCTCTACGTAAGAGAGAAAATCCTGGTGATTTGGGTTTTCTGGAACATACGGCTGAATCTGTGATACACATTCTGAGCAGGTGTCCCTGACTGCTGCTGCCATTCTCTAGAACATACAGCTTGTTCTAAATATAAGCAAAACATTTACCAGGCAGAAACTCCTTAGGATGAGCAAGGACAGTAAAATTAGGTAGGAGTGGAATACAACTTAGTCATCCCTCTGTCCAGGGCGAGTTAGTCCTACTTCTGAATTTTTGAGACAATAGGAGGTAAGTTTATGTCTGAAAACAGATGCGATCTTGTGTCAAAGTCTAACTTGTTGAGACTCTATTAAACAATCGAAGCATGTACTTTTTTATTATTCTGAAAACATTAATGTATTACCATTCTCATTTAGAGATATCATCAATCTGGTATTGAACATTTTGTGTTAGGTATTCATTCTCCTCAGGATTTATTTTTTTTTTTCTCCTCTCATATGAGCCTGTGCCTCTTTCTGAAAAGTCTATATTCTGTCCATTTCCTTATGATGATGACTTTGTCATACATCATGCAAGTTTGCTTCTGAAAGTTTTGTCATTGACTACTTGGGTCACGTGGTCAAAGCTCATGCTTATCACACAGATTTGATCATTATAGCTTTAAAACAAGTCTTAAAACCCAGTTTAGGTTTTCCAGTGTTGTTCTTTTTTCAAGATTGTCATAGGAAATTATGGCATGTCCCATTTCAGCACGAATTTTAGAATAAGCTTGTCAGTGTTCACAATAAACATGCTGCTATTCTGATTGGGATTACTGTGAATCTGCAGATTTATTTGGTATTACATACTTTTTCTTGATTTATCCATAGCAATTTGTAGAAATATGATTGAGTTTTGGAAGGTGACAGATGGTAATTACACTTACTGAAGTGAGCATAGCACAATGTATAGAATTGTCAATTCACCACATTTTATACCTGAAAGTAACATGACATTGCATATCAACTGTACTCCCACAACGACCAAAAGAATTGATAAGCAAATGTAATAAGCTGCCATAAAGTCAGGTCAACCGAGGACCTTTATTTGCAACTGGAATGAAAGGTGTCCTGCGCCCTTTGTCTACAGAGATCTGAAGTGAGAAATATTTTCTTTTCTTCTGGGATTCTTGCTGCTTGAAAGAAAAATAACTTTCCTTTGTATGGATAAAAATGATCTCAGTTGGGTCTCACAAACAAGTCTTCCCGGCTGAAATTATTACCTCCATTAATAATGAGAAATAAGGTCAAGAAGGTTAAATCAGTTGTTGATGAATAGACAGTGTCAGAGGGAGGACTTAAACATATGTATTTTGACTCCAAATCCACGATTCTTTTTATATAAAGATTGCTTTATTAAGTAACATATATTTGTATCCAGACTAAAAAATAGACATTAGGAGTCTACTGTCTTTGACATCTGTATTCCAATTTTGTTGACTTTTATCGGTCATCAGTGTGATCTGGACCATGTTGAGTATTAAGAAGAATAGACCAAAGCATTCAAGTCATTACTGAATAGATACCATTAATAGGAAACATGTGTACTACCTAGTAGATGAATCTCTGCTTATCCTTCCTGGACGAAGTTGACAGTACATAACGATGACATGAATGAGGGCATGGGATTTAGGGGGACTTAAATCCAATTGCCACACTTAGAGTTACTTATCCATCACCATGAATGCCTTGACTTATTGGAACCCACTGGCAAAACCCACAGTATTCTGCTAGAATAAGATATTTTCACCACAGTCAAGCAGAATAATGCTGGTAGGGATGAGAATTGAATATATCAGAATCCCTATTTTTCATGATTGAGGCTGAAGAAAAGTAGAGGGCCAAATCAATTTTCTGACCTGGTAAAATGGCTTAATATCACTTTAGAAATTGAAGACATTATAAATGTAATCCATTTTAAACTTTTTACGCTAGGTATAAAGTAGAAAATATAATTCTTTATTGGGAGCTCTTACAAAGGAATTGTTATATTTTCAGTTATTACATTAAAATTAGCATGTTAGAAAATACTAATTTTAAAAAGCAAAGGTTACTGGTTAAAGTAGTTCCATCTTTTTTTAGTCAAAAAACCTAACTTGTTTTAATATTTACATGTATGATGCTTTTGATGAGATATAGTGCGGTTCCGCATTATATCTCTTTTCTTTCAGGAAAAGAGATGATGACAGCATTTAGAATGAATACTGCTGTAAGGGTCTTTGCATCTATTTGGAGGTACCTCCTAGCACTTTTATACAAACGTGGGACCAACACTGAGGAGACTGGGTTCCAACCTCTGGATTTGAGCTAATCATACAAATTCTTCTGAAAAATAGCGGTTATAGCATTATCATCAGGTAGGATTTTTTTCTTCTTTTCATTGCCAAGATACCAGTATCTTTACTCCGATTACTACTAAATTTGGAGCCATTACACTGACAAATACATATATTCACTATATGAATATATATTATTATATATAATATATATGATATGCATATATATTAAATACAAAAAATACTTCAAAGAATTTTACTATTTATAATTTACAGTTTTGTTGAGGAAAAAATTTGTGTGCTAAAATTGTCAGTGTCAGTTTTCTTAATCAAAAGCCTGAGTTACCTACACATGGCAATCTTGCTAGAAAATGTGATATTCATATCCACACTGTACTATACTTATCAGAGCCTAGGTTGTGGGAAATGCTATCTATGGGGACTTTCTTAAGACACTTGAAATCTATTTGTCTTACTCAGGGACTGCTCATTTGGATCACAGATTACTAGAAGGTAATCAGATTCAGGTATCTTCTTTAGGCCAGAACCATGGTCCCCTGAAATGATCTATACATTTTGGGTATATTGAATTGCCCTTCTCTTGGGAGACACTCCATGCCTTTCACGGGTCCTCAAAGATTAGAAAAATATAGATGTTGTCATTTGGGGTCATAAAATCCCTTTCACTGAATTGTATTTTGGTTCTGTAGTCCATCATGAACCTTAAATGCAGGACTTCATGCAATGATCGCATCAGTGTAACCACTACATTTATTGTGTGGGCCTTTTGCTTCACGAAGTTCTATCCACAGTGTGACTACAAAAAGAGAATTGTGTCTCACAGTGGAGTACCAGAGACAGCTGTGACCCCGTTCATCCTCTGAGCAACATGTCCCTCTTGTCTCACAGACACTCTTTGTTTTGACATGTCCTTATTGGATGCAGGTGGGAGCAGAAACTACTGTTAGATGGGGGACCTCATCCTAGACAAAACAGATGAAAGCCTTCTTCTTCACAGAATACCCATCTTTGATTCCATGCATTTCACTTTCTGGGGGCTGACCTTGTGGACTCAGGGCATTTTGAAATCTAAAACTGATGCATTTCTAGCCATGCCTTGGCTGTGAGGAAGTCTCAGAGCTCTTTCAGGCCTGCCGTAGCAATCCTGTAGGATTTTACAGCGCTTATTTCTACAAACTCACTTTCCTCTTTTATTCTGTTTCCTTTCACCCTAGTATCTTTATATATTATTAACAGATGATTTAAGGCAGCGTGTATGTTCTTACTTTAATCAAAAATATCACTAGTTGCATTTCAGGGAATTTGGAATACACGTTATATTTGCTTCGTGTCTTCTAGAATTCTGAATAATCCAGAATAAAGTCCCACGTTAAGCAAAATAGTTCGTGAAAAATCTGAGAATTTTTGAAAAAAAAAAATTAAGGAGCCCTCTGACAAACCCAGGTATTTTACCAACAATTGATTTAATGCAGGACTGGTTACATGATTTCTGACCCCCAATGCAAGATGAAAAGGCAGAGTCCCCTGCTCAAGGCATGTCAACAATTTTTAGATAGTGCCCACAGGACATAAACTAAGGTCAAGCTGTTGTGGATGAGGGGCCTTGTGTGACCCCACAAATCCCACACTCATGCATCTGACCAAATCATGGATGCTTAAAGCCTAATTTTTTGGTGAAGTTCAGTTTTCAAAACAAAAAATTATTTTTGGTGCAAGTTATGAGAAGTGAACCCTGAGAGAACTATTTCATGATGTGAATGTGAAGACAAAGGAGATAGTGTCAGCTGGCTTCATTCCCACCACAGGGGAGATCTCTAGGCATGCCATGATGTTAGCATGCCTCACGCTGAGTTAGCATGACCATCTGAATGCAATGCAGGGATGATTACTCTGCTTATAAAGAACTGCTGGCGGTGATACAAAGAATTCAATAGCGGGGTCTTTTAGCATCAAAGGAACTAGAAAAACACCTACTGTGATACACTGATGAAATGACATTAACTTGAACTTGGGACAGTCATTCACCTCTTGGAGCAAATTTCATAATTCTCTTAATTTAAATGTCTTTGTTATTCTAAAGAGTGTCACAGGCTGGTGGAATGCATTTGCAGAAAGTTAGTAAGACCTGAAAAGGAAAAAAAAAAGCTTTCTGGAAGTAATGAGATATTATAGCAAGGATGCAGAACACAAAATTCATATGCATATGTCTCATATACAAGTGTCACTTTTTTACATACAGCAATGAACAAATGGAATTTAAAATAAAAAAAAATACAATACCATTTACATTAGCACCCCAGAAATGAAATACTTAGGTATGAATTCAACGAGTTGTATGAGGACAACACCTCTGGTGAATGGAATCAAATAACTAAATAAATGGAGAGGGATTCCATGTCTGTGGACCGGAAGACTCAACTTTGTCAAGAGGTCAGTCCTTCTACCTTGATTTGTAGGTTCCACACAATCCCCAATCAAGATCTCAGCATGTTATTGTGTGAATATCAGTAAACTAACTCTCAAGCTTAGAGGGACATGCAAATGAACCAAAGTAGCTAACACTACTGAAGAGGAAGAACTAAGTTGGAGGACCCACACTTGTCAACATCAAGACAATGTGGTATTGGTCAGCAAAGAGACAAACAGATCAATGGAACAGTGCAGATCCACAAATAGAGTAAACTAATCCTGACCAAGGAGCATAGACAAGAGAGCAAAAATAGTCTTTTCCTTAAACAGCACTGGAACAACTGGACATCCACATGCAAAAACCAAACCAAACCAAAACAATCTAGATGCAGACATACACCCTTCACAAAAATGAAGTCAAAATGGATTATAAATGTAAATCTAAAATGTCTAGTGGTTGATGTAGGAGAAAGGCTGGATGACCTTGGGTTTGGGGATGACTTTTTTGATACAACACCAAAGACAGGATCTATGAGAGAAGTGATAAAATTGAAGTCTTCTGCTCTGCAAAAGAGTCAGTCAAAACATGAGGAAACAAGCCACAGATGGGGAGAAAATTTTTGGAAAAGACACATCTGATAAAACACACCAAGAACTCTTAAAATCCAGCAACCAGAAAACAACCTGATTTAAAAATGGGCAACTGATCTGAAAAGACACCTCACCAGAGAAGATTCTCAGATGGAAAATAAGCAGAGGAAAAGCAAATTAAATCAGCGATGAGATTCTCCTACACACGTATTAGAAAGGTCAGCATCCAGAATGCTGAAAATGTCAAATGCTCATAGGATGTAAAGCAGCAGAAACTCTCAGTTATCGATGGTGGGAATCCAAATTGGTCCAGACAGTTGAAAACAGGTTCACACAAAACCTGCACACAGATGTGTGGCAATTTCATTCATGATTTCCAAAACTAGGAAGTAATCAGGATGTCCTTCAGTAGGTGAGTGGGTCAACGATGGTCCATCCAGACAATAGAGACTTACTCAGCACTAAAACGAAATGAGTCCTGAAGCAATGAAGAGACATAGAAAGAACGTAAATACGTATTACTCAGTGAAAGACGCCAATCTGAAAGATCTACACACTGGATCTATGACATTCTGGAGAAGGAAAAACTATGGAGACAGGAAATGATCAGTGGTTGCTGGGGATTGGAGGGAGGGGGGATGAATGGGTCAGCAGAGGGGATTTTTTAGGACAGTCAATGACTCAGTGTGACACTGTAATGGTGGATACGTGTCATTATACATTTGCCCAAACATATAGAACGTCCACCACCAGAAGCCTAACCTAATGTCAAGTACGGACTTTGGGTGATGATGACCATATGTTAATGTAGGTTCATCATTGTAACAAGTAGTCCACTGCGGCACAGGATGTTGATAATGGGGAGGCTGTGTCTGTGTGGGAACAGGGGGTATTTAGAAACTATCTATACTTTACATTCAATTTTGTTGTGAACCTAAAGCTGCTCTAAAAAACTAAGTGTGTTAAAAAATGTAAAAACATAGTAAGTATAAATTCAATGGCCATTATCCTTAATCATTTGATGTCATTGAAATACTTGATTTTTATTGCGAATATGAATTGCAAAGGCAAAGAGGCAGACATTGCCTCATGCAAAGAATCCAGTTTTTGGTAAAGCATTCTGGTTTGAGGTGTTTTGTAGGATCACATTTTCATGTCCCATTCTCTCTAATTCTAGATGCTAAGTCACCAGTTAAAATCTGCTTCCCTTGTCTTCCGTCTCAACAAAAACATTGATGCTGGAACCAAATGGCATTTTCTCAGTTTTACAATTCACCCTCCTTCTGGGAACGGGTAAAGTGCACACACTCTCCCAGGAGATTGGGTGTCAGGCCTAGAATGTTCCCCTCACGTGGAGGACTTTTGAACCGCGAGTAAATAATAATTGTAATCAAGCTCTCCACGGATAATCGTCCAAAAGCTGAACCGAGAACCTGAGAGCCATGGCTTTCAGTATGATTTGTGCCCCTGATTTTTCAATTTGAAAGAGCTTGTCAGATTTCTTGACATTCAGAGAAGATGCTTTTCTTTTTCTACTGTGGATAAATGTTCATTATCCTTAATTGGCGTTAAGTGTGAGCGTCTTGCTCGTGATTGCCCATCAGTCTGCGGCTTCTTGTTCAGCCTCATTAGGTTTTCTGTTTACACCCACTATAAGGAAACAGGTTAGAAATATTATAGGCAGGGGCTAAAAGCATTCAAAAAATATTTGCATTGTGTCAAATTGCCAGTCTTTGCACAAGCTAACAATTTATTTTCTCCTCATAACCGTGAATGCTACAAATTTTGTGGCTTACACTGCAATTTCATTTAAAAGGCATTATAGCCTGCAATCTGAGTTCATTTGGTGCTAGTCTGGTAAATGGCCATCTCTCATCTCAAAAATTTCAATCTAAGTACTGATCGGCGGGTTAATATTATAGAAAGTGCGCCCTAGGGGAACATAAAGTGATGGTTGGATTTTAGGGCCTGGTAAAATAGTTCTCTACTCCAGAATGGGAACAGTTTAATCAACAAAACGACATGGAGTAAATATGCCCCTTCCTGGTGTTTCAGTTTGAGTGATCCTTTACCAGAATCTCACAATTTTTCATCATGTACTTTTGTTTGTTTCAGATGTTAATTTTAAAAGGTCTATTCATTTTCCAGAAGCATAGATTGAGATAGACATACATCCTGCTCTGCAAATAAATAAAATAAACAAACATAAATTGAAATATTTTTGCAAAGATTTAGAAACCGCATGAGAGCTTCTCTGGCGTTCACTGCGGGGTCCCACAGTGCCATCTTCTATGTCCACAATCCCCCTCTTTTTATGCATCAGGAGAGGTCCTTTGATATAATTTTGGTCAAATGCCTGAGTATTATTCCTCATGAGTAGCATTTTCTTGCAGGGTCATCTTTCAAATTATTGGAGGGACACGGCGCTGACTGCTCTCGATGGGCCCATGGAGGCCCACGCGCAGCACGTCAAATCCTGGTGCGGTGTCCCCCCCGACAGCCAGCAGGACAGGCGTCATTATCTTCCATGTGCAGTCAGATGAACCGAGGCTCAGAAGGCTAAGTAATTTGCGAAGGGCTCCAGGGGAGGCAGTGATGAACCATGGCACCAGGCCCGGGCTTCTTAGGATTCACATGCGCTCCTGCCTTCATGGGCATGTCTCTACTGTGCTTGTCCCTCAGACCGGGGCGGGGTGGGGGTGGGGGGACCATCCTGATTGGGAACGAAGTGAAGTCATTGCTCGGAGTGGGTGGTGGCAGTGCAATTGGCTTGCTCTGGCCCTGACAAGGCTCTGAGCTGTGTGGCGAAGTCAGCCCATGGTGCCCGTGGCATCGCTGCCTCACCCACCTTTAGCACAGAACAAGGGGTGGGACTGCCTTCTGAGGTGACTGCAAACACTGGGGGCCGTGGCTGACGTGGTGGGAGGACAAGTCACAGGTAAGTAAGCAAACACAAGTGCAGTGTGTCCTCTACAGTGAGTCTCAGACGGTCGTGGGGTCCCCAGCCACTTGAGTGTCAACTAGACATCGTCTTTGGTGACTCTTGAAATATTCGATTTTTAGTATCTCTGTCTGCTTCACTAAATCGCAAGATCTTCAAGGTCAATATATCCAATTCTGCATAGATTTGGGATTGCCTTTTTTTTTTTTTTTAGATTTATTTTACAGAGAAAGAGAGAGAGAGAGAGAGAGGCACTGCAGGGGAAGGAGGAGCAGGAGAGAGAAAGAGAATCTCAAGTAGGCTGCCCGCTGAGCATGGAGCCCAACATGGGGCTTGATATCGCGACCCTGAAATCGTGGCCTGAGCCGAAACCAGAGTTGGATGCTTAAGGGACTGCACTACCCAGGAGCCCCAATTTGGGATTTCTTTTAATGAATAATAAGAATACAACGCGGGATGATAATGAATAATGAGATTCTCAATCTCATGCTAGAAATGAGGCACGGCCAGGTTTAGCGGCCCTCCCAGGTCACGCAGGCACTCCATCGCAAACCAAAGAGTTAGAGTCTGGACGTCGCACTCTACGCTGAGTGGTCTGAACCCTCTACTCACAAGCTTGTTCTCTGCAGCTTCCAACACACTCATTACAAATGCATTTTAGGTCCGAAAAGTGGGATAGTATTCAGGATTTTCTAAGTCATGCTTGAATCAACATACAGATGAAAACATCATCCTATGCAAAGCTTCCTGTGATGTTTTGTTGAAAAACACTCACACCAAACTCAAAATACTAGTTAAAAGAAAAGGGGGGTTTCTGGAAAGCTGGAGGACAGAGTGCCTCTCTGTTTTAGTTTATGCATTTATTTCTTTAAGTAGACTCTACACCCACCATGGAGCCCAACATGGGGTTTGAACTCACCTCCCTGAGATCAAGACCTGGGCCAAGATCAACCCACTGAGCCACCCCGGAGTCCCAAGAGTGTCTTTGATTAAGACTTCATCCATTTCACTTGAAAAGTTGTTTTCCAAAATGTGTGAGTCCCCAAGAAACCGGGACTTCTACAAGGCCCAGCCAGATGCACGTCACAGAAGAACAATGTTACAAGACCTCCTGTATGTAGCATGAGCCATATTATCCTATTATAAATGTATGCAAAAGAGCCCGTGATCCCTAAGCATTCCCGGGAAGCTGCCCCATGATGCTGGGAATGCTGTTTCAGGCGGTCGTCAGCGTGGGGAGCACAACACCCCCTAGCACCAAGCTCCATGTTAGAGGCTGTGCTCAACCCTTCCAAGCGGTGGCTGCAAATTATCCCGCCCCCCCGCCCCCCGTGATGATGCCAGAGATAGGAAACAACACCCCTGATTGTCCGTTTGTAATGTAACTCATGGGAAGAGATCCAGCACAAGGAATCAGTACGAGTTCTGGGCTTCATCCGTATGCTCATGCTTCATCCGTACTCTCCTTCCTGGGAGGTGCTCTGGTATCAGTGGGTCGGGCTGCGCTGGACAATGGGTAACTTGGGGTGCCCCCTGGGTGCCTGTTATGCCCGCTGGGCCCTGAGGCGATTGCCTTCCTTCTGGGGGTGAGCTTCACTTGCACGGTTCAGGTGCTCGCTCACCTGCAGCCCCGAGCCCCTCGGGAGGAGAGCCTCCCCCAGGAGGCGACGATCTCCAGCATGTGGGCAGCTCGCTCAGTATTTCCAAATTACATATCTGTCTGAGGCTGGGGCCCAGCCCTGGGCAGAGCTGCACAGCAGATTCCAGGGACCCCGGGAGGGACAGAGCCACCCGGAGAGCGAGGGCCTGGCGTGGTCCTCCTGCTCCTCCTCCCTTTCCTCGGCCCCTCCTTGGCCTCAGCCCCACTGAGGCACCTTTGCTCCCTGCAGGGAGCCCAACGTGGGACTCGATCCCAGGTCTCCAGGATCATGCCCTGGGCTGAAGGCAGCGCTAAACCACTGAGTCACCCAGGGATCCCCTTTAGGTCCTTTTCTGATCACGAATTGAGGTATTGGCAAGGTCTGTAGGTAAATCTCTCACAGTAGAGTTTTGCAAAAATGATGCTAATTCAATGTACACTGAAACAAGCGACCAAAAATGCCAGTACTATGACATAAAACCGTAGTGATGACGTTACACACCCTTTTAATAATATCTTATTAAGTTAATTCATTTCATGTATGTTGATCCCGACTTGGAACTATAGACTTATGTAGATGATCGAGTGTCTTCTTATAAACTGGGAAGGATATTTTGGCTCCTTTTTTTCGTGAGCTTAAGTCAATGACAGCCCCCTTCCTGGAGTCTACTCCAGTCCTCGGGAATGTCGAAGAGGTGCATCTGATGGCCACCTCGTGCCGTCTTTCAGAGACGTGCACATGGGCTCAGCCCTTCCCAGCCTGTGTCCCCTCCCCTCTCTCCCCCCGTGTGCCTCTGACCTCTCGATCACCGCCACCACCAGACACACCCCCCCCCCCGCCCGCGGGTTTCCTGTGCGCACAGTGGAAAGCCTTTCTCAAGCACAGATTACATTTACTGTCTCTCCTGTCCAAAGGCCTGTCGTCTGCGACGGAAGGAAATTAAACGGGATTGGCGTCGTTCGTCCCTCACAAAGCACAGCTGACTGTTCTCCACCACCTTGCTCTCCTCCAGGTGATTGCAAATTGATTCCTTGACAGTTTGTTTCCAATTCCTTCCCAACGATAGAAGCTTTAAGCTGACCAGTTGATGATTATGAAGATAAAACTCCTTTTCATTTCAAAAATGAGCAGTGTCATCAGTTCTCTGTGCGACTTCAGGGACTCTCTGTGACTGCCGTAGGTTATCACAGACACCTGCTGTTACCTGAGGGCCTGCAGACAGGGCTTAGGGTCTGGCTCCCCCACCTCCCTCACCCTATAAACTCCCTCTCATCCCTTTTTCTATCCTACACTTGCTGCAATCCAGCACATATTCTCTATTTACCAGATTTTCTTGTATTTTTAAAAATATATCGATGTTCCACATAGAGAGGAATCATTCATCTGATACAAAAAACGAGAGGTCAGGTGGAGGAATTAAAAGCTCTCGTAGCTGAATTCTTTCGGGCGCTGGGATAGCGTATTCGTGTTGGGACATTGCGGGTTTTTTCCAGTGCTGTGCAACTTCCCAGATAACTGTTCAATTGACTACATATGTCGAGATTCAGATCGCCAAATTATTCACAGATTGTAAGAAAAAGACTTGCAGGGTTTTATAGAATCTGTGATGAGGAGTGATGATGTGAGTTCAGTTGTGTGATAAAGCGTTCTAGAGTCAACAGATGAGTTTCAATGTATGGCACCAAATATTCTTGATAAGAGGGATCCTCTTGGATTTTTGATTAGGGACCAAGGGGAACCCATTATTTTTATATTTTTTCTAGTCTGCTGTCATCCAACGGCTGCACCAGGGATAATTTGCTGAATGGCACATTTGTGTCTTGAACCAATGGAAGCAAATGGCAAAAACCCACAATACTTGCTAAGCTCCCCAGTAAGGCTGGGACCACTGAGCCTCCAAAGCCAACAGTAGCACAGGCCACCAGTGTGGTTCCCAAAGCAGCACAGCACTGGAGACTGTGTGATCTTCAAAACCTTCATCCTTGCTGGAGTGAGATCTGAAAAGAAACATGAGCCTAGCCTGTAAAAGCCTCCTTCTTCAATCCAGGGGCCAAACACTTTGGTCAGCTCTGAATCTGGTGCAGAGGATGGCGAGAACCAGGGGACCTGGCCGCGAGCAGGAAAGCTGTGCTTGCACAGCGCTGCCACCCGCCCCCCCCCCCCCCCCGCCCCCGAGCAGGTGCTTCCACTTTTAAGCAACTGGATTACAAGGCAAAGCTGGGCGGAGATGTTGGCAGTGAGCCGAGAGAAATCCTAAAGACAAACATCATGTAATGCCGCTCCCTCCTTCCTGGTGGTTTGGTAGGAACATACTAAAACAATGAAACCCAAACACTCATCCTGTTGACGGCGAAAACGTCGAATGATCTGTGATTCACCCTCCATGTGACATTCATCCCGGCTTTGTCCCGTCTTCCTTTGATCACATCCTGCTTCATTTGATGGGAATGGCGTAGAAGACTCAGCCTTCGATCCTGAGCTAATGAAACCCAACGAACCAACCAATAAGCCAACTAACTGCACACACGCAGACACACGTACCCCCAAGAACAAGAGAAATGGCTCATACGAGCTAACAGAGGTTGTGTGGCCAGAGAAGCTTCTTCTGAGGAGGCACTCTTCAGACCAACAGTAAAGGTGATGATGAAGGGGTTGCTGACTCCCATAAGTCAATCCATGCCTACCTTGGCAACAGGTCCCCCGACTGTGTTCCATCTCAGTCGCGCTCCTCTGCAGTCCCATGGCAGCATGGGAGAGAGCCAATCGTGCCACCTCCTTGGCGCATTCACACTCAGTATTTTCAGGAGTGTTGTATTCTGTGGGTCATCTGCCCGGGTATACAGTGGTATCGCATTGTGGCATTCTTTGCGAGTCCCTAATGACTGGCAAAGATAAGCACCTTCTCCAGCGCTTATTTGCCACCCAATTCTCTTCTTCGGTCTTATGTCTGAATTGTTTGCCCTACTTTACTGGGTTGCCCATTGTGGTTGTATATTCAGAGATCTCCGTGTTCTTCCTCCCCAAGACCTTCTTCGGATACACATTCTATCAGGACTGTCTCCCAGTTTGCAGCTCTGTGTACATGGTGAAGTGTGTATTTTCATGTGGTTCACTGTATCTTTCAAGAGCCAAAGTTTTTAATGTTGGTGAAATCCTGTATGGTTAGAATGCTGCCTAATCTATAGGAAACACTCAATAAATATCTTTTAGATGAAGAAATAACTCACTATTTTAAATCAGCTCTTAGCATTCATTTCCTCCATTAACTTATCCTTGTTTTTCAGATATGGGTCATGCTTTTTGTGTTATATCACAGAGATTTTTGCCAAATCGAAGGTCACAAAAATGTTGTTGTGTTTCCTTCTCAAAGATTTAAAGGTTTTGTTTTGTTTTTAGTATTTTGTGATTTGTTTTAATATTGTGGAAGGTATGTTGTAAAGTTCACTCTTTTTTTTTTTTTACAGGTGGTTAGTCAATTGTCCCACACCATTTGTTGAAAACACTATCCTTCCTTGATTAAATTACCTATGTATCTTTGTTGTAAATCAATTGAATAAACATATAAACACACGCAGATACCCATTGATCTTTGTGTCCCTGCTTTGGTCAATATCATAATATCACATTCTCTTGATAACTGTGGCTTAAATAGTAAATCTTGAAACAAAGTACTAATGATCTACACATTTGTTCTTGCTTTTCAAAATTCTTATGACTATTCTAATTCTTTTGATTTTCTTCTGTCTGCATTTTAGAATTGGCCTTTCAGCATCTACTCAACAATCCCACTGGAATTTTGATTGGTATTGCTTTGAACCAATACATCAATCTAGACAGAATTAATATCTTAACAATATTGAGTCTTCCAATCCATAAACATGACATCTATCCATGTACCCAGTCAATTCTCAACATAGGGGTGATGTGTATACTTTGTGGGATTATTATCTAAGCTTCAGGAGGTTGGTGCTATTGTAAATGATACTGTGGTTTTTATTTTATTTAATTTTTCTAATTTCTCATTGTTCATATACTGGTTTCTGGATATTGGCTTTGTATCCTATATCTTCGTAAAATTATTTAGTGCATCTACAAGAGTTTGTAAATTCTTTGGTACGTACTATGGAGTCAATTATGTTGTTTGAAAATAAAAGTAGTTTTGTTACTTCTTCACCGGATTATGTAAACTTCATATCTTTTTTCTTGCCTTATTGTACTACCTAGAATTTCTGTCACAAACCTGAGGAGGAGTGATGAAACAGACATCTTAGACTCGTTTGTGATGTGTATGAGTTTTCATTTTTACCTAACACAAAGTATTTTAAAATTTTCTTTGAATCCTTCTCTTTGACCCTCAGGCTATTTAGAATTATATTTTTTAATTTCCAAATATTTGTGGGCTTCTCAGATACCTTCTGTTTTATTTCTTCATTTTTCTTGCCAGAGAAAATACTTTATATAATTTCAATTATTTAGAAGTTGCTATGGATTGTTCAGTGGCTCACAATATGACCTAATTTGGTGAATGTTCTGTGTGTAAATAAAAATAATGTGCTTTCTATTGTTTGGGGTCTGAGTGTTGTATAAACATTAATTGGTTGATGTTTTTGTTCAGATACTCTTAATACTTGCTGATTTTTCATCTGCTGTTTGATTCCTGAGAGAGGAGTGTCAAAGTGTTCAAATAAACGCTTGGTGGATTTGTCTATTTGTCCTTTCCAGTGTGACAGTTATTTCTTTCTTTTTTAAAATCAGAGAGAATAATTTGTTTTGTTTCTTATTGAACAGGAATATTTGTACTGATGGAGAATCTGGTTTATACACATAATTCCTTCTATAAAACCCTGGGAGTCAGATGACTTCGGAAGCTCAGAATTTAGGATGTTTTAGAATGATGATATGGTACTTGAAACAGATACCATGTAAGGCTTGGAACCAAACACATTAACATCTCTGCGGGGAAATATGCAGATATTGGCACTCAGTGGGTACAGAAAGATATTCATAAACAGCCTCATTGAGTTCAGCCAGTGAGTGTCCCAGTGAATTAAGACAAACCTTCCAGTTGTCAAAGATGTTAGATTGGGGAATAAGAGATAAGGGACCGTGGAACTGCAGCAGTGTATATTTATAGATATCAATACTATAAATTATAATTAGATTGCTAGCTAAGTTTACTAAGAGCCCAGGAAAAGAACACATGATAGAAAGATTAATAATAAAATGATTCCATCAAAGTAACTTATAGGAAACACTCATGAGCCTGTCACATCCATGTGCACAAATATATATATATATATATATATATTAAATATATTAATATATAAAATATGTGCACTCAAATATATATAAACATATACATATTTGCACTCATTATACCTACATATACATTCAAACATACTCACGCCTTTTGTTTTAAAGTGAGAGCTAAGTGTCCAATAATAGGGCTGTGAAGTTTGGTCAATATTAAATTCTCATCAATAATTAAATAACCAGAATTACCTTTTAAGCCATTAGCTCTATTAGGGCAAAACTTATTTGTGTAATTGAACTACTCTTATGGAAGTGATGAAAAATCTTTTAAACAGTCAGTTTATTATGGGGAAACAACATTTTATTTAGCCACATCTAATTGAAATCCACTTTCTAAAAGAAGAATCCTTTGCAGTGCATAGAAGTAAGAATCAGGTCTTAGCCATGCCTGGCCCTCGGCGGATATTTGAGGCTAATGATATCCCATTTCCCCTTGCCTTACCCTCAGTGCCAAGACTGGCTGTTTCTTGGCCTGGTCTACCGACCTTGTAATCTGCTTTATAAATGCAACTTCTGTTTCTTGCCACGTTTCTGTGACACTTGAAGAGTTGAAAGGAGAATAGAAGCAACCTGATCTCGTGTAAACACAATTAAGCATGTACAGATTCTCTGCTCTAATGAAAGTATATTGCCAAATCAATCATGTTACATTTTAACCTAAAAAGCAATATTTCCCAAATCTGTTTAATCTTCAATTAATCATTCAGAGAATCTGATAGACTTAGGGTTTAATCCACTCATCCTCTTATTATCTACAAAATACCAGGTTCACTTGATCTTCTTGATGACATCTCACAGGTTAATTAATTTGAAAGTTTTTACAAATTAAAGAAAAGTTTCCGATCTTTGCTCATGTGGAAGCTGAACTAAATACTCAGAAGTTCACAAAAGTTTCTTGTTGCAACACACACACATTCACATGCATGCCCGTGTGTGTGCGTGCACACACACACACACACACACACACAGGTGCCATGAGGATTGAGTCCTTCATGTCTTCCTTGAAAATGAAATACATACTTTCCTCTGAGTATCCATACAGATGATTTGGAAAACCATTTAAATAAATAGCTTTTTCAAGAATAAGAATCCCTGATGATTTAAAGCTTCTGAAATCCTAAGAAATTACTAAACACTCTCATTGCACTTAAAACATATTAGTTTTTCTCAAAACCTTGGACTGTCAACCTCTGTTCCATGCTAATCAAGTTAATGTAAAATTGAAGGATCTGATGTGGGTTGTAGGGAAAGAGATTTAATATTATTATTTGAAAAATAATTTATTTTAATTATTTCTTCACAAAGTGTCCTCTCTAAGTCTCCGTGGATTATTTCCTTATCATTTGGCTGTGACAACAGCATTGTCTCCAAGTGTGTGTTTGTATGTGTCTTTACAAGGGTGACAACATAAGGAACATCCTTCCTTCTTTGCCAAGAGGATGATGGGAAGCTCAGCAACATAGGAGAGAAATAAGATGCTATGTGCTGAATAATAAAAGCCTTTTATTATTAAAAATAATAAAATAATTATTATTTTACAGGCTATTATTATTAAATCGCCTGTAAACAGGCTATTTCAGACTCTGGATCCCCATTCAAGTTGTTTCTTCACTTATTTATGTTTCGGCAACACACAATGCATGTTTGCTACGTGAAGGTAGCAATCTTGCAAGCTTCCCCTTCTCCCTATCTTCGCCATGTGCTGCTAGAAAGTAAGTGCCCTGAGAAAACCAACCTCTCAGCCTCTATGCAGTGCAGGGATGACATCAGAGCATAGGAGGCAGATTTCTCCTCCTCTGAAGCCAAGAAATCATAGCATGGATCAAGGAATGCTAACCAGAACTCCAAGGGCCCAAAGACACGTGCCGATGGATTATAATCTATGTGCACTTAATTTTTAGGCCAAAAATCTGCCTTGAGCTTCTGAGAGGTAAAGCAGTCCTTTCACGTATTCTTCAAATTCATAATTTTTAAAACTAAAAATAGTAGGGCTCCCAGGTAGAGATGTGGTTAAGCATCTGACTCTTGGTTTCAGCTCAGGTCGTGATCTCATCAGGATCCTGAGATCAAGCCCCACATTGGGCTCTGTGCTCAGTGGGGAGTCAGCTGGAGATTGTCTCCCTCTCCCTCTGCCCCTCTTTCCACTTGTGCTCTCTCTCTCTCTCTAAAATAAATAAATAAAATCTTAAAAAAAAACTCTAAAAATAGCACCTCATGCTGAAGTTTAGGATTATAGAGATTAAGTAAAACAATATCATAGAGTAACAAGCTCTGAACCTCACCCAGGTAAAGAGAAGCTGCTACTAGTAGAATGAAAGGAGTAGTAGGGGTGATGTAATAGTTAATAATAATAATTAATAACAATGGAGCCACAAGCGACAGTGGAGCATGCGGCAGCAGCCTCTCTCTGAAACAGATGCTTGCCACGTGCAGTGGGTGCTAGCCCGCAGACGCTCTGAGCCCCGTTCACTCGTCACACCCCCGCTGCCCAGCCCAGCCTGCTGCTCACCAGCTTCCAAATTTCCATTGCAAGCCGCGTGTTTCTCGATTCAGGATTCAGCGGGTTGCTGTGAGTCTGTCTTTTTATTCAGAGTTCTAAAAAAGTTATTTCTGACAGTTTCTGCTTGTTTTCTGAAATTTCCGTGGAAAGATGTGTGTTTGGAGCTGCCAACGCTGCCATGTGGCTGGCATCCTCCTAAATGTATTTTTAATGCATGATTTATAAAGGGACAAATCTCCTGCGCCCCAGGCCCTACCACCCTCGACAGCCGTTTACCTTATTCCCAGGTGACACCTCCCCGTGCTCTGGTGGGGATGAGATGGTTACAGGTGGTGCCACAGGAGCCCTTCCAAACCGCCTTTGTAGCATTTGTCCCACTGCATCATGATTGCTGATTTAAAGCTCTGGGAGTGACGTTGCTGTGAACACCCCTTCGGCTCTGGTCCTGGCCTCCTTCATACATCTGTGTCTGTGACAGACCTAGAGCATCTGCTCCCCAAATATTTTTTTTTTAGAAAATCAATACATGAAAATATGCTATATGTTCTTAAATCTTATAAATATTCTGACCAAGTCATTTTTGCCTTTCAAAAAAATCCAAAATGAATCCACTAGAAATAACGTTTCCAGTAATGATACAATTCACTACGCTGTCCGTAATTAAGATGAACGTATGAAAACTGCTGTTGTTTCCTAAGAAATGAATGGAGGTCTAAGAAGTTTAAGATATAACTTTTTACATGTATAAACATACAAACAAAATACAAGAGATGTATTGTCACAATACATAGGAAAACTATAACCACAACAGTAACAGGATTATTAAGAACCTAAGGAAGATGCTTTCTGATTTATAGAAAATACAGCTATGATGGGACGCCTGGGTGCGTCAGCGGTTGAGCGTCCGCCTTCGGCTCAGGTCATAAGCCTGGGGTCCCAGGATCGAGTCCTGCATCAGTCTCCCTGCAGGGAGCCTGCTTCTCCCTCTGCCTGGGTCTCTGCCTCTCTGTGTGTCTCTCATGAATAAATAAAGAAAACCTTTAAAAACTGAAAGAAAAAGAAAATGCCCTTATAAAGAAAATTGTACAACCTTAAAGATAAGAAATAAGTGGAAAAACATCATGTGTTCCTTGAGACTATGATACAAAACTTAAAAATGAAAATGGTTCTCTAATTAATACATTGATTCTGACCACATATAAGCATATCCTTCAATTAAAATATCATTTTTAAAAAGAATTTACGTTTGAGTAATCATTTCTAAACTGAGCTATAACTTAACTTTGAATATGGCAATAATCAAAAGCATTGTTAATAATTAAAATTTTTACCACAAAGCACATGTATGCCTTCAGTACTCTACCCAAAAAGCAATCAATTTTAACATTTTAAAATCATTTTTTAAGTTGTTATACTTCCCTTCTGGAAATAATATCAATACTCCTTGATGTAGCAATTGTACATCATCTGCTATGATATAAAAGGAATTAATTAAATTCCCTTTCCCACAAATTTTCATCATTTTATTTTATATTTTTAGCATTTCTATTTGAGGCTTTGTATGATGCTCGGAACATCTATTAGTGTTTGAAGAGATTGTGATTATACCTATTGTCTCACGACTGTGTCCTCCGAGGACATTATTATCCACCTGCAGCCTCCCTTCTACAATCCCCTGCAAACAAAAGTTGTCTGCTATAACTTTATTTTTACATTGTCACAACAGATGCCATCTTACTGGTCTCATGGCAGAAACTGGCAGGTAGGAAGCCTGGCAGACGGCGCCCATTGTATGTAGGAATAGGTTAGTGGGGAAGACAGCGGTCGTCCCACGACAGGGAAGTGGGGGATTACAGGTGGGTAAGAACTCGACGGCACCAAACTGGGCGAGGGAGCTGACGGGGGAGGCTGTGCCTGACGCCGTGTGGGCATCCAACAGGTGATGTGGCAGTGGGGGACGCAGTGGGGGAGTCCTCGCAACATGCAAAGGACCCAACCATCCCACTTCTGGGAGTTTGCACAGAGGAACTAAATCAGGATCTTAAAGACACACCTGCTCTTCGGTGCTCAGCACAGCACTGTTCACAGCAGCCAGGATGCGGAGCCACCCAAGTGCCCACAGGCAGAGAGTGCATGTGCATGTGCGCACGTGCACACACACACACACACACACACACACACACACAGAGGGGAATATTATTCAGTTGCTAAAAAACAAAAAGGAACAAAATCCTGCTGCCATTCTCAGTGATGTGAATGGAGGTAGAGGGCATCGTGCTCAGTGCAAGAAGCCAGATGCAGGAGAAACAGGGCTCAACCTCACCCCTACGTGGAATCTCGACCTGACCCTCACTGAGCCTGAGAGTAGATGGTGGTGCCAGGGGCTGGGGTACGGCGGGGAGAGAGGAGGTGCAGGTCACAGGGGGCGACCTTCCAGGTGGAAGATGGATAAGCCCTGGGGCCTAGTGTAGAGAGTGGAGCCTAGAGCGAGCAATTTGTCTCGTGCAAGGGAAATGTGCCAGGATGCTGGGTCCTAAGTGTTCTCACCACTCTCCCAGGCATGCACACACACGTGCACACACACATACAGTGAATGTGGAAGGTGACGGATGCATTACCTCACTTGATTGTGGTGCTCATTTCCCAGATATCAAAACAGCATGTTACACACCTTAAATATACACATTTGTTTAAAGACTTTATTTATTTGCAAGACAGCAGGTGCACAGGAGCAGAAGGGAGGGGCAGAGGGAGAGGGAGGAGCAGACTCCTTGCTCAGCAGAGAGCCCAATGTGGGTCTTGAACCTAGGACCTGGGATCATGACCTGAGCCAAAGGCAGACGTTTAACCTACTGAGCACCCCCAGCATCTCAATTTTTTTTGTCAAGTAAATCTCAACAAATTGTTTTATTTTTTAAAGAGAGAGCTAAGGATGAGTTAAGCTAAGTAGGGTTTGGGAGCAGAAAAATTAACATGTGCAAATGTCCTGAGGTAGAAGGGAGTGGGAGGTGTTTGAGTGACTGATGGAGTGAAATGTGGCTGGACCCGCAGATGGCGAAGGGAAAGTGGGAGGAGAAGGTGACAGTGAGAACCCGGAACAGAGCACCCACGTCTCGGGAAGGGTTTGATGCTTCTGTGGGGAGCGTAGAGAGGACACAGGGCAGAGGACCACACCTGGCAGTACAACAGCCTTGTGGCTCCACCATGGAGCGCTTGTGGGACTGTGGACGTGGACACCGTGGGGCAGGCCGCTGCAGTGAAGGTGGTGGAAATTTGTTTAGAAGGAAAGTGGTTTTTGCATCAACAAGACTCAGACTGACTCCAGGCTGTGGTAGAAGGAGACTACGCGGTCAGTGGAGGTAAGGGCTGTGCGATTCGCGGCTGCTGGGTGAAGTCTGTGCTGCGGGAGGGAGGGTTCCCACAAGTTGCTCAAAATCATGATTCGTCTTGGTGCTTGTTTGTTTGTTTTTATAAAATGTGATTATCTGTCCCTTTCTTCATTCTTGGAGCTCCGTGTGGCCCCTGACGATACTCCTGTTACCTGCATTCCCGTCATCATGGCATTTCTTACTTATTGTCACTATTGCTTGGGTTTTCTTCCATGGTTGTTCCTGAACTCATTCTTCTTAGGGGATGTTGACACCCTTTGCTTCTTTAGACCAATTGCTTTTCTGGCCTACACACTGTGTCTCGTACCAAAATCTCCTTTCCTCGGATTCTTATTTCTACAATTTTTTACATGTCATTTTTATTGTTTTTCTTATTTTATTTTATTTATTTATTTTTAAGATTTTATTTATTGATTCATGAGAGACACAGAGAGAGAGAGGCAGAGACACAGGCAGAGGGAGAAGCAGGCTCCATGCAGGGAGCCTGATGTGGGACTCGATCCCGGGTCTCCAGGATCACTCCCAGGGCTGACGGTGGCGCTAAACCGCTCAGCCACCAGGACTGCCCTCTTTTCTTATTTTAAATAAAAATTTTTCTTTATTTTTTTTATTTTTCAGAAAAGAAGCACATGAGTTCCTATTCTGAACCCCAACGTCACTGAATACGAGTGTATCCTTTGAGTTTGATAGATTTGCTTGAGAGAAACTTTGATGAGAAGAAGCAATTTGCTTTCACACATCTGAGGGTCATAGTCCTCTGCAGTCTAGAATTCACTCTTACCAAGGAAAATCTGATTCCTTTCCACCAATAAGAATATTTTTAAAAATTGCCTCTCTCCACCCTTAGGAGCTTTAAGGGCACTTTAAACCCGGCATTCTCTAAAGTCATGATGACCGAGTCCAGGGAGATCAATTTGCTCTTACCACAAAAATGTTAGGGAGTAAGTCTACTCAGAACTTCAATGATTAAAGAGCAATCTTCATAGTTTTGGAGTTTGGTTGAGGAAAAGCGCCTATAGTCTCTGCTCTGCTTCGCGAGCCTTCATCCCCCTCAGATTGGTGACCTGCCTGGGCAGGTGTCTTTACGCACCTGGGGGAGCACACAATAGCAGGTCCCTCAAGCTGGACCACCTGCCGCACACACACCACGGCCTCCTTGGTCAGGAAGTTAAAGAGTCAAAGGTTAAAGAGCAAGAGAATATGTTCAAGCCCTTTAGTGGAAGGAATTACAGACTCAGATGGAAAACCATGGCCCCTGGTAACTGTGAAGATGACAGTTCCCCACGGGATAAGGATTCTTCCCCGGGGACGCTGCCCAATGCTCAGTGTTCTCAGTCTCCCTATTCACCGATGTCTCCTTCAGCTCTGAGGAATTGTCTTGTATTTTTTCTGCATCTATTGTGGGTATGATTTTTATTCTTTGTTCCTTAAATGAAATGTGTCATAGTTATTGACGTGTGGATGTTGACTCATCGTTGCCTTCCAGGGATGACTTGCACTAGATCTTGACCTGTGATCCTTTTACCAGGCTGTGGGATTCAGTTTGCTGGTATTTTGCTGAGGATTTCTGCATCTATGGTCAGCAGGACTACTGGCCAGTGGTCTTCTTTTCTTGCAGTGTGCTTGTCTGGCATCGGTATCAGGGTGGTGCTGGATGAGTTTGGGATTGTTCCTCCTTTATTTTTTGAAAGAGTTTTGAGACAAATTTATATTCGTTCTTTTTTTTAAATGTTTATAAGAGTTCACCAGTGAAACCATCTTGTCCTGGGCTTTTCCTCATGGGGAGATTTTGGATTACTACTCAGTCACCTCCCTCATTTTTGGTCTGTTCAGATTTTCTATTTCTTCGTGATCCCACCTTCCACCCATGAATTGAAATATTTTAATGTCCCTTTTGACGTTCAGATTTGTTGTTTTATTGTGAAGCATGCCTTGATTTGAAAAGTGTTATAAACCATGTTTTGGAATGTCCTGGAATCACAGGGTGTCTCACCTCTGTCCTGGATACAATCAGGCAGTGTATTGACTTTCCAGAGAACAAGCGTCTCTTTGTCACTATAGTGATGTTGCCAGTGGCATGGAAAAATAAGGGGAAAAGATGAAATGAATGAGAGAGAGACAGAGGGAGAAAGTGAGAGAGAAGGGATTCAGGAAGGAAGGAGGAGGGAAATTTTGAAGGAGAGAGAAACAAGCTTCCCGCCTGGTCTGGTCCACCACTGATGTTTATTCCAAGATGCTGGCAATAGTAGGAAGTCCCAGGGAGCACTGAGGTGAGCGCATGCAAAAACTAGACCCCTAGTGATGAATTTTGACTAATAAAATTAGCTCAGAGCTAGACGGTTCTTCAGAGAAGCCCAAACAGATGCATAATTAGAGATGGAAAAGTACTGGGAAGAGAGAAAATCGACTTGAAATAACATCATCTCTAATGGGTTGTATTGATGTTTAAAAATTGGATGTAAGCTATTTTAAAACACACGCGCGCACGCGTTTTGTGACCTAGAGTAGCTAAGTGCCCTAAGGAGTCGGGCACAGAAACGGAAATAACTATGATGTGAAATACCAATCACTGGAAGTCAATTATTTCACATTTAAGATAAACACATCTTTTAAACAGATTGCCCGCCGGCCCGGTCGGTCTGGTGCATCTGGCGAGTCATGTACGGTGTGCAGTCAGTTACTGGGAGTGTGCTAAGACTGTTGGGGTACCTCTTAGAGTCAGGCCTCCTACCTACTCTCTTCTCCATTTTTGATTTTGTTAAATAATGGAAAAGGTCCAGCCTTACACATCCCAGCGTTGTGGTAACTCGTGTAGCCTACCGTCTTCACTTCCCTGCTACGACTGTTGTGCTCAGTGCCTTGCGTGAGCTTAGAAGGAACTTCCTGAGTTGCTGGTATGGAGGTGCAATGGGCGCATCAGGAATCTAAGAAGAGAATTGGCTCCCCCTTTCTGCTGTTCGAGAACCTCCTGACATGACGCTCCTATGCTCGCCTAAGGGGTGTCCTCCTCAGCGCCACAACTGCCGCATGTCTTCGGGGCATCCCTGGGGAAGCCCACGGAGAATCTGGGCCCCCAACGACTGCCCCACCTGCACCAGCGCTGCAGAGAGAAAGGGGCTGAGAAAAGGGACCCCCACCTTCCCTGGGTGGAGGGTCTCTTAGGCAGTGGGAAGACCTACACAGGACGTGAAGTGAAGAGTAATGAATGTAGGATGAAAATACAGAAGCGCTTTGGGATTTCAGCTATATCCACTGTGTCCGCATCTTCTAAATACATTTTCAAACTTTAACTGAAACCATGCCGCTAGTTTTGTCACCATAGTTTATAAAGTAAAAGTACACACTGGGGGCGCCTGGGGGGCTCAGTCGGCTGAGCATCTGACTCTTGGTTTCAGCTCAGGTCATGGTCTCAGGGTCCTGGGGTCGAGCCCCATGTTGGGCTCCACGCTCAGCACTGAATCTGCTTGAGATTCTCTCTCTCCTTCTCCTTCTGCACCTCCCCCTGCTTGTTCTAAATAAAAATATTATTTATTTATTTATTTATTTATTTATTTATTTATTTATTTATAAGATTCTGTTTATTTTTATTTTTTAATTAATTAATTTATTATTATTTATTTTTAAGATTTTATTTATTTACTCATGAGAGACAGAGAGAGGCAGAGACACAGGCAGAGCGAGAAGCAGGCTCCCTGTGGGAAGCCCGATGAGGGACTCGAACCTGGGACCCTGGGATGATGACCTGAGCCGAAGGCAGATGCTCAGCTGCTGAGCCACTCAGGCGTCCGTGAATAAATCTTTTTTTTTTTTTAAAGTACACACTGGAAGATTTTTAGTGTATGGATCAAAAGGGTGTATTTCTTGCTAAACTCCAGACCCATATTCTTACAAATGAGCTCACGTTCTGGAGTGGTCCTCACAAAACTGTCACAAGCCCAGGTGAGCTTAGGAACCAAGCTAAGAAGAATCAACCCAGGAAAAGGTCATCACCATCTCTTATTTCCAGGAAGCAGCTCAGAGATGGAAAAATCAATTCGCACATGACCGAAGCTTTTCACATTTTTCAGACTTCTTTTTAATTTTAACTCAAATGTTCCTTTTCCATGATAAATCTTAAAAGGGGGGGTGCGGGTGGAGAAAAGCTCTTGAGGTCACTGGACACCGTGTTTTGCTTGGAATCGAGTGCGTTGCACTTGCTCTGAATCGCTTCCTCTTCCCTGTGCAGAGTTTTGGAAACTGCACACACTGCTGCTTAATTAAATCTAGACAACTTTAGTAGCTGTTTTCTCTAGCTTACAGTACGGAGAAAATAACTATATATTTACTTTATTGGCGACAACATGAAAATTGTGAGTGGAACCTCTTTACAAATTCAAATGTGCACTGTGGAAAGTTAAATTGATTTAGCGTCTGGAGTGGGAAGCCCCCGGAGATGAGGCGAAGCCAGCAGCACATTGTGCTGCTGGGGAGAGAAGATCCAGGCTCAGGGTCTCCTACAGGCATTACTTGAAGGGAAGGATGGGAGGAGGGAGGGAAGGAGGAGGGGAGGGAAGGAGGAGGGGAGGGAGGAGGGAAGGGAGGGAGGAGGAGAGGAGGGAAGAGGAGGGAGGAGAGGGAAGGAGGGGAGGGAGGGAAGGAAGAAAGTACAACTTTCATGCAAATGTCCAAGACACTTACACCAAGACAATTACTGCATTTTTCTCACTAATCTGCAGGCTGTGTCCATGTGCCTCCATGTTATCAGGCGGCTGCAAGGATGCTGCAGGACGCCTCGGGATTTCTGCAGACTGCTTTTCCCTGGAGAGGTCGTTGCTATAAGCGTGTCCCTCCCATGTTGCTCGAGTCACTTGACCCTGATTTACGACGGTGAGGATTTATTCCTGTTTCCTCACCTGGTTTAGTCAGATTAGCACATTTTCGACTACTTCTCGCAGCGCTATTTGCGGATTTGTGTTTGGGGGTTTGCATGCTGGTGCGTGGGGGTTCCAGACCTACTTCTTCCAAGGGGTTGGCTGGAAGTTTGCACAGTCAGAAGGCGAGAGGGGTGTGGGAGCTGCTGGCTGCCTGCCGGGCCCCCTCCTTCAACCGTGTGCGGGAGGCCACATGGGGCTTGGCGGGGGGCGGGGGGTTCCCCAGAATGCTGGCCCCACATCCCCATCCCCGTCTTGCAGGACAGCCCAGCTGGATCTGCTCTCCCCCTGCAAGGACACCTGCAAGGCCCAGCGGGCCTGGGAATGAGGAAACACGCTGCCTTCCTCCTCCCAGGGCCCCATGGCTGCGCTCCCGGGAGCTCACTGCCACCTCAATGCCACCTCCCCGCCACCTCGCTGCCACCTCGCCCCCATGGTTGGTTGCCTCCATCATCTGCTTGAGCTCCTGCAGGGATTATTCATAGTTCCTTCTTAGGATCTGCCTACCGGCACGTCTGAATGGTAGATGCATGTGTCTGTGGTCAAATCTGGCCGTGTTCTCCTCTCCCGCGTGGGTCACTCTGCATCCCCTCGGGCACAGGCTCCGAGCCCACGAGGCCGGGAGGCCGGGGCAGGTTGCTCAGGGCACCGTGTCCCCAGTGAGCATCCTGCAGCCCCAGTCTCCTCCCCACCCCCAGGCCTCAGCTTTGCAATATCCCTTCAACTTATTTTAGAACTAAACCAACACCTATGCGCACACACGATGTCTCTAACTGTGTAAATGAAATCATATTAAATATACATTTTTCATTTTTCCGGTTGGGCTTCCCTTCTCCTTTCTGCTCACCTGCTCCCCTACGATGACTCACACTAATATTCGAGCATTTCTATTTCTCAGTATTGTCCACATGTTCCTATAATTACGTAGATCTTGTAACTCGGATAAACACACACGTGTCTATGGTTTCTGTGCTCCACGTGGTGAGGCCAGTTTGCTGCCTGCCGCACCTGCTTCCTCTTCTCTACACTGTCCTGCAGCAGGAGTTTCAGGACATTTTCATAGTTCTCGTCCCTTCCTTCCAGTGGCTGCAGAGTTACATCCTGGGAAGGCTGCCTGCTGGACCCAGCCCCACTGGCGCTGATGGGCCCTCACCCTGTGCCTCAACAGCGGGTTAAGGAGCGTGGGGTGATGGGGAACTAAGCGCAGGGCATCTGAGAGCACAGGGCACTTGACCAGGAGCTGAACTATTTCTACCCCAATGAATTCTACAACCCTCAAGGGACCCGCCAGCAACAAGTCCCCCTGTGGGACTGACCACCACCTCCCCTGAAAGGCCGTCGTTGGTCCTTGCCCATCACTGGTCTCAGAGCTGAACGCTGCACCCTAATCACACATCCTCACACGCATGTGGTCTGGGCATGCTTGCAGCGGAGCAGGACTGCATTTTCTACAGATTCTGTTGCAACTTCCACGTGTACTAACTCAAATTTCTGCCTACGTTGCCTGGAAGTGCACATTTCAGCCACCTCAACCGACAACGGGAACGGTAGGAGTCTTTTAACTTGGGCTGGATGAGCAAGTATAGTAAAAGTACTTTTACTTTAGTAAAAGTAATACTAAAATTTTACGAGCATTTAACTCCCTGCTAAGGAACTGGAATTTGCTTTCAGACATCCGATGGCCATTTGAACTTGTTCATGATTCTTTTCGTAGGTGTCAAATTCACTTTTTAAAACTTATATTTACTTAATTATTAATGGTTTTATTGAGGTGTACGTAACTGATGGACAAAATGGAACATAGTGCTTGTTTGATGCATTTGTAGGTGTGCATACATCCGTGAAACCATCAGCACAATCAAGGTAAAGAACCTACATACCACCTCCCAAAGCATCCCCTGTCCCTTTGCAGGGGGGCGTGTGTGGTAAGAACATAACACAAAGTCTACCATTTTAAGCCGTAGGTACACGAGACAGTACGGTTAACTACAGGCTTGACTTCAAATCATAAGGACTGCTCCCAGACCTATCACGTTTCCACTAATTTTGTTGATGATCCACTTTGCTAATCCAACAGGTTACTGTTTTTCTACAAATGTGTCTCCTTTCTCTGGCATTTCTTCTGCGTGTCCAGTCTTGGTGTAAAAGCTCTGCACCCTGAGATTGTCTATCTCAGCTCCGTATGTGTTCTCGTAAGAACATTCTTTAACCACCGTTTATACCTTTAATCCAACTGGAATATTTATTAATGTATGTCATCAAATAAGGGGTTTTCTTTTTTTTTCCCTGCCTGATGGATAATCAGCTGCAACAGCACCTTATAATAAATTATAAATCTCCTATAAATAAACATTTTGAGGTATAACCTGCCTATAAGAAAATGTACCTGTTTTAACTGAATGATGAGCTTTGACAAATGTACGTACTCAGGATACCACAGCCGCAATCAAGACATAGACCATTTGCCTCATGCCAAGACGTTCCCTTGTTTGTGGCTTTGTGCAGCTAATCATCCCTACCCAAGGCCTCGGGCAATTTACTGATGAGATTCCTGTCGCTGTAGATTAGAACTGTTTTTTCTAGAACTCCGTGGAATTATGGTATTGGATGTATCAGTAATTCAGTCTTTTTTATTGCTAAATGGTTTTCTGTGACCTGGCTATATCTCATTTATTTTTAACCCACGCTACACTGTTGGATATCTGGGTTGTTTACATTGTTGGCTACTATGATTAAGCTTCGATGAACATTAATGTAGAAAATAGCCTGGTGGACTGATGTTGTCATTTTTCCCGGGCAAGTGTCGAGAAGTCCAAGAACCGGTGTATAAGTCGATTACGTATTGAACATCGTAAGAATGTGTTTTGCAGCATCTGTGATCCAGGGTGTCCCATCCTTTTTACATCCCCACTGGCAACGTGTGACAAGCCCCGGGGTGTGCAGTGGTATCTCACTGGCATTTCAATTTGCGCTTCTATCACAGTTGAAGATGTTGAGTATCTTTTCCTGATTATTGGGCTTATGTGTATATCATTTTTGTGAACCATCCATGTGTTGTATGTGTATTCTGAATAAAGTTCTTAGTCAGATATATGTTTGCAAACATTGCTTCCCGATATCTTGTTCTCCTTTTCAGTTACTTGTTATCCTTCCAAGAACAGGAATTTTCATTTTGATGAAGCTCAATTTATAACATTTTGAAAATGAATCATGCATCAATATAATACAAACCAAAGGTTGAGGTCTACTTTTTTTTTTTTTTTTTTGTATTGTGACTCAACTTTTTTTTTTTTTTTTGTAATGTTACTCAACTTTTTGTACACAATTTTGACAATTTGTCAAAACATCATTTTTCTCCACTAGGTTAACTTTATAACTTTGTAAGAAATCAATTGACCATGCATGTTTGGGTTTATTTCTGGACTTTATTCTGCTCAATTCATCTGAAGATCTATCTTTATGCCATTTAAAGTCTTGATTAATAGGATAGTGACTCTTGAAATTAAGCATTATAATTTTTTCAGTTGTTTTAATACCTTTCAAAATTCCATTGTTTATTCTAAGTTTTTTTTGCACGTTTGTAAGGATTTTTACAATAGGCTTCTCAGCTTCTATCATAAAGTATTCTGAAACTTTTTTTGATATTGCATTGGATTTATAGATCAATTTAGGGAGAATTGATAATCTGGACAGTATCAAGGTCACTAATCCATGAACATGGTCTGTCTTCCCAATTTTTATTTTTATTTGTAAGATTTTACTTATTTATTTGAGAAAGAGAATGCAAGAACATGAGCAGGAGGAAGGGCAGAGGACGAAGCAGACTCCTTGCTAGGCAAGGAGCTGATGCAGGACTTGATTCAGGACCCTGGGATCATAACCTGAGCCGAAGGCAGATGCTTAACTCACTAAGCACCTAGGTTCCCTTCCAATTTTTAGATTAAATAAATTTCTCTCAGCCAGGTTTTGTAGTTACCAGAATATAGGTCTTGCATGTTTTGTTGAATTCATTGTGAAGTGTTTTATGTTTACAGAGGCTATCACGAGCAGATATTGAAATGTATTTTCCAAATGGTTTTGATAGTACTTAGAAACCATCGGTTCATGTATGTTAGATATCTGGTCACAGTGATGAATTCATTTATTATTTTTATGACTTTTTGTTAATTATTTTTAATTTATTACATTCAACAATTCATGTTGAGGAGATTCTCTACCTTTCCTTATTTGCTAAGAGTTTTTAAGAAGAATGAGTGTTGAATTTTATAAAATAGTTTTATCAGTTGAGATAATTAATAATTTATCCTTTTAATACAGTGAACTAATTATATTGATTGATTTTAAAATGTCAAAGCAAATTTACATTTCTAGCATATCTCCCAGTTGGTTATAGTTTACCTTTCTATTTCTGTATGGCTAGATTCTCTTAATGGGTTTTGTGATGGGTAATGCTGTTTAGGTTCACAAGGGATGTTTATATTTCCCTATGTGTGGTGGCTTTGTCTTCTTGGAGTCAGGGTAACACTATGTTCATAAAACAAATTAGAAAGTATCCCTTCCTCTTCTTTATCTGACAGAATTTTCCTAGATTGGTATCATTTCTCTATATGTGTGATATAATTCAGCAAGGAAGTTAATGAGTTTGAAATTTTACTTGTGGGAAAACTTAAAATTATGAATTCAATTTTTGTAATTGACTGGGGGCTGATCAAGTTTTCTTTTTTTTTAATTATTGTCAGTTTTGTTAACTTATATCATTCAAGGAATTTGCTGCATCCAAATTGTCAAATTTATGGAAATAAAGATGTCTTAAATATTTCTTCTTTTTTCCCCCAGTTCTCTAATATCTTTAGTGAGGACTCCTCTTCCATTTGTGAGACTGGCAATTTATATTTTCTTAATTTTCTTTTTTTCAGTGTCACAAAAAGTTTGTCAATTTTATGAAGTTTGTTCAACACCTGAGGTTAAGTTTCCCTGGTTTTGTTTCTTTCTGTTTATTTCAGTGTCTTCAAATTGTATTTCTATTATCTTTTCTCTTCCATTTACTTTGGGCTTACTTTGATATTCCAATTTTGTAATGTCTTTAGGTGGTAGGTAGTCTGATTGAGTTCAGATCTTTCTTCTTTTTGAATACCATTACCTGAACAAGAGTTTTAAAAAATGTGGTCTGGGGTTTCCTGACACTCTCTGAGGCATTCCAAGAGGCCAAAATCATTGTTATCATAATTATATGACACCATCTTCCCTGTTGTAAAATTATTAATACCTATACCTTCAATGCATCCACTGTCTTATCAAAACCAGCAGCAGCTCCAAACTGTACTAATTATCATAGTTTTACTCAGCATGATGCACCCTCAGTTTGAAAAATGACAGTGTTACTTAAATATATTCTTGTAAAAGCAGTGAAATTGCTTATTTTATTAAATGCCAACCTAATCCACATCTTTCCAAATATTCTGTGGGATGAAATGGGATGTATGTATAAAAACTCTTGCTGCATGCCACAGTGTGATGGTATTCTTGTGGAAAGCACTGTGCACTCTGCCTGAAACTGGCAGATATTTTTCACCGAACTCCACCTGACTTCAACCCTCACAGACAACTGTGATTATTCAGACTTGGGTATTCGGCAGACATTTTCTCAAAATCGAACAAAGTGAATCTGTCATTTCAAAAAATAAAATTAAGTTATTAGTGTCCAGTGATGAAATTTTAGAATTTAAGTGCTTGACAGTCTCACAACATGTAAAGGCTTTCCAGTGAGGACAGAAATGATATTAGTGACTATAATTTCCAAATGTCAACATATGTGAGATCTCAGGGGCTCTGTGAACTGATGTTAAGTGGCCCATGAGTGAAGTTGCAAAATTAGACACTGGGAGAAGTCTCATTTCTCAAGATCCTGTTTCCCTCCTCACCCCCACTCATGTCATAGCCGCAGTGGGTCTGTTCTGCGCCCTCCACCGTGACCGGCAAGATGCCCTATGCTCAGTCTGTGATGGGCTGTCAACCCCTGTGGTGCATCTGAGGGGGGTTGCTGTCTGCATTCTCCTAGAAGCCCAGAGAGAAGTATTTGCTTTGTATTATTTAAGTGACAGAGTAATAACCCTCCTTGCACTTCTGGTTCCTGAAAAAAAAAATTAAGATTTTGGCAGCTCAATAGTAAAGATTTACAATCTGTTTAATGAAATCTTCTAATATAGGGTGTGTTGTGCCCATTTTTTTTTCTTAAGTAAACAAGACGATTAATTAGTTTTGTGATCAACAAAACGATAAATGCCAAGTAAGAGCCTTGCAGAAACAAATATATTTATTATTCGGAAGGGGGTAGCCAGTTTTTTTCCTTTCATTTTAATTTAAAATTCCATAATTATTCATAATTATAATCACGCACTCTCAATATGTCACCATTTGTTTTGTAAATCCCTGTGTCATTAAAAACCCCTCCAGGTCAGACTTCCTAACAGGAGTGTGTTTGTGTATCTTGCCAATGTGACAGAAATTTACTTTTTAGGATTACAGAAAATGAGAATTTGATAGTTATATGTGATTGTTCCTTCTTCTTGTGCATATCAATTTCTTTCTTATACAAAAGTGGAAGGGAGAAAACATTTAAAACCCAGTAAACACTGCCTATCCTGATGTCTTGACAATCTTGTGCTAGAGAAATTTGGGAATTAAGAGCTAACGACCAAAATTAAATTTTAAAATATAGCCTGTCATTTCATACAAGTAATTTATCCACATCTACCCACTTACTGTGCATAAAATATCTTCGTATTGTACTTTTGTCACACCAGAAGATAATTTCTGCAGTTGCTCTGAGAGCTGGGAAAGCCACTTCAATCCCTCTAAATAGCCTCTGCTCTAATTATTCCTATGTAAGTAGTCTCTCCTCTTTCCTGCATAGACATTTGTCACTTTACATCAGTTCTTCCCACACCTCCCCTAAAAATGACACTTGAGAAAGAAGAAACAACAAACCGGAATGGTGTGGGGTGGTGTTACAGAAAGGAGGTTTCGAAGATATATCTCAATCAGGAAAGACCAAGTGTTTCTAGTGGACTTTGGGGAATTGCCAGGGCAGGCTCATGGGACCCGGGAGGGCTTCTACCATGGAAGCTCTTGTTTCTGTTTTTCAAGAGAGTATAAAGCAAACATCTGGAAGCAATTAACAGAGAATACTTGTTCCATCTGATTTTCTCTTGTCCTTTGTTCCACAGAAAACTGAAGCGGTATTACTTGGGTCAGCACTGTGCTGATGGCAGAGTGCTGGCCGTCGGATAGGCATGGTCCTGGCCTTGCAGGAGCTGTGGAGCACCGAGACTTGTGTGAACCCTGCTGTCATCCCAGGGACTCTGCTGAGTACACTTGTTATGCCTCTTAGGGAAAAGTTCAAACAGAGCCGATTCTCCTCCCAGGTCCACGGGGAGACGTCCCTTCTGTGCTCTGAGAGAGCCTCCTGTAGTCATGTCACTTATCTTCCCCTGAATACTATCAGCAGGGTTGGGAAATGTACGAGCAGGGGCAAGATTTTCCACACTTTCTCTCCTCTCTGAGGGCACCCAGCACTGCTCCAGGTAGTGCCTAGGCTGGACTCGCAGAAGAAGGGAGAAGTAAGCGGTGTCTCTGAGACTGGAAGGTTTTAGGGCCTTCACCGTGGTCCATCTAAGCCTATTCTGGTGGATACAGATCTGCCTCAGTCTGCAGGGCCCAGACTCATGACAAAATCGCATAGGCTCTCTTCCTATCCCATTAGTCTGAACATCTGAAGAAACAGAGTCAGAAAAGAATTAAGTGGTTTTTCCCTCTCATTCTCTCATTTTAATTTTGGTAGGTGGGATTATAATTAGATTCTATGGTCTATCATCCAAGCTTGCTCACTTCTGGTGATACTTCTCTTCCTGGTGTTCACACTCTTGGGAGGAAGTTATAACCACGTGTAGCCAGCCAACTGTCCACTTGACATTCCATCAGCTTCTCTACAATTGCCGTTTCTCCTGGAGTTAGGTGGCTGCCCTCTGAGTAGTTTCAGCCCACGAACTCTGGGCAGAGCAACATGTGTTTTTCCTGACCCTCCAGGTTTTTCTTCTCACTTTATGGTCACCTAGATGTGGAAAGGAAACAGAACATTTGTCAGCCTGGGTCCTTGAAAGACCATACGGCATGAAGGAAAGGACCATGAGCCACTGGCATGTCTGCGAGTGAGGCACATGCCTTAGTTCTGTCAACCCTTGGAGATCCAGTGTTAATATATCCCTGAAGCTTAACCTAGTCACACTTGACACATTGTGTGAGGTCATGCAAGTGTGAGTCTGTGCATCTCTGTGTGTGCATGGTGTGGTATATGCGTTAGAGTTGGTGGTGGGACAAAAGTCTCAAAGTTGGAGATGTGAATGAAGGACATGATTTGCTTCACAGAATCAAGCTCTCTAGACTCACTAAGTATAATTAGATTAGTGTTTGCAAACAGCTGGTCAACCAGGGTGGTTTCACAGGCATTGAGCTGTTTACCACCATGACATGTTAGATTTAAAAACTAAGATGGTTAACAAAATCCGTGTTTAAGTTGCCCTTTTATAAGAATGAATATAGTCTTCACCTTAGCAAATGTCTGATTATTTATAAGAATAGATAGTTTTAGAAACCAGAGTTTTAAAAAATGTACTTTTCTTTTTTTTGATGGTTTTTATGACTTTTATTACTTTTAACAATAGGAGTAATTTGTGAATAAGAATACATGAATTATTAAAAGTAATAAAACATTACCTATATGGTAAAATCCCTCATGCAAACTAATGAAAATGAAATCACAACTGTTCAAAATCTTTGGGATACAGCAAAGGGGGTCCTAAGATCAGAGTACTTTACAATAGAAGCCTTCCTCAATAATTGGAAAAATCTCAAATACATGAGCTAACCTCACACTTAAAGGAACCAGAGAAAGAATAGCAAATAAAGCCTAAACCAAGCAGGAGAAGAGAAATAATGAAGATTAGAGCAGAACTCAATGAAATAGAGAAGAACTGTAGAACAGATCGACGAAACCAGGAGCTAGTTCATTGAAAGAATTAATAAGATAGATAAACCCCCCAGTCAGACTTATTAAAAAGAAAAAAGACTCAAATTAATAAGAACATGAATGAAAGAGGAGGGATCACAATCAATAACAAGGAAATACAAACAATTTTAAAAATGTATTACGAGCAACTATCTGCCAACAAATTAGGGAATCTGGAAGAAATGGACACATTCCTGGAAACCCGCAACTTACCAAAACTGAAACAGGAGGAAATATAAAATCTGAAGAGGCCAATAACCAGGGAGAAAATTGAAGCAGTCATCAAAAACCTCCCTAGACACAAAAGTCCAGGGCCAGATGGCTTCCCAGGGGAATTCTATCAAAAGTTTAAAGAAGAAATAATACCTATTCTACTAAAGCTGTTTCAAAGGATATAAATGGGGTACTTCCAAACTCACTCTATGAAGCCAGCATCACCTTGATCCCAAAACCAGACAAAGACCCCACCATAAAGGAGAATTATAGACCAATATCCCTGATGAACATAGATGCAAAAATTCTCAACAAGATACCAGCCAATAGGATCCAACAATACATTAAGAAGATTATCCACCATGACAAAGTGGGATTTATCCCCGGGATGCAAGGCTGGTTCAACACTCATATAGCAATCAATGTGATTGATCATATCAACAAGAGAAAAAACAAGAACCATATGATCCTCTCAATAGATGCAGAGAAAGCATTTGACAAAATGTGGCATCCATTCCTGATCAAAACTCTTTGAATTGTAGGGATAAAGGGAACATATCTCAATATCATGAAAGGCATTGATGAAAAGCCCACCACGAATATCATTCTCAATGGGGAAACATTGGGAGCCTTTCCCCTGAGATCAGGAACATGGCAGAGATGTCCACTCTCACCACTGCTATTCAACATAGTACTATAAGTCCTAGCCTCAGCAATTAGGCAACAAAAAGAAATGAAAGGCATTCAAATTGGCAAAGAAGGAGTCAAACTCTCCCTCTTCTCAGATGACATGATAATATGCATAGAAAACCCAAAAGACTCCACCCCAAGATTGCTAGAACTCATACAGCAACTCGGCAGTGTGGCAGGATACAAAATCAATGCCCAGAAATCAATGGCATTTCTATACACTAACAGTGAGACTGAAGAAAGAGAAATTAAGGAGTCAATCCCATTGACAATTGCACCCAAAAGCATAAGATACCTAGGAATAAACCTAACCAAAGAGGTAAAGGATCTATACCCTAAAAACTAGGAGAACACTTCTGAAAGACATTGAGGAAGACACAAAGAGATGGGAAAATAGTCCATGCTCACAGATGGGAAGAATTAATATTGTGAAAATGTCTATTCTACCCAGGGCCATTTACACACTCAGTGCAATCCCTATCAGAATACCATGGACGTTCTTCAACGAGTTGGAACGTACAACCCATAAGGAATGCTACAGCTAAGCCTGAATGTAGGTTCCCCTAAATATAGGATCAAGCCGCCATCCCACATGCCGTAGTTGTGACAGCTGCAAGGCTGTAATGAATCATTTCACTCATCACGGGTGCAGCAGAAGGACTGGGGGCGAGACCTGAGACCCCACCCCCACCCCCAGGAGGGAACTGTTGGCGGGGCCTTAGCAAGTTCTGTGATCTCCTGTAGACTTTTTAGTTGAAAGGAAACCTTCTTTTTCTTTCTTTCTAATTGCTTCGAGCCCAACTTGACATACTTCATTTGCAAATGTTTCACTTACATCTGTACTACCACTTACAATTTACAAATGATTGTTTCAATTCAAAAATAGTAAAAGTTGGATAATAGTGCTAGCATATTGTGCTGTCTGATTCCCTGCCCGTGGCATGGTAGCGTGCAATTTATTCTGGTCTCACAAATCAGTATTTACCCTCTGTTGTATTTGCAGATATACATTTAGTAGTAAATGCTAATTGGAAATGTCAGGATTTTTCAATCTAATTAGTATAATTGCTTAGACAAGAGGAGCAAAAGTCTTTATTTTTTAATGTAAATCCATTTTCCGTGATTGCCAAAAAGGCGAGTGTAGCTTCTGTTTCCTAGGTTACCGGGAAGAGTCGTGGTTGTCAAGCCTCTGAATCTCTTGACATATGAAAGCATTTGCAGAGATGAAACTCTGAGAAAGATGCCAGGCGCTTGTCAAAAACCTTTTTTTTTTTCCTCCTTGTCTCATATGCTCCAAAAAAATTTGTAAACTTGGTACTTCAGATTTTTCTGCTCTAATTGTGAATCGAGTCATGTGTGAGTCAATCCATGCTTAAATTGTGTTTAAACTCTGATAGATTTTAAATTCAACTGTCAGAAACACAGCTCAGTGTCCGCTGACCTCCACGGAGCACACGGCGGCGGAGAAGATGGACATCACGGGTGTGTTTTATTTCTGGGGGTGCGGGAAAACCAAGTCGGTAGAGTCCAAGTCAAGCCATCTTTTGAGAACTTCATTTCCAAATTGCCAGTAATGTGACACAAGTTCACCAGGAAAGTTCTTTTTTTTTTCCCCCTGCAAATAACATAGTTTTAGAAACAAACATACAGAGCAAGGTTCACATGCATCTTTTCTTACCATGGCGTGGAATTGCAAATGGACAAAAAGCTCTCAATAAAAACCAGCCGCTCCTAATATTTCATCAATTAGGTCAGGGAGGGGATTATCTAAAAGCCAAATAGGACAATGCGTATTTGATGCAATTCCGGCTACAGTGGCTTGTTGGTGCGAGTGTTTGCTCCTGCCCATGAGAAGCTCTCTAGACCCACAGGTGTCTTGTGACCTCAAATGCAACACACCCCCTCACCCTGGGGTCAGGTGGGCACTGCGACCTGCTGTGAGCCTATGTGACCTCCTTCACTTCTGAGCAGGAGCTCAGAATATGAGCAACCCATCAATCGTCGAGTTTGTGTTGACTTTTTGTTCCAGGTAAAGGATGCTTCCACCCAGGTTCTAGAAGGAGAAGGCTTAGGGACAGAGTGGCAGCCTGGACAGACCTGCAGAACCACAGATGATCCTAGTGAGCCTTGCAAGTCATTTGTGGGAAGCCTCTGAGGTTGCAGGTGGTATGGACCTTGGCGGGGCTGACCATTCCTGCGCGGAGGCCTGCAGGAGCCTGTGCTCTACGAGGGCTCCCACCACTTCCTCTCAGGGTGGGCTTTCGCTTCTTCACACTTTATAACCTTCTGCTTTAAATCCTTCCCATGATCAAGCTTTGCTCACATCTCCCTTTCTGAGGCAAGTTCCCTGCCTGTTTGTAGAGGTTGGTTAGGATTCGGGGACCTGGGTCAGTGTCCAGGTCGGCCCTAGTACCCCTCACTAGCTGTCAGGCTCTTCATCTCCAAACTGTGCAAGGTGGAGGTGGATCCTCAGCTTGCTTTTCACATGTGAGTCTTTCCAGCTCTTATTTCCTCAACTTTACATTTAACACCAATAGCCTGAGAAATGCCAACATCAACAGGACAATACCATTTTTTCCCGTTATTCCCATTGTACCAGGCTATCCACAGAGGAAAGATGTAATCTCCTTAGCCATAGGAGTGGCTCCCTAATGACTTTCTCCCTTTGCACCTACGATGCACCTACTGGGTGGCCACTGTTGCTGCACTCACTGATGACAGGTGTGAGCAGACCGAGCTCAAGCACCCCGTGAAGGTCAGAGCCCAGCCAGACTTCTCTGACTCCTTTTCCATCCCTCCTTCCCACGTAGCTGACTGGACAGCTGTGAGCAACCTGTTCTCAAAAGCTCTGAGTCTTAACTGGAAGTAACCTCCGAGCTGGAAAAACCCACCGAATGGTTGACAGTGGAGACAATACAGTGAGGAAGAGTAAATCAGGGTTCGGAGCTGCGGTTCACAACTTTGCTTGGGGACCCATCACAAATGGGTAATTGCGATGGCATCAGCAAGATCTGCCCATAGTTCTGTTAACCTTGTGGTCGTGGGGCTCCTGGGAGGCTCATTTGGAGAAGCGTCGGACTCTTGGTTCTGGCTCAGGGTCGTGACATCGAGCCCCCTGTCAGGCTCTGTGCTCAGCGGGGAAATCTGCTGCAGATTGTCTCCCTCTGCCCTCCCTTGCTCATGTGTGTGCATGACCTCTCTCGAAGATAAATAAATAAATCTTAAAAAAATAATAAACCCACGGTCCCTAACCACAGCTCAACAGCTGGTCAACATACTAAGATTAACGGTCATTACGTGGCTTGGCTTGCCACTAGGTAAACTTTCCTCCTCGGAACTTGGGCTCTCCCTGCGTCTGTCGGCTCACAGAGGTCATCTGCCGTCTGTGTCTGGCTCACACCCATTGCTGTTCTCCACTGAAAGTCCACCATTTAAGGAATGATCGCAGGTGGTAGATTTGGGTGACTTTGTTTATTTCTACTGTTTTCAAGCGCAGCTGGAAGGTTTTCATACAGGATAGCGTTTTGTCACAGGCATTAAGGAGCAACTCCATGGAATAATGTCTTTAATCCGAGGAGCCAGGAGTCCACAATCTCAAGGGCTACACAGCAGTGAGATGGGGCCATGGAGGGTGTTGGTTTTGCTCCACTGTGAAACGAAGCTGCACAAAGAGAAGTGTGGAAGAGCAGCCATGCGCAGGGAGGGCAGGTGGCAGATGGAACGGGAAGGATGACTCGGGCTGCTGTTGCAGCAGGATAATGCTGACAACTTGAGTGTCATGAATACCTGGATGCTATCAAACACGCTGGGAGGACGCACAACAACGATGCCTCCGCAGGGCTACAGAAGGGCCCGGAGGGGCACCTGCCAGCTTCGGTGGCTGACAGGTACACAGAGTCTATGTCCTGTGGAGCATGAGGTCGAGAGCCTGGGAAGACCCACGCCACAGCCACCTGTGCTCCATTAGAAGACCACCGGACTCGCAGACCTTGAAGGACCGTCGGCAAGGGTGCCAGGACTTCACATTCTTGGAAACCGTGTAGCTCCGAGTCACCGTCAGGGGCAAAAGATGAAAGCTGAGAGGCATCTGGGTGCGGTGTGATGGACGGTGTGTCCCCCCTGGGGGGCAGGAGGCTGGGAGATGGGGGAGGCAGCCCCGCAGGTGATGCACCTGCCCACCAGGAGCCAGGCAGAGGGGCGCCGCCTCCAGCCCCCTCGGGAAGACCTTGACCTGAGGCTGGACTGGGGCCGGTGGACTCCTTAGCTGGGACTATTTACATTACGTGCTACTGTAGACTTTTGCAGGTTGGCCTCCAGAAACTCTTATAATATCACTTCTTGACAAGAAATGGAAATACAGGGACGCTCTTTAGAAAGAATGGATCGATCCGCGGTGCCCGAACCTGAAAGTCCTGCACTGCCCGCAGTTGATTATGGGTTGGAAACCAACCCAAGCTCTGGTTGGCAGGGCCCGGGAGGTGCGGCGCCTCCAGGACAAAGGTTGTGAGCAGATCGTGCGTTCAAGGGTCACTTGTAGGCAGCGCACAGAAAGCCTCCAAAGGTCTTCTCGGTATGGGACCGAGGGTTGTCCCCTGCCCAGGGGGCTGCACAGGGACCAGGTCCTGAAGGGCGTGGCATGAACTGCTAGCCCCATGTCACTGTCCCCACAAGTCAGTTGGGCTCACGGTACCTTTTAGGCCCAGTCCGCCAGTGTGCTCAGGAGGAGCGATTGTCCACGAGGACTCTCACCTCGGCATTTATTTTCCTTCTAAAGGAGGGAGACATTTTTGACAGAAAAAATAATAATAATAACTGGAACAATATGTTGAAAAGAGAGTTATCCCTCTTTTCTTCAAATACATAGAAATTTTTTTTTCTGTCTTTTCAAGACTGTGCGAATGAATCTGTAAGATGTGCTCACATGCATTATGGTCTTGCATGAATTATATTTGTGCCTAAAATACAATCGTCTTTGGAAAATAAGAGGGGCACCTGGGGTGGCTCCATGAGTGAAGCATCCACCTTGGGCTCAGGTCTTGATCCCGGGGTCCCAGGATCGAGCCCCACGTGGGGCTCCTGGCTCACGGGGTGGGGGTGGGGGGTTTGCATCTCCCTCTGCCTCTGCCCCTTCCCACCCCCTCCCTGCTCGTGCACACCCTCTCCCTCAATTTAATAATATCTTTAAAAAAATAAATAAATAAACGTAAGGAGGAAAAAAGTCACCCTGCAAATAACACGTCGCTCGGCGGTGCTCTGGGCAGAAGTCGGGCGCGCCCAAGCGTGAGAACATAATCTGTCTTCCTGCCTCTGCAGACAGCAGGACGGCCTCGGACTGCCGCGGCCCCAGCCGGAGAGCGCCTCCCTGCCCGTCCTCTGTGAAGACTGTTTTGGCAGCTCCGTGTTTCTGGCTGAGTGCTTCTGCTGAACCGGGTCCCATTCAGCGTTTGTTATCAAGTTCTACTGTCTTGCTCATCAGAACCAGGGTATTTTATGAGACTCGTATTTGTCACTTCATGTTTTAGAAGTTCAGGAAGGGTAGCAGACGAATAAATCTTTTTATAAAAGGAGAAGAATATTAGATTTTTTTTTTTGGTCTCACCACTGAAAAAAATGATGTCGATGCCTTTTTTCTTTTCTTTCTTCTTTCTTTCTTTCTTTCTTTCTTTCTTTCTTTCTTTCTTTCTTCTTTCTTTCTTTCTTTTTCTTTTTTTTTTAAAGGAGTTGAAAATCGATTCTCATGGGGTTTACTTGAAATACCATATAGGGATACGGGATTACAGAGTGACTGCCAAAATGTAGCACATATGTAAACGATACGAGGAAATGTGGGTTTGATGGGCTCGGAGTGTCCTCAGAACGTCCGGCCCTTGTGCTGGGCATCCAGCTCAATGCATGCTGTCGCCTTATTTGAGCCACATCCACATCACGGCTTCTCCTAGCTCTCACATTGCTGGGACATAAAATTGCATTTCACGTTCGCAGCGTCCATCACTCCATCAAGTAAAGCAAATACCGTGGCCTTTGTAAGAACTTAATGCATAGACTTTTACGGACCTGGGTCACACCGTGTTTCCTACAACCTCTGGTCAGTGACCTGGTCTCCAGCGATTAGGCTGTGACATGTATTTAATCCTGCCCGTGGCACCAGCGACACAGAGAGGAATTTCAGCTTTCTCAAGAAAAGCACAAGCACTAGAACAACAAGGGACACCGCTTAAATTATTGAGAAAGAAAGGCACCTCGGGCCTTTAACACTGCGAGACACAGAATTATATTACTGCTCAAAAGTAATAAACACCCAAGACTTCATACGAAGACACAGTAATTGAGACAGTGTGGTGTTGGTGAAAAAACAGATGGACGTAACACTGGAACATGCTGACTACTCTTTGGTGAAAGAGTCAAGGTGAGACATCAGAGCAAAGGCAGTCTTTTCAACTAATGGTGCTGGAAAGACAGTATGTCCACGTGCAAAAAAAAAAAAAAAAGTCTAGACCCAGACTGTGCAGCCGTCTCAAAGAGTAACTCAAATGGATCGCAGACCCAAGTGTCAGATGCAAAATTAGAAAGCTCCTAGAATATAGGAGGAAATTTAGGTGACCTCAGGTAGGACGGTGACTTTTTAGATACGACACCAAGGACACAATCCATGAAAGAAAGGACAGGCTGGACTACATTAAAATTAGAACCTTCTGCTCTGCAAAAGACACTGTCAAGAGGATGAGACAACAAGCCACAGAGTGGGAAAAAAAATATTTGCAAAAGACACACCTGATAGCGAACTATTATCCGAACATATGCACACATTCTTAAAAGTCAACCATAAGAGAACAAGCAATCAGATTAGCAAATGTGCCAAAGACCCTCATGGGTACCTCACCCAAGAAGATGTCCACGTGGCAAATCAGCATATGAGAAGGCGCTCTCCATGACGTGTCATCGGGGAAATGCAAAGTAAAACAACAGCGTGATGTCAGCACACCTAATCTGGCACACGAACACCATCCGGTGCTGGCGGGCACATGGAGCACCAGGCACGCTCCGTCTCTGCTGGAGCGAATGCCAAATGGTGCTCCCCCCCGCCTGCTTTGGAACGGTGTAGTGGTTTCTCACAGAACATTCTCTTACCATACAGACAGGTAATCGCGCTCCTTAGTGTTCACGAAGGGAGCTACAAACACATCCACGCAAGAACCTGGGCGCCGTTACTCACAATGGCCCAAACTTGGAGGTAATCAAGAGGCCCTTCGGCAGGTGATGGATAAGCCGACAGTGGCCCCTCCAGATGACGGAACGTTATTCAGTGCCGAGAACAAATGAGCTATCAAGCCACGAAAAGACGTGGAGGGAGTTACAGTGGACATTACTCCGCGAAAGAGGCCAACCTGGAAAGGCCCCATATGGTATGATTCCAACTGTAGGGTATTCTGGAAACAGCACGACCCTGGAGATGGTAAAAAGTAAAAAGATCATTGGTTGTGAGGGGCTGGGGTGAGGTGGGATGAGGAGGTGGAATGTAGGGTTTGCCAGGACAGTGGAACTACAATGCATGACACCGGCATGGTGGGCACATGTCACTCTACGTGCGTCCAGACCCAGGGGATGTGCATCAGAGGGACGTCTACCGCCGGCCGCAGACTCTGGGTGACAACGGTGTGACAGTGCAGGTGCATGGACGGTAACAAATGCACCGTCAGGTGGGGGGTTGGCTTGTGGGGAGGCAGGGGTAACATGGGAAGTCTTTGTATCTTTCCCTCAGTTTTGTTGTGAACCTAAAACTGCTTGAAAAATGGGTTTTTTAGAGTCATGAGCAACAGGTTTACTATTTTACAATTGCCCGTTATTCGAGGTCCTGGGTTAGACTTCCGCTGCACTAGGCGTCTCCGAACCGTGTCCGGGTGTGCCCCTTGAACAGGCGATCACGATCTGGAGAGCATGGTTCCCCTTCCAGGGGGGGCTTATGTGATGAATGGGACCTTGGAGCTACACTGCACGTCACACCAGGGGAGAAACTGGAGATACACGAGGGACGGGCAGAAATGATGTTTGAAAAATCACACCTTTCGGGTCGTCATGACTGGTCAGACACAGCAGGCCTGCTCCGGGGAAGGGTGCCGCAGAGACCGTCCTGAGGCTCCCCGAAGCACTTTTGCTGGAGCTTAGGTGCGGTGTAGATGGGTGCGTGCAGGGCTGGTGGGCCGGGCGCTTTCTCAAACTCTGCAGCCATCAGCTGAAACACCGTCATGCTGAGACACGAGGCTTATCACCCTGGACACAGCACACGTTGGTGTATCACCCAAAATAGCAGGCGGATGGATTTTCTGACCTTATACCAGGTCGCGTGTTGGCATCGAGACCCCATTGTGGGCGAAGACTTAGCAGGTATGCGAGCACAATTTAGATGAACGTGGCTCTCCACAATTTAGATGAACAAGAATTTTTATAGAAGCTGTGACTATAACAAAAGTCCGAGTTTGTGAATTTATTTGAGAAGAAAAATCAGATATTGAAATATAAATATGTGGAGATTATAGGTGATTTTAGATTTATATTTCTACTTTCATATTTAGTGAATTTTTATATTTTACTTTCTAAAATGACTATGCATTTTTTATTATCAGGAAAAGATTATTCATATATGCATAAGAATGAGCTTTATATATAGGCTAACAACATATAACATTCTTTAAATATAAAATTATTTTGGTAAAATGTACAAATATATAAGTAGCACACAGAAACACACAGGAGCAAATACACTGATAGAAAGTATTTATGTAAAAAAAAGAAAGTATTTAGGTATAAATTGTTGGTGTAAGTTGAACATCAAATGCTACTAGCATACGTCATTTCTCTTAATATGATCATGCTAATATGTACATGAATCCAATATAATTAAGATTAGAATTTTAATGAATTATGTTAATAAACTGTCAAAATATTGCTTATAATAGGTTTAGGTCTTGTACATTCTTCTCTTGGCCTTATATTAATTTTTTACTAGACATGCTTTCGAAAGTATTTAGAAAGTCAGGCTAGTTTTATAATTTTGGGACTCTGGGTATAAAATGATAAACTGGGATTAAAAGCATGGATATACTTCTTACCTGCCTGTGTTTATTACTGGAATCTAACAAGCCCAAAAGCAGCGTCTCTATGCCAGAGACCGGGTCGGAAAAGTCATGATTGAGTAAAATCAAAATGACCCCTGGCTCAGACATAGTGTCCAGCAGGATGGGATCTTAGGGTACAGGATACATGACCTCTAGAACCTCAGGTTTATAAAGGAACTGGGGAGGCAATGTCCTGGGGCCCCAGCTCCCTGCGTCTTCGGGCCAGCTGGTGGATGAAGGGATGCACACCCCAGGGGTTGGGCCACCAGACCCCAGTGTTCCCTCATCCCCCAGCTGAGCATCACTGACCAGGGTGGGCACGAACGCCGGGCTGCGAGGGTGATGGAGCAGCCACCAGCCTGGGCGTCCCTGCGGCCTAGGAGCAGGTGCCACTTACCCAAAGTCTGCACAACCGAGGTTGGCAGGGCCCGTGCTCTCGGGAGGATATGGGGCAACAGAATGTTGTTAGGTGAGCCCGTGGTGCTGGTGGCATTTAGCTGGAGCAGGAACATTAGATGAATTTAGATCCGGGTCAGCAGCTTTCCTTCAGAAGTGCAGAAAACAGGGAGACCAAGCACTGGGGGGCCTTGCAGTCTTAGGATGGTTGCTTTGAGGCCTCAGGTTAGAGGCAGAAAGGCTGTCAGTGACCCGCGTGGGCGGGGGGGGGCAGGTGGGTGCCGGCACCCCGCCCTGGGCCACCGTACTTCACCCCGCCCTCTGCTGCTGGGAAGGGGAAGCACGTCTGCCAGCCTGGGTCCCTGAGTGTCTGTGTGGAGCACAGAGCCACCCCCTCCCGGCCCACTCCATCCAATTGACATCAGCTCTCTGTCAAGCCACTAAGTCATCCACCGATTCTCACGGTAATACATGGGAATTCGGAACAGACGAAGGACACGGATTTCCTTAACACGGTATTTTACGTTGTAAAAAATCGGTGACACGGAGCATGCAGTTGGCCCGTGTGCTATTTAAATATGCATCCGACCAGAGACAGCTGAAAGCTACACGCCAGCACGGTGATGACATTTATTTACACCTGTTGGGACTAATTTCTGTTTTCTTCTTTTTTGCACTTCTAGACTTTCTGATGTTTGTTTTTTTAAAAAAAAAATGTTTCATGGGCACCTGGTGGCTCAGTGGTTGAGCATTGCCTTCGGCTCAGGGCGTGACCCTGGGGTCCCGGGATTGAGCCCCTCATCGGGGTCCCCGCCGGGAGCCTGCTTCTCCCTCTGCCTATGTCTCTGCCTCTCTCTCTCTGTGTCTTTCATGGATAAATGAATAAAATCTTTTAAAAAAAGGATGTTTCAGAGTAATTTCTACAATGACAATTTGTATTCAGTAAAGAAAATACTACTTGTTATTTAGAATAAAAATCTTCCTGGAAAAAACAAATTCCACACATACATGCTTCTTCTTTTTCTCCTGATTCATTCTGCCACAGGTGAACCACTCTCTCCCGCAAGGCCGGTCAAACCAATCTGCTAGGCAAACACTAGGAAACCACGAAGACCCAGGTCGTTTTGTTTCCTTTCTTGCTGTACATGCCTTGGTTTCTTCAAATCTTTGTATTATCACTATTATATATACTTTTCTATAAATATAATATATATAACCTCACGATTATATGTTTATATATTTATAAATATTATTCATATAATATATTCATATTTATTTATATATAATATAAAATATATAATTTATATAACATATTATTTATATAATATATAATAATAAATATTACTAAAATTATTATTAAACTGTTATTATTTAATATTATTAAAATATTAAATATTATAATATAATATAATATAATATAATATAATATATTTTTATATATTTATTCTATGTAATAAACTATATATTTTATTTATTTATATAATATATAAATATATAATATCATTTATAAATATATTTATATTTATTTATGTATAAATACATATTTTTATATATAATAGTGGTAATACTATATATAAATATATATATATATATATTTTAAAGATTTATCTTAGAGAGAGAGCACCTGTACACCTTCACAAGTAGAAGGGGAGTGAGAGAGAGAATCTCAAGCAGACCCCCCAAGTGTGGAGCCCGATGCGGGGCTCAATCTCTCAACTCTGAGCTGACACTAAGAGTCGAATGCTCAACTGACTGAGCCTTTAATATTTTATTTTTTCATCGTGATAAGTTCACTCCTCCATCCCCATCACCTGTTTCCTCCATCCCCCGAATCCTCTCCTCTCTGGTGACCATCCGTGTGTTCTCTAGAGTTAAGAGTGTGCGTCTTGGTTCGTCTTTCTCTTTTTTTCTCTTTGCTCATTTGTTTTGTTTCTTAAATTCCACATTTAAGAAGAGATCATATTTTTCTTTGACTTATTTCGCGCAGCGTTATACCTTCTACTTCCATCTATGTCATTGGAAATGGCAAGATTTCATTCTTTCTTATGGCTGAGTCATATTCCAGTGTGTCTATAGACCACATCTTCTGTATCCATTCATCAGTTGATGGGCACTGGGGCTGCTTCCATATCTTGGCTCCTGTAGACGATGCTTCTGTGAACACAGAGGCGCATGCATCTCTTTGAATTAGTGTCCTTGCATTCTTTGGATAAATATCAAGAAACACAATTGCTGGGCCATAGGGTAGCTCTATTTTTAACTCTTTGAGGAGCCTCCATACTGTTCTCCAGAGTGGCTGCACCAGCGCACATTCCCACCAACGGTGCACGAGGCCTCCCCTTTCTCCACATCCTCCCCAACACTTGTTGTTTCTTGTGTTCTTGATGTTAGCCCTTCTGACAGGTGAGTGGTTGTATCTCACTGTGGTTTTGATTTGCATTTTCCTGATGGTACATGACATTAAGCAACTTTCATGAGTCTGTTGGCCACCTGTAGGTCTTCTTTGGAGAAATGTATATTCACACCTTCTCCCCATTTTTTAATTGGGTTGGTTTTGGTGGTGAGGTATATTGGTTCTTTATGTATTTGGGACACTAGCCCCTTATCAGATAAGTGATTTGCAAATATCTTCTCCCGTGTGGTAGGTTGTCCTTTGGCTCATAAGACTTCAATAGTTATTTGAGGGTCTGTACTACATGCAAGGTGAAGAATGGAAAGATGGATGTGGCCAAGGCACACGGTGAAGACAGTGGTGAGGAGAAGAGGCCTATCTGGGGTCTGTAAAGCACCCTCGCTGGTGAAGGCACCTGCTCCCGCTAAGTCTTAGGCATTGCTTTCATTCTTGAGGGTAGGGTGGGGCATTGTCTGGTCGTTTACATACATTTTAAAACGAAAGGACAGACTTGGCCTCAGAATCCCCCGGCAGTGGATGAGGTGCTCAGGGAATGTGGGCGGTGGGGACAGCGGGTGTGGGAGGCTTTCCACCCAAGCAGGACGGCTTTGGGCGGAGAGGGGCTGTGCTGTCCCTGTTACGTTCCGAGTCCGCCACCTGCTCGCCCTGCCCACACGGCGTGGGACCATCCCAGGCGTCCTTGCTGCTCCCTCGAACCCCCCAGAAGAGCTGTGACAGCCGGGCCCCGAGCGTGAGAAACATGTCTGCAAGCGGGAATTAAAAATAGCAACAACCTCCTGAGGGTGCAATCCAGGCTCAGTCAGGAGAGGACGTGAACAAGGCCAGCGGCGGGGTCTGGATGCACTTTGGGGGAGGTTTTTGCGTGCCTTGTGTGTCCAAACACCCGTCCGCCGACGGTGTCCCGGCAGCGATAAGGCCTGCGTGCCCGTTAGCTGTCCCTGCGGCTCCCACCTGCGAGGGTGACAGCGCCACCTGCTCCGTTCCTCGGGCCAGAGGCTCGGAGGATTCTCGCTTTCTTTGTTGCTTCCATGTGCAAACCTCAACATCAGCAAATAGAGCGAGGATCTCGGCCCGGATGGAGGACGCCTCCCGCCGCGGCCGCCCCGTGTGTCCCCGGATCACGGCCATGGCGCTGGGCTCGGTGTGCGGTGGCGGTCGCTCAGGCTGGCGGTCCACGCGGCTGGGCATGAGCTCCAGCTTGTCCGCGAGCACCCTGGGGACACAGAGCCCCCAGCCCAGCTGCCTTCGGCCACCCTTTGCTGCTCATTTAACTCAACACGGGTCCCTTCCTGTATTGGCGATGCTCCTGCTCCCCCCGCTGCTGTGAACACCCACCCCCCGGGGGGACGAGCCTCCTAGCAGAGCCTGCACCCCGGGCCATGCCCCCCGAGCCCTCGGCGGCGGCTTCAGCTTCCCCGGGGTCACCGGCGCTTCCCCACGGTCCCCTTCCCTGCAGGCCACGTGCTGCTTAGTCCCCTCTACTTAATCGCCTTCCCATAAGTGCCGATGTGGTTTCTCCTCCTCTCTAAACACTACATTTTCAGCACCTAGAACAACGCCTGGCACCTGCTGTGTCGTTTGTCCAAAATCATGAAGACAGGGTGCTACGGAGACTTCCTACAATGTAGGAAGGATGGCGAAGTCTTTCTAAAGTACCCCACCCCTGCTGGGCCATGGAACGGCGGGTGCCCCGAGTGAATTATGTTAGCAGGTGGGAAACCTACATCCCTTGAAGGGGACGTGTCTTCAAGATACTGGGAAGGCTGGGCGTGTCCCGATTAGCCGGTGGGTCGGGGCAGCCGGCAGGCCGAGGCTCGCCCACCGCCCACTGCCCACCGCCCAGCCGGGGCCCGCTGGTCCCTCCCACCTACCAGCCCCCCAACCCCGGGGCAACTGGAAGGCAGCATGTTGATGCTGCAACACCGCATCCTGGATGCTGGCGGAGGCGCAGAGGAAGGGACCAGCTCAGTGGCACAAAATCGGGGACACTGGTCCTGTTCACAGGCGCCGGAGAATCACTGGAAGAGTTGGCTGCGTGGCTCCCTGCTGAGGGTGATCAGCTGCAGGTCAGGGCCAGGCCAGAGAGGCGGAGGGCCTGCTCCCTGCACCCACGCAGCCACGCTGGGGCCATGAAGGCGGGGGTAGGCCCGGGAAGGTGAGTGAGGGCTCCAGCCAGGGCCGCCGCCCAGGACACCACAAACCCGAGGCCTGAACCCCACAGGTATCCTCGCCGCTCCGGGGCTGGACCCCGAGGCCCGGGGTGGGGGGGCTCAGGGGCCTGCACCCGGCACCTCTCGCTGTGCCCTCCCGCCCGCTCCTCTGAGAAGAGGCCCTGGTCACTCTCTTGCACCCTCTCGGGACGCTGACCTTCGGGATCCGTGTCCTCCATGGCCTCTGACCTGCACTGCGTGCTCACAGCCCCGTCAGGGGGTTGGGGGCTGTCCCCGGAGGATGCACTTGCTCCATCCCTAACAGGGGAGGGAAAGCCCCGGCCTGGACCCTGTCAGAAAGGGGGCTCCGGAGTCCCATCACTAAAGTGACGCTGGCAACGCCCGCACCCAGAGCCTGGTCACCCCGCTGCAGTGTGCACCACAAAAGAGGACGAGATCTGCTGTCTGCCCTGTGACCAGGAGGCTGGAAGACGGCTTCCCTCCGCACCCCTGTCCCTCTCTCGCTTCTCTGCTACGCTGTCTCCTGATGGGCCGTGCATCTGTCTTGTCTTTGGCCCCCCTGGCTCCCTGTCCCAGTCAGGCCTCAGTTTCCCCTGCCACTCTAGCCTCTCCCGCCTCCGCATCTCCTGTCGGGTCAGGTCCTTGGTCACAGACCAGAAGGGACACAGCAGGCCAACGCTGTGGAAGCGGACTCACTGTCCTGGGCGCCAAGCCGTCCCTTCTGAGCACTGCAGACCGTGGAGCTCGCCTTTGGCTGTTTGTCCGGTGAGAACCACCCAAACACCCACGTACTCACTGCAGGTGCCGATGTCACGGCCACCGTTCTCCGATTAGTTCTTCCCACTTACTCCCACACAGAATTCACATCAATTTTGACCTTATGGAGAGCACTCACACTGCACACCTGACCATACAGTGCGTCCTCTCAGGACGGTGACCACGGGGTACCTGAGGCCTGAGTGAGCCGGGGACAGAGATGTGCAAAGTCCTGGTGGGTCTTTTCTGATGTGTGAAAATATCACCCCTCATTTAAATGCTTAACCAAGGATATTGTGGCAAACATAATGTCGATATTAAATTCACACCGTGTCCCCCACCTGCTTTTATAAAATGAAGGAAGCATCAAAATTCAAGGAAAACAGAAATTGCTTAAAATTTGCTTATTTTTTAAAAGATTTTATTTATTCATTCATGAGAGACATGGAGAGAGAGAGAGAGAGACAGAGACACAGGCAGAGGGAGAAACAGGCTCCATGCAGGGAGCCCGATGCGGGACTCAATCCCGGGACCCCGGGGTCAGACCCTGAGCTGAAGGCAGACGCTCCACCCCTGAGCTCCCCAGGCATCAAAATTTGAAAAAAAAAAAAAAAAAAAAAAAAACCTCATATGTAAACATTTATATTGGTAAAGAGTTTTCTTAAATCTGCAAGATAGTACATAAAAGATTAAATATTTTTAAATCCTTGCAGAGGAAAAGTAGTACATATATGACTTAAAATTTGCCAAATCTCAGGTCTTGAACAGGAAAAAAAAAATGTGATATGGTCAACAGCACAACGTGTCTTCTGGTGGAGGGACTCACTGGGAGCCTGTGGGGAGGTAGGAGCCTCAGAAGGTGCCAGCGACACACGTATGTCCGTTAGTCCAACGTGGGGACAGGACGTGGACATTCTGACTCACGGACATTTCAGGTCAAACGTTGCAGAATCGAATCATCATCGCCTTCGTCAAGGGAGGGGTGGGCAGCAGACGGAGCCACAGAGGAGACCAGCGGCTGGAACAGGAGGGGCAGCAAGGCTGACGGGCTCACAGGTTCCGCTGGCATTTGTTAGAAATGTCCCATACATAGATTTTTTTTTCCCCAAGTGTCAAAGCCCTGGACGGGGAAGGAATTTCAAGGTTTTGAAATAATTGAAGAGGTCGTAAAAATGTGCATCACAAAAACAGAGTAGGTTCGTGTAAAACAGGGAGTCAAACACTGGGAAATAGGGTTAGAACAACATGAAGTGTGTCTTTTAACAGTGTGACCAGTTGGTGTGCATTAACAAAATGCACAGCAAACCTTCACTTAGAGAAGAGAGCTACAGGACGCGCGAGGGGCTCAGCGGTGGAGCGTCTGCCTCTGGCCCAGGGCGTGACCCCGGGGTCCCGGGATCGAGTCTCACGTCGGGCTCCCTGCATGGAGCCTGCTTCTCCCTCTGCCTGTGTCTCTGCCTCTCTTTGTGTCTCTCATGAATAAATAAACAAAAATCTTAAAAAAGAAAAAAAAGGAGCAAATGAACGAACAGACTTTATGCGATAGAAACATTGGTAAATAAATATCAATAACCCCCCCAAAACAGGCAGATTTAAAAACCTTATTTTCCATCTATTATATTTTGTGACATTTGTTACAAAGATTCATACTGAGTGCTGGTAATGATGGGAATAAAACGAACATAATTTTGAGAGGAGGATTCACAGCCAGATTTTTTTTTGGGGGGGGAGGGAGGGGAATGAAGACTTTATTTTGCAAATATCAAGTCTTGAATATAGGAAACCCTTTCATCCAATAATTATACCACTGGGAACCTGGCCTTAGAGAATAATAAAGCTCTTGGCACGATTATGCTTCTATCCACATTTTTCTATTAGTTAGAATATTTAAACCGACTACAACGTGGTGTCAAACTCTGGTGCAGACACCTTGACGGATGTGACCGCCCAGCCCACTGCAGGAAAGACGAGTCACAACACGAAGCACACGTCGGCTGCACCAACAGCGAGCCTCTGGGACACGTGCTTCTGCGCATGGGACAGTAGCAGACGGAGCAGGGGCGGCAGCCACGGCCGTGGGGGAGCCAGCGGGCAGGTGGGGACGGGAGCGAGCTGCGGGAAGCAGCGCCAGGCCTGGGGCCCGGGCCCCCGATGCACCGTCTTGCTCAGCCCCGGGGTCGGGGGGGACGCCCGAGGTTGACCCCGGGCTGCAGCTTGGGACGCGGCTGCATTTCCAGAAGGCCTCTCCCTCCAGACACGTGGCCTCCACTGTGTGTGCACTAGGGCCACAGCTCAGCAGCTCTGTTCACCAACACCCCAAACACTCTCGGGGGCAAGGGGGGGCTTCACAGAGACCCCCGGGAGGGCTGAAAAACATGGGCCCCAAACTTGAGACTGGGACAGCTTCCTCACAGGGTTGCAGTGAGGGTGTGTTGACAATTAAAAACCTTACAGCTGGGGCCCCCGGCGGGGGAGCTCAGCTGGGGAGCACCTGCGTGACCCCGGGGTCCTGAGATAGAGTCCCGCGTCGGGCTCCCTGCAGGGATGGAGCCTGCTTCTCCCTTGGCCTGTGTCTCTGCCTCTCTCTGTGCCTCTTAAGAGTAAATAAATTAAATAAATGCATTTTACATGAATTTATAAATAAATAAATAAATAAATAAATAAATAAATGAAAATCTTTAAAAAATAAAAATGAACGTAACAATAAAAACCTGACAACTAACGACAGTGATAGTCATCAATATTCCTTGCTGGCTTTTCTTTTTTCTTTTTTTTTAGAAGGCGTGGTAAGTGACCTCTATCCCCACTGGGGGCTCAACCCCATAGCCCCGGGATGGAGAGGCACAGGCTCCACCGGTCGCACCCTGAGGCACCCTATACGTAGCCTGCGCTTTCTGACGGGCGCCTGGGTTCCTGAGGTGGTGAGTGATGCAGGGAGCCAGTAGGTGGTGGGTGGAGAGGAGAGCTGGGTGCAATGACAGACGGACAGTCACAGACCATGGAATGATAAAGGCCCCTCAACTGGAATGTTTCCGCAGCCTGTCCGTGGTTTTCGCAGGGCGGCCGTGGGTGTCGTCGGGTAACCAGGCCACCGCGAGAGGCCGGCGGCCACCTGCGAGGATGCTGAAGTGCTCAGGCCGCCGTCAGGGCTGCCCGAGCACAGAGGCCCCCAGGGCGCCAGCCCCGTGCTGTCCACCTGCCCCGCAGGCCGCACACTGCAGTCGTGTGGTCCAGCCCTATGGGGCGGCCTGGGCACGTCCCCCCAGTCACACCCGTTGGGGACACACCATCCGCGCCCTCGGTGGCAGAGACGTGTGGCCTCTGGCTGGCAGACTCTCATGTAGCCTCATTTTCTGTGCTTTTCTGCAAGAGGGTAAACACTTCCTCCTTGTGTCTGGTTAAACTGCATCAATGACAGAGGAAAGGAAGGCACGAGAGCCATCAGCGGGTCACCTGGGGCTGAGTTTGATTAAAAAAAAAAAAACTCACTTCCTGTTTTTTTTAAAAAAAAATTGCCTGCGCCGGTAGAAGTTTGATGACCGGGCACGAACTCACGAGGACACGCTTTCTGGGCGACGCTGTGCAGGTGTGCTCTGCCGCGGGTGCTGTGCCCTGTCCCAACCGCAGACAGCGGCTCCTCGTCCCTCTCTGCCCCCGACTGCCATGCGGATGACAGGGGGCCGGGTATATGCCAGCCGCTGAAATCCCAGGTATAAGGAATCCATCGCGTGTACCCCTCACCCCGTGGGCACATGCCATCCAGGGCTCGTCTACACCGCAATAACCCACCGACCCTCCTGTGCCGCTGCCTGGTTACAAGCTCCCAGGAGGCAGGGACTCGGATTCGGTCTCCCTGGCAGGCGTCTCGCCGGCCCTTTTGTCGTCCAAACAGTCTCCACAGGTCTGGTCTTTAAAACTTGGATTCCATTGCCAAGAGCCTCCGAGTTGATTTAGACGATGTCTAACTAGGAGTCTGCAAGGCTATACCGCAGGCTGCTTGCTCCCTGGCTAAACTGCACTTGGTTTATTCCGGGGCTCCATCGCTAATCACCGTTAGGAAGCCAACACCTCCCGTCGCATAATTAGAGCATCTGTTCACGTCCCTGCGAGTGTCTGTTCTTTGTCTGGTCTCGTTAGCGTTGGGATGTTCTGGGTCTTGCTGTGCGACTAAATGTCACTTGCATCCTGGACGTCTTGGGTACCGTGTTCCAAGGCCCGGGATCATATGTCTTCTCTCCTCTCAGGCCACCGTCCTATTTAGGTCCAGCACATGTGCCCCGGCTGCTTGGCGGACCATGGCAGAAGCGCCGACGTGCAAGGCCCTGGCCATGCTCTCTGGTTGCCCTGTTGGCGCGTCGCACTGAGGCTGTGGAGCCGTCCCATAGCCTGTCACTGTACGTAGGTGTCAAGCCCCTGGCAATGATGGTTCAACTCAAGGGTTGCCCCAGACCTCAGCCATGGCCTTAAGGGACCCCTTTATGGTCCCCTGCTGGTCCTCCTCCCCCTCTGGCTGGCAGGGGAAGGGAAAGCAGCCCTGCTTGCCAACACCAAGCAGCCATGGGCAGGGCCTCCACTGTTTCCTGCCTGACATGAGCCCGGTGGGGGAGGGCATGAGTGGGGTCATTTCCTGGAGATCAGGTGGGGTGGGCTGGGGGTCACGGAGGCCTCCATGCTGGGGGCCACCCCACAGGCTCCTTCGGCTAGACAAGGCAGGCATCGCTGGGGCCTTGTGTCCCCACCGCCCGTTGGATCTCAGGGTCAAGGCCTTCTCTAGACACCTAAGAGGCGGTGCTTTCCAAAGTCAGGGGATTTCAAAAAATAGAACAAACAAACAAACAAACAAAAAAGAACAAAAAACCTCCCTGTTGTGTCCTTTCTCACATCTCCACATCTTTAGTCTGACTTTTCCTCCATCTTTTTTTTTTAAAGATTGTATTTATATATTCACGAGAGACACAGAGAGAGAGAGAGGCAGAGACAGAGGCAGAGGGAGAAGCAGGCTCCATGCAGGGAACCCAACGTGGGACTCGATCCCGGGTCTCCAGGATCATGCCCTGGGCTGAAGGTGATGCTAAACCACTGAGCCACCCGGGCTGCCCCTTTTCCTCCATCTTTAAGAGTTTTGTGATATTTGGTTTTCATATGCTATTCAAGGTTTTGAACCATTTGGAAAAACAGCAGGATGTTTTTACTCCATCTTGTCTGGGACTAGAAGTCAAGTGATCATCACTTGTATTTTTTTTTCCTACATGCAAATAAATCTGAAGACAAAAGGGAAAGATGAGATGATGAGAGATACCTACACATCGTTTTGGGGTTTAAGGCTCTTATCCCAGCCTCTGCCTCTCAGTGCTGGGAGGGGGCATCAGGAAAGCAAGACACTTGGGTGTAAAGGAGTTCTTGACTATGCTCTCTGTCCGGTGCTGAGGCTGCTCAGTGTCCAGAAATAGAGGAAATCACCTAGAGATCAGATCAGAACCTTTGGCTCAAAAGGGGCGCTGCATCTTTGAAGGTAGGAAAGTCAGGGAGTCTGGAACGCAGACCGGAATGAAGCCTGTGGGTTTAGGGGTTGCATGGCAGCTTCCAAGTCCTTCACATTTCCTCCAACTCTTGGACCAAGTTTGGTGCATTCAAAGATAAAAGATCAATAGTAAGAATTGTGAGAAGATTCATCCCAAACATACTGAGGCATGAGTGTGGAGAGGACCAGAGACCCTGAAGTGTCAGAAGGACCCCGCTGGGAGGTCCAAGCCTCACTCACTTTCCAAAAGAAGCACAAAACTCAGATTTTGAGCACCTTTTATTAATGTGATTACAGTTATAGAAAATCAGCATTTATTTGGTAATAACTGCATGTCACCCTTCCTGGTTTTCACTTCTACTGGCATTACCAAGATGCCAAAATCATTTCTGCCAAGGAGCTTAGATATAGTCATTAGATCAGATTTTGTTTGCCAGAAAATGTCTGTATTTGGTCTTGATTTTTCAAAATCTATTTTCATTGATATAGAATTCTAGTCTTGGGACACGTGGGTGGCTCAGTGGTTGAGCACCCGTCTTTGGCTCAGGTCATGACCCCGGGGTCCTGGGATCAAGTCCCACATCGGGCTCCACACAGGGAGACTGCTTCTCCCTCTGCCTGTGTCTCTGCCTCTCTCTCTCTGTATCTCATGAATAAATAAAATCTTTAAGAAAATAAAAAGAATTCTAGTCTAATGGTTATTGTCTCCAGTTTAAAAAGTCTATTCCATGGTCTTCAGGCGGCCATCACTTCTGCGTTAGGCTCTCTAATGATTATGGTTGGTGGTTTTGTTTTTCCCTCTCCTTCTTTGTTTTATGAAATTTAGCCATTGTGTCTCAAGATGCAATTATCATATTTGACTTGGCACTGAATCTATGATTTTTTGAATGTGTGAGTTTTTGTCAGATTTGGAAAAAATCTGAACAGGCTTTCTTCAAATATTTTTTTTTCCTTTTCTCCCCCCTTCCTTCCTTATTCTTGGAATCAGATCACATGTGTGCCATTCCTTTTCACCAAGACTTCTATTTCTCTTGTGACCTCTGTTCTGTAGCCTCTTTAACTTTGTGCCGTTTTCTGTAGATTTCTCCTGAATTACAATTCAGTTTACGAATGCCCCTCTCTACAGTTTCTAAATGCTGTTAAACACCTCAACTGGATTATTAGTTAATACTTATAGATCTATGACTTCCTCTGGTTCCATTTTCCTTTTTTTTTTTTTTTTTGGTTCCATTTTCTAGATTCTAATTCTCTGGTAAAAATTTCCCACCTTGCTATCTCATTTCCTAAATGTATTCATTAAGAGTTAAGAATTTGAGGCCTAGGACTAATACCTGTTTTACCTATAGCCCTAATTCCTAGGATGTCATGGTTCTTTTAAGATTTATTATTTTAGGGACACTGGTGGCTCAGCTGTTTAGTACCTGCCTTTGGCCCAGGGTATGACCCCAGAGTCCTGGGATCGACTCCCACATCAGGCTCCCTGCATGGAGCCTGCTTCTCCCTCTGCTTGTGTTTCTACCTCTCTGTGTTTCACTCACGAATAAATAAATTTAAAAACATCTTTAAAAAACAGAGTATTTTAGAGCGAGAGTGAGAGCACAGTGGGGAGGGACAGAAGCAGAGGGAGGAAGAGAATCTTAAGTAGTCTTCGTGCTCAGCAGGGAGTCAACATTGTATTTCTATTGGGAGCCTAATGCGATGCTCGATCTCAGGACCCTGAGATTGCAACCAAAGGTGAAATCAAGAGTTGGATACTCAACGGACTAGGCCACCCAGGAGCGCCATAGGATGTCACTGTTCTCGATGGCTGGACAAGAAAGGTAAGACCTGATCTGATCGTCCTGCAGTCCACAGTCATAAGTACAGCAGTTTACTTGCACGTGCTCACCAACAGAATGGTTTTGTGCATGCCTGCCCATTTCCAGGGTCGCGGCGACTCCTGAAGCAGAGCCCTGAGTTGTTTCTGCGGGAGCCCATGGTTCTAAGCAGAGCACCTACTTTGCTGTGTTGGGGCCAAGCTCCTTTAGCTGCCATTGTCCTTGCACATTCTCCCCTCAGCAGATTGGAATTTGGCAATTTTGGAAAGGAAATTCCGCACAGAATGCCAGGTTTGTATTTGGTAATCTCTTTTTCTCCAGGGTCTCGTCCCCTTAAGTCCTGACAGCGTTGACAGCTTTCCAATGCCCTAAGTAGTCGGGGATTTTATGCATTTAATCCAGTTATTTTGCTTGTTCTGGATCAGAAAATAGGTCTGAAACAAATTACTACGATATAGATGAACACAGAAACACTTGCTTTGTCTACAGTATTGATTTCAATGAGGTCAGGAGCCAACTGTCTTGTTTATAATTAGGTCACCAGCTACTGTCTTTGAGTCTACATGCGACCTCTGTCCCATGTGCCTGAACCTGCCCATTTTATACCTTTTTATACAGACAACACTCCATTTCTTTCTTTCTTGTGGTTACCTTATTGCATTTCAGTTTATTTCTATTTTATGTATATATACATTCTCTATATTCATAGTCTATATTTTATTATATGTAGATAGATTATTTTTATTTGAGAGACAGAGAAAGCATAAGCAGGGAGAGGGGCAGAGAGAAAAAGAAGCATATCCCCTGCTGAGCAGGGAGCCCGACTCAGGGATCCATCCTAGGACCCTGAGATCATGACCTGAGCTGAAGGCGGATGCTAACCAGATGCCACCCAGGTGCTCCTGTATATAGATAAGACTTTAAACATTGCTTTTCAATCTATGATGAAAAAAGCAATTACCTTTCCACTTACTTTATACTCCACCCTTCCCACCACCCCCAATTATTTTCCTTTTATAGGAAAGTCCCTTCGTTTGGGGTCATATCTATTGTTACTCGTCCCCATGTTCCTAAGTAAAATACTCATGCTATTTGGACAAAGATAGCAATGAGTTGACTAGAGATGTAGTTATAAATGTAAATATAAGTCAATATATGTATGTTTATATTTTATCCAAGACACTTTTCACCTGTCACATCTATTGGGAAAGTTTAATCCCTCCTTGAATCAGAGAGATGAGTATAAAGAAGCACAGTGTGACTGCACCATTATGGGTATTATGCCCAAACTAGACTGATTTCTGCACGATAAACCTCCCAGCATCTGCAGATGGATCTTTTCAAAGTGGCTTCTGTCCACGGGGACGCTACATACACAGCCCCTCTGGTCTTCCATCCTCCACGGCTGCAATCTTCATCAAACCCCAAGCATCTTTTGGAAGCCCTGCCTATTGGCCCAATTTATTCTTTCACGCCTCCTGGAACCCAGGACCAAAAGTGATGTAGGATTGACTGTGGTGTTGCTACCTCCCCGCTGAGTCATCATGCCTCTGCTCCTTCGCAGAAGTCTCAAAACCAAACCAACAAAACAGCAGCTGCTTTATGCTTCTGTTGTTCATCTGGACATTGACGCTGACTCGGGAAAGTCTTCACCTGGGAGACCCACGTGTGTGGTCCTCTCTATCCCATTTAGTTTGAGAAGTGTTTTGTTTTTATAAATACAATGTTGACTTTAGGAAAAACAGGTACCTTGTCATTTTTGCGACTGTGTCCCCAACCCTTGGTGTAGTGTCTGTCACAGAATAGGACTAGGCAGATACTTCTTGGTGAATGGGAACAGATTGGTATAAACCATCCATTCGGCAGCACCAGCCGATGGCCTGCCAGTGTCCATACATAGCTGCACTCCCATTCCTTCTTTCCCCACCCTCTTAGATTTCTGCATATTTTCTCTGGGTCCCTCCGTTCTCCCCCTCTGTAAGTACCCCTCCCCTTTGCATCCATGCACACTGAAGTTTTTGGTCTTAAAAATCAAAACCAAGTAAAACCATCAACCGTTAGAGCCCATGCTGCACACCAGCTGCTCTGCCTTACATCTGCACACCTGCAAGAGGTATCTGCACATCCTAGAGCCCCCCGCACGCTTCCATCTATCCTGCTCCCTCAAAATTGATAGACACAAAAGTGCAAAATATTCTGAATTCTTGTCAGTGAAGTCCCGAAGAATGTGTGCAGAAGGGGAGCCTGTGAGTATGAAATCTTAGGAGGACAGAGTTTAGATTAGGCTGAAATCACTTGTAGGGATGGAGTTCAGTTACAGCTGAATGACTGAGCTGCTGTGAGCTTCTGAATTCTGGCCCCGCTGACCTGGTGGTATGTGTAGTCACCAGTGCCCACAGCTAAGTTAACCGAGATGCTGGGATTTGCTCTCGAGTGCAGAAGGCGACCCGAAGACTTAGATAGACATAGTGCATTATTTGTGGTAAGTAAATTCATCTCCTGTTCCCCAAAGGGTCCAGGATTTACTTTTTTTTTATGAAAACCTTGATAAGGGGATCCCTGTGTGGCGCAGCGGTTTGGCGCCTGCCTTTGGCCCAGGGCGCGATCCTGGAGACCCGGGATTGAATCCCACGTCGGGCTCCCAGTGCAGGAGCCTGCTTCTCCCTCTGCCTGTGTCTCTGCCTCTCTCTCTCTCTCTCTCACTGTGTGCCTATCATAAATAAATAAAAAAATAACTTAAAAAAAAAGAAAACCTTGATAAGTATTTTTTGAACAGAGTTGCATTACCCTTGAAAAATACTTGAGTTGCTCTTCAGTGAAGGTAGAAGACACAGGTGAGGCATGCTCCAGCTGAAGTGGGTTTTCTCATGTAAAAGAGGAAACAAAATCATGGGTTGTATTTAATTATAAGAGAGCAGATCAGCATGTTTCTACCAGTGGAACAGGGTGGGCATGCAGTCTGACAGGTGGGCATGCACCAGGAGAGGTGGATATTGTGAAATTCCTACTTGATTCATATACAACTCAAAATATTGAGGTGATACAGGTCTGGCTGGAGAAAGGGTCCTTCATCCACCTTCCAGCTGTAAGTCTCATCACAGGCCAAACCCCGTTAGCTTAGACAGAGACAGCGCTTATTTGGACAGGGATGCTGAGGATGCCGCACTGAACACCAGGAACATTCAGGTCCTCGCATCCATGTCCACTTAACATGGGCTGCTGCAGGCTGAGCACACGATAGTTACATGGTCACCTCACACACAGTGTATCCAAAGTACCAAATAATGGTCATTACAGAGAAAGCGCCAGCATCTCAGCGCACACAACGGTGAAGCACCCTGACTACTAGGGACAGGAGACGGCTCCGTTCCACCCGGTCAGGTGGTTCGTGGTTTCTTGGTCTTTCTCGCTGCAGGTCCGCTCATTTCCTTGACCACCCATGGGTATTGTGTGGTCAAGGAGTTTCTGAAAGGTGTCAGTGAATGGAAGAGCTGCCATATTCAGGTCCCCGATCTGTAAAACAAAGATGAACTCAATCTCAAATTAAAAGTGAAAGTCCCTTCCCTTTTAAAACAGAAAGAAACAAGTCGAAGCTATAATATAGTCCTGAAGAAATGGTAAAGATCGGGGTCATCAAAAGAAGTCTCAAAAGAAGCAGGTCTAGTGACATACCTACCTAACCACATTGGCATGTTTTATAAAAGAGATGATCAAGGGGTTGCTTCAATTGCATCTACTGTTCCAGTTCTACAGTGTTTATTGGCAGCCCTGGCATGTGGTGGGCAGCTGTTTACAGGGCCAGTACTTTGGGTGCTTTTCTATTCCATAAGCAAGGGGCCCTCGGGCATTACATCACATCTCTGGATCCGTGTCGTAACTCCAAAGGGATGTGAACAGCTCCACTGGCACGTCCCTGCTCTCACAGTAGCATGCTGACATCACCTGCACAAGGGTGGCAGTTTTCCCAGATGCCTTGATGACAAACGTGTGTTCCAGAGAATATTTCTTATTTAATAAATTCCATTAAAACAGAAGCTCTTAAAACTTTTGACTAATTTCTGAAGTCTACTTGGATGGGACAAGTGGTTAAATCTTTTGTTCCGAACCACCCAGGAAACGAGTCACCGCGCCACCTGTGAGGAAGACCCAGAGCAAAATTGTCAAAATTGCCCTTGTTTCGGTTAATTCAGGTACTGTAACAGACCTTCACAGACAGGCCATTTAGGCAACATACTTATTTCTCACAGTTCTGGAGGCTCAAAGTCCAAAAGTGAGGTGCCAACATGGTCAGATAATCACTCACATGACCTCCCTGGGTTCACACAAGGGCGTGCAAACAGACCTATCAAGTCCATGTCTCTTTCCTATTTATAGGAGCATTAAACTCCCTCATGGGGACCCACCCTCATGACCTAACTGAACCCTCCTCACCTCCCAAAGGCCCCATCTCCCATTACCTTCACACTGGGGTGTAGGCTTCAGCACAGGAATTTGAGGGGGATGCAAATAGTGCACAGCCGTTCTGCTGCTGGTGTTGCCTACATAGCAGCAAGCCCTGCCAACTGGACATCGTAGTTTGTGCTACAGATTTGTGTGATAACTAATGTGGCTTCTGGAAAGCCCTCTGTGGGTCACTCAGAGACCTTAGGCATTCTACAGCCTTGTTTACCAATGAGCAAGCTCACGTTGATAACAAGTCTCAGCCTGCCACCGGACACTAGGAGAGAGGGCGCCTGGTAATCATGCTATCCAGACGGCACCTGATAAGTCACGCACCTGCTAGTCATACCCGGACACCAACAGTCTCCACGGGAATGTTTCTGAATAGATCCCGAGAGCACACCCAGCGGCCTGAGCAGCGGCCCAGGCTGGCCGCGTCACCGCGGTACCTCGCTCGACAGCTTCAGCGTGCTTCCCAGGAGCAGCGGACTCGACGTCAAGAAAAGCCAACTTTATTTACAGGTGATTTTGCCCAGGCTGCCAGTGGCCCTTTATCATTGCTGTCATATAAGGGTGGTTTAAATAGGATGATCTCTATAAAGTTAATTTTGATTGAAGGTAAGATCAGTGATTTATGGAAAGGTGCTGATGTCTTGGCTAGATGTTGGAGGCCCGGGAAGGAGTAATATTTAAGGATCGGAGAATGGCAGCGAGGGGGCTTGGTAAAGTCAAAGGAAGATGGAGAATGAACTGAGATTCTTTGACTATCTGTGCCCACACGCGTACACACAGAAGGCATCAACCCGTTTTTGCTACTGGTTTGTCTCTTTCCCCAACCAGCTCAGTGTCATCCAGGGGGCTCATGACCAGGACCGGCACTTAGTCTGGGCAAATACCATCCATTTGGGCAGCAGCATGGGTCTCCACTCATCACCCATCAAAGGAGGCCTGCATTGGGGTGGAAGGTGGGCACCGGGCAGCTTCCCAGCTATCAGTAAAGTGTTATCTCAACTCTTACATGGCTTTATTCCGTACATGCAAACTGCTTCAGCTGGATAAGAGAGAAAGATTAGGAACAAAAGTAAGAGTATCATCAGAATCTTCCCTGAAATCCAAGCACTTTTGGTGCCTAATGTGAGATAAAAGATGGAATCTACAAGACCAAATTAGCATTTTGTGACATGGAGACCCCTGAGTTGGCCATAGTTGCAGATTTTTACAGCTAATTTTAGAAAACTATCTATAGTTGCTAATGGCTTATTAGGAAATCAATGCTTCAGACCATGGCAGCACATTCGAATTCCTGAGGAATCTAAAAAAATGCTCACCACTGCCAGGCTCCAGCCCTTGACGTCCGAGCTCCAGATCCATGAAAGAACTAGTCTTTGCAAAGTCTTCACCTGGATGTTGCATGATCACATCATGTCAACCTAAATATGTATTTACAACTCACCTTGCCAGCTCCCACTTGATATTTTCAACTTCCAAATCCAATGAGTCACCCGGCTCCCCCCTTAGGTCTGCTTATCTCAACCTTCATTTTATTGCCTCCTTCTAAGCCCCTTGTCTAGGACGTAACCTCTCAGCTGCCTGCACTCATGCGTAGGTTCCTAATGCACAATACAAATATCCTCACTGACAAAGGAAATACCATGACGATGGTCCTCTGCCTGGAGTTCCTGGTTTCCTGGTGCCGCTATAGGTGAGACCCAAGTCCTCATGACTTACGAGAGATCTTTTCCTAACTGTCCTTCATCAAGGCTGTCTGTTCCACATTCCGAGGGTCCCCTGCATCACTCCTCATTCTAACTCAATTATTTTGCTTTTATGCTTATTATCATTGCATAACATCTCTATTTTCCACTAAACTAAATGACGTAATGCCTGAACCAAATCAAACTCAGTTAATTGCCATATTCCTTGTACCTTATAAGCAGGTCTCAGGATAGAATTACTTAATACATGAATAAATGGATATAGGTAAATACTATTAGACAAAGGGTAGTCTAAGAAGAAATTCAAAGGTAAAACACTTTAACTTTTATAGTTTTATTCAATTTACTTGTCTAAATACTTAATTCATAAGAGTTATTTGTGGAAATAGATAAGATATAGTAGAACAAAAGCAAGTAAATGTCATTTTATCTTAATAGCATTATTTATCTAAGATTAAGGAACAGAAAAAATTAGTTCGTGACAATTAAAATACAATGACTATTATAATGAGCCACATTTTTAACTCTTTGAATGATTTTTTGATGCTTGCTATGCTCTCAATTATCTTCTAGAGTTTGCAGACCTGATTAAATATCTCCATCTGCTATGTGCTGAAACAGATATTTGTTCTTCTACAGAAGGATTTTTTTCCCCAAAACTAATGGTATTTTGCCAAATCCAAGAGGGTTTATCAATTCAGTTGAATTATTAGAAGGGATGAGATAAGGCTCATATTTCTGGAACAATTAAATGTGGCAGACGTACCAGGTATTTGGGTTATGTTACATTTCATCTTCACACTGGCTCTGAAGATGTTTATCCTTAAATAAGGAAATGGAAGCTCAGCATGTGTGCATCTTTTCCAAGTATGCACAGTTACTGTGGCACGTGGCAAAGTCTCCACGTGAGCCCATGTCTGAGGACCCCTGAAACCATGATTTACTCAACAGTATAACATCTCTGCCATAATACTCTGCCTGCCAGAAATTGTTGGATAACACTGCAATGTCACATCAGGGCACATTGCCCTATAACCTATCAAGAATCTCCCTGATTTTTGTGTGTATGTGTGTGCAATGCAAGTAATCACATTTGTTTAAAAAAAATCATCATCCTTAATGGGGAAAGATGGAGCTTTTCCTGTAAGGTCAGGAACAAGACAGGGATGTTCACTCTCACCATTTTTATTCAACATAATACTAGAAATCCTAGCCACAGCAATCAGACAGCAAAAACAAACAAAAGGTATCCAAATTGTTAAGGAAGAAGTATAACTTTCACTATTTGCAGATGACACGATACTTTAGGCAGAAACCCCAAAAGATTCCACCAAAAAAACTGCTAGAACTGATAAACGATTTCAGTAAAGTTGCAGGATACAAAAATCTGTGTACAGCAATCACTTGAATTTCTAAACACCAATAATGAAGCAAAAAGATAAATTACAAGAACAATCCCATTTACAGTTGCACCCAAATAATGAGATACCTAGCATAAACCTAACCAAAGAGGTGAAAGACCTGTGCTTTGAGGAAGGTATATAACATTGATGAAGGAAATTGAACCTGACAGAAATAACTGGAAAAAACATTCCATGCTCACAGAGCATTGTTAAAATGCCTATGCTATCCAAAGCAATCTGCACATTTAATGCAACCCCTATCAAAATACCAATGGCATTTCTCACCAAAAGAGAACAAACAACCCTAAAATTTGAATGGAACAACAAAAGACCCTGAATAGCCAAAGAAATCTTGAAAAAGAAAAGCAAACTTTGAAGCACCGCAATTCCAGACTTCAAATTATATTACAAAGCTGTAGCAATTAAACAGTATGGTACTGGCACAAAACAGACACATGGCTCAATGGGACAGAATAGGAAGTCCAAAAATTAACCCACGATTATGTGGTTATTTCATATATAACAATACAGGAAAGAATATCCAATGGGAAAAGACAGTCTCTTCAACAAATGGACAGCCACATGCAGAAGAAAGAAACTGGACCACTTTCTTATTCGACACACAAAACTTCAAAATGGATAAAAGACCTAAACGTTTGTGAGACCTGAAACCATAAAAATCCTAGAAGAGAGCACAGGCAGTGATCTCTCTAACATTGACCATAGCAACTTCTTACTAGATATGTCTCCTGAGACAAGGGAAACAAAAGCAAAAATAAATTACTGCAATTACATCAAAATAAGAAGCTTCTGCACTTTGAAGGAAACATTCAACAAAACTAAAAGGCAACCTACAGAATGGGAGAAGTTATTTGCAACGACATAGCTAATAAAAGGATTAGTACCCAAAATATATAAATCTCAATACCCCAAAAAACAATGCAATTTGAAAAGGGCAGAAGACATGAACAAACATTTCTCCAAAGATGACATACAGATGGCCAACAGACACAGGAAAGCATGGTCATAATCACTCATTAGGGACATGCAGCTCAACACTGTGAGCTACAACTTCACACCTGTCAGCATGGCTAAAATCAACACAAGAAACAGGTATTGGCGAGGATGCAGAGAAAAAGAGAAAAATTCTCAGCTCACGCACTGCTGGTGGGAATGCGACCTGGTGCAGCCTCTCTGGAGGACAATACAGAAGTTCCTTGAAAAGTTAATAGAACTACCCTACAATCCAGTGATCACACTACTGGATATTTACTCAAAAAATGAAGAATTCTAAGTTGAAAGCATACGTGCACCCCTTTTATAGCCACATTATCCACAGTAGCCAGGATGTGGATGCAGCCCCAGGGTCCATGGACTGATGAATGGATACAGAAGAGGCGGTACATACACAACGGAACATTGCTCAGCCACGAGTAAGAATGAAATCTTGCCATTTGCAGCAACACACATGGAGCTGGAAAGTCCAACGCTGAGTGAAATAAGCCAGAGAAAGACAAACACCATACGATTTCATGCAGATGCGGAATTTTAGAAACAAAGGAAAATATGAGAGATAAACCAAGAAACAGACTCTTTCCTCTAGAGAACTGATGGTGACCGGAGAGGAGGTGGGTGGGAGATGGGTGGGAGATGGGTGGGATAGGGGATGGGGATCAAGGAGGCACTTAGGGTGAAGAGCACCAGGTGATGTGTGGAATTGGGGAGTCACTACCTTGCATGCCTGAAACCAATTCGACACTGCATGTCACCCGGAATTGGAATAAAAAGGTAAAGACAAGGCTATTCCGAGATAGGTCTGAAATTCAAGCACACACGGCAGAAAGGGAAATAGGAACGAATGCCTTCTGAGACCATGGCTTTCACCTCAAGCGAAATGCAGGCCGGGGTGAAGGAAATCATGTGAATCACACAAAAGCAGAGAAAAAAGATGATGCTACACAGAATTGTAGACACATATACACACGTGCCACAGTCTTCTCTCTACTGTGGGTTTAACGTTTCTCTACCGCTACGTGGCCCCACATGCTTGCACACACCACAGGTGACCTGGTCCTGCCCCTGGAGCTCCAGTTCGGGGAGAGGCTCTCCATCACGCCCGGCTCGGGGCTTCGGTGGAGACGCCACGACCGGGAATCCGGCCACAGAGACGGAGCTGCCCAGAGCATGCACACACGGGGATGCGTGTCCAGACACTACAGGCTCTTCCATCATCTCTGCCCACCTCCATCCCCAGTACACACTTTCACATGCAAAACAGTTCTGCTTCACAGGGGGAAATGGACTGATTTTTCTCACCAGGGTCTGAGGAAGCTTTCCCGACAGCTTCACCAGACTCAGTGTGGTTGCCTGGATACTCTCTCTCCTTCTCTCTTATTCTGATTAAAGGGCAATTTGGAGATTTTTTTTTTAAACTGATCTGTCATCTAGAAATATTATCAGCCCTCCCTTACACTGATTTGTGAAGTGGCAGGTTGAGCGTGGCTATTTAGAGATGGTTCTTCAATAGGGTAAAATAAGACATGGATTCCCCATTTCCTCTCTCTCCGAGGAATGTGTACGTACTAAATGCAGTGAAACTTCTACGGGTAAATGGCCTCAGCAGGTTTGGGGGGTTTCTAGGGAGTAAAAACAACGCAGGCATGAACCGAGATGTCTTATTTTACGACTTAAAAATAACCATTATTGCGAATAAATGGCCATCGGAATGGTGCTATGGGGGGCGGGGGGACAAAATCCCTCAAAATTAACATTTTTAGAGGACTTTCAAAACCCTGGTCTCTGATATTTCACATATAAGGAAGTCAATGCCCCATCTGGATTCAGACAAAATTTGGGTTATAAAAATTCATATCTGCAATCAACATATTTGTATAATCCAGCTTGAAGTAAAATTTGCATGCAACGAACTGCATGTATGGAAGGTGTGCACACTGATAAATTGTGATTTTAATATGCACCTGTGGAAGCATTACCATGATCCAGAGCACACACACATATAAACATTCAAAGTTCCCTGTGAAATTCATTCTCCTCACTCCTGCTCGTGACCTCATCCTCAGGCAGGAGGTCTTTCTCTAAGATTACTTTGCTTTTTTCAATAGATTTTTCATAATGGAAACAGAGTATACATTCTTTTGCTCGGGATTATTTTGGCATTGATTCATGGTGCTAGGTGCATCGCTACTTCATCCCTGTTAAGGGCTAAGTAGCAGACCATTGCAGGAATATACCAGATTTTGTTCACTTCCTTCACCTGTAGGTAGACCTTTGAGTTATTTTCAATTTTCTACTCTTACAAATAAAGCATTTATAAACATCTATGTTCCTTGGGAGGATATACAGCTACATCTATGGTCAGAACATGTTTAAATTTTAAGGAACTTGCCAACTCATTTTTCCAAGTGACTGTACGATTCCACCAATATTTCCACCAATAATGAAGAATGCCAGTTGCTCCATCCGCACACCAGCATTTGCTCTGGTCAGTCTTCTTAAAAATTTTAGCCATTCCAATAAGCATGCACATTGTGGTTCTGGTCTGCATTTCCCGAATATGTTTGAGCATTTTTTAAGATATATGGGACATCTTTGTTGAAATTTATTAAAATCCTTTGCGTATCACTGCATTGTTTTCTGAGAGTTCTGTATATATTCATATATCTGGAAACAAATCCTCTATGCGATGAACAGGGTTCATTCTTTGCAAAACTATTTTCAGTTCTTGTATTTTCATTTCCTTAACAGTTTTTCAAAGAATATTTCCCTTTGTTCTAATGCCTAATTTACAGATTTTTAAAATAATGTTATGAACTAAAAAAAAATGTTATGAACTCTGCTATCGGTATATTAAAAAAAATCAACTTTAAACTAAGATGCAAAGGATTTTTTTCCCTGTTATCTTCTAAACTTGTATAGCCTTTGGATTTTAAAATGAGATTTTTCCAGTTTTTATTCAGTTTATTTCTACCTTCTATATCTCTAACTTTTAAATATATGAAAATTATAATTGCTCCAATGTCTGTTAATTGTAATTTGTACCTGTTGTAGTTGTTTTGACTGATATTTCTTCTAATTATGACCTTTTTTATTTCCCCCTGTATGTCATCTCAGCTGGTTGTCAGATGTTGTGGGTGTTTCTCAGGTGCTGAATACCTGTTCTCTTAAAAATGTTGGGTTTGGTTCTAGGACATGGTTACATTGCTTGGAAGCAACTGGGTTCCTCTGGCTCTTGCTTTAAGGACTTCTGGACAGGATCATCACCAGGATGAAGACCCTCTCCTCTCCTTTTGCTCCACCCAGGGCCCCATGAGTTACAGGGGTATCTTGTCTGCATGGTGGCAACAGGTCCCTTCCAGCCTGGACTGAGCCCTGAGCTCTACTCTCTGATATTCCTGGGTCTTAGTACTTCCTTCAAACATGTGTGGGTATTTACTTTCCAGAACACTCTAGGACACTTTCAGCATCTGTCTGGAGTTCTCTGTCCTGCAGAGGCAAGCTGCTCTGTGGTTTCTCTTGAATCTCAGTTTCGTCTCAAGCTTTGGGAATCCGTGGTTCTTGGCTTGGGTTCTTAATCTCTGCACTCCAGCCAGAAAATTCTCTAAAGGCAGTAATCTCAGAAAATCATGGTGCTCCTTTGTTTACTGTCCCTTAGGCATGAATATTCTTTATTGTCCAAATACCCAGTGTCTTAAAAAAACATTCATGGATTTTTGTTTTTTGTTTTTTGTTTTTTCCTGGTTTTATGTATTCATCATTGCAGGCAGAATCGTCAACCTAGTCCCTGTTACTCTGTCTTGGCCAAAAGTGTAAGTCCTTCACAATTTTTTTTTCTAAAAGGAAATTGCTATAATCAGAGAGTAATTATTAAATAACTCTCTACATTATAATCAGCTAAAACCACCATAAATGTTGCTCTCTGCAAATCACTATGCTTTTTATGCCAAATCACTTTATGGGTTACCTCATGTTGAATGTTATGAGCTCCAAAGTAGGTTGCTTCTGACATTCTAATAATTTGCATTGGGAACAAATACACTAAATCAGAGAGAATACTTAGCAGGGGGAGGCATGTGCTGAAGTAGAGGTATTGGGCGAAGGCCAAAGGAGGGATAGAGCCAGAGGATGGGTGAGGAAAACAACAGAAACATCTAAGTGAAAGGGGGAGGAGAGAGACACAAAAATCATCTTTTCACTGCGCCACTGTTAACACATAATGCAAAGCACGGAATGCCTGAATGGTTAGTCACTGCACATTCCTGATGCTCAGCTTGTGTGTTATTTGCTCTTTTCAATTATTAAAAACAACATGGTAGGAGGAGGAAATAAAACAAGCACAATTAGGGGAAATGTCTGGATTTTAGACAATCTCCAGTGAAAAGCTTAAAAAAAAAAAAAAGAATCCTACATTTGGAGTACAGTTTCCTAACCCATATGCCAAGAAAGGTGGATGGACATTGTGCATTTAACTGGTTTAAATATAATTTATACTGCCCTGTCCCATATCATTTTATGAACCCAGCACTGATCAGATGGCATTTAAGAACTAGCCCAATACATAAGTTTATAAAACAAAAATATTTTCATAGAAGTTCTAGGCAGATTCAGAACCCAATAAAGCAAAGATGTAGGTTTATGAATGTTTTAGAATCCCATCTCCTATAAAATTGAATTGGGTTCCCAGACTGAGTTTCCATGCGAATTTTATGCAACAATTCCCAATTAGAAGGGCTTTAAGACCTTACTCACTTGACCCCAACATTCTATTAAATTGAAGTATCATTGTCAATAATTATGAAACGAGTGGTATTTAGCTAAGTAACCATGGAACTGGACAGTTCCATTTTATAATCAATGGTGGAGAGACCAGAACAGTAAAGATAAGCAGAGATAATTAGTTTAAAGGTAGGCACTTCTCTCGGCCCCGATGTACTTGAACTAAGTTGGGAGTTCTTGCTCCTAAAAGGTTTAGGGATCAAAATTAAGAGCAGTATATGCAATTCTGCAAAAATCCCTATCAAGTTCCCTCAATTCTGCTTCCAGAGAAGTTCAATTTCCATTCCAAGAGATGTAATTCATCATCAAAATGATATCATTAAATAAAGACTTGATAGCTCAATCAAGCACTGGTTGACTTTAATTTGGTGATAGACTAATTTAGAACCTTCAAGATATTAGGGACGTCATAAGGCAGAGGAGCCCATGCAAAATTGGGAGTGACCGTGACATGCAGAGACCCACGTTGATGATTCCTAATACCATATTGTGTTTGCAAATACTCTTCCTTTTTGGGAGGGAGGGATTACTTTCACCACAAAATCCATTTAGGGTAAAATAAAAGACTTTTTTTGATGTCAGATCATGGGGTACAGATAGAAGCAGCAGTCCAAAAGGCTCAGAACATTTTAAGACAAAGTTCCAGACCATTGAAGTAAGAAGTGACCCCTGGGTTTAACCACAAACATTTAGCTCTTAGAAGGTAATGATTTTAATCACGAATACCACTGACAAAAATAGTTATCTGAAGTAAGATCAGAGCCATTACATAGCCAAAAATAACACTACAGAGCAGCAGCTCGCTGGGGCAATCTGAAGTAGACGGGGCACATCGTGGCATACACACAGAAAGCATTAATGGAACAGCCAAAAACTGAATTAGAGGGGAAAAAGAGAAGACAAAAATAAATAATCGTCACTTATGTCAGGCCTTCACCTATACACTCTGTATAGCAGTAATTAAAAAGGAAACAATACTAACAATTTTGACTGTGTCTAATATTGACCCCAGCCCACCCCACTATTCTCATGGACTTGTTCCTTTCTACAGACAGACATCTAAACCACCCTGATCTGGAAACCAGGACAGGGTGGCCTGGGAAGGCAACCAGCAAATGCTATGGAATGTTGGTTTGCTCACATTATATCAGGTACTATAAACTACACGCCTAAGGAATGAGACTCTAGAGAATTAGCCTTGTTCTGATTCTACCCTTTTTGCACTTTGTTGAATGCTTGAGTCTCTTCAGACACAAAATGAAAGGATCAAATATTAAAAACCTATAAGAATATTGGTAATTCATCACTTCTGTGCACACTGTGCTCTAATCCAATGTTTGGAAGGCCCAGATGGAGGCCTAAGCAGTAACGACAGAGGGGTTGGGAATGAGTGTAGGGTCAGTCTCTGGTGTGAACATCTTGTCGAGGGGCCTCCAGCCCTTCACAGTTAGCCTCAGGGGCTCAGCGTCCACACTACTGACATCCTAGACTGGGGTTACTGGATAGTTTGTTGTAGGACCAGGTCCTGTGCTCTGTAGGTGGTTTGCCAGCAGCTTGGGGCTCTGCCCACTAGATGCCAGGAGCGCCCCCAGTCACGACAACCACAATATCTCCAGATATAGCCAAATGTCTCCTGGGGGCAGCTGAGAACCACTGGTTTCCGTGTAGCTCAGTGAGACTACCTGAGTTATAGGGGCCCCCACACCTGCTTCTGAGCTCTGGGGAGAAGAGCATGCTTTCCACCTAAAAGGACAGATGGGAGAATTTTCATGAGGTGATCCCTGCTTTCCTCATAAAAAAGCATTTGTCATCTGTGTTGGGTGATGAATCTCACATTCCCAGGCTTCCTTGATGCTTAAAATATCCTTTGCTGGGACAGTGTCTGTACCCACACATCTTTATTCATTCACACGTCTTCCCTGTGACCACTGCAGCAGAGCAAGTGAAACACTGCCAACAGCCACCTCCACCCTGACTTGAGGGGTGGGGGGAAATGGAGGGACAGCCCATGGATATGAAAGAGCTTCTGCAGCTGCCCTGCTTAACATAGACACACCTTCCCCAGCTGCACAGTGAGCATGTTGAAGAGAGCCCATATATGAAACTTCTGGATTCCAGTATATACACATCTGTGGCCCGCACATTGCTCAGTGAGGTTCCCATTTGTTGGAGTTGTAAACTGTTACTGATGAAAAGACCATCGCCCAGAAAATGCCCCTTAATCCATACCTTAAACCTAGGACTAAGCTAGGGCTGGGTCACAAATCAAAATCTCAATAAGGTCTTCCTACTAACCAAAGTTGTGGACACGGGTAGGTCTCATTTTAACTGTGGAGTAATGCACAGAACATGGTGCCATTTCTTCCCATTTAGAAACTCAAGATACGTGCATGTAAATGTACGTTGTTGAAAACAAATGCAACTCTCTGTGAAAGGATAAGCTCACCTTCTTTCTCAATAAGGAGAATGGAAGCAACCAAAAACAGGCTCTCTAGTGCTTCATTTTAGGGGAATAAAGATGTTGATAATTAAGAGGAGTTATATCAGTTGAGGTTCATGAAATGAAAGTAGTTTAAAATATACAAGGCACTTTCGGCTCGTTAAATTTTCCAAGCAACTCAAACAGGTAGTTTTTTTTTTTTTTCTTCCATCTTTAACTTATGAGCTGAGCAAATTCAGTTGCTGATGAGCATGGAGTTGATTGGCGATAAACTCAGAGATCTGAATCCTAACCTCATGCTTTGAAATCCTCTACTCCCACCTTCCTATTGATTCTATGTGGAAAGGTACATTTTCTGGTTGCTACCATGGGATCAGAAGATAATGACTCAAGGGTAGAAATGACAGTTTACTATTGCACTGGGATTCCAGAACGTGAGACCAGTCCCTCCCTCGAGACGGTCATGAGAACACAGGTTGATGAGGCATCCAGAGACCTACACTGCATCAATTCCTAGTGTTAAGTGTGCTTAATTCCACAGCATATAAAATTCTGAATAAAAAGGTATTATTTCCTGTCAAATTCCCAAAAAACTTGTATTCATTATACTTCGACGATATTCTAGGACAGGCTTTTTTTTTTCTTTACAAATTCAATTGAAGATTTATTCTCTCAACCAAAATAGGAAAAAAAGAAACATTTTCCCAGTATTGTATTCGTATACTTGATAGAGACGATATACAACAAGCTTAAGGCAATTTGCCATAGCTGGAAAATCCAGCTTTTCTTTTGAGACAGAAGTTTTGTAATTCCATGATCTTGAATAAAAAAAAAAAAAGTGCTTTGCGTTGGAAGTTAGGGTCATGAAGGTCTCCTCTTGAGATATGGAGTCAATGACAACCAGTTTATAAATATTGTCAGAGTGAAGAAAACTGTTAAAGACGCCTAATGAGATTATGAAGAAAGTTTAAGCATTTCAGCAGGTGAAAAATATCTTAATACCTAACCATCTACTTAAGATTCAAATTTGACACATACCCACACATTGTAATTAAAGGACCAAATTAGAAAAATTAACTTCCACAGTATTTAGACACTGTCCTCTCATTTGAAATGATTTTATGTGCAAAACTCAAAGCTTTCACATAGATTCATGAATCATTTTCAGACTATTGCAGTAAAGAGAGTTGAAACAAGAGCTGTGGCTCTTCAACCAAGCAGTTTTACACTGTCCTAAGGCCCAAAGGGGTTGAAGAATCATCCAGAGCCATCTAAACGTTAGGTGAAAAAGGCCAGGATGTGACCCATTTCCTTGCCTGCAAAGCCTATGTGCATGTATATTTGCAACTTTCCTACCTAGCTTCACACTGAGAAAAATGTGGACGTGTTCTCATGGATTTCCATTTCTATAAGGCAACTAGGAATTTTCCAGAAGCCTTATAATTTCTAGGGGTGAGAAATACTCCCCCCAGTGGGAAGGATATAAGCAGCAGGTTCAGCTGAATCATTGCTTTGACTATGAAAACAGATAAACCCCGTATGTGATAGCGATTTCCCTGGTCCATAAATGTCCTAAGCTGTTTTAGGCCCTAACTGGGTAAGTCTTGTGCTTCCCACTGATAGGAATGTTGATTTCCATGAAGAGCACCAGGATTTGGCCCCTTAATAGTTTTTTAAGCAGATATAAATGTCCCCTTACTACGTACGTGTCACACAAACTCCCTCCATCATAGATTTGCATGTAGTTTCTCACACCCTGCTGTTACTAGGAAGCCCATCTCTTGGTATTAACTGAACCCTCGTGCCTCTGGCATGTTTTTAGGATCAGTTTTGTCCACTGGGTCTCACAACTGAAGTGTTTGCATCTTCGGTATTAACCTCCTCATGGTTGGACAAGTTCTTGTGTTTGTTCTTATCCACATTAAATAAACCTATGAATTTGGGTCAGACCCAAAGCCAAATATTTAATTGCATTGGCTTTACTTTTAGAATTTCTCTACTCCCGTACCTAGAACATTAATGTACAGACTCTTCCAGAATTCTGCATCCACCATCAGAGAAGACTAATATTTCAACATTCTCTTGTTCAGTCATTGCAAGTTATACAGATGGAGGCTGATGTGTTGCGAGACTCTCAGTTTTGTCTCACAGCCCTTCATAGCATTTACCTTTATTTTGAGCTTTATTTTCAGAGATATTTTCAAGTTAAAGTCAAAAGGGTGAACTCTGACAAATGTTTGTACATTGAATGTAAGCGAGTATACATTTAAGTAAATTTAGAAAAGATAAATGTAAAAGTTTTATGCATAATGTAAAATATGTAAATCATAAACCCCAATTGTCTAGGGTATACTCAAGGAAAGTGGATGGAATTATAAATTGTAGTCAGGATAAGTACTCACAAACTTGGTTTGCTACTTCTTTTCCTTTTCTCCCAGTCTAGGCAGACGTTTAAGAGTCATTTGGAAAATGTACGCTTGTTTAAGAATGAACGGCATTTTTAGGGCCGAAAATGTTAACATTAGAATGTTTGGCTCTGATGTTGAAACAAAAAGAACAAATGTGGCAACTGACAAATTTTCCAAGCTCTCCACCAACCAGGGGAAGAGCATAGGGCGGTGAGGAGTTGGGCTTTGTCAGATGGGGAAGCAGAAAGACGGTCGCCCATAATCGAGGGGTATCAAGATGGTCCACCAACACCGAGCGTCTGGTGGCCCTGACCAGGAGGCTTCTCCACAGCCCATATTCCCGGAGAAGCACTTTGAGATATGACCAACGTACAAAAAGCTGTACACCTCAAATGCACACAATTTGGTGAGTTTGGGGCAAGTGTACATCTGTACAAGACCACCACACTGGACACTATGAACGGGTATTTACTGCTTCCAAGTGTTTCCTCCCAATCTCTATTGTGTTAAGAACACTTTACACAAGACCTACCTTTTTTGGCCGTTTGCCAGGATTACTGATAACCACCATACTCTCTAGGGCCAAATCTCGTAGAAGCTAAATTTTGTGCACTATGACCAACCCTTCATTTCCTCCTCTAAGCCCCAGCAACAACCATTCCACCTTCTGATTCAGATGATGTCCAGATCCCTCACCCAAGTCCCATCAGGTGATGTTTGTCCTTCTGTGTCTGGGTTTTTTCATGGAGTATAATATCCTCCAGGTGCATCCATGTCATCCTACATGGCAGGATTTCCTTTTGAATGGCTGAACTTCCATCATGGGTCTACACCACATTCCTATCCATTCATCCATCAGTGGACAGTTAGGTTGTTTCCACAGTCTTGGCTACTGTGAATAATGCTGCAATGAACACGGGAGTATAGAGTTCTTTAAGACCCAGATTTCATTTCCTTTAGATACTCAGGAGAATTACTGGATCATATAGTATCTCTACTTTTAATCTTCTGAGGACCCTCCATACTGTTTTCCACAGCGGCTGCACCACTTTGCATCCCCACCAATAGCGCATGAGTATCCCCCATTCTCCACAACTTCACTGATGCTTTTTTTTTTTTAATAACAGCCATTCTGACAAGATATCTTGCTGTGGTTTTGATTTGCGTTTCCCCTACTAGTGATGTTCAACATCTTCTCATGTACCCATTGGCCACTGTAGATCTTCTCTGGAAAAAAAAATAATAATAACCAAGACCTTAAGTTCTTTGCCTATTTAAAAATCATTCTGTCATGATGTGGGAGTTCCCTACATATTTCAGATATTGAAATGGTTTTATGAGATAGTTTGCAAATATTTTCCTCCAGTACTGCTCTTCGGTGAAGCAGATGGTGGAGGCGCTTGGGAGCATGACCACTCGGATGAGTGCTTTCACTCGTGTACTGAGACCTTAAACCTCCATCCACTCTGCCAGAGGCTCCCAACATGGTCCTTTCATTTTTGAAACATGGGGCAGTGAACAAAGCACAAAGGAAATATTTTTTCTACTCTCCTCCTTTTCAAAAGCATGCCTACAATCATGAGACAAGTGGCAAAACTGTAAAACCAATGTCTGTAAAGCCACAATGGGTTGCAACAGACATTGGCCAGAAGGTTCTCTATGAATCACTTCAAACAAGCCCAGGATACGAGAGCTATGCTTTAAGGTACCACCGATTCTCATTTAAAACACCATCCCCTTATTTTATCTTGTCTGGTGGGGGAGAAAAGGATATTCTTTTTTTGGGGTAAATGTTCTTTTAAACTGTTAGATTGTGTTATTTCTCATTTTAAGTAGCTTTTTATTATGTTTATTGCTGACTTATGGGACTACTTCTCACAAGCTGATTTTAGAAGCACAGCTCTGATTTATATTGCGGGCAAAATATAATAGCAGGTAAAGTGCCTTCTCTACTCCTGTTAGCCTTGTTCCAGGTAAACTTTACTGTCTTGTTACCTGTGAGCTCTTCTGAATTAGAACATGTTTTAATATTTTATATAGGCAAGGGGCTTCTGGGAAATAGTAAAAAAAAGTATATTTTTACACATATACACAAATATGTACTCACACGTGAACTTTTACTTTCATAATTTTACACATGTACATGTTTACTGAGGACTGGAAAATGTGTAGAGTATCTAAAATGCATGAAGTCAATATTTCCTCAGAAAAAAAAATATCCCTGAAAAATTTTTGAAGGAACTTGAAGGACTTTTATCATACATTTGAAATTTTTGAATTCAATTAGCCAACATATAGTACACCATTAGTTTCAGATGTAGTGATAATTTATCAGTTGCGTACAACACCCAGGGCTCATCACATCAGGTACCCTCCTTCATGCCCATTACCCAGTCACCCCATCCCCTGACCCACCTCCCCTCCAGCAGCCCTGTTTCCCCAGAGTTAAGAGTCTCATGATTTTTCTCCCTCTGCTGACTTCTGTACTTTCTTATATTCCACATAGGAGTGAAAGTATAAAACGGTCTTTCTCTGACTGACTTCTTCCGTTCAGCAGGATACCCTCTGGTTCCATCCGTGTCGATGTAAATGGTAGGTGTTCATCCTTTCTGAGGGCTGAGGAATATCCCATTGTATGTAGACCACATCATCTTTATCCATCTGTTGAAGGACATCTCCAATCTTTCCGCAGTTTGGCTGTTGTGGACATTGCGGCTATGAACATTGGGGTACAGGGACCCCTTTGGGTCACTACATTTGTATCTGTGGGTAAATCCCCAATAGTGCAATTGCTGGATCATAGGTAGCTCTATTTTTAACTTCTTGAGGAACCTCCACACTGTTTTCCAGAGCGGCTGCACCTGCTGTGCAAGAGGGTTCACCTTCCTCCACAGTTTTGCCAACATTAGTTGTTTCCTCTCTTAATCTTATCCATTCTGACCTTTGTGAGGTGGTATCTCATTGTGGTTTTGATTTCTATTTTCCTGATGCCAAGTATGTGCAGCATTTTTTCAAGACATTTTCTTCAGTAAGATTTTGAGCATCTATATGTGAAGGCAAAAAAATCTAAAGTTTTAGGAACAATTGAATTAAACGGCTTAACTCATACATATTTGAAACTATAAAATTTTTCAAATGCTTTTTATAAATCTACTGAGATCATGTTTTTCTATTTAGCTTATTTCTAAGATTCAAAAGTATCAAGGCATATTCCTATCTTTCTATTTCATAGGTATAATTTTAAAATATACAAGATTGAATTTCTGAAGAATTTTACATTCATGTTAATAGGGGGAGGTCTGTGGTCTTCAAATCTGAATTACCAGTTTATCTAACACCTACATATATGTTAAACTACACATAACACATGTATATACATTACATGTATATATGTATATCCTATGTAAACCTATCCCAGATGTACACACAATCACCTATGTGGTCATGTTATTTTTATGCTCTAGGAAAAACGAATGCCCTGTTCAAAAAACTAGTTCATAAATATCAAAATTTTCTGTAAACCCAATTGGACATTATGCTCAGGACAGTGGTTGTTTTGAGTCTATGGTTTCATATTCTACTTTTTCATACTCCTTGGTTGGAGTACATTTTTAAATCTAATTTTTTTGACATCAAAGTGTTTTAAAAATATTAATGTATCATTTCATCTATTTTGTTAGAGATGTGTAATAGAGATGTATATATATATATGTCAATTATTATAAATTTGAACACAGTCCAGTTATCCCAACACCACTGTATGAAGAGCCCTTCTATTGATTCTGTGTCTGGAGCTTCCTCTTTTCCATTCCTCCCTTATTTTTAATTCTTGTGCCAAAAATCCACTACTTAACACTGTGTTTTAATAAATCGAACCATCCTCATGGTCCTTTTTTAGCTTTTTCTGGATGAATTTTATGCTTATTTTCTTCCACCTAGTATTCAGAGCTGGCCATTAGGTTCCATTGCTGAAATCTTCATTGGATCTTTAACTTAGACTTTAGAGAGGGTTAATATGAACAACATTAAATATTCTCCACTAGGAAAACAACATCCATTCACCAAGGTCTTATTTGGTCTCATCCCATCTCTGCCTCATGCCCAGAATTTAAGTTCCACAAAGCCATGACAACACCTCCCCTTTCTGGTCACGGTGTCCTAATTTCCTAAGCACAGAACGGGTGTGAACATCTACATGTTGAATGAACAGAAAGAAGGAAGTACGATGAACAAGGATAGCTGTAAGCTCACGTAACAGACCTGCAAATATGCTGGGCGAGGCCTTGCCAAGGTCAAAGACTGGAGCCTGGTGAGCTCAAATACAATGTCTCCTAAATATCCAAGTTCAGACCAGCCCCTGCCTGTTAGGTCTATGCTCCCTTCCCCTGTAAATATGCATTGAGTAGCAGCTTGTGAAAGGCAAGATATCACCAGACAGGCCTTTCCAACATCAAATTTTCCCATCACGGTGACAGTCTTCCTTCCACTGATTTGATAAACTTCCCCGCCAAGGGTTAAGAAGCAGTAGGCAATTAAGCCTTAGCCCAACATGAAAGCAATATCTGCTATGAACAGATACAGAAGCTCTAGGAGGCCTCCAAGGAAGAGACCTCAAAAGGCTGCTGGTGGCCCTGGAAGGGGAGGGAGTCAGATGTGCTTCTGAGCAGCCCTCAGCCCAGCTCATTACATGGCACCCAGTGGATGGTGGTGGCACATGGCTGAGGCAGCCCACAGGCCCCTAGTGGCAACAGCATCAGCAGGGAAGGCTGGTGGCATCCTCCAGCACCACATAGATGCCTGAACCATGGCAAGGCAGAGAGTTCAGATCTGTGTTCACTCCTTACCATGTACAGTTAGCAAAAACCCAACACACTGACACATTAGGTATTGCCCCCAAGTTCTGTGCATAGGAAACAAAGTAAAATGGACCACTGACCTATTCATCATACTAACAATAGTCAAGAATGCAAAAAAGAGAGAGAGAGAGAGAGAGAGAGACAATAGTAAATTTTTTGGAATACCTTGTCTTTCACAAAAGACAAATCAGTTGGTGGTGATTAGAAGCTTATAAACATATCACTCCATAAATATATATATATATTTTTTTTTAAAAAAAACTAATGTACATAGGAATGAAAACGGTGTCTCTGAAAGATCTTTATTTCCTCTCTTGTATTCCCAGTGATATTCAAAATCATTTATTTCTGGCTTTAACTACTCTTATCCCTAAATACAAATTTTATGCTGTTTAGTGTCAAACATTGTAATGGCTTCCCTATGTTTTCAGGATTCGGCTGCCTTCTCATCCCCCCTAGTTCTGCCCCCAAATAGAGGAATATTACTCTTTTTGTTATTTTCGGTTTTTACTATTAACCCTATATTTTATTTCTTGTTTCATTATCTACACATACCATCTATTGGCTATTTTGTAGGATGAGAATGTTAATGCCCTGTTACTAGGAGAGCTTATGAAAACTGCATCTCTGCTAGTTATCACTTCTCTCCTATGTGATATTATCACATCTCCACACCTAGAAGCCCACTGGATAACCCTACAAGGAAATAACTGTTGGTAATGCAAAGAACACTTTTAATTAGGGTGAGTTTTCAGATTTTTCCATATCAAACAGAAACTTGATAATTTTTGAAACCTAATTGCAAAACAAGCATCCTCAGCTACCACACTCCATCAGAACAATAAATGGGATTTAAATTGAGAGCTGTTCCCAGAGCTTCCTATTTTCTGTCTCTGTTTCCCTGTTCCTGCACGGTTCCGCTTAACGGTTCTTTGTATATTAAAAACTGGGCTATCGAAATATAATGCCAATTTAAGGTACAACAATTATTTATATTAGCGTTACTGGGAGAAAAAAAAATATGATGTGGTAAATTAATCTTTGTGCAGCAAAGTACTTCTTAAAATAGGTTTTCAGCATGCATGGTAATGAACTATTGCTATCTCGGCTGAACAGGCATCTTGAAATAACTATGTCCAAAGTTGTTTAAAACCCGTCCCCGAAAATTTCAGTCTCAGCCACACAGGCAGGCGGATTTCTGACTTAGAGCACCCAACGGCACAAGCCCTTCCCCACCCCGCCCCCCAACCCCTTGCTCAGTGTGGGCGCACACGAGTCAGCCGTGACTTTTACATTCCTCCCTCTGACCTTCCCATGATAGTCTTAATAAGGCCTGGCTGCCGAGGATCAATCAGCCTTCATAAAGCAGCAGCCTTCAGATTAATCTCCTGTTATTAATTTCACAAGGTAAAAAGACAAGCCAGCCAGCCAGGATTACTCTCACTGCCGTGTGCTCCCCTAAAATCACTGTCTGTGGACCACAAACAAGTTTCCAATTTGGTGAGGCTGTAAAATGTGCCAGTTTCATAAAAATTAATTTAACTGGATGCAACAGAGTCTGGGATCATGGGGATGAGGCGGGCACGGGTCGTGGTAAGTGGCACCCCCGGTCGCTCAGGGGCACCACAGCCACATCCGTGGGGCCCACGCCTGCCCCAGTCTCCCGTCGGATTCTCGTCTTCCCACATAGCCTGTCCTAGGGCTTCCATCCTCTGCCTTTTTAGCCTTAATTACCCCTCCCAGTCTCCCTTGACAACCAAATTAGAAGGTACACGTACAAGTCCGTGATGATCACCCTCCTCCTCATCCTCAGAAACCACAAACCACCCGACCGTAAACTCGGGCTAACTTTGTCAAGGTTGGCTGTCTCCTGGTAACTAGATTTCCGACGGACAGCTCCAGCACTGGAGGAGAAGAAACACAATTATATAATCTCCCATTGATTTTTTTTTCTTTTCATTCCCCTTTACTATTATGTACAATTACCTGAGCAGTTTTTAGATGGTTGAAGATGGAAGTGGAAAATTTACGGAGATTCAACGGGAGCAGAAGGCTGTATCCTGGCGGAGTACAGGCGACCTATGCAGGCCAGGGTCCGGGGCGGAGGCTTTGGACTTTCTCATGGGGCCTTCAGAATTTACTATGAACTTGGCTTGCGAGACTTCACAGTGGTCAGAGGATCCGTCGAGCCCCCTGTACCTGTAAATACGAACAGTTCAGCCTCGGTACCTTTACACACACACCAGACTCTAGTCTCGGGGCTGTGGCCTAATAAGGACAATGACCTTCTCCTTTGCATATGTCCTTCATGATGGTAAGTGTCCCACTACACAGTTTCCAATTTGGTTTCGAGATGTATTAACTAGAACCTTCCTATCTTCTCTCATGAATCCCTTGCATGAACACCCGATTTCGATTTTCGGTCTTTTTGTCGGCACTGGGACCTCCCCCAACCACCTGAATTCCTGCTATCCGTGAGGATTCCTGAGGGGTACCATTTTCCATTAGTTCCTACATTTGATCATGGTTGTTGTTGGTGGTGGTGATGGTGGGGCTGGTGAGCGGGTGGTTAGTAGTGGTCCAAGGTTAGAGGTTAATGAGGCCACATTTGAGACCTTTGTTGAGTCACGGGATCATCTTGACTAAAACTGATTTCTCTTCCATTGCTTGCTTTTTTTTTTTTTTTTTTTTTTTTTTTGGATTTTTGCCTCTGGCTTTCTGCCTCTGGCTTTCTCTCCATTTTCTCCTTAATTCCCCCCTCCCCCGTTGATCCTGTCCGTGGACTCTTGGTAGAGACAGAATGTGGACTTTTAGAAGATTAACTCAGATCTTACTGCCATCTTGCATAATTTATAGCAAACCTTCCAGCCTCCATGAGCAGAAATGTCTGAAGAAATAGGTCTAAAGTATTTTTCAGCTTCTCACGGGGCTTCACAAATCAAAGATCTCCTCAAAACCTAAATATAACTACAGACTTGGTTTTCTCCACCAGATGTAAAGTAAGGCAGTTTATTTTTATAATGCTTTGGGATATGTGTAATATCACATATTCATATATTTGCGGTCGTGCCTACGCTTGGCTGAATTTTTCATTTTTAGTGCAGATATTGATCATCAGAAGGGGAGAGCTAGAGCAGAGGCTTCTGAAACTGCAGGGTATTTTCCAGAGTCACTTTGTCAGAAAGCTAACAGGGAAACATAACTCACCGGGAATGTAGGTACTCCTCCAGAAGAGATTTACGAGGAGTCGGAGGGAATTTGGTTCAGGACTAAGATAAGGAATACAAACCAAACAGTACTGTCAAGTATTACGAGGGTGGGCCACAGTCATGATTGCGTGAGCAAAGATCATTCCAGTCGCTCACCTGACACAGCAGTCGATCCGGAATAAAAGATAGCAAGGGGATTGCAGGCCGGGGCCGTCCAGGACAGGGGGGCAGGTGTGGAAGGCCATGTTCCCGCAGGTAAGGGGCCCCGCAAGCAAATGCCACGGCCTCTAACTGCTGCCCAGCCCTATTGATTGGGCACCAGGCACGGAGATGAAGGCCAGGGCCTGGGGGGTGGGAGACAGGCCTGTTTTTTTAAGCAGGTTATTGAGCTATGCACATGGTCTCAGGCAATTCCAGCTCTAGTCCTTGGAAATTGCAGGAACCTTAGGGGAGTAAAAATGCAATGAGACCTTGACGGAGGAGAGGTTTCCCTCGGCTCAAGATGATTTATGGGGAGAACACACACCCCCGGTCTGGGTCAGAAAGCATCAGGAGAGATTAGAAGTTAAAGCCAGCCTCCTCAGTGACTGATCGGGACCAGATCGGAGGCTGGCGGGGCCTCTAAAATCACCCGTAATGACCTGCGAGTCACCAACATGACTGTGGGATAACAGGAGGGAGCCAGCAGAGAGCAGCTCGGCCGTCAGGCAGGCCCCTCTTCTGCAACATTTCTACACTCACGCGAGTCTCCCTCACTGCTTATGAACTACATCCTACCACCCACGTGTGTTAGAGGCGAAGCTAATGGATGTTCATTCAGCGAAAGTAAGAGATTTCCCCGTCGACATACTTAATAGCCAAGATGGGGGTTCAAAGGATAAACCGCTGCCCTATTGAAAAAGCAGAAGTGGAAGGAAGAGCGATGAGGCCTTCTACATTCAGGCTTTCGGATGCTACGGGTATCGGATAGAAGAAGCCGAGGGCCCATGATGCTCCCAGTACCTGCAGGAGACGTGCGTTCCTCGTGCTTAGGCCCGCGTGCACGAGAAAGAGGCGGGCTCAGCAGAGGGGACCACAACCCTGCCCTGGACGAAGTGCGGGCTTCACTGCACCCCAGCCCGGGGCCCTTGCCAGTCCTCCTCCTGGCTGTCCTCGTTTCCTCATCGACACAGTCACGGTTATCTCTCAGCTTTGCAAGGAAGACAAGCTCCAGATCACAGTGTTCAGGAGACTCCTCTAACCACGGGATGTGGAACACGGGAAGCCCTGGACGACCAGCCACACGGACTCCAGTCCTGGGACATCAGAAACGATTCAGTAGCAGGAACAAATGTTTAATTTGCACTCATCTCTTTGAAACAAGACCTAGAATTTCTTTCAGATGACCGAGGAGGGGACTGGGGACTCATCCAAATTCGGCGATTGCTTGCATCGTGTTGATGGAAATTTATCTTTGTTTGAGCCTTGTTCACTCACAAACACGGGTGATCATAGTGACCGCAAAGATCGATGCCCGAATAGAACTCCTATTCACTCAATACTGCCAAGCACCACACGCCAAGCAGGCTTCTGGAAGTTGATATGGATCATCCCATTCCCCCTGGTGAAAAAAAATACACGCACATTTTTATAATCATTCAAAAGAGTTAAATTTTTTGAAATTTCAAAACCATGACCTGAAAGGAATTACCAAAATGCCACCATAAAACTTAAGGGTATTACGACTAACCACCTGGCACTTGTTATTAAACCCAATGAAAATACTAGCCTGTGCCCCTCATATCCAAATGTAATCATTTTTTGGGTTGAAACCAGAGAATTCTCTATCATCACAATTCTTGCATAATCATCTGGAATTAGAGACCTCTCTGATCTGATACTTTGATCCCGGGTAATAAAAAGCAGAGGCCAGGACCCTCCGACAGGGCAAGGAGACCACCCAACAATTACATGGAGCTCCCTGGCCATCTCGGGGCAAGAGTACAGAGCCTCAAACCACTGCTCAAAATTCGCATGCTGTGTGCCTGGGCTGGGAGCACGGGGCTCCATTTTTAGGGAAATCTGAAAGGGGTGATCCCATCAAGCTAATGCATTTTTAAGCTCCAGGGAACTTTAAACATCAGCCACCTCCAAGGCCTTGGCAGAGACCTGGTCAAAGCACACACATCATCAGGTGTTTTGTGGCACTGGCCGGAGTGAAGCGCTCTAGTTCTTGCCGGGGTTGGTTGTATGACACATGGCCGCTTGGATCATTCTCCTTGCATGGGGACTTCAGGGGCAGGGGGCTGAGCTAGGGACCTGATTGAGCAGATTGAGCTCGGGGTCAGGGGGCTGCGCCTCCGTGATGGAGAGGCCCGCACCCCCCACAGGCTGGTCAGGGGCCAGGCTCGCTGATGGAGGGCAGTTTGTCAGGCTCGCGGCCCGTCTCCCGCTGGGATTCTAAGGGGAAGGACCCAGAGGCTCTGTAACAGGTGTCCATCCTGCGGCCTAGGCTGGGACACAGCACAGACATGTGCACAAGGTTGGCCACGTCGAGAGGCGGAAGCCAGCTTACCAACATCATGCTCCAATCCTATAGCTCAGAAAATGGATGTTAGATCCACCCCACCCCACCCCAAACGAGCAACAGTCCAGAAACACCTGCAGGACATGACCAATGATGTTTAAAACTAAACATTTTAAAACTAAACAAAGTTTAAAACTAAAATGATAGTTTTTTTCCTTAATATTAAAGGAGTATCAGATCAACCGTTCTAACAGCGAGCTTCTTGCTCCCTGTGCAGACAACCCTGATGTAGAACGAGCACCCAAACAGGAGTCCACAGCAGAGTCAGGGGCCTCGGGCTGTCCGGAAACACGAGGACTTCAGAACTTCACAAGGTCTGGGTGTTTGGGGGAACTTCCCGGGCCTCATCCCAAATAGACGCACTTGCCTAAATACTTTTACGGTTTTATGTTTTCTTAGAGGAACCCCCTCCCAGTTGTAATGCTCCATCACCATCAGAATCGGACCCATCCTTCAGCTACTTGAAAACCATGGCCTAGCACAAGGGCTGGCAAGCTACGGCCTACAAAGCCACCCAGCCTCCCGCCCAGTTAGGGAAGGTGTATTGGGATACAGCTCTGCCTCTAGTTTACATGGTGCCCGCCGCTGCTTCCTCCCCACACGGACACAGTCAACTTGAGGCAGACATCGGCCCCTGCAAAGCCCGGACCAGGCCCCGTCTAGCCAGTTTTCTGAAAAAGTTTGCTCACCTCCAATCATACGGGACGTGGTCAATATCTAAACACAAGCCCTCACTTCTGCGAAGGTCTCATTTTGAGACTGAGGTTTCTAAGAAGCAGGTTTAAATAACAGGTTTAAAACATTGTACTTAAATAACCATGCCTCGTTTCTAATCTTAAATTTCTTTAAAGAGAAAAACAAGCAAATACAGGAGCAGTTACTTGAAGCAGGTAAGTTGATTTTCTTAGTAAAATAAATTTTTTTCCTTAATATACCTTAGGGTCCTTAGACTGCTGTCTTATATTGAGAGGTTTTGTGATTTCCAATCCATAGATTTTTTTCATCCAATAAAATAATTTTATGGATCAAAATTCACTTTGTATTTTTAAAATCCAGCATTAAGTCAAACATGGATATTTATGCAATAATCTTTAGGTCTATCTCATGATACACCTCAGGGTTCTACAGCATTACAAGAATATATTGTTAACATTAAGCTTAAATATTTGTTTCTAACTCTTAAAATTCCTAAGTCTCCCTGCTGGTTCGTTCAGGAGGGAACTAGAATTTTCAGTAAACAAAACATATGTAAACACCTGACACACGTGGCCCAGAGTCTGCACACACTGCCACACAAAGTTGTCCTAAGTATTTTTTTCCTGGTTGCTCTTGAAAATCGAGAAAAAGATCCCTCTAATGTGTGTCCCTAATTACTCTATGGCTGGGCTTCCTTCCCATTCCAAATGTTGTGTTAATAAAGGGTTGTTCCTCTCCGACAGAGGCAGCTTTTGCACTTAATTGATACTGAAGCCATAATTAAAACAGAAAAAATAGCTCTGCCATAAAGAGGAAAAGGAAAATATTTTTTTTTCTCCTGTATGTTGCTTATCACCTTGAGATTTGGTGAAATGGAAAGCAGTATTTTCCCAGAGCCATTCTCGACTAGTCACAGGGCAGGGGATAATTTCTGCCAATAGGCCAGGCACCTGTCCCATCTGGTTTTCACTCCCAGGACTATTTGAGGGTGGTGGTTTTCTGAAGCTCTGATCACAATCATCTCAGTGTGATGTGAATCCTTTTATGCAACATCTCGTACACCCTCGGCATTTACTGAGGGATGGTACAGTCCCGAAAGAAATGGTCTTACCTAAGGAAAGCCATTTGGGCTTTTGCAAATCCACCAGGAGAAATCTTCTGTTTTGACCTGCAGCCAGAGTCCTTCTAGAAGCTTTTCATAATTCATCCAGTATCCCGCCACAAAACCATCTCCTTTCTCTGGGAATGAGCTCAGATTGGATCATGCAGTAGGAGAGTATGGAAACAGGATCGGGGATGTGCCTTTTCTCCACTGAAAATACTTCTGCAGGCTTTTGATATAGTCCTGGATCAACAGTGGGTCAGCATACAAATAAGATTATGCAGGACTTGTTCAATCTTAAGTGACCATCTAGAAAAGAATTTGCTAAGGTGTTTTGGTATTTTTGAAAAATATTTTGGACTTCTGGGGAAAACTGTAGAGTAGAAGGACCGTAAGGTCACCTTATCCCATGGATACACCTAAATAACAGCAGTGGAAATAACCCAGAAAGTGACCTGAAGGCAGAACAGACTGCCCACAGCTCTATGTAGAGAAGAGGCCACAAAGAGGACCAGGAACAGGGGCAGGACGCAGTAGGGAGCTACATGGACTCACAGATGGTCTATGGGAGGGGTTCTCTGCAGGTACACTAAGGGGAGGGGAACAGACCTCACCCCAGGCACCCCAGGCAGGAGGTCATAAACTGAGAAGATGAATCCCTATCACATTTGGCTTTGAAAATCAGAGGGATTTGGCTTCAGGAGTTCTTATGATCCATGGGGCTTAGCACCTGGAATTTGAAAATCAGCAGGCTCAGCTCTGAGAGCTGGAGGGAGAGGAAACTGACTCCCCGTCCTTAAAGAGGCAGCATAACAAACAGCCCTGCTGAGATACAGCATGGAAAGAACAGTTTGAAAAACACCTGGCATATGCAGGAGGAAGACTTGTGGGGCACCTGGGTGGCTCAGTGGTTGAGCATTTGCCTTTGGCTCAGGTTGTGATCCTGGGATCAAGTCCCACATCAGGCTCCCCATGAGGAGCCTCCTTTCCCCTTCCCCCAATGCCTGTGTCTCTGCCTCTGTTTTTCATGAATTAATAAATAAAGTCTTAAAAAAGGAGGAAGATTTGTTTACTAATCTCAGTGTGCTGGAGGGACAGGGTTCTTTGGGAGACTTTCCCAAGGAAAACAAGAGCTGGCTGGCACCATGTCCCACCCTCAGCCTAGATATACTGACACCTACGGGACACAGCTCAGTACAAGTACTCTCCATGTAGCTAACCAGCACACTCCCCTCTCCCAGCAGATCCTCCTGAACCTAGTTAACACTGTCCACCTCCCCTCCCTGTGCTCTTCTCTGGATCCACCCCCTCCAAAGCAGTCGCCTCAATCCCTGGCAGCTGCAGGCCCCCTCTGGCAGTAGACTGGCATGGACTCACTCCCTCCAGGACTACAGAAGGAGTCTCCTAAAGCAGTTCCAGGTCCCCTCTCACAACAGACCTGCACAAGTCTTGCTAAGATGTACTCTGCCTTCGTGATCTCCTGTGGACTTGCTCCTCCCTCCAACATGCCCTTGGCAGGAGTCCATCCAAAGCTCTGCCACAAGCCAGCTGTGTGCAAAGTCGGGGCCAGTAGCACTCCAAAGTAACCTAAGCCTTGGGGAGAGGGTAAAACAATGCATATTCCAGTCCAACAGTAGACCACACCAGTGAAAGCCTCTTAGGACAACACAAGGAAAGCACACTGCAGTTCACTGGAACTGTCGCTCTGGTAAATATATGATCTGACTCAGCTCAAGTTCAGTGCATCCCCAGACTGCCCCCTTAACAACATAAGGACCAAATCCTGCCTATTCCAGGCAAAGAGAGCCATTGCAGATGACTGGACTCAAGGGAAAAAGCTCAGCTAAAGCTCAGCCAAAGAGTAGGATATGCACGACACACATAGGAGACCCTCCTGATGGTACCAGGTTTTGGTGGACAGGAGCATTGTAGGGGACTCTGGGACCTCCTACTCCTGAGGCCACTACTCCTAAGAACAGAAAATGTAGCAGAGTTCCCTAGCACAGAAATATGTCCCAAATGAAAGAACAGGACAAAACCATAGCAAGAGCAAGACAAAAATGGAGATAATATGAGCGATAGAGGATATAAAGTAATGGTCAAAGATAATCATTAAACTTAAGAGTGGAAGTTATCAGTGGGACCCTCAACAAAGAAAGATCCAGAGATGATGAACTCAGTAAATGAAATTAAAAATCCATTAGAGGGCATGAGTAGACTAGAAAAGGCAGAAGAAGCGATCAGAAAAATGGAGGACAGGATAAAAGAAAGCAATTAGGCTGAATAGAAGAGGAGAAAAATAAATGAAGACTCAGTGACACCATCAAGCAAAATAACATTCATATAATAGAAACCCCAAAAGAAAAACAGAGAGAAATGGGGGGAAACATAATTCAAAAAACATAATTAAACTTCCTAAATCTGGGGAAGCAAACAAATCCAGATCCTAGAGGCATAAAGAACCCCTAACAAAATCAACCCAATGAACTCCATACCAGAACATGAAGTAATTAAAATGGCAAAACAGAGTAGTAATTTTTAAGCTGCTAAACAAAGAATTTACATACAGTGGAAACTCTCTAAGAGTATCAGCTGCAGTCAAGAACTATAAGGAAACTATCAAGCAGGGAATTCACCATGACTAAATCAGCCCTATAAGAAATATTAAAGGAGACTTTGACCATAAGCAGAGTAAGTAGCACAAAAGCAGTAAAATTAAGTATATGTAAAAACTTCAGTAAAGAGATTCACACACAAAAAAAATAGAAGGATGTAGAGTATGACACCATATACCTAAAACGTGGTGGGGTGAGAAGAACAGGTTCAAACTTACACAGCCATCATCTTCGCAGGGATAGTTTATATATGTTATATACACAAACCTAGTGGTACCCACAAATCAAAACACACTGATATACAAAAGGTAAACAATAAGGAATCTTAGTATATTACTAAAGCAATCCAACATATTGTGAGAGAGCAATAGAAAGAAGGAACAGAGAACAGAAAACCCTAAAACAAGTAATAAAATATATGCTGCCAACAAGAGACTCATTTCAGACATAAAAACATGCAGATTGAAAGTGATGAAGGGAACATCCAACAAGAAAATATAATTGTAGGGGCACCTGGGTGGCTCAGTTGCTTAAGCATCTGCCTTTGGCTCAGGCCATGATCTTGGGGTCCTGGGATCGAGCCCCACATCGGGGAGAGCTCAGTGGAGAGCCTGCTTCTCCCTCTTTCTCTCTGTGCTCTCCTCCTCCCTCTCAAAATCTTAAAAAAATAAAAGTGTAACAACTGTAAATATTTATGCACCCCACATGGAAGCACCTAAATATACAAAAGCAGCTAATAAAGTAATCAAGAGTAATACAACAATAGGGCACATTAAGACCCCCTCTTCCATCAATGGATAGATCTTTTGAGCTGAAACCAATAAGGAAATGTCTTCGAGTGACATTGGGCCATAAGGACAGAATATACATACAGAACATTACAACAACAACAAAAAACAGAATACACATTCTTTTTAAGTACACATGGAAAATTCTACTAAATACATCACATATTAGGTCATAAAAGCAGCCTCAATAAATTTAAGACAACTGAGATCATACTATGTATCTTTTCTGACTATAATTGTATGAAACTAGAAATAAATCAATCACAGGAGAAAAACTGGAACAAACACATGGAGACTTAATCATATGATACTAAATAACCAATGGGTCAAACGAAGTAATCAGACTTAAAAATCAAAATGCAAGGTGACACAAATGAAATGAAAACAAAGGTCCAAAATCTCTGGGACACAATGAAAGAACGTCTAAGAAAGAAGCATAAAGCAATACAATACTACCTCAGGAAACAAACAAAATCCTCAATTTAACCTAATGCCTAAAGGGGCTTTAAAAAAGAGAGAGAGAGAGAAAGTCATGATCAGAAGAAAGGAAATAAACATCAGGACAGAAATAAATGGCAGTGACTAAAAATCAATGAAACCAAAAGCCGATCCTTTGAAAAGATAAACAAGATTGACAAACCCTAGCCAGACTCATTAAAAAAAAGAAAGGACCCAAATCAGAAATGAGAAGTAACCCCTGATACCACAGAAATGCATAGGGTTATATGCTAAGAAATGTAGCAACATAGAATAGATGGATAAATTCCTGGAAACATACAGTCTTCCAAAACAGAATCAGGAAGAAATAGAAAATCTGAATATATCAACTGATTACAAGCAAAAAAAAAATTAATTTGTAGTAAAAAAAAAAGTACCAAAAAAAGATCCAGGATCAGATGTGGTCACAAGTGAAGTCTACCAAATATTTAAAGGACAGTTAATACCTACTATCCTAAAACTATTTGAAAAAATAGAAGAGGAAGGAAAGCTTCCAAATACATTCTGTGAGGCCAACATTGTCTTGATATCAAAACCAAAGACACCACCCATACCCACCCTGCCCCCCCACACACAAACACTACAGGCCCATATCTTTGATGAACATAGATGCAAAAATCCTCAATAAAATATTAGCAAAACACCTATCACAGCACATTATTAAAAAAAAAAAAAAACATCACTCACCACAACCAGGTGGGATTTATTCCCAGAATGCAAGGATGGTTCAGTATTCACGAATCAACATCATACACCACATCAAGATGATTAGGGATAAAAGCCATGCTATCATCTTAATAGATGCAGAAAGAGCACTTGGCAAGGTCCAACATCCATTCAATAAGGCAGGTTTAGAAAGAAAAAATACCTCAACATGATAAAGGCCATCTATGAGAAATCCACAACAAACATCACACCCATTGGTGAAAAAACTAAGCTTTTCCCCTAAGATCAGGGGCAAGACAAGGACATCCACTCTTACCACTTTTATTCAACACAGCACTGGGAGTCTGCAACACAGTAATCAGAGAAGAGAAAGGAATAAAAGACATCCAAATTGGTAAGAAAGAACTGAGACTTTGACTATTTGCCGAGGACATGATACTATACATAGAAAACCCTAAGATTCCGCCAAAAAAACTACTAGAACTGATAAATGAATTCAGTGACACTGCAGAATACAAAAATCAATGTACAGAAATCCACTGCATTTCTATATACTACTAGTGAAGAAGATAAACAGTCCCAATTATAATTAAACCAAAAGGATTAAAATACCCAGGGATAAGTGCAACTGAGGAGGTAAAAAATCTGTACTCTGAAAATTATAAAACACTGATGAAAGAAATTGAGGATGACACAATTAGAAAGGTCATCTACATGCATGGACTGGCATATTAGAGGTCTGTACTACCCAGAGCAATCTACAGATTTAATGCAATCCCTATCAAAGTATTAACAGCCTTTTTTTTTTTTGGAACCAGAAGCATCCTAAAAATTTTTATTTGAACCAGAAAGGACCCCAAATGCCAAAGCAATCTCGAAAAAGCAGCTGGAGGTATCACAATTCCAGGATTTCAAGTTATCCTAAGAACTTCAGTAATCAAAACAGAATGGCACTGGCACATAGACACACAGATCAACCTAACAGAATGGGGAGCCCAGAAACAAATCCACAATGGGGAGAAGTCAATAAATGGTGCTGGAAAACTGGACAGCCACTTGCAAAACAATGAAATGGGACCATTTTCTTACCCCATACACAGAACTAGATTTTAATGGATTATGGACTCGACTGTAAGACCCAAAACCATAAAAACCCTAGAAGAGAGCCTAGGCAGTAATTTCTCTGATATTGTTCATAGCGAATTATTTCTAGGTAGGTCTCCTCAGGCAAGAGAAACAAAGGTAAACTACTGGTGCTACAACAAAATAAAAAGCTTCTGCACAATGAAGGAAATCGTCATCAAAACTCAAGGACAACCTATGGAATTAGAAAAGACATTTAAGATTTTATTTATTTATTCACGAGAGACAGAGAGAGAGAGAGAGAGGCAGAGACACAGGCAGAGGGAGAAGCAGACCTCCCTGCAGGGAGCCTGATGTGGGACTCGATCCTGGGTCTCCAGGATCATGCCCTGGGCCAAAAGTGCCACTAAACTGCTGAGCCACCCAGGCTGCACCGTGAAAAGACATTTCTAAGTGTCATATCTGATAAAGGGTTATCCAGTATCCAAGATTTATAAGGAACCAATGGACAGAAGACTTGGACATTTCTTCAAAGATGATATCCAAACAGCCAAGACACACATGAAAAGATGCTCAACATCACACATCAGGGAAATGCAAATCAAAACTACCATGAGGTATTACCTCACACCTGTTAGAGAGTCTAAAATTTTTAACACAGGAAACAACAGGTGTTGGTGAGGATGTGGAGAAAGGGGAGCCCTCTTACGTGTTGGTGGGAATGCAAACTGGTGCAGCCACTGTGGAAAACACTGTGGAGATTCCTCGAAAAATTAATAGAACTACCCTATGACCCAGTAACTGCACTACTATGCATTTACCTCCAAAATATAAAATGCTAAATAAAAGGGATACATGCATGTCTATATATTCATTGCAGCATTACTTGCAATAACCAAATTATGGAAGCCGCCCAGTTGTCCACCAATAGATGGATAGAGGTGTGGGGCATGCGCACACACGCGCGCACACACACACACACACACACACACACACACACACACACTGGAATAATATCCAGCCATAAAAATAATGAAATCTTGCCATTTGCAATGACATGTACAGAGCCAGAGGGTACAATACTAAGTGAAATAAGCCAGAGAAAGACAAATACCATAGGATTTCTTTTTTTTTTTACCATAGGATTTCAATCACGTGGAATTAAGAAAACAAATGAAAAACCAAGAAACAGACACTTAACTATAGAAAACGAACTAGCACTTACCAGAGGAGAGGCGGGTCAGGGGATGGGTAACCGGTAACACAGGTGAAGGGGGTTAGGAGCATACTTCCCTTGATGAGCACTGAGTAATGCATACAATTTTTTAAATCACTGCATTGTACTCCCAAAATGAACACAGCATTATGGTAATGCTACTGGAATCATAAAGCAAAAAAAAAAAAAAAAAAAAAAAAAAAAACAGTATGGAAAATGAAAAAATATTTTGAAGGAACATTCGTATTTCCTGCCAAAGTTAATGTACGCCAGCCTTTTCCCGACTAAGAACCACATGCACCCGTTCAAGGAGGCTCTTCCAAATACGCTACCGTAAAACATACCACATAATCCTCATTTGGAGCAGAAATGTTTATAATTCTGGAAAATACTATAAATTCACAGGTTGTGAAAACTATTAAACCCTCTTCATATTTCTTCTTGATAATTCTGAATAAATAAATCTATGCTGTTAACATGTAGTGCAACCTGGAAATCCTTTCAGGATAAAGTTTTGATCCATAATTTCTAAGTTATAAGACTTCATTTGCTTTGCTTGTGGATGTTAAGGGAAGAATTTCTATTTAGGCAGTAATGAGGAATCAGGACTAAAAAAAACAGAACAAAATTCTATCTTAAGAAGGGCCAGGTCTCTCAGAGCATCAGGACCGTGCGTGAAATTAACCGGAGTTTTGCTGAAGATTCCGACGTTCATAAGATGCCACATAATGGGACTTCTTTAATTTTAATTTACACATTGATTTCGATACACATGGTTCCAAAACAGGAGCTGCAGGTTTTCCTCCGACACAGAGACAGAGAACTTTCCTATTAGTGTTTGTTGATCAAGCAACTCTCAATCTACATCAACCGGTTCTAAGCTGTTTACCGACGTAGCTGCGTAAGACAGGGCATGTGGAGAATCATCGTGCTGTGTCTTTCCAAAACGTAAAATGTCATTGTAGGTTTTTCCATTAATAGGACTTCGGCGGGCCTGCTTCCAATGGTTTCACGTATGTTCTGAGTTTCTTCCGATAAGCATCAGCCTTGCAACATGATGGAGCTGAGTGATTTTGCCCGAGGCAAGTATCAGAGCAGCCTCCACCCTCAGCGGGTTTCCCTGTCAAGTGTCGGGAAGAAACGGGAAGGAGAGGTCCTCACAGGCTTGTCCCTTTCTGTGCAGCCCTACATAGGGACGCGGTTTGGGACTTCCTTCATTACAGATGTTGACTCAGATCCTCAAGGAAACACAGATGGGCCCCAGGCTGAAGCATCATCTCTGATGTTGGTTCGCAAACTGGACCCCATATAGGGAGGTTGGGACCGATCGGAGAGGGACACGGGCCCCTCCAGGCACCTTCAATAGGCCAGGGCGCTTGCGCAGGATGCTGTAGCAGGCAGCGGCAAGAGGAGCATCTACACATACATCCCAGGGCCTAACAGTCCTAGACAATCACATGACAGACAATCACCTTGGTGGGGTTTGGGCCCATCCACGACCACCCGTGTGGCCTCGATGGCACACTGCTCTCTAGAGACTGTGCCCTGGGAACAGCTCTGGCCATGGAAATGGTGGGCAGCCAGGTCCCGCTTCCGTCCCTTGTGATCTGTTCCTACAATCCCGCATGCCTGCCCCATCCTCCTCATCAGGGATGGCCCTGGGCTCTCAGCAGGGGGTCTGACTGGCTTGGAGGTGGCTCATCAGAGGCAGATGGCACAGCAGCAACACAGGTAAACGGGAGAGAAAATACACATCAAGATGGTGATTCCTACAAATAAGGAATCCCCTTCCGACCAAGATACCACAGGACCCAAATCATGGATTTAAGTCCCTTGAGCTGGAGGTCAGATCATTCTCGGTATCCTTTTGGGTCCTCATGTGATTTAATAAGGAGGCATCACCCATCATGTATGAGTACAGCATTCCACCTGAAGAGCACAGGTGCCTCCTTATGCAGCAGTGATAACATCCAAACCCATCCTATTTCTTTTCTCTTAGGGACATTCCAGGCTTCAGAAGTGACCGGCTTCATGGGCTACCCTTTCTGGCTCGCTCAGTGAACTCAGTGTTTCCATGTTGCTAGAACATCCTCTGGGCCCCTGGGGGAACAGATATGGTGGCCAAATGGTCATAGGAGTGAGGCAGCAAAATGTCCCCACCTGGCCTTGTGGAGAGGAAGGCTGGCAGCTTTTGGAATTTGACCAGGTTGTGAACCCCATGCACGCTGGGGGGGTGGGGGGTGGGGGGGCAGTGCTTCGAGGTGTGAGGAGACCAGGAACAGGAGGGGCTGGATCAGGACCCTCACCTTCCCCTTTCTTGTGAGGGTGTGTGTTCCATTCTAGGTAAAGTACATTTTCACAGGTCCAGCTTGCAGCAGGACATGGGACCCCAGTGGAGACTGAGTAGTTCTCGTCACTTAGGGGTGCTAAGTAACCCATCTGTCCCAGGTGGACATCCCAGGGGACTTCCCACTGAAAATTCTAGTAGCTGATGCCTTCCCCGGGTGTGATGAGGCTTGCCATTCTCAGCACCCAGCACACCATCTGGATGCGAGCAGGGGTCCCGGTCCGGCCTGTGGGACAACAGGCCCTCCCACTTGACCGTTCAAATATCTTGAAGCCTGAGGGTTGGTCAGGCCACTCAGCCAAGGCAGTTTTGCATACTAGTAACTTAACCCGCTGCTCTAGTCTGTCCGCTTTCCCTTCCCATAACCCCGCTCCGTGGGTTAGCAGGAAGGTAGACCTTCCATCCAGCGGCCTGCTCTCGAGCCATCCTTAGATTCCTCCCTTGGAGGGAGAGAGCACTACCATGGACTGGTCAATCCCTCGCCAGGTAGGAACTCCAGGGGATGATCCTGGACTCCTCTGTGGTTGCCCGGGGACGTCGTGGAGCACACACAGGACATGGTGATACTGCGTGAACCTGGTACCCATACTTCAGGGACAATCTGGCACTTGTCAGCGTGCCATCCCACTGGGGGTTATGGTAGCTGCTCTTCCTATGCACCCAACCCACTGTATCTACCAAAGGGTCGGCAGCTGGGGCTGGTACTCAAGCGAGGGCTTCAGCTCCCGAGCTTTGAGGGGGTGTCACCGCCCTATGAGCCAGGAGGAGGAAGGCAGGGAGGACACCCCAGGCTCTTGCAGACAGACCCAACCGTCTTGCCACATACATTCTCACCCTGCAGGGGCCTAACCAGGATCACCCACATGTCTGCTTCCCCTTGTCCGAGACAGTCCACTTGCAGTCCAGCCCCCGGCTGCGGAGAGAGCCCCTCAGCTGCAGAGAGAGGCCCCACCTGGAGGGGTGCCGTGAACACCTCGGGGAGCTGGTGCTTTGTAGGGGTGTCAGCTTTCTGTCTCCTTCCAGAGCTGGGACCAAAGTCCCAGGGACACTCTGTCTCCACCACAGTGCCCGCCCCGTAGCTTCTGGAGTCATGCACGCCTCTAACACACACGTCAGCCCTGTTTGGGAGATGCTCAGAGCAGTCACCTGTTTGACTAGCATTTTTGCTTTCTGGAGGTCGCTGCTACTCAGAGCCTGGATCCACATGTGCCCTCTCTTGACCACGCAGAATAAGGGACAGGAACACTGTGCCAGAGGGGGGGGGGAATTAAATCCCCCATGTCCCTACAAAAGCTTGCATTTCTTTCACATTCTTAGGAGTTGGATAAACTTGTAGCTTATTAATCATAGCTTTGGGGACAACAGGTGTCATACCTGGCCAGATGACACCCAAAACCTGACTGTAGTATCCGGGCCTTGAATTTCCTGTGGGTTCGCTGCCCATCCTTTCATAGGGGCTCCAGCAAAGCCTGCAGGGTGTCCTGGGCAGCAGGGGGTATATCTCCACATGTTAACATCACGTCACGGCCCATTTCCCTGGTGCAGGGAACCATCGCACGACAGAAGGTGGGACTTGGAGGTGGCCTGGGAGGAGCCCTGGAGGGTTCACTGCTGCCCCTGCTCCATATGAAGGCACCGTGCATGTCCTGGAAGATGAAGCTATTCCGCAGGGACACTCTAGCAAGAGCATCAGAGTAAGACCGTAACTGTAAAGGGCGAGACTTTAAAAATGTTCGTATTTAAAGATCTGGTAAGTTCACGGTAGTGCCAGTGACATGGGCGCTTGGCTATTTCTGTGACATACGACGTGGCAAAAGAACGGGAATTATGACTGGGACATGGTAAACTTTTAGGGACTTCCTGCAAATAGAACCTAAAGGTTCAGTCTTTCTATTTGACGATGCTTCTCATGTCATTTAATAAAGAAACCTAATTAGCTTCTCGCTCTCCTGTAATGAGACAATACGTCTTTTGGGAAGTTGCACGGATCACGGATCTCGTGGAAAAATTCCAAAGTCAGCTCAAGGTCAACAAGACTCCACTTAGAATCTGAGGTTTTAAAAATGCGTAAAAAAGTATGAAAAGGTTATACTCATCGAATAGGATCTGTTTACCTAAAACAACAAAGCTTTCCAGGCAAATGCAGAACATTACCTGGGGGAAAGAGAAAGAAAGAAAAGAAAGAAAAGAAAGGAAGAAAGGAAGAAAGAAGAAAGAAAGAAAGAAAGAAAGAAAGAAAGAAAGAAAGAAAGAAAGAAGAGAGAGAGAGAGAGAAAGAGAGAGAGAAAGAAAGAAAGAAAGGAAAGAAAGAAGAGAGAGAAGGAGAGAGAGAGAGAGAGAGAAAGAGAGAGAGAAAGAAAGAAAGAAAGAAAGAAAGAAAGAAAGAAAGAAAGAAAGAAAGAAAGAAAGAAAGAAACTGACTTGTCTTAATAAAGAGCATTTTCTTAAGCAACCAGGGTTTTCGTCGAGGCAACCAGAGGCCCAGGAAAGGACAGAAGACAGAACCCGTTTCCAGGGCAGATTAGGTCAAAGGTAAAGAGGAACCCCACACCTTCTGCCCAAGCACACGGCAGCGGCTCCAGAAAGCGGGGTGCCTCCAGCAGATACTTCCTTCTAAACACTCACGGTATTGAGAGTAAAGCTGGTTTCCCCTGAAGCTGGTGAAATAGAGCCCCCCCTCACCCCCCGATGAATGGATTTTGGTCGTACCGGTGGGGCAGAAAGCCTCACAGCAATGAGCCCCCCAGCCTCGGTGTTCACCCCAAACCCCCAGCCCCCAGCCCGCTGCAACACAGGAAACTCAGATCATAAGCCTCCGGATCCGAAGTCTGTCTCCGGCAGACAAACAAGCTACCTGCTCGAGGGGCTGAAGTCCCCAACAAGGTGGGAAGACCCGAGGGTGTCCCCCGCCCCTCAGCTGTCCTGTGGCCCAGCTGGAGCCCCCACAGGTCACGGCCAAGGTAGTGGGGGGGGTCAGGGTGGTCCTTGCTAACACTCGCCCTCCCAGCAGAGCGGACAGCATGGGGCCGCCTCTATCTCCTCCCCATCCTGCGCAAGTCCCCTCCGGCCCCACATCCTGGGATTCCAGCCCCCTGCGCCCCCGAAGTCAGTCCACTGGCCGACCCCACATGTCCCACATACTGCAGCCCTTCAACTTCCCTCAGTCCCCACCTTGGGCACCAGGGGCCGGACACACGTCCACTGCAGACACCAACCCTCCGTGCAGCCACGTGCCTAGAACTTTCTCAGGTAAGTACAGCAGACTACCTGGCCTTTCCAGGGCATCCTGTGTTCTCAGGGTGATCCAGAAGCCTCTACTGGATGGGCCACCCATCCCCCCCAGAGCTGGATGGCCAACTCAGGAGCCCACCATCCCCTGCCAGATGCCTCCTCCCCAAGACCATGGCCAACTCAGGAGGCCTCCTCCCCAAGACCATATGCAGGCCACCCATCCCCACAGAGCTGGATGGCCAATTCAGGAGCCCCCCCACTAGATGCCTTCTCCCCAAGACCTTGGCCAATCAGGAGACCCCATCCCAAGACCAAGTCCAAGCCACCTATTCCCTGCAAAGCTGGATGGCCAATCAGGAGCCCTCCCCTCAGATGCCTCTTCCCCAAGACCATGTCCAGGCCACCCATCCCTGCAGACCTGGATGGCCAACTCAGAGGCCCCCAGATGCCTCCTCCCCAAGCCCTGGTCTTCAGTCATGTGACTGGCTCACCAGTTGTTCACACACTGGCCCCTACACATGAAAGGCTGGGAGACTCCACAGAGACAGGTCACCCCAAATTGGTAGGTGGCAGGTTTGGTAGGCAAGGACACTCATATCTGAGGCATCCTTGGGTGTCCTTGAGGAGTGTAGCTCCACCCCCCTCACCCAAACTTGAGGCTGAGAGAGACACTTGCCCTGGGTTCAGCCCCATAGATGTATAGCAGGTAGCTTCAACACCTTACTCTCTTGACAATGGTTCCCACTCTGGGAACGGTGGATGGAGCTACATTCCGAGGGTGGAGAAGGTGAGGGGCCTCCAGATGTGTGGGGCCAGCTTGTAAGAGTCCACGTCCTTGGGCAGCCCAGGTGGCTCAGCGGTTTAGCACCTGCCTTCGGCCCAGGGCGTGATCCTGGAGACCTGGGATTGAGTCCCACATCGGGCTCCCTGCATGGAGCCTGCTTCTCCCTCTGCCTGTGTCTCTGCCTCTCCCTCTCTATCATGAATAAATAAATAAAATTTTAAAAAAAAAAGAGTCCACATCCTCTTCATGACCTTCAACAGGCCAGACTATGCACTACTGACTGTTCACCTGGGTCCATCCCTCAGGAGAACCAAGTGAGCACCCTGTCCCAGGCCTAGCTCTGCCCCGAGGCCCCCAGCTTCCAGGCCAGCTCTCCTGTGCTCTCCACCACCTCAGACAAGACCAATGTGATGTTCATCTGTTTTCCTGGATGCCTCAGGCCAGTAGCACCCACCTCTCCATCTTCCCATCCCCAGAGGGGTTCCCGTGGGATCCCCATCCTCCTCCTAATTCCTTTGCTAGAACAATAGAAAACTGAAAATCCATACAAAATCCAAACACTGGCCAGCATCTATCTTCCAAAATTATAGACATTAAAGAACATAACGTAAGGGCATTAACACAGCAACAACAAGGATCGCGAGACAGTTTTCAGACGTTCCACTGTGATATAAATGGAGTTAAGGCTTTTCATAAATGGCACGAGGTCTGACAGTGATGCTGTAAGCAACGAGAGCCATTTAGGGACCCACCTTCAGACGCAGTTTCACATCATCCTAGAACTGAAGAACCAGAGGAATTGAAGCAAATCCAACCACATTAAGTAGCGGTTGAGATGCTCTCTGTCTCCTTTTACTCCAAGTTTTATAGCTTTTTTTTTTCTTTCCTTCTGATTGACCTGAAATGCTCAGCTTTTCTTATCTCTAAGAGCAGCCTGGGACCTGGAGGCAATTAAAATATTGATTAGCCATTGCCTAAGTTTTAGCATTACTGTTGCAAACGGAGGCATGTTAAAAATTTTCAGAGTTTATTTGAGCAAAGATTGATCAGAACCGGGCAAGACGGAGCCAGAGGGCAGGCAGGAGCCCCCACGACGCAAGACTCCTGTAGAGAAAAGGCGGGAGCGAAGCAAGGGAATCATCGACTGGCTCCAGCTGGAAGCCTGGCCCGCTGGCTGAGGCCCATCGTCCTTGGGCTTCCGTCTGTGACCTTGAGGCCTCCTGGGCTGCGGTCCCGGTCCTGCGGGTCATCAGCCACGACAGTCCAGCCACCTCCAGCCACTGGGGCTTGAACTTACCACTTCATGGTCTTTCCTCATAAAGCCTCCGCCTACTCTCACGGGCCCTGTGTTTTATGTCGTTAGATGGGATCCAGAGAACATCTGCTTTGGCAAAACAGATGAAAGGCCGGCTAGAGGCGAAATCTCATGCCCCTTTGGTCTTCACTGCACTGTCATCGACTACTGACCAGTCGTTAGTTCGGAAGTTGGCTGCTCTTGTGTGCACCTAAGAGGACGTGCATATCCATACCAACCAGGGACCACACCGGGGCTCAGGCTCGGCGTCCTAACAGGAGCCGGCTTACGGGAGCTCGGGCGCGTCCGGGGCAAGGGTTTTCCTCCCGGCCGTCCACTGCAACAAACCGTGAAGGGATCTGGCCCGGCTTATAAACAAAGAGAAAAACAGAAGGGAACTTGCAAAGTCACGTCTAAATAAGAGTAGAAATATCCACTATACCTTTTAGAGGTTTACCATTTAGGTCTCAATCCTCAAAACAAAATCTTATGCCCAAATTTTGGGGTGAGCTCTGAGGGCATGTTCTTGTAGTGTAGGCATCAATTGCCAATTGGCATCACAGGTGGTAATTTTTTGCCCCTCCAATGAGTTTATTCAACACTTAAAGGTCCATGCTAGTATTAAACATGTCTCCCTAAAGGGTCTCCAGTTTTAATCCCAAAAGCACCACACCACAGGGCCCAGATTCTAACTGTTCCGAGAATGACTGCTCATTTTTGGTCTGATACCAAAAGATTAGGATTTTGTACCAAGCGCTTGCACAACAGAGATCTCTCTCTCGAAAAAATAACTTGAAAACAGGTGAGGTCACCTGGGTAACTTTGATACAGAGGCCTCTTGAGAGTCTTGCAGACTAGGGAAGATATGCTATTTAATCGGTTTCTTGGTTTTTCTCTTTCACTTAGACTTGGATCCATCCCTGTCCTTGCCATAGTCCCAGGAATTACACTCTTGCTGTTTGGGGACTACGGTGACCTCTCTGCGGGACAGACTTATTCCTGGAACATGGTTTCTGAGGCTCTGCTTCGTCACCATTTATACTGACTCCAGCATGCAGCCCCTGCCACCTGACGGGGTGCATTGGGGGTCCTAATATACCTCTTTGGTGGGGCTTCGCATTGATAGTTTAAGCTTTCAGTATAGTTGGCACATTGGTTTCAGGTGTGCAGCCTGGTAAGTTGCTGTTACGCTACGCTCCCATCCACGCCCATATGACGCTCTTACACCACCATTGTCTGGCTGCACCTTTCACCCCCATGACTCATTCACTCCAGGCCTAGAAGCCTGGACCTCCCACCCATCCCCCATGCCTCATGCCCTCTTCCCTCTGGCAACCTGTTCCTTCCCTATAGGTCCCTATAGTTCATTGTTCTGTGTGGATTCCGCATGTAAGTCACATCACATGGCATTGGTCTTTTGGACGACTTTCACTTAGCGTAATGTCCAGGTCCGTCGCTGTTGTTCAAGATGGCAGGATCTCAGCCTTTATGTTCGCGTAATATTGCATTATGATGTGTGTAGGTATCTATTCCTTATCCATTCATCCAAATAATTTACACTACCCTTGTATGGTACCTTCCCTACACCAAGGTGTACCTTCCCCTAACACCTTTCCTTATAGAATCGCTTCCAGAGAAGTTCATTCTGTATTTTAGATCACAGAAAATCTAGGTTGTGTTATTCTGAGCTCTTTCTATAGCTGCTTCTTTGGATAGGAATTCTCTTCAATTTGATGAGCAACTTAGGTTTATACCCTACTTACACAGCCAGATTATTACTTGCTCAGGTACAAATAGCCTATAGCTTAAGATCGAGATAATAAAAGTCCTATGACTGTTTAGGATTACAAATTTTACTTTTATGTAATTGGAGGAAGATGAATACCCACTTAACTTTCCAGACTTTCTTCAAGCCACGGAGGGGACGAGACTGTTCCCCATGCCTCACAGAACTTTTTTGAAGAGTCAAGGATGTGCTATAAAGTAAAAGCAAGCTACGGAATATTATTCAATGTAAATATTTCCCTACGTCCCTATGATCTTTCTGATCAGGAACAAACAGGATTCTGGGTAAATGAACTGATGTAGTTGAGGCAACCTAAAGTGTATTTTAAGAAATCTAACTTCCATAAGTCCTCCCTTAATTATGACCATTTCAAGCAACACAATCTAGACTGAAAATGTGCAACATGAACCCCTCAGCAAGGTCATTGACATCATGAGGACCTCATTTCCACTAATATTCTTTTTCTTAGTGTCTGTTCCCTTCTGGCTGCTGTTACAGAACAGCACAGGGTGAGGACAGCAATTTCTCAGTTCCGAGGCTGGAAGTCCAAGCTCAGGCACTGAATGGTCTGATGTCTGAGGAGAGGCTCCTTCCTGGTTCACAGACCAACTTTTGCTGTGTCCTTTGGGGCAACTGGGCTCTCTGGGCCCTCTCCATCAAATTCCAACTGGGGGGGGGGGGCAGCCTTCTGATCTAGGCACTTCCCCCAAGGCTCTTCCCTCCTAATACCCTTAACTTTGGGATAAGGATTTCAACAAATTCCGGGAAGTATAGGATGGAAAAGTTTTTTCTTCCCTCTTAGGTTCTTTTGCTGGCCTAATAATTAAATGGACACAAGACAAATTAAAAGAAGAAAACAAACTGCATATCCATAGGAGTCTCAAGTAGACCCATAAGAGGTCAGGAAATGGAACCTTACAGGCCGTCCTCAGCTAAGGAGAGCAGCTGTGAGGCTTCCAACAGGGGGAAGACAACTCTTGAGAAGATGAGAGCAGATGTTCGGTCATCAGACCTCCCTGCCCAGTCATGCACATAGTCTTTCTGATGTAACAAGCAATCTGGTAATAGCTCTTTTTCTGGTACTGAATCCCCTAATTAAGTTCTTTTAGGCAGTTGAGAGAAAGGTAAAGGCTTTTTCTGAGCCTGCTGGGTGTTACTTCCCTTCAGCTCAAAACAATCCACATGCCAATGTGGAACCTGTTGGGGTGACGTGTTCTGCTCCTCCCATTAGTCCTGTCAAAGATTCTCCAAGAGGCCTCGTCCAGAAGCTGAGGTGGCAGGCTGCTGCTTCACCTTTTTGAATTAGTCCTGACAAGAGGTCAGTTCAACTCATCTAACGTAGAGAGTTGCGTGGGCTTCTGTATTATACAAGCAAAACAAAACCAAAACCCAGTGATTAATGCTCAGAAGCATAAATCACACACTCGACTGTAAACCCAGCTTGAGTTCTGAAGGCTGCCAGTCGAAAGCGTTTTTAGATGTCAGGCTCAAACCAACCTCAGATGGCATTGGGGCAGGCCTGCCAAGGACAGCTTGCTTTCTTTCTAGTTCAAAGATCTCTCAGGACCTGAGAGGTCACACAGCATTAGGCACAAGGATTATCCCATGGGAATAAAGGGAAAGGAGAGAAAATGAGTGAAAATATCAGTGAGGGTGACAAAACATGAGAGACCCCTAACTCTGGGAAATGAACAAGGGGTAATGGTAGGGGAGGTGGGCGGGGGGTTGGGGTGACTGGGTGATGGGCACTGGGTGTTATGCTATATGTTGGAAAATTGAACTCCAATAAAAAATAATAATAAAAAATCAAAAAAAAAAAAAGAGAGAGAGAGAGAGAGAGAATTATCCCATGGGAGCTGTAGTGGTGAGTTCTCTGAAGCTGGTACCAACTTGGCCACCTGTAGCCTTGCTGGGCCTTCAGGGAAAGGACAGCTACAGCTCTAGCGGCTCCAGGTGAGAAATACTGGAGAAAACAGAAATGTTACTTTGGGGACAGAGAGTCCAATATTGGAGAAACCAAAGGAATTCAGGATCTAGTTACCGTAAGAAAACAAAACTTCACAAATAATGCTACTAGGATCTAGTATGCATAAGGAGTATTACAGAAACATCCCTGTACAGTTACCCCCAATTTCTATCAAAGGTAATTAAATACTGATTTCTTTGAAAGTCGGTCCTGTCTGAAATTTTAGCCTGATTATTTACACAAGTGCAATATGAACAGTAAATGGCCACACAAGATCTTTTAACTAGGCTTTGCTGGAACTTTTCATGTCAGATTGAGGGGGTGCCTGGCTGGCTCTGTCGGTGAAGAGTCGGACTCTTGATCTCAGCTCAGGTCTTGGTCTCAGGGTCATAAGTTCAAGCCCCACACTGGGCTCTGTGCTGGGTGTGAAACCCACTTTACAAAAAAAAAAAAAAAAAAAAAGGCAGATTTGACTTTTAAAAGGTTCTCAAGGCTGGGGAGGCAATCCAAAAACTTACCATCAGATTTCAGCTGCAATACATTTGGATTTGGGTGAATTCCCATTTTCTTGAGGTCCCTGGGCCTGTCAGGTGGAGCCTGCATCAGTTGTGAACTCTGCACGTAGGCCTTGATACTTCATAATTTCACAGCAGGGTCCATGGTCAAGAGTCCTTGGTGAGGTCCTTTCTTTAAATCTCACATTCGCAAAAGCATCTAAGTAAATCAAACTGTAAATAACCCTTTAAAAATGCCTGTGGGTTAAAGTTCTGGTGCACATTCACTTTATAAGGAAACATAATTATTTCTGTGGCATGCAACCATTCAAGAACTAACTGGACAATAAATATTGACAGGTTTCCATAAACCCCCAATGATCTCTGGGCTGTGTTAGTGACATACCCACAGATACAACCCTAGGAAGGTTTATCACTTATTTGACAACACTTCCTACGTAATTAAACATACGAAGTCAACCAGAGTACTTGCAAATCTCAGTGTTCGCTTGCAAATCGAAAACTCCACGTAGAATTCGATCTTGGGATAACATCAAAATATCCGAGTGTGTGATTAAATAGACTCACAGATTAGAAAATAATATTGGGTTATTTAACCAAAGTAACAAGATGGTAATGCAAAAGTACAAGATCACATAGTTGTGAAACTCCTCAGCTCCCCTATTGTGGAGAGGACTGGGTTTTCTCAGGAAATGGAAGCCCTGACCTGACCAAGACAATATGAAGCATGGCAAGTTATTTTGCTAAGACAAAAATCTTTGCTGTCCTGGGAAATCATTTAAGACAAAAGAAAAAAAAAAAACACAACTTGATTTTAGTCTAAGAGCAGATCGATAATCTAAAACAAAAAACTGGATCCCTGGGGGGCTCAGCGGTTTAGCGCCACCATCAGCCCAGGGCGTGATCCTGGAGACCCGGGACACAGTCCCACGTCGGGCTCCCTGCAGAGCCTGCTTCTCCCTCTGCCTGTGTCTCCGCTTCTGTCTCTCTCATGGATAAATAAATAAAAATCTTTAAAAAAATAAAACCCATTCTTTGAAAACTTAAATCCATTCCAGTGTTAGAGTTGGCCCACACATAAAATTCTTGCCCCAAGATTCCTTTCCACAGAGCTCATCTAACTTCTATCCAACCCTTATTTTGACCTGTTTTTCCTGTTCCCATTTCTTTTCCTCTCTTGGATTTCATTTACATAAAAACACTATTGATATTAAAGCTTTTTTAAGAAAGACACTTGAATTTTAGCCTGAGCACACACAAAAATATTATGTCTCCCCTGCCCAGCTTTCTACATGTGTTTAGATGGTTTTCCTTTGACCTCTGAAGCAGCCCTTGTACTACTCTTTTAACAAAACCTCTTCCTGTCTCATAACTTGCGTTCTCTAAAACACATTCTATTTTCTTCAGAAAAAGTTTCCCTTATTTTTAGTAGTTTTATTAGAATTATTAGCTCTTAGAAACCTTCATTTCTAGTGAAAACGAAGTCAGCAATTTTGAACTGTAAAATACAGCATTCTTTAAATTGTTAAATTAATATATTTTGCAATTTCCAGAGGCAATATGCTTTCTCAGTACTTTTTTAAAAATATGGCCCAAGACCTATTTACTCCAATTCATAGATCTTTAGTTTTTCTGTAATAAGCACTCTGAAGTGTATAAGCCTACATTATGAATGCTCCAGAATTATATGTTATTTAGGTATCACCTAGATGTTCCATGAATTTCCATCACTTAACTTCAGTTAGCAGGCCTCTAAGGGTGGAAAAAGATGGGGGGAATGAAGATATGCCATAAAACACATTTAGTATTAAGTTCATTTATAAGTTTTTATCTCACATCTAAGTAATTTACTTGTTACATTTCTATTACTCATGAAAAGTTCATGAGACCTTCAAAAGCAAACAATCACGTGATTTTTCTTGCAGACGTATTTTGCAGTACAGGCCACATGAGCTTATCTACTAACCCGAGTAGGATAGGAGTTGTAGGTCTGCACTGTAGCTCATCTTGGTAACTCTGAGGACAGGTCTGTTTTAATTAAGCCAACAAACAAACTAGATTTACTGAGGATTATCCCAAATGTTCTTAAGCAGCATCTGGGTTAGTTTCTGTTATATTTCTGAGAGTCAAAATATTTACCTTGGTGAGTCCTTTTTCCCTTCTTTAAGCTAACTTAGACAAGTTTTGGCATCATTATCTAGAGGAAGAAAACACACACACACACACACATACACACACTGGCATACCTCAGAGATATTGCAGATTCCCTTCCAGATTATAAAGCAAGTGCAAAAAAGTAAGTCCAATGATTTTTTGTTTGTTTGTTTGTTTCCAGGAACATACAAAAGTTCCATTTGTGGTCTACTGTGTGTACTATGCTGTAGTCTACTAAGTGCTACAGCAGATCTTAAACATCTTAAGTGCTTTCATTATAAAAACTGCTAATCATGACCTGATCTTTCAGTGAATGTCCCTTCTGCTGGTGGCGGGTCTTCCTTGGGTGAAGACAGCTGACTGATCACTGCCACGGAGGGTACAGTCTCTGAAGGCCGGGGTGGTTATGTCAAGAAATTGCAAAGCTTGCTGCATTGATGGACTCTTCCTTCCATGAAGAATTTCTCTGGAGCTGGCAATGCTATTTGGCAGCTTTTGACCCGCAGTGGAGTTTCAGAATTGGACTCATCCTTTCAAATGCTGCTGCTGCTTTATCAACTACGTTCATGAAAATTCTAAACCCTTTGTTGACATTTCAACAGTCTTCACAGCGTCTTCACCAGGAGGAGATTCCATCTCAAGAACCCACTTTCTTAGCTCATTCCTGAGAGGCAGCTCATTTGTGAAATTTTGAGATTGTAGCAATTCAGCCCCACCCTCAGGTTCCAATTCTAACTCTGGTTCTCTGGCTATCTTCACTTCATCTGAAATGAACCCCTCAAAGTCACCCATAAGGGTTGGAATTATCTCCCCAACTCCTGTTCACGTTGGTATTTTGACCTTGTCCCATGAATGATGTTCTACAACAGCATCTAGGGGCATCAGTTCTTTCCCAAAGGTTTTCAATTTACTTTACCTAGATCCATCAGGGGAATCACTATCCGCGGCAGCCATAGCCTTACAAAGCATATTTCTCAAGACGTGAGAGTTGAAATGACTCCCTGATCCACGGGCTGCAGAATGGATGTTGTGCTAGCAGGTGTGAAAACATGAATCTCACTGTACAGTCTCCATCGGACTTCTTGGGTGACCAGGTGCGTGGTCAGTGAGGAATCATGCTTTAAAAGTTTCTGAGCAGTCTCAGCAGTGGGCTCAAGATAAACCATGTTATAAACAGAGGAGCTGTCATCTGGGCTTTGTCCCGTTTGCAGAGCACAGGCTGAGTAGATTCAGCATAATTCTTAATGTCCCTAGGATTTTCAGGAATGTTGATGAGCGCCAGCCTCAACTTAAAGTCCTCAGCTTCATTAACTTCTCACGGAGAAGCCAGACACTGACTTTGCCTCTATGGCTGTCAAAGTCCTAGACAGCCTCCTCTTCCTTTTTTTTTTTTTTTTTTTTTTTTGACAGCCTCCTCTCCACGGTAAGGCTGTTTCACCCACACTGAAGATCTGTTTAGTGCTGCTACCTTCGTTACCTTAGCTAGATCTTCTGGATACCTGGCTGCTTCACCCTACACTCTCATTATAGAGACAGCTTCTCTCCTTAAACGTCATGAACATCAACCTCCGCCGACTTCAAGCATTTCTTCTGCAGGTTTCTTACTCTCTCAGCCTTTACAGAATTGAGACTCAAGGCCTTGCTGTGGAGTAGCCTTTGGCTTATGGGAGTGTTGTGGCTGCTTTGATCTATCCACACCCCTAAAACGGTCCCCACATCAGCAGTAACGCTGTTTTGTTTTCTTCACATTCGTGTGTTCACTGCAGTAGAACTTTTAAATTCCTTCAGGAACTCTTCCTTTGCATTCACAACTTGGCTCACTGGTGCAACAGACCCAGCTGTTGGCCTACGTCAGGTTTTGGCACGTCTTCCTTGTCAAGCTCAATCATTTCTAGCTTTTGATTTAAAGAGACGTGTGACTCTTCCTTTCAGTTGAAGACTTAGAGGCCATGGCATGGTTATTGATTGGCCTGATTTCATTATCATTGCGTCTCAGAGAAGAAAGAGACCTGAGGAGGAGAGTAATGGGGGGGGGGGGAGGCAGGATGTCCAGTGGGTGGAACATTCAGAATGCACACATTAAGGTCACTGTCTCATGTGGGAGTGGTTCATGGTACCCCAACTACTATTGTAGTTACAGTAGTAATGTCAAAGATCACGGAGGACCATAACAAGTAGGAAATTTGAAATGCTGTGATAATCACCAAGATAGGACACAGACATGGTGAGCAAATGCTGATGGAACAATGGCACTTGAGTGAAATAAGTCAATCAGAGAAGGACAAACATTATATGGTCTCATTCATTTGGGGAATATAAAAAATAGTGAAAGGGGATAAAGGGGAAAGGAGAAAAAATGAGTGGGAAATATCAGAAAGGGAGACAGAACATGAAAGACTCCTAACCCTGGGAAGCGAACTAGGGGTGGTAGAAGGGGAGGTGGGTGGGGGGTGGGGGTGACTGGGTGACGGGCACTGAGGGGGGCACTTAATGGGATGAGCATTGGGTGATATGCTATATGTTGGCAAATTGAACAGCAATAAAAAATAAATTTATAAAAATTTTAAAAAGTTTAAAAAATTAAAAAAATTAAAAAAAAGAGCAATGGCACTGACAGGCCCGCTTAGTATTGGTTGGCCATAAATTTTCACTTAAAAATGAATTTGTGAAGCACAGTAAAGCAAAACCCAACAGAGGGGCATACCTCCGTATGTATCATACACAAAGCTAAAAATGTGGAGACCCTATAGCTTCTGTTTCAAACTTCAGCCACGAAGTAGGTACAACACAAAGCACGCCAATTTATGAAAATCGACTGAATCCAAATTTGATGCTGGCAGATGCAACCACGAACTTACACAGCTAATATTTTGCTTCTTTATCAAGATTTATGGAGAAGACTTTCAAGATAGGTATTTGCCTTTTGCTAGTAATCTTACGGAGGCTCTGGATTAGATTTTAGTAGGTTTTAAGAAGGCTCTTTTCCAGGGTACCTGTGTGGCTCATTCGGTTTAGTCTCTTGGTTTCAGCTCATGATCTCGAGGTCCTGAGACCAAGCCCCACATTGAGCTCCCCACTTCTCTGGAAAGTCTGCTTGTCTCCCTCTGTCTGCCCTTTCCCTGGCTCATGGTCCTAAATTAATCTTTAAAAAAAAAAAAATCTTTTTATTCTCTTGCAGGCGGTGTCCTTGATGTTTTAGTTACCTCCTGGGCTGTTTTTATATCAAAGACATGGTGAGATTTAGAGATCTTCAGTGAACAGAAGCACACTCCTAGGAATTTTGAGGTGTATTTCTCTAGCATGAGAAGTCTAGGGGGATTAATATTTAAGGTTTGCCTTCATTTTCTTAAGAGCAGTACTGGTCTTTCCCCTGAAGTCCTCCTCTTTCACAAGATCTACAAGCACGGAGATGAAGAAGAGAGGTTTTCAGGATTTCTACAGCAGCTTTGAATGGTTTCTACAGTTCTATCCCTGCTTTTATGACTTTTTCAGAATGACAGTTGCTTTTAATTCTTCAAACCATTGGGTTGTTGCCTGACCAACACCAAGGGTTGATCTGCCCCTGTTACTCCGCTCTACTTCTTTAGATCAGGGAGTAGACACCCCAACCCCAAATGCCTGGTGGAAGTGAAACAATTTCTGGGTTTTGGAGCAGTAGGGTTTGAGGCAGGTGGCCTTTAGAATTCCATATAAAGCATTCAATGGCAGCCTTTCATTATTTTCCTTTTTCCGAGTGTATGATTCAACCCCGGGGCAACTCAGCTGAGAAGGAAAAGCCTCTGCTATTCCTTGTATTTCTAAGGCCTGAACACTGGCCTCCAAGATGATCCATTTCCTGATGTTTGTAGGTGGGCCTGGGAGACATTCTGGTCATCTGCTTCCTCAGTGAGGAGTTGCATGGGGGGTTGGGGAGGCATCTGGTTTGTCTCTGGACTTCAATCTAATCATGGTGGGAAAGATCACCCTTAAGCAGCTAGTCAAGTGTCCTGGGAGTAGTGAGGAGACCTTTCTGTGTCATTTTAATTCTTCTCTGAATTGGGAAGGATCTTCTGAGAATAGGTAATTTAAAAGATCTGCTGCTGGCCATGGGCCGTGAATTCTTTGCAGCGGGGGATCCAGGATATGGCTGCGAAGAACCTCGCTTGGGAAGGCCTGAGCAACTCCTGTTCTGGACTTTCTGCTCAATGCCCTTCCTGGCTTACAACATTTACACAAACACCTGCTTCCTTGGTCCTGGAGATGGGGTAGGAGTGCTCTCTGGAAGTCCTGTAGGGAAAGGGGAAGGTAAAATGAGCAGCTTATATGTAATGGATTTTCTGGGAGGGCAGAGGACTTTGGGGGCTAGAGAATTTGCTGAGGACATGAGGCAGGATCTGGAGAAGGGAAATTGATATTGCATATGGACTTTAATTTTTGTTCTACATCTAGTATCTGTCATCCTGTTATGAGACTCCCTAGGGTTAGTGATTACACTCCTGTCTTTCATTTTGGTCTTTCCATAGGTAACAATAAGAGAGTTGTTTAGGATAGGGGTGCTCTCTCTGTAAATGGTTTTTGAATATACAGGTTTCTCCAAATCAAGGATCCCATTATCTGGCTGTTAAAAAATAGACTTTTTTTAAAAAGATTTTATTTATTTAATCATGAGAAATACAGAGAAAGAGAGAAGAGATGCAGGCAGAGGGAGAAGCAGGCTCCCTGATGTGGGACTCGATCCGGGGATCACGCCCTGGGCTGAATGCGGCGCTAAACTGCTGAGCCACCTGGGCAGCCCAAGTAGACCTTTCTTAATGCAACCCCAACAGGCCTTTTCATGGCAGAGCAAGGGGCATAAGCATCCCCCAAAAAGGCTGCAAAATCTGCAGCCCTCACAAGATGCAAAAGCTCACTCCAGAATTGGCCCAAGAAAGCCAAAACCTCTGTCGCACGGGCAAGTAAGGATGATGTGGTGTAAGCAGCATCTCTGGTTTTTCACATGTGTGAGACTCCTTCCAGTCACAGACCTGTTAACCTGTGACACTGGGCGGGCACTGCCGATGGGACCCTTCCTGTACAGACAAGACAATTAAGGTCAAGATGACAAAGGCCTTTACGGACGGGGACCCCTTATGACAAATCCCTGAGAAGCCAGGTTGGCCCGACGGAGAGGGTGCTGATGGGGACTTCCTGTCTGGGATCCCAGTCTACTCAACTGGCCACCAGAGTCTAAGTGCACCCTCCAGAAGGGAGGGACCTGAGGGAACTTTCTCCCAGGTCATGGAGCCAAGCTCTCAGGTGAAGAACACAAGGAAGATGTCATCTGGTTGTTAGAAGGGACCCACAGCAAAGTTTGTCTAAACAGACGCCCAGCTGGTGAGAACTGTGAATGCACCAGTCTGGGGGCCTGGCTCCAGCAGCGGGCTAATGGGGCTGTGCCTGTGTACTGCCCTCTGGTTCCCATCCTCCTGACAGAGGACAAGACAGAGGAACACAGTGGCCACCTGTGGGAGTAAACAACAGGACTCATTTTAAGTCTTTACCGGAGTCATCCACCTGATGCACTAGGCTCCCCAAGTGATTCTTCTGACTAATCCTAATTTGATTAGGATTAATCCTGACTAATCCTAAAAAAGGAAAAGGAACGCTCAGCACCCCCACTTTCACCAGACCTTGCCAGCAGAGATCCAGGAGACCCACATGGTGAAAGTTCTTCATTTCTGCCAGCTTCTGTTGGGAGTCCCAAGATCTCCCCTGCAGCAGTCCCCAGAAAGAGGGGTTCCTGGTGGAGAGACTTTTAGAGTTTTTCCCAATCTGAAGGGGTGGGCAATTTTTCCCTCTTCCTTTTAGGTTCTTTGGTCTAATCAGTAAGACAGATTGGCAGGAGAAAAATTTTATATGTATAGGAAAACTATAAAATTAGAATCACAGGTGCTCAGGACATTGTGCCCTGGACACCACCATCCTAGGTAAGCACAGTAGGGCTCCAGGATCCTAATAGGATGAGAAGCCTCAGGAAGAGGAGAAAAGCTGATGTTTGATATTCAGACATTTGCACCATGTAGAGAACTAGAGCATAAAGGTTTGTCCCTGGTACAGGTGCTCTGTAAATTCCTTCAGGCAGTTAAGGAACAAGTAAATACCTTTACCTGAGTCTGCTGGGTCTTCTACGCATTTGGCTCTAAACCAATCCACATGCCAACACAGAACCCCTTGGGGTGGTACTTGATGACGCACCCTGCATCATTTAGCAAACCAAATAAACCTAGTTAATCTAACATCTCTTTTACAATGTGAAAGACAAATATTTTGAGATTTTCCAGCAAGTCTCTGGAAGCAAGTCTTCCAGCAAGTCTATGGAAAATCTCAAAGTTAATTTGAGCTCAGACTATTTAGCATTTGATTTTGGGAAACCACCAAAACGTTTGAACATTTGATTAAATAGGATCACAGATTAAAATAACGATTCAGGGTACATGGGAACAGGTTTATAAAAGCAAGTACTGAACCCTGCGTAGGTGTGAAACTGCTTAGCACCCCTGAGAACAAGAGACTGGGTTTCCTTAAGAAATCAGAAAGGATGAAAACCTGAAGCTCAGGAAATTACTTGGTAAGACACACAATTTTTGCTATGCAGGCAGATTACTTAAGAAACATAGGGTTCCTACTGAAGGAATGTCAATAAGAAAGCTTTTAAAGTAGAAAACTCAAATTCTAATTTTGCACTAGTGTACTGATACTGAAACTCATTTTTTAAAAATCTTAAATCCATTCCCGTCGTCGCTTGACTACACATAAAGTTCCTCTCCCAAGATCCCTTTTCCATAAATCTTCTACAGCCTTTTTTTATGTATGTTCAGATTTTTTTTTCCTGGTTCTTCCCCCTTTTTCTCATTCTGGAGCAAGCCATCATTTACTTTCCTTTATTATTTGAAAGTAGTTTTAATTACATGTATTGATTAGACTTTTGAACTCTTAAAATCTTTAATTCCTAGTGAAAACTAAGCAAGCAATTGTGGATATTACCCTTCTATTCTCTGGATTGGCCAACTGACAAATGCATTTCCTGAGTTGTAGAAACATTTTCCCCCTAGTAAATTCTCTGTGGCATCATTCTGTGCAGGTTTCAACCAATCAGTGAATAATGTTGTGGCTGGACCAGCCAGCCCCTTTGCTCTTATGAGTGCCAGACCCCCTCAGCAATAAGCATCGGGAAACTTTGATAAAATAAAGGTTTATTCCTTACAAGAGCTGGAAATTACAGAACACACCTGGGGCCACACAGTGAGGTCACAGGTAGAAGGAGAGCGTGCACATGGCCCTGGGGTTGTGCTCCTTTTGAGGGCAGGGGTCAGGAGGCGCCCAGAGTTTCCTAGGCTCACTGTTCAAAGAGCAGAAATTTAAAGAATGAGGAGAAAAAAAGCAAGTGGCCTACATTGTCGGGTATCAACGTCAACCAAGATCTCCAAACACAGAAGCCTGGTTCATTATTAAGTCGTGCTGGAAACACGCTTTTTTTTTTTTTTTTTTTTTTTTTTTAGTGATTTTATTTTTTATTTTTTTTTTAATTTTTATTTATTTATGATAGTCACAGAGAGAGAGAGAGAGAGAGAGGCGCAGAGACATAAGCAGAGGGAGAAGCAGGCTCCATGCACCGGGAGCCCGATGTGGGATTCGATCCTGGGTCTCCAGGATCACGCCCTGGGCCAAAGGCAGGCGCCAAACCGCTGCGCCACCCAGGGATCCCCGCTGCGCCACCCAGGGATCCCTGGAAACACGCTTATTGGAGAGCTCCATCATTGGGGTGGGTGCCTGAGAAATCCATGTTTAAGGCTGAAAAGTAATACACACCACTCTGGGCTTTCAAAAAGGGACAAGACAGGTTTGCTTACAGACCCAAATACACAGTTCCTCTGTAAAAGGAAGCCAAGAGGAGATAAACCTATGTTCAGTGGTTAACGCTTCAGTATTTTATTGTATTTGGAAATCAATACAAGGAATGTCCAGCACCTGTCTCCCTGTAACTCTGAGGCTTCAAGTCACCAAAAAGATTTTTGAAACTATTTTAAGGCGACATACCATAAAACGTAATTTGTTGAAAATTTCACTTTAAAAAAAATTCACTTTTCACATCTTCAAGTATTTACTTGTTCTTTATTATGTTTAGTCATGAAAGTGTCACAATGAACCTCTAACCATCTTCAGTTATCTTTCCTACTGCAAAATTCTGTAAGAAAGAATATGAGCTTACTTGACTATTAGTGAAAGCAGTAGGATAAAGTATTATATTTAATGCCGATAACTCTGAAGACGTGGACTATTTTAATTAAACAATGTAAGCCATATTTATCAAAGATTATCCTAGACCACGGGATCTTGAGAAATATTTCCTTTCTCTACTTCTGAGGGTACACCTGATTTATATAATCACTTGTCCTTAAGCAAATTAAATGGGGTTCTTTGGATGGGTTCACCAAAACTTGTAGAGGTTAAAAAAAATCATTTAGAATATAGACACAGACATATAAACATACAAATGGAATCAGATCTCACAACTTCACTTTAAAATTTTAGCCTTACAACATTTACAATAACCTACAACTAATTGATAAACAGCTGGATTCATGCTATTGTTTCTGGAGAATAGAAGACACTTCCTTGCTCAGATGGCTCGTTTTTTTTGGCTAGTAATTGTGGAAGAAACCTAAGATACTTCCTAAGACTGGTTTTTCAACTATCCTTTTCATCTTTAAGCTTCTGGAAAGAAGAATTACCTTGTTTCCAGAAGAAAAGGTACAGCTGCCAGTTCCACCAGGAAGGATGTTTGTACCCAAAATTCAGATCTTTTACAGTATCTGAAAGCCTTTTGATATGAATAAGGGAGGTTTTGGTAAGAACCCACACTGATCCAACTGCATTATCTTCAGTTTGCTTCTTTGTATCAGGGAGATGACCCACAACTAAGACGGAAGTCAGGAGGTTCCTACGATTTGGATTTAAAGTTATGTACCTTTGTAAATTTCCGTAAGTCTTTCCTCAGAAGACTTAGAGTGTTTTTCTTTCCCTCTTGTTTGTAAAAAGTTTTATTTTTAGCTTAGGAGACAAGGCATAAAAGAAAGTTCTTCTTATCAGGCTGTGCATATAAAGCTTCTAATCTGGCCCATTTCCAAACATAAAACCACTCAAACACCTTTTAAATCTCTTGTCAGGTTTCAGCCAGGACAAATAGTAAAAAAAAAATCTGGCAATATTCAACTCTTTGGATGCAACAGGCATTCCCAAAGAGGATGCAAAACATGCCACCTTCCCAGGAGCCAGAGCCACTCCCAAGGTTGGCCAGAAGATCGACTCAGATGATTCCCCTGGGGGAGTGGTGTAAGGCGACATTTAGTAGGACCCCAGCTACAGATCTACTACAACCGACTTTCGTGTTCAGCCAGATTGTTGGGGCTTCCCTCAAAACTAATAGTCACCAACCCAAGTTCTTGGTACCCAATGGGCAATTAGAGGCAATTTCAGGAGTCAGAACTCAAACATCTACTTATATGTATTTTTGCATGTCACCGCGACTATCTGGGAAGGAAGGGACAACAGGAACATTACCTTCCTCCTCTGCCCAGGCACAGCAGAGATTTGAGAGAGTTGACCGGCAGGAATTCTCACCTGTGGCTGGCTTCTGCCATTGCCCCCCCACCCAAGAATGCCATTGGGAAAGAGTGGGGTGCCCAAGGGGGTTTCATCCTGGTCCAGCACAATCTGTGCAAAAAGAATAAAACAACTCTCCCTCTCTTCATTATGGGGAGTGCTTAGCTGAGACCCCTCTCTCTCTAGGATGCCTCATAAACACGAGGTAAGCTTATGTAGGCTGAACGATCTCCACTGTGGTCACTGTAGTTCAAGGTGACCTTTCATCGGGTTGACCTGCTCACTCAGCCTTAAAGCAAAATTTGATTCACCCCAGGGTCTCCAGGGGAAGGGGGTGATCCACTGTGCATCACACGAGGACCCAGTCTCAGCTCTGGAACTAGGGTCCAGGATTTGCCAGAGACCTACCCATGACCTCCAGAGGTGTCAAGAAAGCACCGAGCTCAAGGGGCCCTCGGGTACGTTTGCCCGGCTGCTTGCTGCTCCTGGGGGCCAGTGAGAGTCTCCTTTGGTCTCCTCTTCAGACATCGGAGCGGCTATAAGATAAAATGAGGCCTATTAAAATTAAGGGGTTTTTCTCTTTGAGCCAAAATGGGTTTAAGCCAGGCAGCATTCCATCTCACAGATGGGAGGTCCAAGTTGCTGTACAAGACGGAAGACTTTTAGAGGCACAAGGGAGTAGGAACAAGTGGGTTATGCTAGACAGAAAAGCAGTTTGGTTAGTGTAAGGTTGCTGTCCTCAGGGGATGGCAGGGCTGTCGGGCAGATGACCTGACTCATGCAGATCAGAGGTTCCCGGTTAAGCCGTTTGAGATTCCATCTCTGGAAGAGGTTCTAATTTTGTCTTGGTTTGGTGACCATGGGGCTCAGGATAAGGTACTTTATTTTGGGTCTGTCATCTTGTTTTTAATGAGGGAGCATTCACAATCTTATTAAGAGCAGACCAGAAGTCTGAGAAAATCTTTCATCTGCTGAAAGGACAAGGACAAAGTTTTAAGTTTATACGAGCACACTATTGGTATGAAAGCTGCAGCCGCCCTAGAGGGAGTGGTGACCACCAGAGGTGCCCCACTTGTAGGGGAGACCAAGGTTTCCCTGCTAGGTTCTTTGGCTGGCCTGATTATTAATGGTCATTAATAGAAGACAAATTTCATATGCACAGGAGCCCCATAAAAATAGACTCACAGGGAACCAGGCAATTCAAATATTTGTCCAGCCATGAAGTCTCAGAATACAGAAAGTTCAGCTCTGGGAAGAGTCCCCTTTCTGGTATAGGCCCCCTACCTAAATTTTCAGGCTTTTAAGGAGTTAACAAGTTCTTCCTGAGTTTGCTGTGTCTTAACTGATTTTTAGCTCAAAGAATCCACGTGCACCCTGGTAGTGCATTCAGGGATGGTCTATCACACTGTCCCCTCAGAGAGTGGGGAGAGAGACAGACAGACACGTTCTCAGCCCATAGCATCCCACACAGGGGACACAAGAGCAGCGACAGCACCGCTCACATACCTCCTAATACCATCATACAGGGGTCAGATTTGAACACAAACTTAGGAGGCATCATTCCATCGATAGCACTTAGGTTTGAGGAAGTCTGCTTACTACCCTAATTTGCTCCTAGCACTAACGCCGACAAGGACAAACATTTACCTTATCTGTGTTTCCAGGCACTCCTGCTTTAATTTGGTCATGAAGAACTGGTCATTGCAAATGCGTGAAGGACACCAGAAGATGCCAATATTTTGGATCACTATAGATCATTCCTGCATCAGAGAGAAATTCCTAAATAAGATACAAGCATAGTTATGTGGGCATCTTGGTTATGTCAAAAGATGCTAAAAAAAATGTGGACCGATCTATTTTATGAGGTCTATCAAACCTCTCAGCTTCAGAAAAATGCTGTTTGGCAGTGGCTACTTTGAACCACAAGAAGTATCTGATTATAATCCTTAGAGAAGGAGCATGAAGCATTTATCTTGTGGAATCCAGACTCTACAGTTCCTGATTTGTCTGCAGGCTCTCTGGGTCTTAAAAACAAGTTCTAAAAATAGGACCTTAACTCCTAGCTTAGTAAGTAGGTAGGAATAACTCTTTGTACATTAACCTGTGCAAAGAGAAATGGATAAATCCGAGTGATGAGGTAGCCCTATGGTTCAGGATTGTGACCCTGACCCCCACACAGGTCCATGTGCATGCACGGTCTGTCCTTCACTACTCGTGTGGGGACAAACATGTTACTTGGACCCTCTGTCTCTGAGCTTCAGGTTACTTCATAAAATGGAGACAACAGTAATGAAGCCTACACCTCTTAGGACCATTAGGGGAATGGTGTTCCTCTTTGAAGCCCTGAAAACAATAGCTCAGTGCCTGCTACCCAGAATATAAATGTTAAATGTATAGTTCTTCACAAGAATCCATCTTGAAGGTCCAAAATACCTAAATCTTAGAGGATCCCATCAACTATGCCAAGTAGCACCCAAATTCCCATCTCAGCCTTGTAAGCTATTCAGGGGAAGAAGATCCTTCTAGGAAAATCAGCCACTGCTGGTAACAGGACAAGATCAGTTCAGGCTAACTGGTGTCTCAAAACTGAAGACATTTGTACAGGAAGTCCAAGTACCCCAATACCAAAAAAAGAGTAAACTTCTTTAAAAGGTGCTAGAAAGTATACATGTTACTCCTTATAGTGTATCTGAATAAGATTTTGATAAATGGCCAGTACACAAAATCATATTTATGAAATTATCTGAAAGGGGAAGAAAACCTTATACTTAGATGTATTCAATATCCACTCCTAGTAAAGACTCTACTGTAATAAAACTGGGAACTTTAATAATTTCTGATATGTTTTTAAGAGGAAGTCTTGATTTGTTTTTATTGAATTTTGTTAAGAAAACCAGTGTAGGAAGGGATGATGAAGTAAACAATACAAAAGGGTTTTGAAGACTTGCAAGGGGTTTATAAAACCTTCTTAGGCTAGAAAAATAAGACATTCTAGAATGTGACAGCTCTATAGTTGACATGTTTGTCTTGATTCTCTTTCCATTTTTGCTAAGTTTCAAAACTATTTCAAACTTTTAATTTTTAATATAAATGTATTCACATTTTATAACATTTAAATGTTATGAAATACTCGCTAGAGCAAAGTTCTATAATGCTTCATAACCATTGATCTGATTTTTATTGAATTGTTAATGTCTAAGAATTTTCTATATTTTGAAATATAGAACATTTTGTTGTTCCATAAAAGCTCTGTAATTTAGATTATATATAATCTTTTGGGTTTTTTGTCATTTTTAAAAGTTTGATGTGCCTGTGTCTTTAGGTTTTAAAAAATAAAAGGCTTTAAACAGGAAGGGAGCAGTGATATAATTAAACCCAACAATTTAATACCCGCCAAAATTTTAACATACAAAATAAATGAACTCTAGTATCCACTTAAACAGCCATTTATTAATCTCATAACTAGAGCCCAGTTCTCAATGATCAGCACCCCTCATAATATGATTTCAACAGCCTGGATGTGAGTTATTTAGCCCTTTGAAAATTGTAGAACACAGGAGAAACAAGTTTCTTTCCTGATTAAATCACATCACCATATATACCTATCAAATGGAGTCTTGATTTTAAGGTAGAAAGTATAACAAATCCCATTTTGCCTACCACACTGTTTAAGAAATAGAGTAATAAGTACACCTCTGAAGCTCCTTGTAAACCCCTTTTTATCATGACCTTCCTCACACTCACACTGACATTTCCTCAGACTCAAGGCTCACCACGATGAGTTTTAGGTTTAATGATCACTATGTTTTCCCTTAGAGATTTGTTACCTACATACACATACCTTTTTTTTAAAGTTTTACGTGTATATGTACTTTTATACATGAAGTTCACAAATATATACAGAGATGTGTGTCTATATACATTTGCATATTATAGTTATCTAGAAATAAACAGCATGTAATTTTATATAGTTTTTTGTTGTAGGTTTTTGGGGATTTACCCATGTTTGAGTGAAGATGGAGTTCGTGGCTATCATGCCCTTTTGGGGTTTTTATTGAAGGGGTGGTCCATTGCTTATTTTAATAAAAGTATACTTAAGGTGTACAACATGGTGATTTGATATTCAGAGTGAAATGATCAGCGAAGTCAAGCTAATTAACGCCTCATCCCCTCACAACCATTGTGTGTGTGTGATGAATGCACCTAACTATCTACTCTTAGCATGTCCAGTATTCAATACAGGATTACCAGCTGCTGGCCTTCATGCTATATAGGAGATCCCTGGACTTATTCTAGAGCACACCAACTTTGGGCCAATCTCCCCCATTCCCCTACCACCTACTCTCTGCTTCCACATATTCAACTTTTTAATTTCCACATTTTTTTTCTTCTGTATCCAGCTTATTTCACTTAGCATGCTCTCCAGACTTATCCATGGTGCTGTACATTACAGGGTCTCCTTTTTCATGGAGATATATATATATATATATATATATATATATATATATATATATCACAGTTTCTGTATCAGTCTATGGACACTTAAATTGTTCCCTCTTTAAACCATTGAGAGTGATGCTGTAAATGAATATGGGAATGCAGCTATCCAGATCCTGATTTCATTTCTTCTGGGTAAATACCCAGAAGTGAAAGGGCTAGATCATATGGTAGTTCTAATTTACTGAGTTTCCATGTTGTTTTTCCATGGTGGTTGCACCAATTTATGTTCACACAAACACTGCATGAGAGTCCCTTTTCCCTATATCTTCATGGACACTTGTTATCTTGCATTTTCTGAATGGCGATCCTAACTGATGTAAGGGGATATATCTCATTGTGGTTTTGATATACATTTCTTGGATCAATGAAGTTCAGTCCCCTTTCACATCCCTTTAGGACTTCTGTCTTTTGAGAAATGTCCATCCATTATCTAATGTTTTTTCTCTTGAGCCATAGTTCATTACACATTTTGAATATTAGCTCCTAATCAGTTACATGGTTTTGTACAGATTTTCTCCCATTCTGTAAGGTGATTTCATCTTGTTTACTGCCTCTTCTGGTGTGCCAAAGCTTTTAAGTTTGATGCAGTGTACTCATTTAGTTTTGTTTCCTGTGTTTTTGTGTCACATTCAAGAAATTATCACCAAGGCCAACGTCAAGGAGCTATTTCATGTTCTCATAGGAGTTCTGTGGGTTTAGGACTTTTGTCTTTAGCCTGATTGAGTTATTCTGCATGTTTTAAGACAAGAGTCCAATTTCATTATTTTGAATGTGGATACTGTTTCCCCAATACCATTTCCTTGAGATCGTGTAATTTTGGTGTCCCTGTCAAAAACTGGTGGACAGTATATACTTGGATCTCTAGGGTCTCTGTTCCATAAGTCTATGTTAGCTCTCATGCCAGTATCTCAGTTTCAGTTACAGTAATGTTCACTTATAAAAAGCCCATAGCTAGCCATCGACAATGGGGAAAAATAAAAAGCTTTCATTTAATAGCACAAGGCAAGGATGCTCAGTCTTACCACTTCCATTCAACATAACTGCCTTGAGAGCAAAAGCTAGCAGACCCAGAAAGAAAAGGTATCCCAAAACAGAAGAAATTATCTGTTTACAGGTGACATTCTCACATGTAGAAACCTTAAAGACTTCCCGAAACTGTTGATACAAATTCCATAAAGTTGCAGAATAGAATATAAAAATAGGGGTTCCCTGAGTGGCTCAGCGGTTTGGCGCCTGCCTTTGGCCCAGGGTGCCATCCTGGGGTCCCGGGATCGAGTCCTGTGTCAGGCTCCCGGCATGGAGCCTGCTTCTCCCTCTGCCTGTGTCTCTGCCTCTGTCTCTCTCTGTGTCTATAATAAATAAATAAATACATAAATACATAAATAAATACACAAATATTTTTAAAAATACAAAATTAAGTTGTGTTTTTTCACATAAATAATCTCTCAAAAAGGAAGCAGAAAACAACCACATTTAAAACAGTATCAAGAGGAGTTCTGGTTTAAGACTTAACTCATCTCCTTGAAATGCACCAAATTACATCTATTAATTGAACAATTCCTTCTGAAGAAAACCTGAGGGCTTACTGAACAGCTATCCAATAACTGGAGAGAGAAGAGCAAGAGACAGAGACTTGGTGACAAAGGGAACCCCAACTCCCCAACACTGTGATGGGCAATGAGGAAAGGGTACTTAGGAACCAGGAACAGATCCCTCTCCATACTTGGACACAGCAAAAAACTGTCATATTAAAGAGGAATTAGCATACAAAAGAGACAACACTAGAACTCTAGGAAGCAGTAGAGGAGCTGTAGGAAAGCTCTCCAGGTAAGAAGCACTGGAGAACTACAGTTTATGTTCCTACCCAACCTTGGAAGTGCCCACCCAGAGCAGTGTCGGGACTCCCAAATGGGCAGATTTGCTCATCTCGGTGAGCTTGCAACTTCAATGAGGCCAGAGTCCACTAGCCCATGCCAGCCCTGGCTGCACTGAAGCACAGGAAAAGCAGCCACAGGTCAAAGGGTCAAGTGGCTGTGTGAATGCTCTCCACTTCACCTGAAAAAAAAACAGACCCAAGTCTGGATGTCATCAGGGGCAGGTTCAGAAGCCATAATTGGAAGGTCACAAGGCTCTAACAGGCAAAACCAGATGCCATCATTGGAAGCTGTCTCCTTACAGGGAGCTCACAATCTCATCAAGCCCAGGTGACTTACAAGTCACCTCCTGTGATGCTGGGGCATAGAAAACAAGGCTTTTTAATTTTTTTAATTTTTTTAATTTTTAAAATTTGTTTTTTTATTGGTTTTGTTTTTGCTTTTTCTTTTTTTTTAATTCTGTAAAAAGCCACAGTTTAATAGCCATAGTCAGCAAAAGATACCAAGCACACAGTCTGCATAACAGACACTATGCACAAGACCACTCCAACTTTAGGAGAAATAACATTTCAGCTAACCCATAGAAACACTGTCAAGCAAAATGGGGAGACAGAGGAATATGCTCCAAAAGAATACAAAAATAAATCTCATAAAAAGAACTAAATGAAGCAGATAAGAAATGTGTCTAATAAAGTATTTAAAGTAATGTTCATGGGCAGCCGGGTGGCTCCGTGGTTTAGCACCTGCCTTCAGCCCAGGGCATGATCCTGGAGTCCCAGGATCAAGTCCCGTGTCGGGCTCCCTGCATGGAGCCTGCTTCTCACTCTGCCTGTGTCTCTGTCTCTCATGAATAAATAAATAAAATCTTTAAAAATAATGATCATAAAGATACTCACTGGGCTGGAGAAGAATGGAAGAACTCCATGAGACATATAATAAAGAAAAAATAGAACCACAGTTGAATAAACACTTCAGAGAATCAAGAGTAGATTAGAAGAAGAGCGTATCAGCAATCTAGAAGATAAGGTAATGGAAAGCACACAAGCTGAACAGAAAAAAAAAAAACCCAACTTAAAAAAAAATAGGGAGGATATATGGGACACTGGGGTGGTTCAGCAGTTGAGCATCTGCCTTCGACTCAGGTCATGGTCCTGGGATGGAGTCCCACATCGTGCTCCTTGCACAGAGCCTGCTTCTCCCTCTGCCTGTGTCTCTGTGTCTCTCATGAATAAATAAAATTTAAAAAAATAATAAAAAGAATATATTAAAAGATCTCCAACATCAAGCGAGTATTCACAGTATAAGAATCCCAGAAAAGTATAGAAAACTCGTTTGAAATAACTGAAAACTTCCATAACCCCCCGAGGGAAATGAATATCCAAGGCCAAGAAGCAGAGTTCAAAACAAGATGAACCCAAAGAGGTCTAAACTGGAGCACAAAATAATATGTCAAGGGTTAAAGATAAAGAGAATCTTTGAAGGAACAAGAGAAAAAGTTGCCTAAAAGGGAAAACCATTAAGACTATGTCAGCTGATTTTTCAGCAATACTGCCAGCCAGAAGGGAGTCCCATGATATACTCAAGGTGCTGAAAGGAAGAAATCTGCAGACAATACTTTACCTGGCAATGTTATATAGACTTGGAGAGTTTTCCAGAAAAAGATAAAGTTTATCCACCACTAAATGAACCTTATTAGAAAGATAAACGGTGACAGTAAGTACATACCTATCAATAATTACTTTGAATGTAAATGGACTAAATGCCCCAACCCAAAGACACAGGGTGACAGAATGGATAAAAATGCAAGACCCATCTCTATGCTGCCTACAAAGACATGCTTGCAGACCAAAGACACATGCAGATTCAAAGTAAAGGGAGGGAAAAGCATTTATCATGCAAATAGAAGTAAAATGAAACCTGGGTTGCAATACCAATATTAGACAAAATAGATTTTTAAAACAAAGACTAATGAGAGACAAAGGAAGACATGATGTAGTCCTAAAGGGAACAATCCATGAGAAGATATAACAATTGTAAATATTTCTGTATCCAACAAGGGAGCACCCAAATATATAAAGCAACTAATAACAAAATAAATAATAGTGAGAGTAATAGAAGACATTAACACCTCACATGTATCAGTAGATAGCTCAAACGGAAAATCAACGAGGACACACTGGCTTTGAATGACACATTCCAGCAGCTATATCTAACATATTCAGAACCATCCATGCTAACAGAACACACGGTCTTTTCAAGTGTACGTAGAACATTCTCCAAAATAGATCATGTATTAGGCCACAAGTCTCCACAAATTCAAAAAGAAGTCATGCCATGCATCTTGTTTAACAATGCTATGCAACTAGAAATTAGCCACAAGAAAGAATCTGCATAGACCACAAATACATGGAGGTTAAATAGCATTCTATTACACAATTAATGGATCAACCAGAAAATCTAAGGAAATCACAAAACATATGGAGACAAATGAAAATGAAAACACAGTAGTCCAAAAATCTTTGAGGTAGAGTGAAAACTATTCTAACAAGTTTATAACAACACAGGCCTACCTCAACAAATGAAAATCTCAAACAAGGTAATTGTATTTGAAGTAGTTAGAAAAACCTCCAAACCAGTGCAAAGGAAAGATTTGAGCAGAAAACAAGCAAAATAGAAAAAAATGTAGATGGAACCATAAGATGGCTCTTTGAGAAGTTCAATAAAATTAAACCTTTAGGCAGACAGCTAGGGAGAAAAAAATCAGAAATGAAAGAACACCACACACATACAAATGCATATAAGAGATTATCATCTTATGAAATATTATATGCCTAATTGGGAAACCCAGAGAAATAGATAAATTCCTAGAAAACATAAGCTCCCAAAACTGAATTACTAAGAAATACAAAATTTAGTCTATCGGCAATGAAACTGAGTAATCAAATTTCCAACAAACAAAACTCCAGGACCAGAGCGCTTCACAGGTGAGTTCTACCAAACATCATCTGTAGAAGTATATCTATTCTCTTTCCAAACTATTCCGAAAACCTGAAGAGGAAGAAAAGCTTCCAATTTCATTTTGTGAGGCCAGCATTACCCTGATACCAAAAGCAGATAAAGATACTAAAACAAAACAACACACCACAGGTCATTATCTCTAATGGACAGATGCAAAAATCTTCGATATGAGCAAACTGAATCCAACAGCATATTTACTCATTCACAGATCAAGAGGGATATTCCTGGAATACAAGGGTGGTTCAATATTGGCAAATCAACATGATACATATAAACAAAAGGATAAAAAATTTGTGATCATTCCAATAGATGAAAAATGGCTTTTGACAAAATACAACATCCACTTGTGATAGAAATCCTCCAAAAATTAGATTTAGAGGGAATATGATAAGGGCCGTATATGAAAAATCCACAGCTATCATCTTCCTCCATGGTAAAAAATGGAGCTTCTCTCTTAAGATCAGGAGTAAGAAAAGGATGAACACTCGCCACTTTTAATAAACATAATATTGGAAGTCAGTCACATCAATTAAGAGGCATTCATATTGGTAAAGAAAAACTATCACTATTTTCAAATGACAGTATACATAGAAAATCCTAAAGATATCATCAAAAAACTACTAGAATAAATGAAATCAGGAAAGTGGCAGGATACAAAAAATAATACCCAGAAATTGATAGCATTTCTATACCCTAATAAAGTTGCAGAACTTATAAAGACAATCCCATTTACAATTTCACCAAAAAGAATAAAATATCCAGGAATAAACTTAACCAAAGAGCTGAAAGACCTGTACTCTGAAAACTAGAAAAAAAAATACACTACTGAAAAATTAAAGATGACATAAATGGAAAGATATTCCATACTCCTGGATTGGAAGAATTTATATTGCCAAGATGTCCATATTACCCTGTCTACAGATTCAATGCAATCCCTATCGAAATACCAACAAAACTAGAATCCTAAACTTTTATGGAACCCCAGAATACCCCAAATAACCAAAGCAATTCTAAGAATAAAGCTGGAGGGATTACAACTTCAGATTTTGATATACATTACACAAAGCTATAGTATTCAAAATGTATGGTATTAGCACAAATACACACATAAGACAACAGAACAGAATGGAGAACCTAGGAATAAGGCTACAATTATACAGTAAAATAGTCCCTGACAAAAAGATGTAAGAATATACAACCAGGAAAATATAAGTCTTTTTAGTAAATAATGCCAGGAAAACTGTACAGCTACATGCAAAGGACAACACTGAATAACTTGCTTACATGATACACAAAAATTCAAATGTGAGACCTAAAACTAAAAATCCTAGAAGAGCACAGTCATTTCTTTGATATGGGCTATAGCAACATTTTTCTAGGTAAGTCTCCTGAGGCAAGGGAAACAAAAGCAAAAATAAACTATTGGGACTACATCAAAAACTTTCACATTGCAAAGGAAACCAACAAAACTAAAAGACAACCTACTGAATGGGAGAAAATATTTGCAAATGACCTATCTGATGAAGGGCTAGTACCCAAAATACCCACCTTTTGCTTCGATGGGGATGGAACTGGAAGGTATTATGGCTGAGTGAAGTAAGTTAATCAGAGGACAAACATTATATGGTCTCATTCATTTGGGGAATATAAAAAATAATGAAAGGGAATAAACGGGAAAGAAAAAATTAGTGGTAAATATAAGAAAGGGAGACAAAACCGTAACTCTGGGAAACGAACTAAGGGTGGTGGAAGGGGAGGTGGGTGGGGGCATGGGGTTACTGGGTGATGGGCACTGAGGTGGGCACTTGATGGGATGAGCACTGGGTGTTATTGTATATGTTGGCAAATTGAACACCAATAAATAATAAATTTATAAAAAAAAACATGAATAACTTCTACAACCTAACACACACACAAAAAAAAAATTCTAATTTCAAAGTGGGCAGAAGGCATGAACAGACATTTCTCCAAAGAGAGCATACAGATGGCCAACAAACACATGATGAGTGATGCTGAACATTTTCTCTTCAGGGAAAAGCAAAACAAAACCACAATGATTTATCACCTCACATCTGTCAGAATGGGTAAAATCAAAAACATAAGAAACAAGTGTTGGTGAGGATGTGGAAAAAGCTCTGATGCATTGTTGGTGGGAATGCAAAATAGTCTAGCCACTTTGGAAGACAGTTTGGAGGTTCCTTCAAAAATTAAAAATAGAATTAGGAAAAATAAAATAATAGAATTAAGGCATATTCGAGAATTATCACATGTAATTCTACTCACTATGGGGTATTTAGCCAAAAAATATGAAAACAGTTTTGAAGAGATATGTTCCTCCAGTGTTTGTTGAAGCATTATTTACAAAAGCCAAATTACGGAGGCTACCTAGGTGTCCAAGACAAATGGAAAAGGATGTACATACATTTACACGGTTCGACATTATGCAGCCATAAAAAAGGATGAAATCTTACTATTTGCAGCTATTTGGATCTAAAGTGTATAATGCAAAGTGAAATAAGTCAGAAATACTGTGATTTCACTTATGTGCAATTCAAGAAAAAGAAAAAAGAACACACCCCCCCAAAAAAAATACCCAAAAAAACCCAAAACTCAGACTCTTAACTATAGAAAACAAATTGATGGTTGCCATGAAGGAGGTGGGTGAGGGGATGGGTGAAATAAGTGAAGGGGGCCAAAAGTACACTTATCATGAAGAGCACAGAGGAATGTACAGAATCATTGAATCACTATATTGTACACCTGAAACACTGTATATTAACTATGCTGGAATTAAAATTTTAAGAACAGACTAAAGTCCTTAATATAGCCTTTTCTGATAAAGGAAGCAATTGTTTAGCAAGAAGAAAAAAAATGTTCAAGGGACCTTTAATTAGATAGGAAGTGGTCATAAATGGACATAAGAAAAACATTAAAAATATGTAAAAAATGAAAATGTATACATAAGATGTGGAGAAGGGAGTAAAAAGCAGAGAGGAAAAAATCTTCTAGAATATGATTGAACTCAAATCACCATCAAATAATTGAATGTGATTCAACTTTAATCATAATTAATAGAGACTGCTATTTACTTAGGATGTTATACATGAACCTCATGGTAATACAAATCCAAAACTGACATATATCCAAAAAAAATAAAGAAATCCAAACACTATACTCATTCAAAAAGAACAAGGAAGAACTAAAAAACAAAACAGAAAACAAAATTTTAAGATGGAAGTACCTATCAATACTTACTTTAAATGTAAATGATCATAAATAAATAAATACATAAATGTAAATGATCTAAATGCTCCAATCTAAAGACAGAGTGGAAAAATGGAGGGAAAAAAATGAGTCATCTACATGCTGCCTATAAGATTCATGTCAGATCTAAAGACCCAAGTAGACAAAGTGAAGGAATAGAAAAACATTCACCATCCAAATTGAAGTAGGAAAGAAAAGCTAGGAAAGAAATACTTTTATCAGAGAAAATAGACTTTAAAACAAGGACTATAACAAGAGACAAAGGAGGCCATTATAAATTGATAGAGGGATCTATCCAACAAGATGATTTAACAATTATAAATATCATAAGTGCCCTCCTCCATGATATCCATCACCCATTTAGCCCATCCCCTGAGGAGCACTGGGGATTATACATAAGTGATAAATCACTAAATTCTACCCATGAAACCAATATTATACTCTATGTTAACTAGAATTTAAATAAAAACTTGATGCTAAAAAATATAAGTATCTATGCACCCTACAGTGGAGCACCTAAATACATAAAGCAATTATTAACAGTAATAAAGAGAAACTAATATCAATAGCTAGATCATCCAGACAGAAAATAAGGAAATAATGTCTTTAAATGATACATTGGACCAGATAGACAGAAGATATATCCAGAATATCCCATCTCAAGACAGAATCTACATTCTTTTCAAGTGCATATGGAACATTCTCCAGAATAGTTCACATACTAGGTCATAAGACAAGCCTCGATAAATTTAAGAATGAAATCACAGTATGCATCTTTTCTAGTCACAACTATATGAAACTAGAAATAGATCACAATAACTGGGAAAACACCCATGGAGACTAAACCACATGATACTAAATAGCCGATGGATTAATGAATCAAAGAAGAGTTAAAAAATACATGGATACTAATGAAAATAGTCCAAAACTCTCGGGGACACAACGAAAGTAGTTCTAAGAGGAAAGTATATAGCAATACAGGCCTACCTCAAGAAACAAGAAAAAGCTCCAACAATCTAAACCTTATACCCATAGGAACTGGAACAAAGTGAGCCCAGGGTGAGAAGGATGGAAATAAAGATTAGAGCAGAAATAATGTAGAGACTAAAAAAATTGAAAAGATAAAACTGACAAACGTTTAGCTAGACTCAAAGAAGAGAAAGGACCCAAATAAAATAAGAAATGAGAGAACACGAATGACACTACAGAAGAAGAATACAATGAAAAATAATATGCTAGCAAGCTTGGCAACCTAGAGAGTTGGATAAATCCCTAGAAACCTGTAAATCTTCCAAAACTAAACCAAGCGGAAACAGAATCTTGACAAACTGATTGTAAGTATTGAAATTGAATTGGGAGAAAAAAAAAAAACACCACCAAAAAATAGAAATTCAGGACAAGATGGATTCACAAGTAAATTCTACCCTTTGAAGAAGAGTTTATCTATCCTCCTCAAACTATTCAAAAAAAAAAAAAAAGGAAAAGGGAAGTTTCCAAACACATTGTACAAAGCCAGGATTACCGTGCTACCAAAAACCAGATGAAGACTTCACACAAAGAGCAAAACTATAGGCCAGTATCCCTGATAAACATAGATACAAAAATCCTCAAAATAAAGGCAAAAAAAAAAAAAACCCAGTAACAATACATCAAAAAGATCATTCACCACAATCAGCTGTGATTTCCAGGATGCAAAGATGGCTCAATACTCACAAAATCATCCTCCAGCACATTGCACCACCATTACCCTCCAGCACATCCTCCTTCCTCATCCTCCAGCACATCATCATCCAGCACAGCAACAAAAGGATAAAAATCATGGATCATCTTAATAGATACAGAGAAAGCATTTGACAGGATCCCACATGCATTCGTTATAACAAAGTGTCAACAGAGTAGGTTTTGTTTAGAGAGAACATACTTCAACATATGAAGGGCCATATATGCAAAGCCCACAGCGATCATCCTCCTGAATGATGAAAAACAGCTTTCCCCTAAGGTCAGGAGAAAGACAGGATGTGCACGCTCACCACAGTTATTCAACAAGGTAGTGAAGTCCTGGCCACAGCAATCAGACAAGGAAAAGAAATGAGGCATCCATATTCGTAAAGAAAAACAGTCATTATTTGCATATGACAGGATACTGACCATGGAAAATCCTGAAGATACTACCAAAACACTATTAGAATGAGTGAATTCAGTGAAGTGGCAGGACACAAAATACCCAGAAATTGGTAGCATCTCTATATACTAACAAAGTTGCAGAAGTTAGAAAAGACAATCCCATTTACAATCGCACCAAAATAAAATAGCTAAGAGTCAACTTAAACGAAGCAGTGAAAGATCTGTACTCGGAAAACTACTGATGAAAGAAGTTGAGGAGGATACAAAGGCATTCCATGCTAATGGCTTGGAAAAATTTATATTGTTATGACGTCCATTCACCCAAAGCAACCAACAGATTCAATGCAGTCCCTATTGAAACACCAACAGCATTTGGTGGTGTCATGCTAAGTGAAGTCAGTCATGCTAACACAAGTAGGTTTCCACCCACGTGTGCAATCTAAAAAAAAAAAAATAGAGAAAAGAATGAGAACTACAAATACAGAGAACTGATGGTTGCCAGAGTAGGAAGCAACAGTGGGGGAAACGTGATGGGTGCGTGATGGAAACGTGGAGGGGGAGATACAGGCCCGCAGGCAGGGCTTAAGTTCCAGGAGTAACAATCAGAGCATAAGGGATATGGTCCATGATATTTTAACGGTGATGGAACGGGACAGACGACAGCAACACTTGTGAACACAGCATACTGTTTAGACTTGTCTAACCACCAAGTTGTGCACCTGAAACCAACGTGACATGGTGTGTCAGCTTTAAAGGACACTAACAGGAAAAAAAATTGTATCCAACACTTATCCAAGAAGATCTGGACTAAATGTCACAAAAAATACGGGTGAAGGAAATTGAAGACAGAAATCAAAGATCTCCCCCAAGTTCATGGATTGGAAGAGGACTGTTAAATTGTCCTTACTCTCCAAAGCAATCTACAGACCCAACTTAATCACTATAAAACTAAAACAGCATTTTCAAGAAAATGCTAGAATTTATATGGAATCAAAGACCCTGAATAGACAAAGCAATCTTTAAAGAATTGGCGGCATCAGACTTTCTCATTTTAAATTCTATTTCAAAGCTTACCCTCTTTTTCTCATAACAGTATATTGTAGAGTATTTGACCAGGGTCGTCTTTTTTTAAATTTTAAGTGAAATTTTGTAAACTTTTGGGATGAGAGAGACCTTTTCTATTATTTGGGAATTCTTTATATGATTTTATATAAACCTATATGTATATCATATGTATGATATATAAGATATATGTATTTTCTGCCTGGGAGTTTCTCCCTGATAAGAAATTTCCCTCTAGGAAGGCACTTGGAGTTTGCTAGTTTTGAGGATTTTAGGCCATTCCACAGTGGACATTCCTGTTATTCCGATCCATTAATTGGGGCCTGAAATTCCTTTCCAGTTGCTGCGACTAAGGTGATCTGTCCAGCATCCCCTGCCTGATGGGGGCACAGACATTTTCTGATGTAGGGCCCCCACGAGACTTTGGAAATACTTCCTCCTGTCCAGTTTCTAGTACCACATAGATTACTCTAGCTTCTGGTACCTTTTACTCCACAAATCTCTCTGAAAATTTGGGGGATAACTTACATAATTTTACTATTTATTCAGCCTGATTCTCAAGGGTTTTCAGGAGAGAGAAAGCTAAGCATCACCATTTCCTGAGAGTCTCCTTTGATTTCACTTGATGAAGAGCTTCATTAGAGCAATTGGATCTTTTTATAACTTTTTGAGCCTTAAAATGTCTTACTAACTTGACGTCCATTCATAAAGCTATCTTCTTTCTCTTCTAGATATATTAAAGTTTTGCTTTTACATTGCTCTAATACATCCTTCTCCCCATCTCCTTTCTCATGGGAAAACAACAGGACACCAAAAGCCCCATGTCAATGCCCCCGCTGTCAAAATGGGGCATTGTTTATCATTTCTGTAATGCCGGGTTTGCCGTTTGTCAATGTCCATTTACATGTAGAAATGGTTTGCATTACTATGTTCTAAGTCATTGATCAACTCTCTTTCCCTGCAGAGAAGGCATATTAGTGTTTTCACAGTAATTGATGACAATGTATATAAATAATTTTGTAGATGATATTATACCCAAATCTGTTAATAGCTCTTATTGTTGCTATAATTTCTATAGATGCCATTGGGGTGTTTTCATCATTTACAATTCATAGAGCTTTTACATCTGTTTTTGTTTTGCTGTTCTTGTTAGTAGCTTCTGCAAATATTATAAGTCAGGGTCCCTGGGAGTTTCTAATTTCACATTAGCCTACTTGTACTTAGTAAATATAAGGATTTAGGGTATTTGACAGATAAGTATTAAACTAGTATAAAGTTCATTTCTGTTTTGAGTTTGCTATTTTTTTTATAAAAATCAGTTTTTTATAAAAATTCAAGAAATTCAAATTGCTAATTTTTTTTTCTATTAATCCCTTTGGTGAGTTCTAACACCCATGGAAAAGCATTTAATAACCAAATATAGAGAATGACGTCACAGAATATAGTTGTTCTTTTGAAGGGGAGCAATGTCAGAATGAAATATTCAGGAAGGAGTCGAGGGGCAAGATGGCGGAAGAGCAGGGTCCCCAGGTCACCTGTCCCCACCAAATTACCTAGATAACCTTCAAACCATCCTGAAAATCTACGAATTCGGCCTGAGATGTAAAGAGAGACCAGCTGGAAGGCTACAGGGAGAAGAGTCCGCGCTTCTATCAAGGTAGGAAGACGAGGAAAGAGAAATAAAGGAACAAAAGGCCTCCGAGGGGGAGGGGCCCCGCGAGGAGCCGGGCTGAGGCCGGGGCGAGTGTCCCCAGGACAGGAGAGCCCCGTCCCGGAGGAGCAGGAGCTGCACCAACCTTCCCGGGCGGGCGGAAAGGGGCTCGCAGGGAGTTGGAGCAGGACCCAGGAGGGCGGGGATGCCCTCGGGCTCCCGGGGACACTAACAGACACCTGCGAGCGCAGGAGAGTGCGCCGAGCTCCCTAAGGGCTGCAGCGCGCACGGCGGGACCGACCGGAGCAGCTCGGAGGGGCTCGGGCGGCGGCTCCAGGGAGGGGGCTGCGGGGCGGGAGCGCGAATCCACCAGCGCAGGCCCCGGAGCACAGGGCGCCGGGACACAGCCCAGGATCCGGCCTCCCCCGGGACAGGCAGAGGCCGGGAGGGCCCAGGACAGCGAGGACGCTCCTGCCCCGAGCTGAGCAGATCAGCGGCCCCGCCCCGGAGCCTCCAGGCCCTGCGGACGGAGAGCCGAGAGCCCCGAGCCGAGCCCCGTAGTTCCTGCGGAGGCTGAATCCAGGCTTCCAGAGTTGCCGTAGCAACTGCTGCTGTTCCTCCCTGGCGGGTAAACAACCCCCGCTGAGCCCTGCAGCAGGCAGGGGCAGAGCAGCTCCCCCAAGTGCTAACACCTGAAAATCAGCACAGCAGGCCCCTCCCCCAGAAGACCAGCTGGACGGACCAGTGATACTCCCCCGTGTTCCAATACAACTTGTTTTTGGCCACTCTGCACTGAGCAAAATGACTAGAAGGAAAACCTCACTTCAAAAGAAAGAATCAGAAACAGCCCTCGCTCCCACAGAGTTACAAAATCTGGATTACACTTCAATGTCAGAAAGCCAATTCAGAAGCACTATTCTACAGCTACTGGTGGCTCTAGAAAAAAGCATTAAGGCCTCACGAGACTTCATGACTGCAGAATTTAGATCCAATCAGGCAGAAATTAAAAATCAATTGAATGAGATGCAATCCAAACTAGAAGTCCTAACGACGAGGGTTAACGAGGTGGAAGAACGAGTGAGTGACATAGAAGACAAGTTAATGGCAAAGAGGGAAACTGAGGAAAAAAGAGACAATCAATTAAGGGACCATGAAGACAGATTAAGGCAAATAAATGACACTCTAAGGAAGAAAAACCTACGTTTAATTGGGGTTCCCGAGGGCGCCGAAAGGGACAGAGGGCCAGAATATGTATTTGAACAAATCCTAGCTGAAAACTTTCCCAATCTGGGAAGGGAAACAGGCATTCAGATCCAGGAAATAGAGAGATCCCCCCCTAAAATCAATAAAAACCGTTCAACACCTCGACATCTAATAGTGAAGCTTGCAAATTCCAAAGATAAAGAGAAGATCCTTAAAGCAGCAAGAGACAAGAAGTCCCTGACTTTCATGGGGAGGAATATTAGGGTAACAGCAGACCTCTCCACAGAGACCTGGCAGGCCAGAAAGGGCTGGCAGGATATATTCAGGGTCCTAAATGAGAAGAACATGCAACCAAGAATACTTTATCCAGCAAGGCTCTCATTCAAAATGGAAGGAGAGATAAAGAGCTTCCAAGACAGGCAGGAACTGAAAGAATATGTGACCTCCAAACCAGCTCTGCAAGAAATTTTAAGGGGGACTCTTAAAACTCCCCTTTAAGAAGAAGGTCAGTGGAACAATCCACAAAAACAAGGACTAAATAGATATCATGATGACACTAAACTCATATCTGTCAATAGTAACTCTGAACGTGAATGGGCTTAATGACCCCATCAAAAGGCGCAGAGTACCATGGACTTTCTTCAGAGACTTAGAACAAATTATTTTAAGATTCGTGTGGAATCAGAAAAGACCCCAAACAGCCAGGGGAATTTTAAAAAAAGAAAACCATATCTGGGGGCATCACAATGCCAGATTTCAGGTTGTACTACAAAGCTGTGTTCATCAAGACAGTGTGGTACTGGCACAAAAACAGACATATAGATCAATGGAACAGAACAGAGAACCCAGAAGTGGACCCTGAACTTTATGCTCAACTAATATACGATAAAGGAGGAAAGACGATCCACTAGAAGAAAGACAGTCTCTTCAATAAATGGTGCTGGGAAAATTGGACATCCACATGCAGAAGAATGAAACTGGACCACTCTCTTGCACCATACACAAAGATAAACTCAAAATAGATGAAAGATCTAAATGTGAGACAAGATTCCATCAAAATCCCAGAGAAGAACTCAGGCAACACCCTTTTTGAACTTGGCCACAGTAACCGGTGAAGGACAAACAGTGTATGTTCTCATTCATTTGGGGAATAGGAATAATAGCGAAATGGAATATAAGGGAAGGGAGAAGAAATGTGTGAGAAATATCAGAAAGGGAGACAGAACATAAAGGCTCCTAACTCTGGGAAATGAACTAGGGGTGGTGGAGGGGGAGGAGGGCGGGGGGTGGGGGTGAATGGGTGACGGGCACTGAGGGGGACACTTGATGGGATGAGCACTGGGTGTTATTCTGTATGTTGGTAAATTGAACACCAATAAAAATTAATTTATAAAAAAAAAAAAAAGAAATATTCAGGAAGGATATGCCACCTGAATGTGGGGGGTGGGGCTGAAGCACCCCTTGCACCAAAGACAAAAATCAGATGGTGTTGAAGAGGAACAGCTGCACATTCGCCACGCTGGCCTTCCCCCAGGACAGAGCAGCACCAGATGCCTCCCCTGAGACTCCAGTTCCTACAGTGGGAATAGAGGGTGTAGGGGAGTCAACCCTGCCCCCACTGATGGATGGGTTTTGTTACTGATCAATCGCAACCACTAAGTCAGGTAACAGGTAATCCCTGGCATGCTGTCACTGCCAATTGCTCCACCTTGGGGAACCTCAAAGGGACTGGACAAACGGAAAGCATATCTCCTTCCTGGACTAGCCAACACTGCTGCTAAACCACCTTGGTTAAACCCATCTCAAGAGAAGCCAGCAAATAAAGAGACAAGGGTTTGAAAAAGGGGAAAATTGGGGTGCAGGCAGCCAAGGGAGGTAGCAGATTCAAACCTTAACAACAAGCCTTCTCCCTGGGCAAGACAAATGCCTATACTTTTATAGGGGATGTTCAGGGAGGTTTGTTCAACAAAGCCAGCAGATGGCATGTGAGCATGGGCAGAGACCTGTTGGGTGTAGTCTTCTACGCATTTGACTGCAATCAGGGATTTTCTGGCCTGGAGGCTGGAATGTTCAGACCAACACCTCAAGAAAGCGTGAGAAGAAATAAGAACAATGGGTCTCAGTTGGGCAGAAATTAAGTGGTCTTTCTATTTCTGGCTATAGCTGTTGGGGTCTTGTTGACAGTTTTGCCTCCCCCTCCCTTGGGGAACCATAGGAAATCTGATCATGATGGAGGATGAAGAGCTGCTTACAACCATCATCTAGATCTCGGCAGATGGAGCTTGCAACTGCACATCCCAAATAGTCTCAAAGAGCTGCTTTACTCACTTCTGGAAACTACTTGGTGATGCAGTGTGACCAGGGGACTTGGCAGATGTGTGTTTGCCTGATTCAGGTCCTCAGACAAGTTTTCCCAGCCCCAGAGCCTGGTTTACCCACCTCAAGACAAGTATCTCACAGACCCACCCACTGCAGAATGTGGCCCCCAACCCAATCTGAAGGGAAGGGCTGACTACAATACCTGGAAATGCCTGTGTAACCCAGCCAGGCTCAAGCCAGGAGGCAGGTGGGCAGAACCAATCATCCTCAAATCAACAAGAGTGGCCAAAGAACATGGAGCACAGGTGAGCTTTAGTGAAGACCACAAATTAAGGGTCTTGTGGCTTTGGAGCTCCCTGTCTACTCCCTTGGGCAGGGAAATTCAGAGCCCCACTCACCCTAGAATGCAGCCTTCGCACTGCCTGATGGGGAAGCTAATCAGAGTGTATGGAAGATGCATTTCCCCTTCAACAGTTCTGCTTACATGGCACTTGAAACACAGCCCATTATTTCTTCTGTCTGCACAGTAAAACTGGTGACCTAGGAATTCAGAGCACACGATGGCCTGGATCCAGGTCTTCAAATAAGCTGTGCAGGCCCTCAGTCCCATCCTGCTGTCCAACTTGGGCAAGGAAGCAAACTCCATCTCACCTACTTCTGAGCAGCACAGTAGTCAGTCCTGCCCAGAAACTCCACACAACCACTGAGCCCATCCTATAGCCTTCACACGGGCAGGTAACCAAGCCAACAGTCCTACCCAGCAATTGTCATTCAGTCGCAACCAGTCCCCCAGCACCCTAATAAGCCTGACCTCAGTGTTCAAAGAGTTGCCTCACCCTAAAATAGACCCTAATAGCAGACCCCACCTGCCCAAAGACATTACCAGCAGACAAGTCCAGAAACCCAAACAAAGCTGGCTTCTGAAAAAGGCTCTGCCAAAGCAAACCAGCAAAGTCTGGAAGAGAATGTTCCAACATAAGGAATCAGGAATGATGAAAAATATCAGGTAAATGGGACACCAAAGGAAACTCCTAGGATTCTATTAACGGACCTAAAAAATGGAGATCTATGAACTGCCTGAGAATTTAGAATAAGCCTCTGAAATTTCAGTGAATAACAAGAACACAAGAAAAATGAAGTTACAAAAATGTATTTAAAGAGGAGTTCAGGACTTTTGGGGAAGATGGTGGAGTAGGAGCACCATAAGCTCACATCATCCCATGGATACAGGTAGATAACACATCAGTGTAAAAATCCCCAGAAAATGACCCAAAGACTGGCAGAAACACTAACTGTAGGGAAGAGACCACACCTGAGAGGATAGAGAAGGCAAAGGCTGGGAGCCACAGGGACCCACAGTTCTCCGTGAGGGACGGTGTCACAGGCATGATTGCCCTGGGGAGCCCAGGCAGGGAAGAGAAATCCCCATAACATTTGGGTTTGAAAACCAGAGGGGACAAATTTCTGAAGTTCTTATCAGCAGTGAGATTTAAAACCTGGATTTTTTTTTTTTTAAGTCCATAAACTTTCTGTAAAAGAGCCACAGGGGCAAAAGGAAATGGACTCCCTGCCCGTTAAGGCAAACAAAGCTCTGTGGAGATACACCCTGGAAGTAGTAGTTTGAGAAACACCTTCCCTCGCTCACCCCCAGCATAAGCACACAGCCACCTGCAGGATCCAACACAGCAACAACACTTACTTGCTAACACCATTGCCCTGCCCCCTCCAACCAGCTCTTGGCCAAAGCCCATGCAGGTTGGTGCCACAGGCCTGAGTGTGTGTGAACAGCCTTGACAAGGACCAGCACCACTACATAATGACTTCTACACCAGAAAGAGGAAAAGATAACCACACATACCTGCAGACTGGGACCCCACAGAGGGCTGGGGGCAGACAACTCTTCTGACTGCAGGCCCTGCCCACCAACAAAAGCTTCTTAGAGGACAACACAGGACACCTGCACTGTGGTCCTACTCCATCTCTAGCCAATGCATGTTCTGACTCAATCTAAACCCAAGTGGGCCCACCAATCAAAAAATAGGGACACCTGAGTAGCTCAGCAGTTGGGCGCCTGCCTTCAACTCAGGTCATGATCCCGGGAGTGGGGATCGAGTCCTGCATCGGCTTCCTGAGAGGAGTCTGTTTCTCCCTCCGCCTATGTCTCTGCCTCTCTGTCTCTCCTGAATAAATAAATCTTAAAAAATAAAAAACAAAAGATAGAACAGAGCAATAAAATCAGGAGCAGATTCTTTAAAAATATTAATAAAATTAAGTCTTTAGCCAGACTCAAAAAAAAAAAAAAAGCCTCATTTAAGAAATGAAAGAGGAAAAATACTACCACGGAAATACAAAGTATTTCTGGAAATTGGAAAACCTAAAAGAAATGAATTCCTAGAAACATAACCTTCCAACAATGAATCAGGAAGAAAGAGAAAATTTGAATAGACCTTTATCAGCAATGTAATTGAATCAGTACTCAAACTTCAAAGAGCCAAAGTCTAGGACAAGATGGCTTCACAGGTGAATTTTACCAATAATTTAAAGAATTTATACCTATTTTCAGACTCATCCAAAAAAAAAAAAAAAGGAATGAAAGCTTTCAAATTGATTAGGGCAGCATTACCCTAATACCACAGCAAGATAAAGACACTACAAAAAATAGAACTATAGGCCAATAATATCTCTGAAAAAAATGCAAAACTTCTCAAATTATTAGCAATCCAAATCCAACATTTAAAAAAAAAATCATTCAACACTATCAAGTTGGACTTATTCCTGAGATCTAAGAGTGAGTGGTTCAATAGTCACAATAGTCACAAAATCATGAGATGGCTGGGTTGCTCAGTGGTTGAGTGTCTACTTTTGGCTCAGGGCATGATCCTGGAGACCTGGGATCGAGTCCCGCATCGGGCTCCCTGCATGGAGCCTGCTTCTCCCTCTGTCTTTGTCTCTTCCTCTCTGTCTCTGTCTCTCTCTCTCATGAATAAATAAAATCTTTAAAATAGTCACAAAATCAGTGTGATATATCATAAGAGAAACATTCTTTCAATGGTTGCAAAAAATAAAATACAACATCTATTCAAGATAAAAACCCCCAACCAAGCAGAATTAGAGGGAACATATCTCACCATAATGAAAGCAATCTATGGAAAACTCAGTTAACAGCTTTGCCCCTAAGGTCAGGAATAAGACAAGGATATCAACTCTCACTACTTTTATTCAGTATAGTACTGGAAATACTAGGCAAAGCAATCAGACCAAAAAAGGGAAAAAAGGCCTAGCAGTCTTCCCAATTGGTCAGGAAGAACTAAAACTTCCATTATTTGCAGATACTATGATAATATATATAGAAAATCCTAAAGATGTCACCAAAAACCCACTAGGACTGATACATGAGTTCAGTAAGGTTGCATCATAAAAAAAAAAAAATCACGGTACAAAAATGTGTTGCCTTTCTATACAATAAGCAGTAAGAGAAATAAAATACCTAGGAATAAACTTAACCAAAGAGATGAAAGGCTTGTACTCTGAAAACTACACAAACACTGATGAAAGAAAATAAAGACACAAAGAAAGGGCAAGATATTCCTACTCAGAGATTGGAAGATATTATTAAAATGTTCATACTACTGAAAGCAATCTGCAGACTCAATGCAAGCTCTACTGAAAAATCAATGGCATTCTTCACAGAACTAGAACAACCTAAAATTTGTACAGAATCACAAAAGGACTAGAATAGCCAAAGCAATCCTAAGAAAAAAAGCTGGAGCAATCATAATTCCATACTTCAAGTTATACTATAAAGCTGTAATAAAACGGTATGGCAAAAATAAATAAATAAATAAATAAATAAATAAATAAATAAATAAATAAAAAATAAAAAATAAAATAAAATAAAACGGTATGGCACTGACACAAAAACAGAGACATAGATCAACAGCTAAAAAGTCCAAAAATAAACCCATTATTATATGGTCAGTCTGACAACAAAAGAGACAAGAATAGGCAACAGGATAAAGACCATCTCTTCAATAAATGGTGCTGTGGAAACTGGACAGCTACATGCAAAAGAATGAAACTGGACCATGTGCTTACACCATACACAAACTAAATATGGATTAAAGACCTAAGTATGGGATCTGAAACCAGATAAACTCTAGAAGAGAGCACAGGCATTTCTGACATTGGCTGAAGAAACACTTTTCTAGATAGGTCTCCTGAGGCAAGGGAAACAAAAACAAAAATAAACTATTGGGACTATATCAAAATAAAAAGCTTCTGCACAGCAAAGGAAACAATCTAAAAGACAATCCATGGAGTGGGAGAAGATATTTACAAATGAGATATCTGATAATGGGTTAGTATTCAAAATATGTACTCTACAACTCAACACTCAAAACACAAATAATCTGATTAAAAGTGGGAAGAAGAAGAAAAAAATGAGCAGAAGACGTGAATACATGTTTCTCCAAAGCCATTCAAGATGGCTGACATGTAAAAAGATACTCAGGGAAATGCAAATCAAAACTACAGTGAAGTATCCCCTTGCCCTATCAGAACGCCTAAAAAAGAAAACAAGAAATAAGTGTTGGTCAAGATGTGGATAAAAGAGAACCTTTTTTGCACTGTTGGTGGGAATGCAAACTGGTGAGGCCACTGTAGAAAATAGTATATAGTTTCCTCAAAAAGTTAAAACTAGAACTACTCTATGATCCTATAATTTCACTACTGGGTATTTACACCCCAGACATGAAAATACAAATTCAAAAGGCTATATGCGCCCCTATATTTGCTGCTGCATTGTTTACAATATCCAAACAATGGAAGCAGCCTAAGTGTCCATAGATGGTTCAATGAAGATGTGGTATATAGACAAATACTCAAGCGTAAAAAAAAAAAAAAAATGAAGTCTTGTCATTTGCAAATCACAGACAGGGCTAGAGAATATAATACTAAGTGGAATAAGTCAAAGACAGACATCATGTGGTTCCACTCATCTGTGGAATTTAAGAACCTAAAACGAATAAAAACAAAGTCTCTTAACTATAGAGAAACAGGTCACCAGAGGGGGAGGTGGGGGGTGGGTGAAATAAGTGATGGGAATTAAGAGTACACTCCTCTTGATGAGCACAGAGTAACATATAGAAGTGTGATTCACTATATTGTACACCTAAATTAAATAACACTACATTTTGCCCACGCAGGAATTAAACACATTAAAAATGTTTTTGCTACTCTTAAAAAGTTCAAAGAAATAGAAATTATGAAAAAAAATCTTAGGGTGAGAAACAGTAAATTGAATTCAACAGAGCTTCAAAACCAGATGCCCATACAGAAATCAGTACCTGAAAGACAACACATTTGAAGTTACCCTGCAGGGAGAGCAGCACAGAGAATGAAAAAGTGAAGTCTATGGGAATTACGGGACACAATGTGAAAAAGCAATATTCACATTATGGGAATTCCAGAAGGAGAAAAGAGGCAGAAAGTATATTTAAAGCAATAATGGGCGAAAACTTCCTAAATGTGGGGAAAGAAATAGACCTCCAGATCCAAAAGACCCAAGAGCCCCTAACAGGTTTATCCCAAATAATGCTACAATGAGATATAAAAGTTAAAATTCAAAAAGGAATCTTAAAGGAGCGAATGAGCATTTACATACAAGGGAATCCCCTCATAAAACTGTAGGCAGATTCCTCAACTTTTCAGGACAGAAGAGAATGGGATGAAATACTCCAAATATTCAAAGAAAAAACATCAAGAAGTCTATGCCCTGTGAAGCTGTCCTTCCCAAAAGGAGAGATCAAGAAGTTCCCAAACAAAAGCTGAGGGAATTCACTAGTAGACCTGCCAGGCAGGAAATGCCAAAGGGAGTTCTCGGAGTGGAAATAAAATAATGCTAATTAACTTCATAAAAACAAAGTAGTGTAAAATCTACAGGTAATGGTAAGTACATAGCTCAGTTCTGTAATATTATAATGGTGATATGTAACTTCCTTTCAACTTTAATTTAAAAGTTAATCGCAGTAAAAACAACCATAGCTACTTTCATCTGTTACACAACGCAAAAAGTAAACTAACATCAGTAACCTAAACTAAGAATGGAAAGTGTAAAAACTCTGGAGTTCTACTGAAACGGTTTTTGGTTTAAAATAGGGACCTAAATTTTGAGATACTTTATATAAGCCTCATGGAAACCACAGGAGGAAAATATGTAGTAATTGCACAAAGTAACACGATCGTCAAAGCATATAAATACAAGATATCCAAACAAAAGACATCAGAACAAGAATCAAGGAACGATGGATCTACAAAACAAAAACAATTAAAATGGCAGAAGTTCCTACCAATAATTGCATTAAATGTAAAACAATTAACTTCTGCCATCAAGACACAGGATGACTCAATGGAGACACTTCAGTCTTAAGGGCACACATAAAACAAAGTGACAGGAGGGGATAAAAAGAGGTTTTAAACAAACGTAACAGACATAACTCTACTTCTATCAGACAAGACAGACTTTAATAATGGTAGCAGAAGGGTTATTATAGAAGGATAAAGCAGTAGTTACATCAGAATGATCTAGTAATTGCTACGTACCCAACCCAGGAGCACCTGAATACATAAACCACCCAAAGCAGAACTAGCAATGCAGTAACAGTTGGGGACTTTAATATCCTACTCTCAATAGTTAAATCATCCAGAGAAAGAAGATATTTGGACCCTATAGACCAAATGGGCCTAACCCACATAGGGATAGTCGTCTATCAACAATACATTTTTTCCTAAGGACACCTGGAACGTTTTCTAGGATAGCTCAAAACAAGTCTTAGCAAATTTAAGATTGAAATCATACCAAGTATCTTCTCTAGCCGCAATTTCACAAAACTACAAATCAGTAAGATGACAAATTGGACAATTTACAAATACAAGGAAATTAAACACTCCTGAACCAATGGATCAAAGAAGAAATTGGAGAAGAAAAAAGAAAGAAAGAAAGAAAGAAAGAAAGAAAGAAAGAAAGAAAGAAAGAAAGAAAGAAAGAGAAATGCAGTATCTTGGGACAAAAGAAAATACACCAAAACTTACACGATACAGCAAATGAAGTTTGAAAAGGGAAGTTTATAATAATAGAAGCCGGGTGGCCCGGGTTGGCTCAGCAGTTTAGGGCCGCCTTCAGCCCAGGGCCTGATCCTGGAGACCAGAGATTGAGTCCCACGTCAGGCTCCCTGCATGGAGCCTGCTTCTGCCTCTGCCTGTGTCTCTGCCTCTCTCTCTTATTAATAAATTAAATCTTTAAAAAAATAATAGAAGCCTATATTAACAAACAAGAAGGATCCCAAACAACCCAACGGAGCTCTGAGTTTGGGGATGATGGCAGAGTAGGAGGATGCTGAGCTCACCTCTTCCCAGACACACAGAGCTGATAGCTACATATATGTAACTCACTCTAAAAACGACCTGAATCCTGGCAGAGCAGATCTTCCATAGCTGATGTCAGAAAAGCCCACATCAAAAAGGTGAGATACTGTTGGGAACCAAAGCCCCAGGAAATCTAACAGGAGGGAGATCATAAGCACAGAGAAGGGAATCAGACCCCACATATCAGGCACCCTTGGCGCTAGAGAGCCTCTCCAGAAGACAAGCCCCCATAATATCTGGCTTGTGGGGCTTAACTGCAGGAGAGCTGGAGTGCAATGGAAAACTGAATCCTAATCCTTAAAGAGCCAGCACGATAAATAATTCGCCCTAGACTCACCACAGGAGCAGCAGTTTGCAAAGCACCTAGGTGGTATGTGAAGGACACTTATTAACTAATCCTAGAATGTGCAGCACAGGAGCAAGGATCAGATTTCTCAGAAAAATAGAAGTGCTGGTGGATACCATTCCTCTTCCCCAATCTAGATAGGTGGGCACTGGCTCCACCCTCCCCAACCCTCCCCAGGTGACCCACCCTATTCAACCCAAATACCTTGGCAAGAGTCCCTCCAACATAACCCCTGCCCCTCCATACCTGGCAGACAGCCTGGGGCAGGGATGAGCACCAGTCCTGCTACAGGGAAGTGGGGAGATAATCCCACATACCAACCCACCTGCATTAGCTAGATGAATAAAGGAATAAGCCCTGAACTTTGGCCATTGTTTCCTCATCTCCTCTCTCTGTTCTGTGCACTAGGTCAAGTATAACTCTTGGTATTAAAAGTAATGGTGTATGTAGAAGAGGTTCTGTGGTGTCTTGTAGCACAATCCCTCCTCCCAGTATCACCAGAACAGGGTTCCATCATGTCCCCTGTGTGGGGTGCATGTGCTCTTTTGTGTGACTGAGCTGTGAATGCCTTGAATGTATCTGGCTGCAGTGACCCCCTTGCCAACTGTGGATCCCCTGGGAAGAGTTCGCTCCCACTCTGATGACAAGCCTGTCTGTAGTGGCCCTGGGCTCATGGGTGGGTCGGATCAGCACTCAGCCTCATTGTCTGCCTTTAGCCTCTTTTTGGCAGCTGCACCAAAGGTGCAGCAAACTCTTCCCAAAGAACAGAGAGATGAGGAAACAATGAAAAAAGTAAAAATAGACAAAAATCACAGCAAGAGCTAAATAAAACAGACAACCAATATGCCTGATCAAGAACTCAAACAGTCATAAAGTTATTCATTGGACTGGAGGAAAAAAGTGAACTCAATTTCAACAAAGACAGAAAATAAAGGATCAGAGCTGAAGAATACAATAAAAGACATATTGGAGGGAGTCAAGGTAATGGAAAGCACCGGAGCTGAACAGCAAAACTACAAAGTGATAAAAGGTTAAGGAACTCAGACATCTTCGAGCATTGTAACATTCACATCATAGGGATCCCAGAACAGAAGGGGGCTGAAAACTTAATGGGTAAAAACTTCCAGGAGTCAGAGAACTCCTAACATAATGCACCTATGGAAGTCCACACAAAGACAAAAATTTTAAATGGTGAGAATTTAGAGATTTCTAAAGGAGAAGAGCAAATAGTTACATACAAGAGGAAACCAATAAAACTATTAGGGGATTTCTCAACAGAGACTTTGCAGGCCAGAAAAAAATGGTACAGTCTATTAAAAGTGCTAAAAGGGAAACACCTACAACCAGAAATACTCAACAAGCTTACCACTGAGAATTCAGTTTCCTAAACAAAAGTTACAAGAGTTCATCACTAAACCATGCTTACCAAAAGCATTAAAGGAAATTCTTTGAAAGGGAAACAAAGATTGTAATTAAAAGCAAATTAAGAAGAAAAATAATCACAGGTAATCACACATTCATCACTTAAAAAGTCAATATGGAAATTAACACAAAATATAAAAACTGTAAAGAGATAAACAAGGTATAAAAATATGTATACATAAAATGTGGAGGAGAGTCCAAATATATGGTTTTAGAATGTGTTCAACTGTAAGTGACCGTCAATATAGACTTCTATATGCAGGTTATATGTGAACCCAATGGTAGACACAAATAAAAAACCCATAATACATACACAAAAAGTAAAGGAATTAAAACACTGAAGTCAATAAGTGAGAAAAATTGTGAGATGACATAAGAGGCAAAAGTTAAAAAAGTACATACCTATCGGTAATTCCTTCAAATGTAAATGGTCTAAATGCTCCAATCAAAAAACAAAAGGTAACTAAATCATAAGACTCATCTACATGCTGCCTACATGAGACTCACTTCACACCTGCAGACACATACAAGAGTGAAAGTGAAGCGGGTGGAAAATATAGTTCATAGAAATAGATGTAAGGGAAAAAAAGGGTAGCAATATTTACATCACACAAAATAGATTTTTAGAATGAAGACTGTAACAAGAGATAGGGGGCATTACATAATGATAAAGGGGGCAGTCCAACAGGGGATAGAATAATTGTAAATCTAGGAACACCTAGTATTAACAGATATAATGGGAGAAATGGACAGTAGTACAATAGTAAAGAACCTTAGCACCATTTACATCAACAACTAGATCTAGGCAGAAAAAAATCAATATGGAAACAGTGACTTTGAAGGATACATTAGAACACATGGATCTACCATATATACACAGAACATTCCATCCAATAACAATACACATTCTCTTCAAGTGCATATAGAACCTTCTCCAGGATAGATCCCAGGTCAGGACACAAAACAAGTCTCATTAAAGACTGAAATTATGTCTAGCTTCTTTTTAAAAAAGATTTTACCAAACATTTAAGGAGTAGTGCCTCCTCAAACTTTTCCAAAAAGTAAAAAGGAAAACTTCCAAATTCATTAGACAAGATCAAAATTAGCCTGGTACCGAACACAGACAAAGGCACAACAAAACAGAACAAAAAACCCTATACAGCACTATCTCTGATCTCTATGAATATAAAGATCCTCAAAAAATTAGCAAGCCAAATTTAATACGTTAAAAAAATCATTCACCATGACAAAGTAATTTATTCTAGGGATGCCAGAGTGGTTCAATATTTGCCAATCAATGTGCTACCTCACATCACCAAAGGAAAGGTAAAAACCACGATTATCAAGAGACGCAGAAAACACAGTTGACACATATTCATGATAAAAACTCTCAACCAAGTAGGTTTATAGGGAACACACCTCAACATAATGAAGTCCACATATGAAAAATAAAAAAAACACTTTTTCCCCACCACTGAGTATGATGCTACTATTAACTGCTAGCTTTTCCCCCTAAGCTCACTCTCACCACTTCTATTCCCAACGTGTTCCTGGAAGCCCTAGCCACAGCAAGCATCCAAATAAAAAGCATGCAAACTGGTAAGGAAGAAAAGTTGGCCTTGTTTGCAGGTGACTCTTAAACAGCCTACAGACCCCACCAAAAAAAAAATATTTGAACTGATGAAGTACAGAAACCTGTTGCATTTCTATATACTAATAATGAATTAACAAGAAGAAAAATTAATGATCCCACTTACAACTACAAAGGGATAAATATATAAAGTAAAATGCCTACATGCTGAAAATTACAACGAAGAAAAATTGAACACAAATAAATGGATTGAAAGAATATCATTGAAATGTCCACACTACACAAAGCAACCTACAGATTTTAATGCAATCCCTATCAAAATACTAATGGCTTTTTTCAACAGGAATAGGATAATCTTAAAATTCGTATAGAACAAATAACCTCAAATAGCCTCAAAGCTGGAGGAATAAAAACTCTAAGTTTTAACATACACTAACAAGGCTTTAGTAATAAACCGATATGGTACCATACTAGTACTAGTACTAGCACAAAAACAGACCTAGATCAATGGAACAGGGTAGAGCCCGGAAATGAGCCAACACAAGTCAGTCCATGATGAAAGAAGTAAGAACATCCAATGGGGACAAGACGGTCTCTTCAAAAAAAAAAAAAAATGGTACTGGGACAACTGGACAACTACAAAGAATGAAAGTGGACCACTTTCTTACACCATCCACAAAAACTCAGTGGATGGAAGACCTGAATGTGAGACTGGAAACCCCAGAACTCCTAAAGAAAACTGTGATGTTGGACACCAGCCTCAGGAACTTACTTCTGGATAGGTCTTTTCAGGTAAGGGAAACAAAAGCAAGAGTAACCCTCATAGACAGCATTTCATATATATATATATATATATATATATATATATATAAATTATTTTTATTGGTGTTCAATTTGCCAACATGTAGAATAACACCCAGTGCTCATCCCATAAAGTCCCCCCCTCAGTGCCCGTCACCCAGTCACCCCCATCCCCTGCCCACCACCTCCACCCCTTCCACCACCCCTTAAAATGTTTATTTTGTCACAAGTCATCTATAGATTCAGAGCAATCCATATCAAGATTTCAGAAGATTTTTTAAGAGAATTAGTTCTAAATTTTATATAGAACAAGACCCTAAATATCCAAAGTAATCTCAGGAAAGAACAAAGCAGGAGGTATCACATTTCTTGATTTAAAGGTATACCATAAAAACAAATCATCAAAACAGTATGGCCCTGGCATGAAAATAGATCAATGAAACAGAATGTAGAGCTTAGATGCCCAAGTATATATAGTCAAGCAATATTTGACAACAGAGCCAGGAACACTCAAAAAAAAAAATCAGTTTCTTCAATACACATTTCTGGAAAATTGCCTGCTCACATGTAAAAGAACTATCTCACCTGGCTTACAAAAACTAACTTGATTCAAAACTGGATTCAAAATTATTGAATTGATTGATTCAAAATTGATTTAAAACTCCTTAAACGGGATCCCTGGGTGGCGCAGCGGTTTAGCGCCTGCCTTTGGCCCAGGGCGCGATCCTGGAGACCTGGGATCGAATCCCACATCGGGCTCCCGGGGCATGGAGCCTGCTTCTCCCTCTGCCTGTGTCTCTGCCTCTCTCTCTCTCTCTCTCTCTCTCTCTCTCTCTCTCTGTAGTATCATAAATAAATAAAAATTAAAAAAAATAAAAAAAAATAAAACTCCTTAAAGACAAAAAAAGGTCCTTGACCTAGGTCTTGGCAGTGAATTGTGAGATAGAACACAAAGCATAAGCAACAACAAAAGGCAAGTGGAACTGTATCAAACTAAAAAGCTTCTATAGAGTAAATCAATGTGAAAAGGCAACAGGTAGGATGGGAAAAAATATTTGCAGATCCTATCTGATAAGGAGTTAATATTCAAAGGGTATAAAGAACTCCTACAATGGCAAAAAATCCTATTAAAAGTGGACAAACCTGTATGGACTCGTAAAGACACTGTACTAGTTAACAGGTGGCTCAAAAGATGCTTAACCACCAGACAGAAACACAGATTACAGCCACAACGAAATACCACTTCACACCTGTTAGAAGGGTTGTTAAGACTCAAGGTAACAGATGCTGGCAAAGATGTCGAGAAATGGCAATCTCCCCAGCAGTGCGCAGGAGTTCCCAGCTAGAACAGCCACTGTGGAAAACAGGTGATCCTCAAAAGACTATATATAAAACTGGCCTATGACCTAGCAATCCTACTTCTGGGAATGCGTTCCTGGGAAATGAACACACTAAACCCAAGAAGATCTATGCACCCCCATGTTCATAGCAGCATTAGAGACAACAGCTGAGACATGAAAAGAATCTAAGTGTCCATTTATCTGTTAATAGATAATGAAGTTATGACACAAACATACACGTCTCCACAAGTGGGTTATTATTCAGTCATAAAACAGTAGGAAAATGCTCCCATTTGCATCACCAATGGACTTTGAGGGCGTTACGTTGAGCAAAATAAGCTAGAAAACACAGATACTGTATGACCTCACTTATATAGGTCGAGACTAAAAATGAAACCCAAACTCCTCAAGAACATCAGATCTGTTGTTGCCACAAACAACGGGTCGGGGAAAGGAGGAACAACGTTTCAGCTGTAGGATAAGCTTTAAGAACGTAAGGTCTGAAAGTGACTAATAGCTACCAGTGTGGGGTGTATGTGCAAGCTGCTGGGGGCAAAACCAGAGTTCTTAGTCCAGAGAAAGAAAATCTGCATTCATTTTTATCTTATACAAGACGATGGATGTTAGTGATGCTCATTGTCATTGTTTCATGGTGTACGTTGTCAAACCTTCACGCTGCACAACAGCTTAAACTCATCAGTGACACCCACCGCCGTATCTCGAAACTGGGAAGAACATAACACAACACGTTATCACAAACCTAGGTGACCACCACCCATGTCAACACACCCAAGCGCCAGCTTCCTAGAAGCCATTCTAGTGCCACTCCCCCACCCCCCACCCAATAACCGGCCTTCCCCCATCACCCCCTCGCTCAAGTTTTACAGAAATCACTGCTAGTGGTTTTCCCCCAACCTGGGGGTTCAACACCAGTTTAATTGTGACTACTTTTACAAAAATGTGGTTGTGTGTACCTTTAGTTTGCTGTCTTGAGAGTCATGTATTTAGTTGCATGAACTAGTATTTTATTGTGATTGTTACACTCTGCTGAATGGACCACAATACACATATCTATTATGCTTTTGATGCGTTTTTTTCCAGTTTGTGGCTTTCATAAATAACATTGCCTGAAGCACTTACACATGTATCAGCATCTATGTGCACATATTTCTGTAGGGAAATAGATTTGAAAATAGGATTTCTGAGTCAGTATTTATTCATTCAAATCTGGTAGACTACGTCAAACGGTTTTCAAAAGTGCTTGCAAATGATCCAAATTTGGTATTTTCTGAATATAAAGGCCGTTATTGGTCACACACATTCGAATGTATTGTAAATAGGTCCTACCCCATGGTGTGCCTTTGTGCTTTCGGTGTCCTTTGATAAGTTCTTATGTCCAATTTGTTAGCATTTTCATTTATAGCTAATACTGTAAGTTCTACTCAGCATGACTTTTCTCTAAGGTTCATGAAAAGGTTACAAAATTGGGGATCCCTGGGTGGCTCAGCGGTTTAGCGCCTGTCTTCAGCCCAGAGCGTGATCCTGGAGTCCCGGGATCGAGTCCCACATCGGGCTCCATGCATGGAGCCTCCTTCTCCTTCTGCCTGTGTCTCTGCTCTCCCCCTCTCTCATGAATAAATAAATAAAATCTTTTTAAAAAAGGTTATAAAATTAAGTTATGCTGCTTTATTTGCATCCACAATGCCTGTATTTTGTATGATGTGGAGTAGGTGGCTTTTTAAAATGGTTACACAAGTGACAAATTCCTGCTTATTGAAGATCCTATCATTCATCAGCAGTTTCAGACTCTTTAGAATCCATCTTAATAGGTGTGGGTAGGAGTCTGGTCCTCCCCTTTTGCATGGTTTTTGTAGATTTTTTTTAATTGGAGCTTGATTTACCAACATATAGCATAACACCCAGTGCTCATCCCATCAAGTGCCCACCCAGTCGTCCCATCCCCCTGCCCGCCTCCCTTTCCACTTCCCCTTGTTCGTTTCCCAGAATTAGAAGTCTCTCATGGTTTGTCACCCTCTGATTTTTCCCCACTCATTTTCTTTCCTTTCCCCTATAATCCCTTTCACTATTTCTTATATTCCCCGTATGAGTAAGACCATCTGATGGTTGTCCTTCTCCAACTGACTTCACTCAGCATAATACCCTCCAGTTCCATCCACGTCGAAGCAAACTACAAACTATTTGTAGTTTCTGATGGCTGAGGAATATTCCATTGTATACATAAACCACATCTTTATCCATTCATCTGTCCACAGACACTGAGGCACCTTCCATAGTTTGGCTATTGTGGACATCGCTGCTGTGAACATCGGGTTGCAGGTGTCCTGCCGTTTCACTGCATCTGTATCTTTGGGGTAAATCCCCAGCAGTGCAATTGCTGGGTCGTAGGGCAGCTCTCTCTCTAACTCTTTGAGGAACCTCCACACGGTTTTCCAGGAGTGGCTGCTCCAGTTCACATTCCCACCAACAGTGCAAGAGGGTTCCCCTTTCTCCACATCCTCTCCAACATTTGTGGTTTCCTGTTTTGTTAATTTTCCCTATTCTCACTGGTGTGAGGTAGGATCTCATTGTGGTTTTGATTTGTATTTCCCTGATGGCCAGTGATGCGGAGCATTTTCTCATGTGCTTGTTGGCCATGTCTATGTCTTCCTCTGGGAGATTTCTGTTCATGTCTTTTGCCCATTTCATGATTGGATTGTTTCTTGGGTGTTGAGTTTCATAAGTTCTTTATAGATCTTGGATACTAGCCCTTTATCTGATAGGACCAGTATGCACCCAGAACCAAGTGGTATACCATGCTGGTTCATTCTGGGAGATTCCTCATTCCCATTCTGCCCCCCTTGTTTATCTCATTTATATTTTGGTGGCCAATGTTGGGGCCCTCTACAAGTTTTTTTTTTAATTCTTTAGTAGATAGCATATTATATTAATCACAGCAACATTGCAAAAGCTACATTATCTAAGAGAGGAAGCTCTCGCAGATTTTCCTAGATTTTTCTTTTTTTGGCTACCCTTGACCTTTATATCCTCACATATATTTTAGAACCTTATCAAACTTCATAATCTGTTACTTTCATTACAGATGCAAGTCATCTATATTTGGGATAATATTTGCATAATCTCCCTTGTCTTGTTTTGGTATTAAGGCAATGAAAGCCTCAAAGATGGGAAAAATTTATGATCTGGAAGTTTTAAACTTGGGTATTTTGTAGACTACACTGAAATAGGGCATTGGAAATTTTATTGAGATGTTTTAATTGGTTTAAATTGCAGTGTCATTTGTAAGCTTTTGCTGAAATTGTGTATTTCTAGTTATTTCTATTTTTGATCTAAATTTAAAGTAATGAAATCAAGATTTCTTCATATTTTTATCTTTATCCATTTATATTTAATAATCACTGGCATAGATGTTTAAAACCACCTTTTTTTGGGTCTATATGCATTGTTTTCTGTTCAATCTTTTAAAACTTTTGAGATTTCTTTCTAATAGCTGTTACCCATAAATTTGAAGTGAGCACCAGGAAGGTTATTTTTCAACCAACTTCCATCTTTCATTTATTGAGCTGTGTATCTTTGCTGTAAATTCCTTGGGACTTCAGCCTTGTCTGGATCTTTGTCCAACCATGATCCATCCATTCAGCAGAGAATGGCCTTAGAAAAGCCAGGAACATCTCAAATGCAGAAATACCATTTGCACAAGATCAAGAGTATGCAAGGCATTGAGAGGGTCTTACCAAGTTTATTTTGCCTGCATTTTTTTTAGATAAAAGAATTGGAGGCAAATATTTAAAAATGAACCTCTCATAAAGTTCATTTTTAGGGAAGGATGAGTAAGGTAGAGGCACATGGTGAAGAACAAGTAAAAGGAGGTACTGAGCAGACCTGGCATCAGGACAAGACCTTAAGAAACAGGCCATCTAGGGAAAAATTACAGGAAGTCGGATTCCAGCTCTGTCCTAGTTTTCTCTACTCCTACAGGTCAAAGATCACCGCACAAAGGGTAATTTCTCCACAATTTCACATCATATGATCTGGAGAGCCCAGAAATTCAGTAAGTGCAGTACAGCCCAGATAGAGATGCAAATGTCTCACACTTTGTCCAACTGTTTCTTGCATGTGGCTCAGATTTGTGGCAGGAAAGGCACAAACAGAAAGCCTGAGCTGTCTATCAAGAATATAAACTATAATGTTCTGGCCAAACAAGCAAGGCTCAGGGAGATGGGAAGGCATCTGGTGCTCAAGGAGCACAGCTGTGTTCAGAACTGTTCGCTCCTTTCCTCAGACATGCTGTTACTTTATATCACAGCTCTTCTAAGGTCTGTGAAGAGGAAGGATCCCCTCTGTTCTTGCACAGGAGACCAACATGCTCTTTCCTTCAAGGGCGGGCCAGTTGTGTTCTCCTACTGAAGTTGCAGGACAGTTGCCAAAGCAGGGCGGAGTTCCCCCTATGGCAGATGGTGGGGTGTTGTCGATATTACTTATCACCTTCTCACTCACAGCTCTTTTAGATTCCCCTTACCTTTAAACAAGAGTTTTAGGTTTGGGTTGTATGGGTGATGGGAGCACAGTCCTCTCCCGTCTTCCCACTACTTCTGGTTGCCAGGATCTCCCTGTTGGTCATTGGTGAGCTCAGCATCTCAATATCAAGAGTTGACCTCATGAAAACCTGAATTCTAAGGTTTTTGCATAGAAGTCATTTGTAAATGTGATGTTTTTCTGAGATCCTATATTTTCATGTTTTAGTTTTTACTAACTTCTTCAGATTTTAAGTTTCCTAATCATGGGGAATTCTGTGGGAATGGTTTGTATTTATTCTGTAAGGCACTCTAGGACTTTCTGAGCACTGAGTGTTGACATGAGCTTGGGAAAATTTTTAGTCCTCTCAAATTTGGTGTCTGTTTCAATTTCTCTATTTGCAATGTTCACTGTCCCGAGTTTCAGTTGTTTTCTCTGAAGTTTCCATATTGTGCAAGTCTTTGTTATTTTCTAGAGTTCTAAAGTTTCTCTTGACAAATTTTGGAAATGTTTTTATGGAGGGGTATTTCCAGAGGTCAATGCTCTGCCATTCTGGACAATCTCAAAGTCAAATAAGGAGATCTAAACTTCAAATACTTTCCTTTAGTGTTTGAATGTCCTTAGTTTTTAGAGTTCAATGATCTTTTGAGATTTTCAGTCTTTTATACCTTTGAATACAAAAAATATACTGACTATAGTATAAAAATTTATTTAGCTCCTGAAGTTCCACTTATGCTTCCTGCCTATCTCTTGACTAACTGTCCTCATTTCTATAATTGGTACCAGACAATGTTTCATATTTAATGTTTTTAGAGATAATCTGTAAAAACCTAGTAGAAACTGCTGGATTGAAGAGGAATTCGATTTTTAACTTTGAAGAACAGATAAAGATGTAGTGTGTGAGTATATATATGTACATACATTTGTGTGTGCACACAGATGGAATATTAGCCATAAGGATAAAATCTTGCCATTTGCAATGACATGGATGGAAGTAGAGGGTATAATGCTAAACAAAGTCTATGAGAAATATCATGGATCTCACTAATATGTGGAAATTAAGAAAACAAATGAGCAAAGGGAGAGACAAACCAAGAAACAGACTCTTAACTACAGAGTAAACACTGATGGTTACCAGAAGAGGGGTGAGTAGGCAGATGGATTAAATAAATGATGGGGATTAAGGAGTGTACTTGTGATGAATACAGGGTAATGAATGAAAGTGGAACTGGAGGGTATTATGCTGAGTGAAATAAGTCAATCGGAGAAGGACAAACATTATATGGTCTCATTCATTTGGGGAATATAAATAATAGTGAAAGGGAATAGAAGGGAAGGGAGAAGAAATGGATAGGAAATACCAGAAAGGGAGACAGAACATGAAGACTCCTAACTCTGGGAAACGAACTAGGGGTGGTGGAAGGGGAGGAGGTGGTGTGAGGGTGAATGGGTAGTGGGCACTGGGGTGGGCACTTGATGGGATGAGCACTGGGTGTTATTCTGTATGTTGGCAAATTGAATACCAATAAAAAATAAATTTATAAAAAATAAAAAATAAAATTAAAAAAAGTGTTGAGTCACTGAATTGTACACCTGAAACTGTTACACTATGTTAACTGGAATTTAAATAAAAATTTAGGGATCCCTTGGTGGCTCAGCAGTTTAGCACCTGCCTTCAGCCCAGGGCATGATCCTGGAGTCCTGGGATCTAGTCCCACATTGGGCTCCGTGCATGGAGACTGCTTCTTGCTCTGCCTGTGTCTCTGCCTCTCTCTCTGTCTCTCATTAATAAATAAAATATTTTTTTAAAAAGTTTTTAAAAAAAACTTATATTTTTGAGTGTCTCTTAATAAACCTTCACTACTACCCGGATCCCTGAGCACATCAGATCTGATATTACCTCCACTCTTTTCAAAGGACTGACATTGGAATCTGATCCTTATTATGAGTATTTTGACATCTTCCTATTAAGAGACTTGCCCTGAATTATTGATTTAGCAAATATGTAAAGGACTTTTTAATCAAATCATTACAAAATACATTCTTCTTAGGTATATGCACTTCATTTTGAAAATATTACATTATAGAACACAAATCAAACCATTTGTTTTTGAAAAACATTCTATACATCATAGTATTGGAGGTCCTACCCAGAGGAGGTAGGTAAGAAATAACACCTCCAAACTGGAAAAGTAAAATGGCCACTATTTACAGCTGACACATATATAGAAAACTGAGACCAAAAAAAAAAATTAGAAGTTACACAACACAAAATTTGTTGTACAAATATCTGCATTTCTATACACTAATGAACTATCAGCAAACAATTGACAGAAAAAATACCTAGAAATAAATTTAATGAAAAAAAGTTGAACAAAGATTCCATGTTCATAGATTGAAAAATTTTGTTAAATGTCTACTACCCAAAGTAATGCATATATTCTATGCAATCTTTATTAATACTACTGGCATTTTTCAGAAAAAAAAATCCTAAAACTTGTACAGAATGACAAAAGATCCTGAGTAGCCACAGCAATCTTAAGAAAAACAATGCTTAAGCCATCACACTTCCCGATTTCAAATAAAAAGCTATTGTAATAAAAACAGTAGATTGACCTAAGAATAGTTATACAGATCAAAGGCATAGAATTAAAAGCCCAGAAATAAACTCATGCATATGAAGTCAATTAACTTACAAAGAAGACAGGATTATCTAAGTCTATCAATAAATGGTGTTGGAAAAGCTGGACAGTTCCATGCAAAAGAATATACCTGGGTCACATTACATCATACACAGTAACTCAAAATGAGTTGAAGATTTGAACAAAGCCCAGAATAAAATCAGAAATAGGTGAAGTTACAACTGACAGCAAAGACAAGGATTCTAATAAACTACTGCAAACATATGCCAATAACTCAACAAACAAGAAATGGATAAAACCTTACAAACCCAATACTCCAAGACTGGATCAGGAAGAAACAAAATCTGAACAAACTTTCTAGTAATAAAATTGGATCAGTAATCAACAACCTCCCAGACAACCAGGTCTAGGTGGCTTCACAGGTGAATTCCACCCTAAGTTCTTTAAATAGTTAATAACTATCTTTCTCAACTGACTAGGAAGAGAGGCATCCAAACTTGCTTTACACCAAGCTAGTATTACTGATACAAAACCCACACAAACTCTACAAAAGATTACAGGCCGGTATTCCTGATGAACATAGGTATAAAAATATTTAAAATTATGTAAACCATTTACAACAATGCATTGAAGAAATCCTCACCATGATCAAGGAGGGTTTATTCCAGGGAATCAAAGATGGTTCAAAATCTGCAAATAAATAATATACTACCAGAACAGAAGAATAAAATCCAATGATCACCTGAAAGGCAGAAACACACACTGGACAAAATTCAACATAGGATTATGATAAAAATTATCAGAAAGTGGCATAGAAGGAAAATACTTCAATATAACAATGGATAAAACTGCCAGGTAACAACAGACTATGAAAAGCTGAAGGAATCCCCTTTAAGTATCAGAAACAAGACAAAAACACCCACTACATTATTTTTAATAAACATAGTATCACAAGTCCTAGTCATAGCAATCAGGCAAGTCATCTAAATTAGTCAGGAAAAAGTAAAAGTAATTTGCAGATGATAGGATACTCTAAATTGAAAACCTTAAAGACTCCACTAAAAAATTCAGTATAGTTTCAGGATACTAAATACACAGTCCATTGAGTTTCTATACACTAAAAAGAAAATCCTATCACAATTGCACCAAAAACCAGATATCCAAGAGTAAGTTTTACAGAGATGAAATACTTCTACTCTGAAAACTAAGACACTGATGAAAGAAACTGAAGACACAAATGGAAAGATATACCACTTTCATGGATTAGGAGATTTTGGATACTAGAGACCTATTAAAAATAATCTAAAGATTCAAAATCTATCTAAATACCAATGACATTTTTTCACAGAACTAGAATAATCTTAAAATTTGTATGGAACCACAAAAGACTCCAAATAGAAAGTCATCTTGAAAAACAAACCTGGAGGCATCACGACTAGCACAAAAACACACAGAGAAATGGAACACAATAGTCAAGAAATACGCCCACATTTATATGGTCAATTAATCCATAACAAAGGAACAGGCAGTGAGGGAAAGGCAGACTTTTCAATAAATGGGGTGGAGAAAAACCAGATAGTGACATGCAAAAGACTAACTGGCCCACTGTCTTATACTGTATACAAAAATAAACTCAAAATGATTTAGAGACCTATGGGTAAGAACTGAAACTATAAACTTTATTTTTGAGATTTCAGAGAAAGAGAGCGCATGCTAACACAAGCAGGAGGGAGCAGGAGAGAGAATCCAAAGCAGACTCTGTGTTGAGGACAGGGCCCCATGAGGAGCTCAGTCCCAAGACCCTGAGATCATGCCCTGAGCCAAAACCAAGTGTCAGATGCTCAATGGAAACACCCAAATGCCTCAAACCATAAATTTTTTAAAAAGATTAGAGAGACAGCAGGGGGAGGGCCAGAAGCAACAGACTCCCTGGTGATTGGGGAGCCCAGTGTGGGGCTTGATCCCAGGCCTCTGAGATCATGACATGAGACAAAGGCAGATGCCCAAACGACTGAGCCTCCCAGCCACCCCTGAAATCATAAAACTTTTAAAGAACATATAGGCAGTCATCCATCTGAGCAACTTTTTTTTTTTTACCTGGGGAAGGGCAATAGAAGAAATTTGACCATAAACTGAAAATACTTTGCACAGCAAAGGAAACTACCCATATAATGAAGAGGCTTGCAAATGTTATCTAATAAAGGATTCATATCCAACACATGTAAAGAATTCATTGAATTCGACATACACACTCCAAATTCAAATGAGAAGAGTAGATTACTTAGACATTTTTATGAATATCTACAGATGGCCAGACAGAAGATATGGAGTATCGCTCATCAGAGAAATGGAAATCAACAGTATCACCTCACACCAGTAGTCAGCCGGGCTACTGTCAAAAACAAGTGTTGAGTATACGGAGAGAAGAAAACTGAGTGCTGTTTGGGAGAATGGGGACTGGCGCAGCCACCATGGGGAACAGTATGGAGGAACAAGTTTTTCATCCAGCAATTTCAAATGAGTATTTACCTTAAATTAAAACGGTAAGACACATGCACCTTTAAGTTTAATGCAGTAGTTATTTACAACAGCCAAGATATTGAAACAACCTAAGCATCTATTCATGGAGGAATGGCTAAAGAAGATGTAGTACATCATAAGGAATATTACTCAGCCATATAAAGATCTTCGGACTTGCAAAAACACAGACTGACCTAAGGGGGTGGGGGTTATGCTAAGTAAAATACTTTATGGTCTCAAGTGTAGTCGAAAATCAAGAAACAACTCCAAATCCATAAGGAAAGAACAGGTCGGGTGCTAGATGGGAGGACAGTGAGGAAATGGGTAACATAAAAGGATTAGAAGAAACAAGCCTCTAGTCACAAGTCCTAGGGATGCAAGCTACCGCACAGGATTACTGTCCATGGTACTGTAATAACGGAGTGGGGACAACAGTAACTAGACCATGTGGTCCTCATTCTGCAACACATACACGTGTCAAACGCCTATGTGGTGCACCTGAAAATATTGTATATCACTGTATCTCGATGGAAACATTAAAACCACTTACATAAAAATCTAGCTCTCAAGGAAGGAGGATGGAGGAGGAGTAAGGGACCCTAGTTTCGGTCTCTTGGATTCAACTAGAGAGCTATCAAATCATTCTCAACACCTGTGAACTTAACCTGTGATAGAAAAGAATTTCTGCAATTCTACACATAGAAAAGTGATCACTTTTGCAAGGTAGGTGTGGAGAAGCGAATCTGAGGGGATATGTGGAAGATAAACGGCAGGGGGAGGGGGCCTCTGTAAACTGGCTACTGGAAGGTGATAGAGCAGCAGAGCGCAAAGTCAGAACTCTCCCGAGTCTGCTATGGTGAGGGATATACCTGCCTAAAAAGCACTCAGGTGGTGAAGTGGGCAGAGTCGTAGGTGGGAGAGTGAGGCCTCAGGATCCCTGGGGTCACAGGAAGATGGGGGTGGCCTGAACCCGGCAGTGTTCCCAGGCACCGGAGTGGGGGAGCCCGCTGCCATCAGCAAACCCAGGAGTGGGCTTGCAGTTTGGTGTTGTCATAAAGCCACAAATCATGGCATTCAGGTGACTGCTCTGTGAGCAGGGGCCCAGCAAGGGACAGAACCAACGAGACCCCACTCCCCACTTCCTCCCCCAGGAGGAGTGGCACAGGTGCATACTGCAGGAGTCTGGAGCTTAGAGACTCTCGAAGTGGGGTCAAGTGCCTGAGATAGAGACGCTCAGTCACAGGCTGGGTGAGCAGATTGTGGATAGAGACCAGGGAGACTGGAGTGATTGACTGCTTTCCCTGAGGGCTCAGCAAAGATTGGGGGCCGAGTTTTCAGCTCCACAGCTGGAGATTGGGAGGCCACCATTTTTATTTACATCCCCTAAAGAAGCGCAAAGCTTTCAGGAACTGAAGCCACACAGAGCAGCCCAAAGTCACTTACACTGAGCCCGGCCCCTGGCAAGGGCGGTACAACTGTCCCAGGGCAAAGATATTGGAGAATCAGGGCAATGGCCTGTCCCCAGAAGATCATCAAGAATGATAAACATGGTATTAGCCAGCTCAAACATACAGGGCTAGGGGAAAATAATATATAGAATTTGTGGGGGTTTTTTCCTCATGATTTTTTAGTTTTTCAAGTTTAATTTTTCTTCCTCTTCAACTTATTTCTTCTTTTATCAACTTTTTCTTTATTTACATTATGTATTCTTCATTTTTTACTTCCTTTCATCGTATTCGATTCTATTTTTGTATGTATGTAAGTTTTTACTTCTTTACAATTTTGGGATCAAGAGTCTTCTAACAAATAGATGAGGATATATCCAGGACCTAGTGTATCACCCTGTTCTGTTCACTTTATTATTTTTTTTGTTTCTGATCTCCTGATTTGTCTAGTGTTTATTTCACTGGGATCATGGTTGATGTTTTTTTATTTTGTCCTCTTGTTCATCCATTCCTCACTGAATATATTAAGACAGGAAGGTTATCCCAGAAAAAAAGAAGAGACAGTACTAACTTCCAGAGACTTAATATGGATATTGATGTCAGAGCTAGAATTCAGAATAAAATTATAAAGATATTAGCTAGGCTTGAAAGAAACCTAGAAGACACTAGAGAATCCCTTTCTGATTAAATAAAATAACTAAAATCTAATCAGATCAAAAAGGGTATTGCTGAGATGCAACCAACAATGGAGGTGCTAATAGAATGAGGCAGAAGAGAAAGTCAGTGACCTAGAAGATATGGTGGAGAATAAAACTGAGGAAAAAACTACCGGATCATGAGGAGAAGATTTGAGAGATCAGCGATATCATGAAGAGAAAACAATATTAGAATAACTGGGGTCCCAGAGGAAAAGGAGAGGGGCTGAATGTATATTTGAGCAAATTATAGCTGAGCACTTTCCTAATCTGGGAAGGAAATAGGCACTGACGCCCAGGAGGCACAGAAAACCTCCCTCAAAAATCAATAAAAATAAGTCAACACCTCAATATATGATAGCAAAGCTTGCAAATTTCAGAGAAAATCCTGACAGCAGCTCAGGACAAGAAGTCCTTAGACTACAGAGATACAAACAAAAGCCTGCCAGGAGATCTATCCAGAGACCTGGCAGGCCAGAAAAGACTGGCACGATATATTCAGAAAAATATGCAGCCAAGAATATTATATCCGGAAAAGCTTTTATTCAGAATAGGAGAGAGAAAGAGCTTCCAGGACAAAATTTGTAATCAGTAATCCAAACTTGTAAGAAATATTAAAAGTGATCTTTTAAGCAGAGCGATCCCAAAAGTAACATAGATAAGAAAGGAACAGGGACAGTATACAGAAACAGTGACTTTACAAGTAATACAATGGCACTAAATTTAGATCTTTCAATAGTTACTCTGGATGTAAATGGGCTAAATACCCCAATAAAAAGACAGAGGGGTATCCAATGAAGACTACAAAAGACTTATTTTAGACCCAAAGACACTCCAGACTGAAAGTGAGGAGGTGTAAAACATTTATCATCCTAATGGACATCAAAAGGAAGCTAGGGTAGCAATTCTTATATCAGATAAATTAGATTTAAACCAAAGACTGTCAAGAGACGTCGAGGGACACTATATCATACTTAAAGGGTCTAACATGATCTAACAATTGTAAATATTTATGCTTCTCACCTGAGAGCTCATTGTATAAACCAATAACAAAATTGAAGAAACACATTGATAATACAATAGTAGGTGACTAACACTCCACTCACAGCAATGGACAGATCATCTAAACAGAAGATCAATAAGGAAACAGGGCTTTGAATGACACACTGGACCAGATGGACTTCATAGATATACTCAGAGCATTCCTTCCTAAAGCAACAGAATACATTCTTCTCAAGTGCACATGGAACTTTCTCCAGAAGAGATCACATACTGGGTCACAAATCAGGTCTCAACTGGTACCAAAACATAAGAACTAGGATTCTTCTTTGCATATTTTCAGACCACAATGCTTTAAAACTTGAATTCAACAAGAGGAAAGTTGGGAAGAACTCATACTTGGAGGTTAAAGATTATCCCACTAAAGAATGAATGGGCCAACCAAAGAATTTAAGAAGTTAAATTTGGAAACAAATGAAAATGCAAACAGCTCTATCAAAACCTCTGGGATTAAAAAAAAAAAAAAAAAAAAAAAAAAAACCTCTGGGATGCAGCAAAGGCAGTCCTAAGAGGGAAGTACACAGCAATACCAGACTTTCTCAGGCAACAGGAAAAGTCTCAAATATACAACCTACTCATACACCTAAAGGAGCTGGAGAGAGAAAAGAAAGCAGAAGAGAAGAGAATATAGAGCAGTAATCAATGAAATAGAAATCAAAGGAACAGTAGAACAGATCAGCTAAACAAGGATCTGGTTCTTTGAAAGATAGACAAACTCCTAGCCAGACTTATCAAAAAGGAAACAAGAAACACAATAAAATCATGAATGAGAGAGCAAAGATCATGACCAACATCCAAGGATATACAATTTTAAGAACTTATGAGCAACTGTAGGCCAACAAATTAGGCAATCTGGGAGAAATGGATGCATCCCTGGAAATAAACTATTGAAAGAGGAAGAAATAGAAAACCTGAACAGACCTACAATCAGCAAGAAAATGGAAGCAGTCATCAAAAACCTCCCAACACATATGAGTCTAGGGCCGGATGACTTCCCAAGGGAATTCTACCAAATATCTGAAGGAGAATCAATACCTATTCTTCTAAAAGTCGTTTCAAAAAAAATAGAAATTGAAGGAAAACTTCCAAACTTGTTCTGAGGCTAGCATTACTTTGGTCCCAAAACCAAAGACCCTTTCAAAAAGGAGAATTACAAACCAATATTGCTGAAGAACATGGATGCAAAAATTCTCACCAAAATACTAGCTAATACGATCTAACAATACATTAAAAGGATGATTCACCAACACCAAGTGGGATTTATTCCTGGGCTGCAAGGGTAGATTAACATCTGCAAATCAACATGATACATCACATTAATAGAGGACAACCACTGTATGATTCTCCAATTGATGCAGAAAAAGCATTTGACAAAATACTGCATTCTTTTTTAACTCTTCACCATTTAGGGATAGAGGGACCAAACCTCAATATCATAAAAGCCATCTGGGAAAAGCCCACAGCAAATATTATTCTCAATGGGGAAAAACAAGATCAGGAACACAACAGGGATGCCCACTCTCACCACTGTTGTTCAATATAGTGCTAGAAGTCCTAACTTCAGCAATCAGACAAAAAAACAAAAACACAAAAACAAAAAACCCAGACATTCTGATTGGCAAAGACTACATTACTCAATCTTCAGACAACATGCTACTTTATGTGGAAAACTCCTAAAGACTCTACCCCCAAATTGCTAGAACTCATAGGAATGCTGCAACATGGCAGGATATAAAATGCAGACATCAGCTGCATTTCTTTAATGAGAGAAATTAAGGAACCATTCTCATTTATAATTGCACCTAAAACCATAATATACCTAGGAATAAACCTATTGAAAGAGGTAAGGGATCTGTCCTCTAAAAACTATGGAACACTTAAATTGAGAGACACAAAGAGATGAAAAAAAAAATTACATGCTCATGGATTGGAAGAACAAATACTGTGAAATTTTCTATGCTACCCAGAGCAATTCTATACATTCAATGCAATCTCTATCAAAAGACAGTTGACATTTTTCACAGAATCATCCCAAGATTTGTATGGAATCAGAAAAGACCCTGAATAGCCAGTAGAATGTTGAAAAAAAAAAAAAAAACAAAGTCGGGGGGTATCAGAATGCCTGACTTCAAGCTGTACTACAAAGCTGTGATCATCAAGACAGTGTGGTACTGGTACAAAAACAGACACATAGATCAATGGAACAGAATAGAGAATCCAGAAATGGATCTTCAACTCTAGGGTCAACTAATCTTTGACAAAACAGGAGAGAGTATCCAATGAAAAAAGGACAGTCTGTCAGAAATGGTGCTGGGAAAAATGGACAGCCATATATAGAATAATGAAACAGGACCATTTTCTTACTCCATACAAAATATAAACTCAAATTGGATGAAAGACCTAAGTGCAAGAGAAATCCAACAAAATCCTAGGAAACACAGGAAGCAACCTCTTCGACTTCAGCCACAGCAACTTCTTGCTAGGCATGTCTCCAAAAGCAAGGAAACAGACAAAAATGAACTATTGAGACTTAAGATAAAAAGCTTCTGCACAGCAAAGGAAACAGTGAACAAAACTAAAAGCAACCTACAGAATGCGAGAAGATATTTGCAAATGACCTATCCAGATAAAAGGTTACAATCCAACTACTATGAAGAACTTATCAAATACCACCTAAAAAAAGAATCCAGTCAAGAAATGGGCAGAAGGCACGAACAGACATTTCTCCAAAGATGACATACAAATTTCCAATGGACACATGATAAATGCTCAACATTACTTGGCATCAGAAATATAAATCAAAACCACAATGAGATATGACCTCACACTAGTCAGAATGGCCAAAATTAACTCAGTAAACCAACGCTGGTATTTACTCCAAAGACATAAATGTGGTGATCCAAAGGGGCAGCTGCACCCCAATGTTCATAGAAGTAATTCCACAATCGCCAAACTATGGAAAGAGCCCAGATATCCATCAGCAGATGAAGAATTAAAAAAACTAGATGAATATATATGAATATTACTCAGCCATCAAAAAGGATGAAATCTGACCACTTACATAGGTATGGATGAAACTGGTATTATGCTGAGGTGAAATTAATCAATCCAAGGAAGACAATTATCACATGGTATCACTCATAGGTGTAAAACCACACAGAGGATCATAGGCGAAGGCTAGGAAACAAACTAAGGTTGATGAGAGGAGGGCAGAGGAATGAGGTAACTGGGTGACAGGCATTAAGGACACATGCTGTGCTGAGCACTGGGTGTTATATGCAACTGATGAATTACTGAACTCTCCATCCACAACTAATGGTGTACTATATGTTGGCTAATTGAATTTAAGGGAAAAAAATCTATCATGATATAGCTATTATACTATAAGAGAAATCCAAAATATTAGAACCTATAGAAAAAGCCTAAGACCTGTAAACTCAAGTCTCATGTGGGCATCTACTTATGAGTCAGAAACAAACCTAATGTTTAATTCACGAAAGAACATTTGCATTAATTTGCATGAATTTTAAATATTTAAGTGGAGCAAAATGTGTTGGAGAACTCTGGATATTTCGCTATATCTTACCTATAAAAAAATAACAAGACTTAAAACCTAAGACCTGAAACTATCAAAGTAGAAAATTTAAGGACTAAGCCTCTACATTGGATTTGGAGAGGAAATTTTTGAAATAAAAAAACACAAGTGGGACTAAAACTAAAGCATCTCTGCAAAGACACCAATGTGAAAAGAGGGTAATATCCAAAATATACAAAGTATATAAAAGATGCACTAGCAAAAACAAACCAACCCCCACCCAAAATAGAACTCAACTGAACACAAGATCTAAATAGAGAGGTTTTTAGAGACATACAGATGGCCAACAGGTACATGAAACAGTCCAAGTAAGACTACCATGAGACTCAATTCTGTTTCTGCATCTTTGGCTAAAAATAAAAACAAAAGCTGTATGTGCATACAGTCACTGTGGCATTATTCACAATAGATGGAGAAACAAGCATCTGCTGATGTGAAAGGATAAAAGTGTGATGTGTATAATGGAATACTTTTTAGCCATAAAAGAGATCTCAGAGGATCCAAAGTGGGAATATAGGAAGACTCTAAGATCACCTCCTCTAATAGACACAATCAACACCTATATACACAGCAATTCCTTCTGACCACCTCAGGGAATTGGACAGCTTCTGAACAATATAGACCCCACACAGAATGGTGGGAAACAGAGTCACAGAAATTGATACTCCACATGACACTGCAAACTCTACTGGGGAAGAACATGCAGATTTACCTGCCTGGGACACAGAAAACAAGCCCTGTTTTAAATGGCAAATAGAATACAAGTGACCTAACCCTTGAGCACCCACCAAACAGGAGAACTGATGGATTTCTCTCCAGGGTAGCAGGTCCTGGTGAGCACCATTGTTTCTATTTCCCCTCCATGTTGAGATCATAGAGTCCTTGAACCCTGATCCTATTTTCCTACTGCCTCAGCAAGCCCCAGATGTCCCCCAAAGGTAGCTCCCCACACCTGCAACTGTGTCAATTCCATCCCACCAAGGAGATGCTGTGCACAGTGTGGCACTTTGTCCTGCACTCGCTACAGCTCCATTTGACCTCCCAGGCACTGTCTATGCAAAGCACTCCAGGACCCACACCCCATGTCTATTTCATTTGTCCCACCAGGGTATCTCCTTGTAGAAACACCCCCAATTCCAGAGTGCACAAACACTACAGCTCCTGCCAGCCAGCAATAGCAGCCAGGGCACAGGTAGTCTACACAAGGGACAGTTTACACAGGGACATTCTGAGACGAAGTTAGGGGTTTCACCTAATTCATAGAAACAAAACCAAAGTGAGACAAGTATTATCCAGAAGAACAAGACAAAACTTCAGGAAAATGAAAAGGAGGTAAACAAGCTACCTGATAGAGTTAAACATGATGATCACAAAAATGCTCACCAGACTTAAGAGTAAGTGACTTCAGAGAGAACTTCAAAAGAATTTTTAAAAGAAACCATCAGACCTGAACAATTCAATAACTGATATGGAAAATATATTAAAGGTTATCAGCACCAAGATGAGCAGGTTGGAGGATGAAGAATGCATTAGCATCCAGAAGACAGGGTAGTGGAAAACAGTCAACCTGACCAACCAAAAATCAAGATGAGAAAGGATAGTTTCAGAAACCTCAATCATCAGGTGTACTCACATTCACATTATAGAGGTCCCAAGGAGAAGAGAGAAAGGGAAAGAAAATGTCTTTGAAGAAATGATACCAAAAACCTTCCTCAATCTGAGAAAGCAACAGGCATCCAGGTGTAGGAAGCATAGAGTGTCCCCAAGAGGTCCACACCAAGACAGAATTAAAAGGTCAAGGATTAAAGAATCTTAAACAGCAAGAGAAAAGGAATTAGTTACATACAAGGGAAACTCCATAAGACTAACAGCTGATTTTTCAATGGAGACTTAGGAGGCCAGATAGCAGTGTCAAAAAGTTTTTAATGTGTTGGAAAACAAAAAAAAATCTAACAAGCAAGAATATTCTAGGGACACCTGGGTAGCTCAGTTGGTTGAGCATATAACTCTTGATTTTGGTTCAGGTCATGATCTCAGGGTCATGAGATCCAGCCCTGCATCAGGCTCAGCCCTCAGCATGGACTTTGCTTGAGATGTTCTTTCCCTCTGCTCCTCCCATGGCTCACACTAAAATTGTGTTTTGTTTTGTTTTTGTTTTTGATATTCTATCCAGCAAGGTTCAGAATAGGAGAAAGTTCAAGCAGTTTATTACCACTCTGCCAGCCTTACAAGAAATGTTAAACATAATTCTTTAAGAAAAAAAAAATTCATGGGTAAAAGCCAACAGAGTAAAGTAGAAGATCTATTGATAATACATTACATATAGTATGAAGGTTAGATGGATGAACAGTAAAAATCAATTATATCTAAAATTAGTTAAGGGACACAAACACAGAAAATGTGGAGCATGGGAGAAAATATGTACTTTTAAAATGTGTTGAAAGATAACTTAATATGGATCGCTACCGACCTCAAGGTGTTTTACTTAAACCTCATTGTACCACAAAGCTAAACACTATAGTACATATACAAAAAGGAGAAAGCAATCCAAGCATAAACACTGAAGGACAACTAAAGAGAGCAAGGACAGGAACAGAATCACTACAAAAACCACCAGAAAACTAAAATTTTAAGTAGATACCTATCAATTACTTTAAATGTAAATGCTCTAAATGCTCCAAAAGATGTAGGATGAATTAATAAAACTCATTTATATGTTGCCTACAAGAGACTGACTTCAGACCTAAGGATGCATCCAGGCTGAAAGTGAAGGAGTGGACTAAGTCCACACAAATGGAAATGAAAAAGCCATGTAGCAACACTATCAAACAAAATAGACTTAAAATGAAGACTAACTGGAGGATTCACTACATGATGATAAAAGGAACAATCCAACAGGATGACAACATGTGCACAAGGTAGAAGTACCTACAGAAAGCCTGTATTAACAGACATGAATTGACAATAGTGAAGAACTTCAGCTTTCCAGCTACGTCAATGAATTGATCAATCTATAAGAAAACACTGGTTTCATAGGACCTATTAGACCAGATGGACTTGACATATATAGAATATTCCATCCAGAAATATTCTTTTTCCAGTGCACATGGATTTTTCTCCAAGACAGACCATATTATAAAACAAGTATAAAAAAAATGGAACTCCTATCAAGCATCTTTTCCAAGCAGAAGTATATGAGACTAGAAATCAAGTAAATTTGGAAAACATACAACTAATTGACAGACCTAAGAAAAATATAAGGCAAAAAAACACTTGGACATAAGTGAACATGGAAACAAAGAAGTTCAACGTCTTTGATACAGAAAAAGCAGTTTTAAGTTTACAGCAAGAGTTTTACCTCCAGAAGTAAAAATTTCTAATATTATACCAAAAAAAATTAAAAGCCCAGAGTAACAAGGAAATAAAAACCAGGACAAATAAAGACAAAACCAAGAGCTGATTCTTCAAAAAAAATTAAGGAAAAAAAATCAAAGAACCACCAACTGCACAGAAATGAAAGCATTAGGAGACTACAGTGAAAAATGACATGCCAAGAAATTGGACCTCAGAGAAATGAATTCCTGGAAACAGTCTCCCAAGACTGTATATGGAAAAAATAGGGACTCTGAACAGACCAATTAATAATGAAATTGCATCAGTAATCAAAAGCATCTGAACACAAGTGCAGCACAAGATGGCATCACAGGTAAATTTCAAATGTTTAACAAGTTCATACTGAGGCTTCTCAAACTTCTCCTAAAATAGAAGAAAGGAAATCTTCTATATTTATCCTGTAAGTCTAGCATTATTCTGAAAGCAAAACCAAAGACACTGGAAAAACTACAGGTCAGGATCCATGATGAAGACAGATGTACAAGTCCTCAGTATCAGCAAACCAATTTCAACACTGAAAAAATTATTCAGCATGATCAAGTGTGACTTATTTCAAGGACCAAGGGTGATTTGAATTCACCAATCTACGTAACCCTTCACATTAACAAGAGGAGGATAGGGCTTCTGGGGGAGGACAACAAAGGAGGAGGATCCTGGGCTCTCCTTGACCCACAAGTGCACCTAGATAACAGCCACATCAGCACAAGTAATTCTGCAAATGACCTGAACACTGGTGGAACAGATTCTCTACAGGTAGATGTAGAAAGACCACATCCAAGAGGATAGGACAAAGACAGGTTGGGAGGCAAGGGGACCTGCTGGACTGTCTGCGAGCAGGAGGGACTCTGCAGGATGGACTGGAGAAGGGCAGACTCCACAGCAGGAATGAGGGCCTACACTGGGAAGATGAATCCCTATAATGATTGGTTTTGAAATCACAAGGTTCTACCTTAAGGAGTTCTTATAATCAGTGAAACTTAACACACAAAAGTTTAAAAGTCAGTGGGCTCAGCTACAGGAGAGCTGGAAGTATGATAGAAGAACGGATCCCACCCTTAGACACAGAATGAATAGCCTCACTGAGGTACAGCACAGAAATTGCAGTTTGAAAAACTGGTGTATATGGAAAGTTTTTTTTTTTAACTAATCTCAAAGCAGAAAGATTATCTGGGAGACTTCGATAAGAACAGAAGGGTGGGTGGGTGCCATTTCCCACCCCTAGCCTAGATCCAGAGACACCTGCAGTAACCAGTGTAGCATGAACATACCACCTAGTCTTGCTAACAGCACAACCCACCCCTCTACCAACACACCCTTGGCAGTTTTCAGGGCAGCTATAGTTCCTCCCACCACCACCCCCCCAACAGGAGACCAGCCCAAACCTTGCTGGCACCATGTGCCCCACCCAACATGTTCTGACACCCTCCAACACTTCCTTGGAAGGAGTCCATCAAAGGAAGCACTGTAAGCATGGCAGGATGTTAGCAGCCCCAACGAACCATAGTATCACACTTAAGTGACCATCCATTTTATGGCAAACACAAAGTGAAGGAGACGAAAAATATTTATGCAAGTGGAAGTGGAAAGAAAGCCAGGATAGCAATGCTGATATTGGATAAAATAGACTTTGTGGGGAGACACAAGGAGAGGGAGAGACTCTCAAGCAGACTCCCCCCTGAGCACAGAAGCCCAACATGGGGCTTGATCTCATGACCTGGGCCAAAAATCAAGAGTCAGATGTCAGATACTAACCAATTGAACCACCCAGGTGCCCTGACAAAACCAACTTTAGAATGACTAATAAGGGCAGCTTGGTTGGTTCAGAGGTTTAGCACCACCATCAGCCCAGGGCCTCATCCTGGGGACACAGGATTGAATCCCATGTCAGGTTCCCTGCATGGAGCCTGCTCCTCCCTCTGCCTGTGTCTCTGCACACACACCCCCTCCCTGCCCCGTGTCATGAATAAATAAAATCTTTAAAAAAAAAATAGAATGACTAGTAAGAGACAAAGACAACCTGATCACAAAGGGAACAGTTGAGCAAGATAAAACAAGTGTAAATATTTATGCACCCAACATGGAAGTCTCCAAATACATGTAGCAGCTAACATAGGAAGACATCAATAATAAAACAGGATTTTAACACTCCACTTGCATCAATGGACAGATCATCCAAAGTCAATAAGGCAACAGTGGCTTTTAATGATTCACTGGACCAGATGCATCTGATGCATTCAGTACATTACACCTTAGAATACACATTCATCAAGGGCACATATAACATTCTCTATAACCTATCACATATTAGGCCCCAAAACAAGTCTCCACAGATTCAACAAGACTGAAGTCATACCATGCATCTTTTCCAACCACAACACTATGAAACAAACTACAATAAAATATCTGGGAAGAACACAAATACATGGAGTTTCAATATAAAAGGAAATCTAAAAATGCACTGAGACAAATGAAACAATGATCCAAAATCTTTAGGATGTAGCAAAGGTGGCTGGAAGGCTGGAAAAGGGAGGTTTATAGCAATACAGGCTTACCTCAAGAAAAACCATCACAACCTAACCATACACTGAAAGGAACTAGAAAATAGTAAAACTCAAAACTAGTAAAGGACGGACGTGATTAGAGAAACAGAAACAAAACACAAAGTAAAACGAGGAGCTGATTCTTTAAAAGAACAAAATTGGTACACCTCAAGCCAGAGTCAAAAAAAAAAAAAAAGACTCAATTGCCAGTGAAAAACTATAACTGACACTACCAACAGTATTATGAAAATTTATATGTCAACAAGTTGGAAACTTGGAAAGGACAAATGGCTAGAAACAACCTCCCAAAAACAATCAGGCACAGAAAATTTGTATGGACTCATTACCAGCAATGAAACTGTATCAGTAATCAAAAAATTCTCAAATAGAATTCCAAGACCAGAAGTCTTCACAGGTGAGTTCTACTGAACATTTGAAGAGTTAACCTATTCTTAAACTATTCCAAAGAAATACAAGAGGAAGGAAAGCTTCCACATTCTTTCTACAAGGCCAGCATTATCCTGTTAACAAAACCAGATAAGGATACCACTAAGAGAGCTACACGCCAGTATCTCATGTATGGATGCTAAAATCCTCAAAGAATCAGCAAACCAAATCAATGATACATTAATCATTCCCTATAACAAGTGGGATTTATTCTAGCAATACTAGTGTATTTCAATATTCAGAAAATGTGCTACATCAATAAGCATTTCAGTAGATGCAGAAAAAAGCATCTGACCAAATACAATATCTATTCAAGTTAAAAACTCTCAACAAAGTAGGTTTAGAGAGACTATACCTCAATACCTCAACATAATAAAGGTCATTTATGAAAAACCCACAGCTAAAACCCTAAATGGGGAAAAACAGAGCTTTTCTAAATTCAGGAACAAGACAAGGATGTTCACTCTTCCCACTTTTATTCAACATAGTACTGGAAGCTTTAGTCACTTTACTCACAATCAAAGAAACAAAAAGATATCTAAATTGATAAGAAGTACCACTTCCACTATTTGCAGATGATGTGATAACTATATACAGAATACTTAAAAACTCAGTAAATGAACTCTCTAAGGTCACCAAATACAAAAACATACAGAAATCCATTGCATTTCTATACACTAATGCAGAATTAAGAGAACAATCCCATTTACAGTTGCACCAAAGATAAAATTCCAAGAAATACACTTAACCGAGAAGAGATCTGTACTCTGCAATCTATAAAACATTAAAAGAAATTGAAGACCACAGAAACAAATGAAAAGCTATTTCATGCTCAAGGATTGGGCAAGCTAATGTTGTTAAAATGTCTGTATTACCCAAAGCAGTCTACAGATTTAATGCAATCCCTATGAAAATATCAATGGCATTTTTCACATAACTAGAAACAATACTAACATTTCTAAGAAACCACAAAAGACCTCCAATAGCCAAAACAAACATGAAAAAATGGGAGAAATCATAATCCCAGATTTCAAGATATACTATGCACACTAATCAAAATGCAATATGGTATTGGCACAAAAAGATCAATGCAAGAGAATAGAAAACATAAATAAGCCCACATTTATAAGGTCAATTAATCTTTGACAAAGCAGTAAAGAATATTCAACAGGAAAAAGACTGTTCAACAAATTGTGTTAGGAAAACTGGATAGCTGCAAAAAAAAAACAAAGCACCCCCCCCCCAAAAAAAAATTACACACACATCCCAAATACTGACCACACTCTTATGGCATATACAAAAAAAATTCAAAATGGATTAAAGACTTAAATGTGAGACCTTTAAAACCATAAAAATCCTAGGAGAACACAGGCATTAACTTCTCTGACATTGACCACAGCAACTTCTTTCTAGATAGGTCTCCTGAGGCAAAGGAAACAAAAGAAAAAATGAACTGCTGGGACTTACATAAATTTAAAAAGCTTTTGCACAGCCATGGAAGGCTAACAGTAACAAAAACATTAAACCCTCCCCAAATAATCCAATGAAAATTTTTGTAGAAGACATGAACAGACATTTCTCCAAAGACCTCCAGATGACCAATGGACACATGAAAACATGCTGAAAATCACTAATCAGGGAACTGCAAATCCAAACCACAATGAGCTACCTCCTCACATCTGTCGGAATGGCTCAAATCAACACAAGAAACAAATGTTGGTGAGGATGTGGAGAATAAAGGAACTCCCAGGACACCTTGATGGGAATGCAAACTGGTGTAGCCACTGTGGGAAACAGTATGGAGATCCTTCAAAAAATTAAAAATTGAATTACTGTATTATCCAGTAATTCTCCTACTGGCTATTTACCCAAAGAATATGAAAATACTCATTTAAAAAGATCTATGTTCTCCTGTTCACTGCAGCATTACATCAGCCAAATATGGAATAATGGATAAAGACATGATATGTACACCTGACAGGATATTCTATTATAAACAGAATGAAATCTTGCCATTTGCAACATGGAATGAACCCAGAGGGTATAATGCTAAATGAAGTCAAAGACCAATATCAGAGATTTCCTGTGTGGAATGTAACAACCCCTTCTCTGCCACACCCACCACAAAGAAACCCAGACTTAACTGTAAAAAAAAAAAACTACTAGAAGGAGGTAGGTGAGAAACCCAGACAAAACTATATTCTTATTGATCATAAAGAGCAACAGAAGGAACAGAACTGCAACAGCCAGAAAACATTTTTCAAAACGGCAATAAGTCCATACCTATCAGTAATTTACTATGAACGGAAAGGATTTAAATGCTCTAAACAAAGGTCGGTGGTGGAGTGGAGAAAAAACAAGATTCCTCTATCTGCCACCTACAAGAGACTCACCTCAGACCTAATGACCCATATACCAGTGAAGGGATGAAAAAACATTCTCTATGCCAATGCAGTAGGGAAAAATGAGCCACGGTAGCAATACTTTTATTAGGCAAAAATCACTTTTAAAACAGACTAACAGGAGATAAAGGGCAATTTGTGGTTTTTTTTTTTTTGGGGGGGTGCAATTTGTATTGTTAAAAAGAGCAAGGAAGACAGGACCATTGTACAGCAACACTGGAGCACCTAAATACATAAGCAAATATTAACTTATAGTGCAGTAGCAGGGGCCTTTAACACTCCACTCCTATCAGTGGATAAATCCAGACCAAAAAAAAAAAAATCAATAAGGAAATAGTACCTCTGAAAGACATTGAGATGGACATAACATATAATCACAATATTCCACCCCAAAACAGAATACACCTTTTCAAGTCCACACAGAACATTCTCCAGAATAGATTACATATGAGGCCATAAAACAAGCTTCAAATTTAAGATTGAAATCATACCATGCATCTTTTCTAACCACGACTACATGAAACTGGAAACCAATAAAACAAACTGGAAAAAAAATTAAAAAGCATGATTCTAAAGAACCAATGTGTCAATGAAGCAATCAAAGGAGAGATCAAATAGAGCCAAATGAAAACAATGGTCCCAAATTTCTGGGACACAGTGAAAGCATTTGTAAGGGGAAATGTACACAGCAATACATGCCTACCTCAAAATTCAATCCAATCCTATGACCAAAGGGGGGGGGGAGCCCAATGTATGAGCAGAAGAGAATCAGAGCAAAAGTAAGTGGTTTAGAAACTAAAAATATTAGGGAAAAAATGATGAAACCAAGAGCCAATCATTTGAAAAGAAAGAAAAAATTGACAAATCTTTAACCAGACTCAAGAGAAAGGACCCAAATAGAGTCAGAAATGAGAATGGACACCACAGAAATACAGAGGTTTATCTATGAAACATCATATGCTAACACAGCTGGCAACCTAGAATAAATTCCTAGAAATGTACAATGTTCCAAAACTGCACTGGGAAGAAATAGAAAATCTGAACAGACAAATTGCAAGTAATGAAATTGAATCAGTTATCAAAAAGCTTTCAGAAAATAAAAATCCAAGGCCAGATGGATTCACAATTCTAACATTTAAAGAATACCTATTCTCCAACTATTCCAAAAATTAAAAGGAAAGCTTCCAAATACATTCTATGAGCCTGGCATTACCCTGATACCAAAACCATTTACCACACACAATACTACAGGACAGTATCACTGATGAACATTCGTGCAAAAATCCTCAACCATATAGGCAAAATGCCTACAACAGCACATGAAAAAGATCATTCCCCACAAGCAGGATTTGTTATCAGAATGCAAGGGTGGTTCAACATTAGCAAATCAACACCATAAACCACATCAAAATGAAGGTTAAAAATCCTATCTCAATAGATACAGAAAAAAGCATTTGACAAGATTCAACACTCATGATAAAAAAAAAAAAAGTCCTCAACAAAAAATAGTGTTAGAAGAAACCTAGATCAACATAAATATCACAAATGAAAAATCCACAGCTAACATCCTCACTGGTGAAAAACAGCTTTCCCCCTTAGGTCAGGAACAAGGATCCACTCTCAACTCTTATTCCACATAGTACTCCACATCCTGGGCACAGCAATCAAATGAAATAAAAATAAGAGGCATCCATATTGGCAAATACTTACTATTTTCAGGTGACACGATACAAAGAAAGTCCCACAGATTCTACCAAAAAAACTACTACAATAAACAAGTTCAGTAAAATGGCAGTATGCAAAATACCCAAGAATGGACAGCATTTCTGTACACTACCAATGAAATTGTTGAAATTAAGCATCATTTATAATCGCACCAAAAATAAAATACCTAGGAATAAATCTTACCAAAGAGGTAAAAAACCTATACCATGAAAACTATAGAACATTGACGGAAAAAAGATTGATAACACAAATGGAGAGACATTTCATCTTTATTTGAAGAACACTGTCAAAATGTGTTCTCCAAAGCAATCTACAGATTTGCTGTAATGCCTGTCAAAGTACCCACGACAGTTTTCAGAAAAATACTGAAACGTGTATGGAACCACAGAATACTCTACAGCCCATGAATCCGAAGAACAATTCCAGATTTCAAGATCTTCTACACAAAGCTATAGTAAGCAAAACACTATAGTACTAGCACAAAAATAGACACTCAGAATGAGAGCCCAGAAATAAGTCTGCATTTATATGGTCCATTAATCTTCAAAAAGGAGGCAAGAATATGCCATGGGAAAAAGTCTTTTCCACAATTGGTGCTGGGATAATGCATAGCCACATGCAAAATGGAACTGGATCACTTTCTTACACAATATGCAAGAGCTCAAGATGGATTGAAGACCTAAACATGAGATCTAAAACCAGAAAAATCCTCAAGGAGAACACATGCAGTGACTTCTCTTACATCAGCCATAGCGACAGTTTTCTAGATATGCCTAAATGAAATAAAAGCAAAAATAAACTATTTGAACTACATCAAAAAGGGATGCCTGGGTGGCTCAGCAGTTGGGCATCTGCCTTCAGCCCAGGTCATGATCCTGGAGTTCTGGGATTGAGTTCCATATCGGGCTCCTGCAGGGAGCCCGCTTCTCCCTCCGCCTATGTCTCTGCCTCTAATGAATGAATAAGTCTTTAAAAAAAAATTAAAATAACTACATCAAAAGAACTTCACAAAACTAAAAGAATCTACCTAAATGGGAGAAGATTTACAAATGATATATCTGATGAAGGGTTAATTAACATCCTAAATATATGAACTTCTATAACCCAACACCAAAAAACCACCAATAACCCACTTAAAAAATGGTCTGAACATGTGAACAGACCTTTCTCCAAAGACCCACAGATGGCCAACAGACATGAAAACATGCTTATCATTCATCAGGGAAATGCGAATCATTTGGGTAGGGGGTGAGGAGAGAGAGCGCGTGAGGCGCAGAAGCAGGAGGGAGGAGCAGGCTCCTACCTAGCAGGGAGCCCAATGTAGGGCTCATCCCAGGACCCTGGGATCATGACCTGAGCCAAAGGCAAGCCCTTAACCAGCTGAGCTACCCAGGTGCCCCCTAGGGGGAATGCAAATCAAAACAAGGAGCTATCACCTCACACTGTCAAGAATGGGTAAAATCAACACCAGAATTAAGTGTTGGTGAGGGTGCAGAGAAAGGGGAACCCTCACCAACAGTTGGTGGGAATGCAAACTGGTGCAGCCACTCTGGAAAACAGTATGGAGGTTTCTCAAAAATAGAACTACCATAGGATCTAGTAAAATTTCACTACTAGGTATTTACCCAAAGAATATGAAAACAATTCAAAAAGATATGCACTCCATGCTTATTACAGCATTATTTACAGTAGCTGAGATATGGAAGCAGCCCAACTGCCCATCAAAAGATGAATGGATTAAGATGTGTATACATACAATGGAATATTACTCAGCCATAGAACAGTGAAATCTTGCCATTTCCAACACAGAGAGTTCTAGAGGGCATAGTGCTAAATAAGTTAGAGAAAGACAAATACCACAATTTCACTCATGAGATTTACCGACCAAAGACTCAACTATTAAAACTAATGGTTATCAGAGGGGGAGGTGTTGAGGGGTGAAATTAGTGAAGGGGATTAAAGAGGATACTCACGATGAGCACTGAGCAACGTACAGACTGGTAGATTCACTATATTGTACGCTTGAGATTAAACACTGTATGTTAACTATACTTGAATCACAGAAGAGGAAGGATTAAAAACCCTATTTGAAGAGATGCAGAAAAATGGACAAAACTCATCAATTCATGAGATAACCCACTTTGCTGAATTTTAGAGACAACTTAATAAAGGCCATATTTAACAAATAATTATCCTACTCAATGGGGAAACAAAGCTTTTATTCTGAGATGAACAAGGATGTCCATGGTCCCTCTTTATTCAACATAGTACTGAAGTCCCAGCTGCAGCAATCAGACAAAAAAAGCATCCAAATTAGAAAGGAAAAAGTGAAACTATTTGTAGATGACAGGATAGTACGTATGGAAAACTTTAAAGACACCAAAGAACTGTTAGAACCAGTAAATTCAGTTAAATTTCAAGGATGCCAACAACTGCCACTTTTTTTTTAAGTTTTTATTCATTTATTCATGAGAGAGACAGAGACAACGAACAAGAAGCAGAGAGAGAAGCAGGCTCCATGCAAGGAGCCCGATGCGGGACTCAATCCAGGGACTCCAGGATCACGCCCTGGGCGGAAGGTAGGTGCCAAACTGCTGAGCCATCCAGGGATCCCCATCTGCCATGTTTTTATGCATTGAGAAGATAAAACAATTCCACTGGCAATTGCCCCAAAAACAGATACCTGGGAATTTAACCACAGTGGTGAAAGACCTGTATTCTCAAAACTAAGACATCATTAAAAAAAAAAATTGAATAAAAATGGGAATATATAACATGCTCATACATTGGAAGAATGTTGCTAAAACATTTCCTTCAAGCAATCTACAGGTTCAACGCAATCTTTATAAAAAAAATACCAATAATATTTTTCACAGAAGTAGAATCATCTTCAAGTTTCCGTCGAACCACAAAAAGCCTTTAAAACTTAACAAAAGCGGGGGATCCCTGGGTGGCGCAGCGGTTTGGCGCCTGCCTTTGGCCCAGGGCGCGATCCTGGAGACCCGGGATCAAATCCCACATCGGGCTCCCGGTGCATGGAGCCTGCTTCTCCCTCTGCCTGTGTCTCTGCCTCTCTCTCTCTCTCTCTCTGTGTGTGACTATCATAAATAAATAAAAAAATTAAAAATAAAACTTAACAAAAGCAATCTTGAGAAACAATACTGGAGGTATTAATCCCAGATTTTAAACTATACTATGAAGCTGTAATAATCAGAACTGATACAAAAATGAACACAGATAATGTAACAGAAGAGGGCTCAGAAATATACTTTCACAATCAATAACACAAGAGGTAAAAGTATACAATGGGGAAAATACTGCCTTTTCAGTAAGTGCTAGGACAACAGCTACTGGACCATGTTCTTACAACCACGCACAAAAATCAACTCAAAATGGACTGAAGACTTAAGAACAGAAACCATAAAAATCCCGAAAGAAAACATTGTTGATCTCTTGGACATTAGCTTTAGCAACATTTTTGTGGATATATTCCCTCAGGCAAGGGAAATGAGCAAAAAAACAAAACAAAACAAAACAAAAAAAATGAATACATCAATCTAAATACCTTCTGCAACAAAGGAAAACAATTTATAGGATTACCTACTAAATGGGAGAAGATAGTGGCAGATGATATTATCTGGTAAAGGGCTAATGTCCACAACGCAAAAAAAAAAAAAAAAAAAAAAGAAAAGAAAAGAAAATTCAGCTAACACCAAATAAACACGATCCATTTAAAAACTTGGCAGAGAACCTGAAAAGACCTTTTTTCAAAGACAACCTACATATGGCCAAGAGACACATGGAAGGATGTTCAACATCACTCCTCAGGGAAACAGATTGAAACCACAATGAAATATCACCTCACAACAGTGAGAATGCCTAGTATCAAGACTACCTAATGAGTGTTAAAGATGTGGAGAAAGGGGAATCCTAGTGCACTGTTGGTGGGAATGCAAACTGGTGCAGCCACTGTGGAAAAACAGGAGGAAAATCCTTTCAAAACTGAGTTACCGGAGATCCCTGGGTGGCCCAGCGGTTTGGCGCCTGCCTTCAGCCCAGGGTCTGATCTTGGAGTCCCAGGATCGAGTCCCCCATTGGCTCCCTGCATGGAGCCTGCTTCTCCCTCTGCCTGTGTTCTCTGCCTCTATGTCTCTCATGAATAAATAAATAAAATCTAAAAAACAAAAAACAAAAAAAACTGAGTTACCATGTGATCCAGTTATTGTCCTACTTGCTAAAGGTAACAGATTAGTTCAAGAAAACATGTGCAACCCTAGGTCCATAGCAGCATCATTTATAACAGCCAAGGTATGGAAGTAGCCTAAGTGCCCATTGACTGATGAATGAAGATGTATACGATGCAATATTACTGAGCTTTAAAAATGAGATCACGCCACTTATATAACAAAATGGACAGACCTAGAGGGTATTATGCTAAGTGCAGTCAGAAAGACAAATACCACAATTTCACTTATGTGCAATCCAAAAAAAAAAAAAAAAGAAAGAAAGAAAACATTCCTACAGAGAATTAATGGTTGCCAAAGGGAAGAAAAGTGACAAAATGGGTGAGATAAGGGGTGTAAGAGGCACAAACTTAAGTCACAGGGATGAGAAGTACAACATAGGGAATGTAGTCAGTGCTGTACTATACTTACTTTGGTGAGCATTCTGTAATGTGTATAGTTACTGAATCACTGTTGTATACCGCAAACTAATAGATCAGCTATAATTACAAAAAGGGCGGGTAGTATTTAATAGTTATATGAACTGTCCTTTTTCCAATATATTTCCATGAAAATCAAGGAATCACTCAGAACCAGGCTACTGCCTGTTAAGTAGGTTTGTTGTTCATGACCAGCAAGACATTTCCCAAGACACCAGGAGAAAACGTTTTTTTTCAGGAGAAAATTTCTAATCTATATCAAGACATACAGATGCCCAAACACATGGAAGGATGCTCAGTATCACTAATCGGGGAAATGCAAATTAAAACCATAATAGGCAAACCTTAGAGCTGTCAGAATGGCTAAAATTAAAAAAAAAAAAAAAACACAGCAAGTGTTGGCAAGGATGGGGGGGAAGTAACACTGTTCACTCTGGTGGGAATGCAGACGGGTGAGGCCACTGTGGAAAACTGTAGGGAGTTTCCTTAAAGTAAACCTGGAATTACCATAGGATCCAATTAATTCCAATGCTGGGCATTTACCCAAAGGAAGGAATACACGAATTGGCAAAGACACATGTATCCCCTATGTTTACCACAACGCTTACAACAGTAAAGCTATGAAAACACAGTTGTCTATTTGTAAGTAAATGGATAGAGAAGATATCCATCCTATGTGACTAGATGTAGTAGATAAATTCAACAGAATATGACTCAGCCATAAAAAAAGAATGCCATCTTACCATTTGCAACATGGGTGGTCCCAGAAAGCATGCTGTTAAGAGAAATACCATAGGATTTCACTCATTTGTAGAATCTAAGGAAAAAAAGGCAAGTAAGAGGACCAGACTCTTTCAGATACAGAACTGGTGGTTGCCAGAGGGGAAGTATATAGGCGATGGGGAAGATAAATGGGATTGAAAGTACATTTAACTTGATGAGCATGGAGAAATCCATAAAGTTGTTGGCCACCACTGTTAATTTTATTAAAAGGAAATACAATTGCAACAGAAAACAAAGGCCAAAACTATCCATGACAACAGTAGGCATAGAAAAAACTCAAGAACGAAGCCGAAAAGCTCAAACTCTCATAACATGAGGCCTCAACATACGTCAGGGGCATTTTGGAGCTCCTGGTGAAGGCTGAACTATAATGCTATTAGGATAAGGGATCTTATTCATTTGGGGAATATAAATAATAGTGAAAGGAAATATAAGGGAAGGGAGAAGAAATGTGTGGTAAATATCAGAAAGGGAGACAGAACATAAAGACTCCTAACTCTGGGAAACGAACTAGGGGTGGTGGAAGGGGAGGAGGGCGGGGGGTGGGGGTGAATGGGTGATGGACACTGAGTGGGGCACTTGACGGGATGAGCACTGGGTGTTATTCTGTATGTTGGTAAATTGAACACCAATAAAAAATAAATTTATTATTTTTAAAAAAAGGATAAGGGATTATCTACATGAAAACATTAAATTGGGTGTCTGTTTCAAACCATTTCTAAAAATCACTGGCAGGTAAATTAAAGACTTCCATGAGAGGGAAGTTTGTGGGGCTTTTGTTTCATTTCATTTTTTAAATATTTCGACAGCAAGCATAAGGAGAAGAGAGGGAGAGAGAAACAAGCTTCCTGCGTGGAGCTTGATCCCAGGACCCTGGAGTCATGACCTGACCCAAAGGCAGACACTTAACTGACCAAGCCCCCCAGTCACTCCATGAAAGGGAAGCTTTAAATACTGCATAAAACGATACTGCTGACAATTTTGTCATGACCGTTAATAAACTTGGTAGCAGCCCAGATGTACTAACCCTAAGATGCAAGATTTTAACACATCTCGATACTGTGAAGATCCTCCATTCGCCCCAAAGGAAAAAAAAGAGCAAAAGACGAGGTACTAACTGAGGAAATGGATTTTCGTACTTTTAAACAAATCATAACTTGAAGATAGCACGTAGGAGGCAAAATACCTACACATTTAAAACACATGAAGGAGCAACAAACAGGAGGCTGTCTAACCTCTTATTAATGGCCAGTTCCAAGTAACTAATATGCATTTTTAACTATGCATTTGACAAAAATAGTAAAAAGTCAATTTATATTAAAAATTATTGGCAAAAGGGAATTTTGGGCAGAAGTCTTCAATCCTCTCAAACATGCACGCACAGTATGCTCTAGTAAGGTCCCTCCCAGAAAGAAGGTCCCACATGAGCAGAGAAGATGCTCAAGAATGTTCATGGCCACACAGCTGAAAACAGTCCAAGGTTGTGCACAGTATAAACCTCCATGAAGAGAAAATAATGATGTGTGATCCCCTAGTATTATACAGCCCTGGAAGTAAATGGAGTACAGTTACGTAGGAGGATAAAGCTTAGGATGTTGTGCAGTGAAAAATAAAATTCTGACTACACATAGCCTGATGGCATTTATAGGAGAACTAAATAGGATGTTTACATGGATAAAACTAAGAACAAAGGAAATAGGATTCAGGAGAGTGACTTCCCCTCCACATCAGACTGGGTTTTGGTAGAAGCACACAGGTATCTTAATGGCCTTGCTATCTTAGTCTAGATGTTGGGTTTGTAAGCATTAATTTGTTTCTTCTGGTTTTCACTATTTCTGGATTCTTTTATTCTTCCTTCAAATCTTAGATTCCCGTTAACATACAGTGTATTAGGAGTTTCAGGTATAGAATTTTGTTATTCACCACTTTGTCATTTCATCATTATGTTTCGTGACATAATGTACATTCTCATAAATGCATTAATACATTTACAGATTCTTGGTGTGTGATATGAATCAGTAATAATGCTCTTAGTTTAACTTTTACTAAATGTAAAATGAGAAATAGGTTACTAAAAGTACATTTTAGAGTATAAATAGGTGATGAAAGTAACCCCAACTATGTTCATTAAGACAAAGTTCTGGTAAGTTGGTCTTATAAATGATCTAGAAAGATCAAGATGCTAAGAAATGCTCTCATTTTAAAAAGTCTTCAACGTGAGCTAATCAAGGCTTCTCAAATTATGACAGGGATTGAAACCTTGACACAAATATGTTTTGACAGTAGTCAAGGGATTCACAGTAAGTCTATAATTTAATCAAGTGATTTCAAAAAGGAGTCACACCAGAAACACTCTTGCACAACACTGGCAAGGTGGCCAGTAAAGAGGATGAAAACAGCACACTGCAAGTGATCGAAGTTCCATTCTGGAAAAGGAATCCAGCCTAACAATTTAAGATAACCTCTAGAAGTGCAGGAAATTCCTCATGTGCTTATATAGATTTTTAAATCTTGTAATCCTGCAGGCCCCCACCCCTACCCTCACCCCCCCACCCCCGCAGCAGCTTAGCCACCAGATGTTATTAGTCTACAGCACATTAAAGCAAAATACCTAAAATGTTTACCAAAGAACACCACACTACACTTCTTTCTAATCCTGCAAAACCACAATTTTAAAAGGGCATGAGATTGCTGCTGCAATCAGGCTACGGCCATGGTTTTGCTTATCAAAATCTCAAAGATTTGTGTAGGTGTAATTAGACACTAAACCAGATGTTTAAGACAACTGCAATAAGTCATAACTGAAACTTTAGTACATCTGGAATTTTCCAATCCTAGCTGAAAATAAATTTACAAATTCCTACTCGGGAATGTTAAAGTATTCAACATCTTTCTCTTAGGGCATTTTTGGCCTTCCGCCTGTTATAAGACAAAGACTGCGAGAATATCTATCAAAGGAATATTATCCCGTCTTACACACAAACGCATTCATATTTGTACACGCAGGGACATGGAATTCTTTGTGCTCATGGATGCACATATTTAAAATTCTGTTAATCAAACATCTATGGCGTGCACACAGCATAGTTACTGCTACAACTTAAATACGGAGTACTTTAAACTTGAAGTTGCTTATTCAAAGCACGTCTTGGGGTTAAAGTGTAAAGAAATGCACTATAGGAGATCCTTGCCACAAATCCTCAGTACTAAAGACATTTAAAAAAGATAAACCCACAAAAATGGAACAGGAGAGCAGAAAGCCATTAATATTAAATCTGGAAGATGGACAAATAGAAACTCAGACCTAATAAGGCACCTATCAAACCTGTGGTAAGCAACTCCCCCCCACCAAAAAAATAAGATTTAAATAGACCCCTCAAAAGCTCAGAATCCAGGGGCTCCAATAACACTGGACTGAGGACAAAGAAGGAGGCTAAGTCAAAAGGTGGTTTCTGAAGTTAATTTTGTGTGTTTACTTGACCAGATGTGGGAGTTCTTGAACACGTAGAATTCTGGGTGTGAGGGCATTTCTTGATGAAGAAAGCACTTACACCATGGGGAATACAAGCTGATGCAGCCACTCGAACACAGTGTGGAGATTCCTCAAGAAGTTAAAAATGGAGCTACCCTATGACCCAGCAATTGTGCTATTTACTCCAAAGATACAAATATAGTGATGTGAAGGGACACCTGCGCCCCGATGTTCATAGCAGTGATGTCCACAAGAGCCAAACTGTGAAGGGAGCCCACATGTCCAACTGATGAACGGATAAAGATGTGGTGTACAGACAACAGAATACTACTCAGTCATCAAGAATGAATGAAATAATGCCATTTACGTAGACATGGATGAACTGGAGGCTATCATGCTGAGAGAAAGATCAGAGAAAGACCCTTATGGTTTCACTCATACACGGACTATAAGAAACAGCACAGAGGACTATAGAGAAGGGAGGGAAAATTGGGAAGAAATCAGATACAAACCATGAGAGACTCAACTATGGGAAACAAACGGTTGCTGGAAATAGGGGGAGGGATGGGGTAACTTGGTGATGTGATGAACACCAGGTGTTACACGTAACTCATGACCTCTACATCTGAAAGTAATAACATACTAGATGTTGGCTAATTGAACAAAAAACGCACTTAAATCAGTAGCACTGACTACATTCCACAGTGTGGGTGATTCTCCAAGTATCTGAAGACCAGAATAAAACAAAGACCGACCCACCCACACTAGGTTAAAAAAAAAAATCCCATGTTCAGACTGGGACAGGAGTTTTCGTTCAATGAGACTCAAACCCAAACACCTACTCTTTTTGGGTGTTGAGCCTACCAGCCTACGGAATGGAAGCCATTGAGACTCCTGGGTCTGCAATTTAGGATGGTAGATTTTTGGACTCTTCAGCCTCCATATGCTATAAGCCAATTTTTAATAAATTTGTTTTTAATTATTTAAACTCAATTTAATGGGGAATCCCTGGGTGGCTTAGAGGTTTAGTGCCCGCCTTCAGGCCAGGGCGTGATCCTGGAAACCAGGGATCGAGTCCCACATCAGGCTCCCTGCATGAAGCCTGCTTCTTCCTCTGCCTGTGTCTCTGCCTCTGTGTGTGTGTGTGTGTGAGTGTGTGTGTGTGTGTCATGAATAAATAAAATCTTAAAAAAAGAAAAATAAATAAATTCAATTTAATTAACATACTGTATTAGCTTCAGGAGAATTAAGTGATTCATTGGTTGTATAGGACACCCAGTGCTCATTCCATCAGGTGTCCTCCTTAGCACCCACCACGCAGACACCCCATCCAGCAACCCTGTTTCCTGGGTTCTCTTTCTATGGATAACCCTAATATAAGTTAGTCATTTGAAATGTTGAGCAAAACAATCTGAGGAGCAAATTGCTTCTCATCTCCAGGCTTCTGGTTAATAATGGCCCTTCCTTCAATTCACTGAAGTCTGCAGGTTTCTTCTAACATGAAGGGTAACAGCAGCTCAGGACTGGACAACAGTCACAATTAAGGGAATGGCTTTCATTCCACCAATAGTAGGATCCACCTTGTTCACTGGAGGCTGGTTCCCAATTTTTCCAAACATGGCTCACTAAACACTGTTGGATGGATCCCTTTCAGAAAGGGAACTCTTATGAAGAACCTGAGCTCCCCAAGAACACATGATAGGACATTGTGTGATTCACAAAACCAACTGTTTTATCCACTAGATTTCATAGTAAAGCTCAAAACTGACAAATGCCATCTCCTGCTCATAACTTCCAATAGCTGGTTATTCCTTTATTCTCATCTACAAACATCTGTGAATGGCCCAATTTCCAACAAAAGTCTAACACCTGAAATACAAAACTTTTGAAAAGTCAGGCAACTACTAAGCTTAAAAGCTAAAAAGACACAGGAAGGGGAAAAAAAGTCACCCACCATATCTTTGAGTTCTTAGAGTAATACAATTGTAGGCCAGAGATATGGCACTTCGCATGAAGACATTTGGACAACATTTAATGTTTGAGCTATACTGAAACCTCAGTAGAAAAACGAGTATATAGATGAACTCTTTCAGAAGCACAGACAGCAGGAACAGAGAGGGAACTTGAAGGGCTACTCCTACAAGTCTCACATCTGAGTATCAGGACCTTCAGTGGGTAAGAGAAGTGAGCTGCATGTAAAAAGGGAAGCCTCAGAGTGAAGCATTGTTTCCTAGTCAAAAAAGCCCACTCAACAGATCAGACTTCCAGGAGAAGAAAAAGGTCTTACTGAAAAAAAAAACAAAACAAAAAAAAACAAAAAAACAAAAAAAAAACAAAAAAAAAACGAGAATTACAATATCCCTAGGTTTCTCAGTACAGATTAGGAAACTGAAGAAAGGATTCCATAACACTGAAGTTATTTCTTATAATTCTATCCCCAAACTATTGGTCAAGTGACATAAGGTTGCTACTCTTCATGAATTTTGTAACAAAACCTCACTCCTATAGCGTCCTTTTTGCCAAAACCTACCTTAGGATGGGCTTCACCAAAGCAAGGGCAGAGACCAAGAAATATAATAGGATCGCAGAAAAAAGGAGATGGAAAAACCAAAGAGGATATTGAAGGTCATTCTGAGGGCTACCACGGGCTAAATGCACAAAGCAACTATTCAAAATTGGAGTAAAACAGAATCTTAAGCTGGGAACATTGCATGATTTGTATTCATAACAGTTTCCCTCCAATGACAACCGAGAATTAGAGTGAAAATAAGTAGAATTAATCTCAGAACTTTGATTGGTATGTGCCTGACAGTTTCAGCTGTTACCATGAGGCTTGGTGTTCTTTTGTTAATCAGCTTTTTGGCTAGAGAATCCTCATCTCCATGAACATAGAAGAAAACTCAAATATGCCCAAATAAACTCCTATATACACACACAGGATCTCTGAAAGAGCATAACCTAGCATCATGGCTGTCTCGAACTTGTGTGACCTCAGGAAGAGGTCATGAGACTTACGTTCACACTATTGTATTTTTTAATTTATCATGACCGCACCTTATTCAAATTGAATACATTTCCTAAAAACATTAGCAGCAAATGCAAATACAATTTAAGTCAACAAGTTTACTTCTAGGATTAGGTCTTGTAGGTTTATATATACTTCCATGAATATAGAGGGAATGTCATGCCAGATTTTCATTGCAATATTGTGCTACAATGCCAGAAGGGACTGGAAGTCAAGAGACTAAGAAAAACACTGCAGTCACACAGAAGTATGAAGAGAGTAGCTAGATATTGATACAGAACAGTTTCCAACATTCATTACAAAGTGAGAGTAAAGAATATATAATATACTGCCATTTGTGTAAGGAGTAAAGTTTTATGTATCTAATCAGATATGCATGTGTGATATGCGAAAGGATAAGGGATAGTTGAAAATTTTGGTTTTATCCAGTGAAGAGATTTTGGTCAGGAAACATGAATGGAATTTTTTTTTTGAGTCTTTTACATTCCAAACATGTGGGTATATAACCCATTAAAAACTTTTTGCTTGAGGTCAAGTAGAGTGAGAAATTGGGAAATCAAGTGAAGATGGGTGATGTAAGAATGAGCACTTAAGATTCTGTATACCATCCAAAGCTATTTATCCCAATGTAAGGGAGAAACTAGGCAGGATTAAAACTTCCTAATAGTGGATTTTCCAGTATGACTGGAGTGTAAAAGTAACAAAAGGACTGAACACTCCTGTCAGATGGTGCTGAGTACTTGGGATAGCCGTCTGAATGGTCATCTGTCAATCAGTCAGACTAAAATGACAATGATAATCTCAGAAATTGCCTTGTTTATAATAATGCATTGTTTTCAAATGTGGTTTTAGGTTTTTCTGAAAATTACTCCTACTGTATTTTATCTTCTGTATCTTCAAAGTATTTTGTTTAGAGTTAGTTAACTACATGAATTGTCATGCATGTGGGTTTCTTGTATGGGCATATCAAAAATTTAGAACATGTTTGTCAAAACCTTTAAAAAATTGTTTTGTCAGTCAATGTGTACAAATGTGACCTGTGTCCTCCTCTTAACCTTCTACTTCCCTTGATGGTACTTTGAAGACCTTCCTAGGCCAGGCCTAGGGACTGAGATATTAAGTTGCAGAATTTTTAATTATGATAAATCTTCTGAAAATGTTAGATTGAGTAGATGCCTACAATGTTGAGATGCTAAATCCTTAAGAGAAATAGATCTACAAATAAACCTGTATTAGGCAGAGTAAATGACTACAATGTGTTTAGTCCCTAGCAGATTAGTTCCTAAAGCAATCTAAGTGATCACCATTTAGCACATTTACCAACAACTATCGTGCAAGGTTCTTGGCACAAGAATAAGTAGCTCCTGTCTTTAAAGAGAACATAGACCAAGTGAAAAGGAAGGAAAAGATTCCATGAAAGTGGAAAGCAGAAGACAGCTGAGGTAGCTACAGTTATGTCAGAAAATAGGCTTTAAGACAAAGATCACAGTAAGAGACAAAGAAGGGCATTACACAGTAAAGGGGTCAACACAAGGACATGCAAAGGTTTTATACACCCAACAGAGGAAACTAAATAAAGCAATTAATTGAAGCAAAAGTAGAAATTGACAGTAACAGTAAAATAGAAGACTTTAAACACCCTACATATGCCAATGGATAGATTATCTAATTACAAGGAAACATTAGCCCTGAATGACACAGACAAGACGGGCTTTTTGGATAGAATGTTCTGTATATAAATAATGCACATTAGGTGCACATGGGACATTCTCCAGGATAGAAGTTAGGCCACAAAAGACTATGTAAGATTAAAATCATATCAAGAATTTTTTCTGACCGCAAAAAAGGTACGCAAGTAGAAAGTAATTATATAAAAATTAGAAAATCCACAATATATGTGGAGATCAAATATGTTACTGAACCAAAGGGTCAAAGAAATAAAACATCTTTAGTAAAATAGGGCAGCCTGGGTGGCTCAGTGGTTTAGCGCCGCCTTCAGCCCAGGGCCTGATCCTGGAGACCTGGGATCGAGTCCCACGTCAGGCTCCCTATATGGAGCCTGCTTCTCCCTCTGCCTGTTTCTCTGCGCCCCTCTCTCTCTCTCATGAATAAATAAAATTTAAAAAAAAAATCTTGAGTAAAATAGAAACCTATCAAAACTTATGGGATATAGCAAAAACAGCATTAGAAGGGAAATTCATAGCCATAAGTACTATTTCAAGAAACAGGAAGAAGTCTCAACTTTATACCTCAAGACACAAAAAATGAAGCCAGTAGTTAGAAGTAAACATCTGAGAAGTAAAATCAAGAATACGAGAGACCAATGAAACTAAGCTTTTTCTTTCCAAAGAAAATTGACACCTTTAAACTCGAAAACCGAAAAAAGCAGGGAGGGGCTTAAAATGGGAAAAACTACAACCCACACAAAAACGGAGGATCACAAGAGATCAATGAATTATACACCAAGTCGGACAATCTAGAAGATAAATTCCTAGAAAACTACCACGTTCCAAGATTGAATCATAGAAAATCTGAGTAGACCAATTACTAGTAAGGGGATTGAAGTCAGTATTCAAAATCTTCCAATAAAAAATCTCCAGGACCAGAGGTCTTCATGGGTGACTATTTCCAAACATTTAGAAAATTGATAACGTTTCTTAAACTTCCAAAAAAGATGAACTTTTCCAAACTCCTAGGAGGCCAGAATTACCATGACAAAAAACCCAATATGGACATAAGGAAACTACAGTTCATATCCCTGATGATCATAAATGTCAAAATCCTCAAATTAGTGAGCTAAGTCTAATAACGCAGTTAAGGGATCACTGATCATGTTTGAGCTGATTTGTTCCAGGGAGGCAAGGATCCAAGGTTCCACACCCACAAGTCAGTCTGTGTGATACACACCCATTAAATTAAGGATAAAATATTGTATCTCAGTAGATGTAGAAAAAACATTTCCCAGAATTCAACATCTGCTTATGATAACAAATTGAGTATAAAGGGAAAATAAAGCCTGCACAGCACAAGCATACAGTAGACATACTCAGTGTGAAGAGCTGAAAAGGTTCCCTCCAAGACAAGGATCCCACACAGCTACAGGACATAGAATTAGGTCCTAGCTAGAGCAATGAGGCAAGAAAAAGCACCTAAATTAGGAAGCAAAATTAACTATGTACAGAGGACTATGGTGTTTTATGGAGAAAACCCGAGGACTCTGCCAAAAAAAAAAATTTAAAAAGTTCAAGTAAATTCAGTAAAGTCACAGGATACGATAGCAATCTACAATAACTCGTTGCATTTATATGTGCTAAAACTATCAGCAATTAATCCCACTTACAATTGTGTAAAAATACCTAGAAACAGATATAACAGATGGAAGACTTGTACACTGAAAGTTTTAAGACTGATGCAATTAGAGTAACAAACAAAAGATCTTACATGCTCATAGGTTGTGAGAATATCATTAACGAGGTCCACCTACCCCAGCAGCCAAAGATTCCTAAGATTCGATACAATTCCTCTTACAATGCCAGTGGCGTTTTTCACAAAATAGATCCTAAAATTTGTATGGAAACACCAAAGATCTCTAATAGCAAAATCTTAAAGCTGGAGGCATCGTGCTCACTGACTTCCAACTAGATTACAGAAAAACGGTAATCAAGACCGAATTGGCCTAGAAACACACTGTTCAATGGAGTCCAGGGCCAGAAATATGGTATTTACAGTCAGTTTCCAACAAAGAAGACAAAAGGACAGTCTCTTCGATTAATAGTGCTGGGAACACTGGACAGCCACATGCGGAAGAATGAGTCTAGCCCCCTGTGCCAGGTAATGCACAAAATTAACTCAAAGTGGATTACAGCCCTGAAACCTTGAAACTCCCCAAGGAGCATGGATGGTAAGCTCCTTGATGTTGGTTTGGCGAGGATTTTGCTCATTTGATGCCAAAAGTAACAAAATTAAACAAGCAGGACTACATCAAACAGAATCCATCTGCACAAAGGAAACTATCACCATGAAAAGGCAAACCACTGAATGAAAAAATATTTACTAGTCATATATGATTGGGGTTGATATCCGGAATAGATACAACTCCTCGCATGATACCAAAAAAATACCAGAAATGGGCAGAGTATCTGAATACTTTCCCCAAAGACTAGACCGAAATGGCAACAGGTGCCCTGGAAACATGTTGAATGTCTCTAATCAGGAAAATGCAAACCAAAACCACTATGAGAGCACACATTTTTCAGAAGATCATCCAAGGGACAGGAAACTAGCGTCGGAGACTTGTGCACCGTTGGTGGAAACGTAAATTGGTGCATCCGCTATGAAGCATAGTACAGAGGCTCCTCAAACCGGAGAACAACCGTATCCAGCATTTTCACTTCTGGGTATCTGAAAATGAAAGTACTAACATGAAAAGAAACGCACCCCCACGTTCACCGCAGATTTACAGTAACCAAGATCTAGAAACAGCCTGAGTGTTCACTGATGGGTAAATGGGTAAAAGTACATACGTGTAAACAGTATTTTTCAATAAAGGAAAGTTTACCATTTGCCATGGACGTGGGAGGACCTTGAGGGCATTAAATCAGAAGACACAGGATCTGACTTATGTTAAAAATGAGTCAAATATAGAGATTGGCGGTCACCAGACTTGGAGTGTGGGAGAAAGGAGTCCAAAGGTCCGAACTCCCAGTTCTAAGTCATGGAGATGCAATGTACAGCAGGACTCTAGTTAACACCTAGTTGAGTATTTGAAAGTTGCTGAGAATAGACCTTAAAAGTCCTAGTCACCAGAAAAATTTATAACTATGGGGAGGGATGTTAACAAGACTGATTTTTCTCAATGTAGACAGGTATTGTGTTGTACAAATACACACGTCAGTTGCAGGTCCATTAGACCCTAGATAAGGACTGAGGGGAAGAGGTGATTGCTGAGAACACTTTATTGCAGATATACACAAATTCAGTGCAATGAGGCATTAATGTGATTTAAGTTATGGTCTCCTTTGAAAGGTATAGAAGGGCATATGCACAGGTCAAGACCACAGGTTAAAAAAAACAAACATGGATTTAATATGTTTATATCCTCTTTTTAAGAGTGGGATGGGTAAGGGGGGGGCAGGGATACAGGGGCAGTGAAGAGGGAGAGAATTCTAAGCAGGCTCCATGCCCAGCGCAGAGCGCAATGCGGGGCTCAATCCTAGGACCGGAGATCATGACCTGAGCTGAAATCAAGAGCTGGCCCCATACCCGACTGCACCTAGGCGCCCCCACCCCCCCCCACCATAGGCTTATGTCTACACATACTTCATTTCAGGAAGAGCAGACCTAAGTTCAACATCACCACACATGCCCTGCAAGTAAAACACCTCTACTTTGAAAGAAACAAAACCAAGACAAATTTCCTGTAAGGTGTAAAGAGATACAGCCTAATGAGAAAATTAGCAAAGTGGTTTGGAAAGGTGACCATTCGTGATCCCAGGAGAACACGGCCCAGACTACTCCCCGCCGAGCTATTGTGCGAACCCACAGCTCTGCTGGCGACCTGGTGAGACTTAGCCCGTTGTGTCACAAAGCCTCTTTAAGGCCATCCACAGACACCAGCAATAGGACTGTCCTAACACGGATCACTGTGGACTCAGCACCAATTCAGACAGGTATTCGAAGCACAAAATTACCCTTAATGTGTAATGAATATTTGCTAATGACTAGTTGCTAAAACCTGGTCTCCTAAATCCAGTTTCAACAAGATTATACTGTGAGAACTTACTGTAATCACTGTAAGATCAATTTCTTGTGAATATTTTAAGTCTGTAAAATGGTTGTTGCTGCAAATTCTGAACGTGAAAGCAAGTAGCTTGCCTATCAATGAAAATCCCCATCTTTGAGACATTAGAGAATAATTCAAAGGGAAAAAGCCAAAAAAAATAAAAAAGGGGAAAAAGCCTTGTAGTACATCACGAAAGAAAGAAAGAAAGAAAGAAGAAAGAAAGAAAGAAAGAAAGAAAGACCAGTATCCATATATAATTGCGACTCTAGGACTACCTATCTATCCCAGGAGAAGAAAATATCCAAACAGGAAATTTGTGGAAAATTCAGCTTTTACCCAAGAAAAAGGTAAAATGCAGATCATGTTCCTTCTTTGGAAAAAGAAGTCTTTCTCCCCTCCACCCCCCATCATCCCCACCATAACCACCACTTAGTAAATAAGATCCACCGAGATGTTTAAGATCCTGGTCATGCTCTGAACGGTAGGATGCTGTCGGAGTAGCATCTGACTGTGGCAGGGGGTCAGCTGCTATCGGGGGAGGCTCGGAGTTTTCCCAGACCCAGCACGTGGAGATCTTGTCAGCATGTGGTTTTTCTGCCCTTTGCTGGAAGCTGTCAGACTTGTACTTATGTAGCAGTCGGCAGCACATTATTGTTCCCAAGGAGAGAAATGGCCCATCCCGGACACCGCAAGATCTGACCCACGGCTTTAATTAGCATTTTTTTACAAAGAGAAAACGTGAAAGGACAGCCATGCTTCCCCACCTCCTTCTCCGCATTCTGGTTTGAGAGCAGCATTCAAAAACTCATCGTGGAACTATGCAAACTTAACATTATCCTTAGCTACTCTTGGGTCGCATTTTAAGATTGACCTAAAGTGTCAAGTAGGAGTTCCCTGAACCCAGCATGGAAACACTCTTGACAAGATCTAGAGACTAGATAGGGTCTTAGTATGCCGATTTTTAGAGACCTCTTTGTACACGATTAAGCCCAGTGCACGTGGAATCCATGGAGATAGTCCACTCAACACACGTGTCCCTGAATCGAAGCCCCATGTCTACCAAGTGTGGTCTACACGGTCACCCTGCGTTTCGAGCCAACGGTATCCTACAGCTGACTTTGAAAGTTGACCCTTAATGCTCATCTTTCTGCCAAAACATCTGGTGATCTGATGTGACGGGAAGAGGGTTTGTTGCCTTCCAGGCAGGGTTTGAGCCACTAGACCTTGTCCCCCTCCTTCAGATGGTTTCTAAGTTGACAAAAGCAAATCACAACAGCCTAAAGTTTAGGGAAATCTGCTATTTCGCTATCAAGAGCTTGTAATTTGCAGCACGTGTCTCAGGGCTAACAGATACCCCCCAACCCCACTTCATCGGATGGGAGAACAGATGAAAGAGAAGCATAATGGTCTCCATCCCATTAGGACACCGGCATTAGTGGGGGAGCAATTATAGAAGTAATGGACGATGCTTTACCGGCGTCGGGAGGGGGTCACTTTGGTTTTTTTTTTTGTTTTTTTTTTTGTTTTGTTTGTTTTTGAGGGGGTCACTTTGAAGACCCATCCCGCTTCCCCGGGTTGGCGCGGCATCATTCACCTTCCTCTGTGTGCCCATGTGTTCGGGTTGCTCTCCTCAGAGGCATGAACGTTTCCAAGACCAAGTTCAGCAGAACGATCTCGGAGGGTCGGTTGCTGCTGCCGACAACTTACGTTCACCCCCTGCTCAGGCAGGGAAAGCCAGGGTGTCGCTTCCATCTTGACGTCATCAGGGTTTTATCTGGAAGCCGGTGTAAGGCAGGCGCACACTCCCTCGGGGAGGGCTGACTCAGCGAGCGCAGGGCATCGGTAAAGCTTTTATTGTTGAGAGGGGTTAGTTCGTAGGGCGGGTCTAAGGTTTACAAGAGTAACAGGACCTAAATCGTTTAAGTTTCAGTAGTTTTAGGCTTTATTTAAGATGAAGATAGAGATCTACTTTATGGCCAGTTGCTGAAGGCATCACGGTACATTGGTCACAACCGGGAAACAAATATGGATCATCCTTCACTAACATGCCTGTTTGCTTCCTCCTTCAAGGACCTTAATTCAAACACACATGGCATTCATTGGTAGAAACGTCTGTCCCAGTCTGCATTCCATCCTGGGATCCTCCCGACCTCCCAGATCAGGTCCCACACGGGAGGCATTCTGTGTCCCGGGCAGCCACTGGGATGGTAACGTACAGGATACTCCCAGCCCACAGATTCACAAGTCTGTTCCACGCCGTATTGTTAGAAACTCGTTTGGAAAGGACCATTTGGTATCAACAACTCACCAATAAGTCGAGTCTCCAATCACCACCGGGATCAAATTTGATTTGTTGGAATAAATCTTAGTCTAAAACATAGGAAAGTGAGGAGTTTCATGAATTTGATTCCAGTAGACTCACGAGACCAGAGGAAGGTCCAGAAGGGTCCGATGGTAAGACATTGGCCTCCCATACCAGCACCTTGGACAGGTTCTAAGTGGCTCCGTAGGTTCTAGACAAGAATCACCTACCTTCAAGCAGGACTTTGTCCAAGCAGCAGAGATCTACGTACATCCAGGACATGAAGGGCTGCGACACCCAACTTCCTTGTACTTTTATGTGGCTTCATCACACCAGTCCAAAGGCCGAGATTCCCAGGAGGGACCACAAGGTCTGATCACTTTCTGTTAAAACATAGCGACAAAATAATGAGGAATACCCAAGCAGGGGACAGACCTGTACACTGAAAACAACATACAAAAATTGGTGACACACGGAAAGTGATCCTGTGCTCATGGACTGGAATGCTGCTGAGGGGTCCACACTACACCAGGGGACTTACAGAGTCAATACAATCCCTATGCAAAATTCCAATGGCACTTCTTCAGAAACAAAACCACCCTAGGGTTTGTATAGAACCAGAAAATGACCCTAAAAAAAGCCTATGTGGGGTCTTTGTTTACGTTCAATTAGCCAACATACCCTAGTTTCAGATGTTATCAATAATTCAGTTGTAACACCCAGTGTCCATCACATCATGTGCCCATCTTAATGCCCATCGCTGGTTACCCCATCCCTCCACCTGCCTCCCCCTTCAGCCACTTTGTTTCCTAGAGTCTCTCCTGGTTGGTCTCCGATTTCTTCCATTTTCCTTCCCTTCCTTCATGGTCTTCTGCTCTATTTCTCCTATTCCACGTACACGTGAAACCGTGTGGTGATGGTCTTTCTCCAACTGACTTTCCACATAACCCAATACCCTCCAAGTTCCAACCACGTCAATATAAATGGCATTCATCTTGATGGCTGAGTAGTATTCCATTGTACATATACCTCTTTATCCATTTATCTGTCAAAGGACACCTTGGCTCCTTCCAGTTTGGCTGTCGTGGACGTTGTTGCTGTGGACATCGAGGTGCACATGACCCTTTGTTTCACTACATCTTCGTCTTTGAGGGTAAACACCTAGTATAGTGCAAATGCTGGGTCATAGGGTAGCTGTTTTCCCCTTGAGGACCCTCCAGACCATTTCCCAGGGTGGCTGCACCAGCTTGCATCCCCACCAACAACATAAGGTGGTTCCCCCTTCTCCATGAAGGAGAAGCTTACCTACGCCATGGTGTACAATGTGGCAACATGAAGACCTACCAAATTGCAGATAATGCGGTATTAAGTCCTCAAAAAATAGTCATGAAATAAGGTGATGGATCTTTACTGTGATCTTTCCGCAAACAAGGAAGTCTCAGGTCATCGTGTTGAACATCCGAAACCAGTGTCCCAGGTCAGGGAAACCTCAAAAGCTTCCAAATACAAAACGTCAATGGCAATTATTCTCAATGGAACTTCCCAGTGATTGTATTCTCACCACTGTTGATTCTAGGTCAGCAAAAGCTATTCTAAGACTTAAAAGGGATTAACACTAGTAAAAAACTGAACTAGCCCAACATTTAACAGACGATTCAGATGGAGGAGGGAGGGGGCCAGCAAGGGCTGCTGTGAACATCCGTGCAGGTGGGGACCAGGCCCCAAGCATGTCTCTGGCAGTGTGGGGAGTAAGCCCGGGCAGGCCGCCTGCCATCAGGGAAAAATCACCGAGCAGACCTACCGTGATTAAATCTTCTGGAATTTGAGGTCATGGACGTGTAGCATTGTAAGTTTAAAGGGTACAATGGGATAGGATAGGTGTTTATTTTCAAGTAATTGGCACAAGATTAACCCATCTTACTTCATGTATTTTTTTCCCCAGGACAACATGAAGACTCCTGTTCTTCAGCCCACAAACGCACCCCATAGTGTGAGCTACAGTCCCCCCACTATGCGTGAGGTCCCTGGAATGGTTTAGACCAACCACCCCCGCCACCCCCCAATCCCCTGGCAACCACCTTTCTGTTTCTGGGGATCCTTTCAGTTGCTACATGTGAGCTCGTACGATAATTGACCTATAGAACCCCAATATAGCAAATCAAGCTACCACTTGGGATCCCAAACTTTGGGGAAAAGACATCTGCTCATGTTTTCTGTGTGTTTGCATGCACTTCCCTGTAGTGTTTGATTGAAGCAGATTCATCCATCGGGGAAAGGCGCTGGCTTCTGGCGGCAAGTCAGGAAGCCCAGGTCAGGTTTCTGTACATCTCGTGGAAATAGATATGGGTGGTTGGGGTCTTTGTGGAATCTGAAAGAAGAATTTTAATACTTCCCCCATCCAGGTCCTTCAACCTTTAAGGGACCTGCTGCTGTAGAAAGATTTCCTTCCTTCTTTCCTTCCAAGGTCCTCCCAGAATCCATGTGTAGATCTCAACTGGAGGGTCTCTGAACATCAGTAAGACCCCCCGAGGCCACATGAAGATGTCTACGAGGAGGAAACAAGACTTAGGTGTAAACCCAGAGGGGTGTGGCCACAGCAGCTCCAGTCCACCGCCACCTCCTCCAAGACCCCCCACCCTGAGAGTGGGCCATGGTCACCCCCCACTTACAGACCCGTCCCCACGCTCCTTGGGGCCATCGGGAGCCAGACCTCTAGGTCCCCAAGAGCAACGGACGCCCCCCTCAGGGTCCTGAGGCTTCAGGAATCAGCAACAGGGTGTTTGTGGCTCTCTGTCCTCTTCGCCCTTGGCCATTGCCCCCTCCCTCCTCGGCTGAGGGACTGGTTGTACCTCCTCCGACGTCCCCACGCCCTGGTGGGAGTACCTTCGGGGTCTCCCCTCGCATTGCACTGGGATGGGATTTTACTCCCAAGTTGGGGGCTAAAGCCAGGCCAGCAGGTGTGGGGCCCAAGCAAGGTCACCGGACTGCTGAAGGGTCGAGGGCCCACCTACATCTGTTCCCTGCACCCCACCCCAGCTGTGACTAGCTGCTCCACACGTGACCCAAGAACCAGGGGACATGGGGGGGGGCTCGGGGGCTCCAGGGTGCCCTGCACCCAGACCCGCTCACGCAGGCTCAAGGAACCCCTTCCAGTGGTGCTCAGACTTTGGGCAAACCTTCTGAGTCCAGAGAACCCCGGCAGCCCCCCAGCTGCACCATGTCCAAGCTCGAGTCACCAACGGGGGCCCCCCCACACCGAGGGTCTCCCAAGGAGTGGGCCCCCCAGGACAGGGGTCTCCCCTGGAAGGTTAGGAGCCCAGCTCACTGTGAGCTGCCCCAGACAGAACTAGGGGACATCTGGTTAGGTGGCACAGGGACGCTCTGCGGGTGTCCGTGGGGTAGATGCAGGATGAGCCCTGGGGTCCCAGCCCTGGTCCTCACCTGGGGTCCTCTGGACGGGAACATGGAGAGCTGGGAACAGACTGGGAGCCCTTAAACACTTAGTGGACGTTAGCTTGGTGTGGAACAAATGTTCAGGAAGCGCGTGTGTGGGGGGGTGCTCAGGAAAGCATCTGGGTGAGGGTAGGGGGCCAGGAATGTGTCTCCCTGGGGGAAGGGGGGGCTGGGGGTGGCCGAGCTGGGGGACCCTGCTCTCTGCAGTGGCCCTCACTGGAGTCACCTGCGGGGGGCCTCCCAGTGACCGGACCCTCCTCCTCCTGGGCCCCGGAGTCAGCCTTCCTGCTGCTCATGTCCTGCTAAGTGGGAGGGACAAGGGGGTGGTGGAGAGAGCCTACTGTCAGGATTCTGGAAGTGTTCTGTTGAGGTAGACCTGGGAATAGGGGTGCAAAGGGCCTGGGGTGACCGTGCAGTGCACGCGGTGTGTGCGAGTTCAGCACAGACGGGGCGGGGAGCAGGGGGCTCGCAGGGTCAGGGTCTCTGCTTAGACCTCCTGGGGCAGCCGAGGTCCGCGACCCCCGGCAGAGGCTGACAGCCTAGATTTCTGAGGAACTGCAAGCCTGTTCTCGCGCTTCCTGAGAAGGGAAAGCGAGGTATGGGGGCAAGTCCGGGTTGGGGCACATGGGGTTTGAAGGAGCGAAGCCTGCGGTTGGAGGACCCGGTGAGAAGGGAGGGAAGCACCTCTTAGTCCAGGGGACAAACCCCAGTCATCTGCAGGGCGAGGTGATGAGGACAGACTGTGTTACATCCTCCAGGATGCAGGCAGCGGCCCAGAGCCCCTCGCAGGGGCGGGGTGCGTCAGGTGCTCCCTCGGGGGCAGCCCGGCTGGAAGTCCCTTTCTGTGCAGGAGCCGGAGCCTCCAGAGAGGCTTGGGGGGGCGGGCAGGACTCTGAGCGAGCCCCCTTCCTGAGCCAGCCCTGCACACCTGTGGCGCCCCTGAGCCCCCAAGTGCATATGCACACCCCAGCACCCATGAGAGACCTGGGGAGGGGGCCCTGCAAGCCCATGGTGCCCCCAAGCCCTCGAGTGGGCCCCACAGGCCCCAGCGCGCCAGCCGTGGGGGAGCAGACACGGGGCATCACCCGAGGCACCCACCCGGGCCCCGAGGTCCAGGCCCACCCATCAGCACAGGCACAGTGGGGTGGTGGCTGGAGAGCCCTGGGCGAGGCCCAGTGCGAGCGCCCTGCTCAGGGTGGCTTCCCTCCCAGGGCAGAAAGAGGTCCCCGGGGTCCCCCGAGGTGCCTTCCCCCACGTCCTCACCTGGGGGAGAAGCTCCATGTCCTCCCGCGTCTCTTCTGTAAGCACAAGGCACCCAGCCCCGCTCCACGCCCACGGGCTGCTCTCCGCCCCAGCCCACCTGCCGCCACCATCACCCAGGGCCAGTTAAGATCTCAGCCCCCCGGGGGGCGGGGGCAGGGACACAAACATTCCCTCCCCAGCACCCCCCATCCCCCAACTCCAAGACACGACTCATCATAGTCTGAAGGCAGTCTTGATTTAAGAGAAAACTGCATCTTTCAAGACCCTAAGTAAATCTCACTTTTCGACATCCACTTTCATGAGAGCAGCACAAGTTGAAATTTTAATTTTTTTTCTTTTAAGATTTTATTTATTTGTTCATGAGAGACACCGAGAGAGAGGCAGAGACACAGGCAGAGGGAGAAGCAGGCTCCATGCACCGGGAGCCTGACGTGGGATTCGATCCCGGGTCTCCAGGATCACGCCCTGGGCCAAAGGCGGCGCTAAACCACTTCGCCACCCGGGCCGCCCACAAGTTGAAATTTTAAAAATCAATCAGGAAAAAAAAAATTAAAATTGAAAAAAAAATAAAAATCAATCAGGGAAGTGGCCAGCGTGTTCTGAGCGAAGCCAGGTTTGACCCGGTGCTCTCCACCGGGAACCTGGGTCTGAGGGGCCCCACTGTGTCCCAGAAAGCCGTCTGGCTGAAATTCAGGGGAACTCGTGACATTTCGCCAGGCGCCGGGAAGTATTGGCACGTTTAATGTCACCTCGTGGACTAAGGACATTTAATTACGGGAGAATGTGGGTAAATAACGTTCGTGCGATGTGAAATTAAAACCACGGCCTCCTGGCAGGCACCTAAACACGTTCACCTGTTCCTGGGTTACTCGTGACTCGTTCATTCGATCACCTGGTACCACCCCGCAGCTTTTCTAGAAGGCAGGTTTCCAAGGGGGGGAAATGTGGGTGAAAATGTGAAAAGTGTTCATGTTAACTTTACATAAAACATCTCTAAAACACCGTCACACACGTCGATACATACTTTGCTTTTACAGATATGAAAGCAGTGAGTCAGAGGAGGGAAGCCAGGTTTCAAGGTCACACGGGAAGATGACAGCTGCATCCACCCTGGCCCAGGCACCTCCAAAGCCTACGTCTTCCACACCTCACGGATGCTTATGACCTCACACGTGATCCTACCCTAGAACGTTTGCAAAAGCCTAAAAGTTCTAAAGTTTTGGGTACTAATAACAGCACACAACTTCCTTCCTAAAAAAGAAGACTTTCGCTTTGATTTTTTTTTCCTGCCACAAGGAATAACTCCCCCCCCCCCAATTATGATCTTAAAAGTGAATATGTGTGGGAGGATAATTTCAAAGATAATATCAACGTCAGGAAGTTCAAACATAGCAATTAGGCATGCAGTACTTTTTGAGAAAGCCTCGGAATATGAGAATAATATTGGCAGCAAATATATCACCCTGGCGGTGCTTTGTAAGCGTTGGAAATTGCCCTGTATAGGCCTGTTTGTGTGAGTGCAAACGTCTGAATAGTCAGAAGGACGCCCCCCGGGGTCCGCGTGCTCTGCTCAGCCCTACCCTGGGGTGTCTAGATTCTACAAATCCCCTTCTGCAGGAATCTGTCCCATCCAAAGCCCTCTAGCACCTTGCCGAGCCGCCACGACCCCACATCCTTGGTAGTTCCCGGTGCTTGATGAGCAATCAGCAATTGATTAATACAGGTTGTTCCGGTCAAGGGACTTCCCTTCTAAGGTTCCCTAAAGAATATTAACAAAGTCCCTTCAAGGTCATGCCGACAATTCATGTGGTCTTATGTCCAAATGCAAGTAGCCAACTTGGCAAAACAGAATTATAAGTGTGGCCAGGACAATACTGGAATAACACAAGCTAGCCCTTGCTTCTGGGTGCAAAGAAGCCGTGGACTGATTTATGTCAAGTGACCTCTCAATACTCCATTTTTTTAAAAGATTTTATTTATTTATCCATGAGAGACAGAGAGGCAGAGACACAGGCAGAGGGAGAAGCAGGCTCCCTGCAGGGGGACTGATGCGGGACTCGATCCCAGGACCCCGGGGTCACACCCTGAGCCAAAGGCAGATGCTCAACTGCTGAGCCACTCAGGGGCCCCCAGACTCCATTTTTCAAATATTTGCCATGAAAAAGCGAGGCAACAAGACCAGAATTTCAAGCTATGCCCCCACTGGCCTTAAACAAGCAATTATCTCTTGTGATTTTTCAAATAGGAGATAAAAAAATCTGGATTGGGGATTCCTGAGGGGCTCAGCGGTTTAGCAACTGCCTTTGGCCTGGGGCGTGATCCTGGAGTCCCGGGATCGAGTCCCGTGTCGGGCTCCTGGTGCATGGAGCCTGCTTCTCCCTCTGCCTGTGTCTCTGCCCCTCTCTCTCTCTCTATGTCTATCATGAATAAAAAAAGAAAAAAAAATCTGGATCACCGAAATGTTCAAAAGCCCCAAACCTCTTTTTCCCAAATCATGTGCAGCAGACGGAAGTCCCCTACGGAAACCTCAGTTGGCAATAGTGGCAGAGTTACCAGTTTGCATCAACCTAGCATCATGTATCGCATCTGCGATCATCAAGGACCCCATCACCCCGGTGTTTCAGTTGCTAAACCGAATTACATAGAAGAATTATTAAAAAAAACCATGTTCAGACGGATGTTCTAAAATGAATTTTTAATATTGATTGTATTTTAGTCTCGATTTACTCCAAAAAGTGGTGAACACATCAGGATTTTTAAATTTGCCAGTGAGTAGTCGGCCTATGAACATAAAATCACATCCTTAAAATTCTTGAAAAGACGGGCTTTTTTTTTTTTTTTTTTTTAAGCCTCTCGCCAGTTCGGCTATTATGAACTATGCTCTCGTTATTCACATTTTTGCTGACGTGGCCAGATCCGGATGCTTTTCATGATTGATTGAGATTTGTGAGTGGCGCCCGCCCGGGGCCAGGGGTACGCTGGTAGCTTGGCTGTTCCCGACAGCTGCGTCTGGAGCACGGGGAGGCCTCAGAACAGGGGCCTGGAGCGCTCCTGCCCCCGAGCCGCTCAGAAGCCGCCGCACCTGCTTTCCATCCATCCTTATTAACAAGCCCACGACAAAAGCGCGAGTGGCGGGCCGCACGCTAGGCGCCAGCAGCTGGTACCCGCAGATGTCAGGACGCACGGGCATCCAGGTGGGAGACCTGCCTCCCACATGACCTACAGATGTGTGCGCCGGGGACCCCACAATTTTCCTCCGTGGACCAGGTTGGGGCCGCGAGGCTCTTATTCTCAACGGGCAGTGCCTACCCTACTTCTGAAGGGAGAGAAGGAAAATGCATAAACGCAAGTTGAACAAAGTGAGAGCTTTTTATAGCTCAGGAGCTGTTTTTGTGTCCCTGATGCAGGCTCTAGAGATAAACATGTCTTAGTGTCTCATCTTTGATTGGGGTTTGGAACGGGCCCACTTGCTTGGGAAGAGCGGCGAGTGAGGGCACCCATTGTCTTCCCAGCTGGGAGGGCTGGCACCCAGCGGCTGGTAGAACAATCGCCCGGGGAAGGGATGGGCCTCAATTAGAAACCCTCGCCAACGTGTCTGGTGCTTGCGCTTCGATAGTCTCTGCATTGAGGGAGCCCTTCGAAGGGACAGACTGGGAAGGCCTGATATCGGCCATCCCCCCCACTCCTGGCTTGCAAATTGGGTTCCTTGAGATGAGGTGTTTTGCTGGACAAAACGTGCTGAATCGTATCACAGGTTTGTTTTTTTTTTTTTTAAGATTTTATTTATTTATGCATGAGAGACAGAGAGAGAGAGAGAGAGAGAGAGGCAGAGGGAGAAACAGGCCCCATGCAGGGAGCCCGACGTGGGACTCGATCCTGGGACCCCAGGATCACAACCTGGGCCGAAGGCAGCTCTAAACCACTGGGCCACCCAGGCTGCCCACATCACAGGTTCTATTAGTTAAAGAAATAGTTGGCATGAACCCGGGGGAAGAAACAGCAGAGTGACCTAAAACCAAGCCTATTAATTACAAACTTGGGGGATCCCTGGGTGGCGCAGCAGTTTGGCGCCTGCCTTTGGCCCCAGGCGCGATCCTGGAGACCCAGGGTCAAGTCCCATGTCGGGCTCCCTGCATGGAGCCTGCTTCTCCCTCTGCCTGTGTCTCTGCCTCTCTCTCTCTCTCTCTGTGACTATCATAAATAAATAAAAATTTAAAAAAAATTAAAAAAAATGACAAACTTGGGGTTCTTTACAAATATGATTGCAGAAAATAGAAATCTTTCAGAAATAGTGTTGTTAGATTCCGCAGTGCTTCTAGATGGAGGGGTTGGGGTGGGGGTGGGGGTAGTGCTTTAGCTCTTCCTGTACTCTGTTCCAGAAAGGAAGGGTTGGTGATGTTAGAAGCTGTGAGTGTGCATGTGTGTGCAGGTGTGCGTGTCCGTGCGCAGGAACCCGTAATTGCATAGTTGTCAGTGAAAAATAAGGAATGTGCTGCTGCCCTAAAGGCCTTCCTAAAGCCGCAATGTCTGTACTAGATTACAGTAACTCATAGACAACCTACCAAAATTAGTTTTCTTCGATCCATTTTTTTTTATAGGAAAAGTGAAGAGGAAACCGTCTTTAGAAAGAAAAAAAAAAGTATAAGAATTGTTCATGAGAAAAATCAGGAAAGTTAAAAAAATGTAGGAATTGTTCATGAGAAAAATCAGGAGAGTTAAAGTAAAAAAAAGTGTAGTAATTGTTCATGAGAAAAATCAGAGTTAAAGTAAAAAAAAAAGTGTAGGAATTGTTCATGAGAAAAATCAGGAGAGTTAAAGACCTTGGGACTAAGAGAAACAAGGTATTTCTATGTTCACTTCCCGCTCTCAGGTTGGAGGGCTGCCTCTTCTGGGAAGTCTTCCAGGATTAACTCCTCTGAAAGCAAACTTCTCACTCTCTGCTAGTTTCCTAACTTCCTTCCTCCCCGCCGTCACTTTCTGGCTTGAGACGCTGGTTGTGGCTTTGGTCTGTTTTCGGAGGCTCAGTGGTGAGCCTTGCCCACATGAAGACACGCAGGAGGAACTTTTCATCACTGCATCTCTCGAGGCAGGAGAGCCTGAAACCTACTAATTCAGTGAAATGAGGAATGAATAACTGGTACGAGCCGAAAAAAATCCTTCTGCAGAGTCCTAGCTACAAATGAATGAACCTCATTTTCCGTATGTGAACAAAGCGTAGAAACTTCCTTTTTTTTTCCTGCTAAAAATACATCTTTCACTCATAAATGTCGCAAACCTTACACCAATTATTTTTGGTCCTTGCCATTGATCAAGAATTAAATTGAAAGCATAGATTCACCAGGGTTCCCCATTACTTGTAGGAGAAAAGCAATTTCATCATTTTGGGTGGTGGCTCTCCAGTGGGGATTTGCATGTCCTCGTTAAAACCCAGAACACAGGGAATTCCTGGGTGGCTCAGCGGTTTGGCTCCTGCCTTTGGCCCAGAGTGTGATCCTGGAGTCCTGGGATCGAGTTCTGCGTCGGGCTCCCGGCATGGAGCTTGCTTCTCCCTCCTCCTGTGTTTCTGCCTCTCTCTATGTCTATCATAAATAAATAAATAAATATAAATCTTAAAAAAAAATAAAATAAATAAAACCCAGAACCCACAGACGCCAGCTTTGAGAATTCCCTGAGCAGGCTAAACCAGGTTAGTCCTACAAAGTTTAATTTGGCTTATTTTGTGGGACTAACTTGACCAGGGTCGCTGTTGTTGATGCCACCGGAAATCACACGCGAAACTGAACTCGTTTCCCAAGATGGGTCTGAGGTGACGCCCCCAATGACTCCCTGTATTTAAGAACCTTGGAGCCCCCTGAGGAGCTGCAGGTGGCATGTAGGTACCCCAGGGCCTGGGTGCGGGTGTGGCGGGAGCGCCCTCCTTCCCCCATCGCAAACTCCCACAAATGAGCACGTCGGTGAGTCCCTGGTTTTATTTCTGTCATTTCCAACTTCACCTTTTGAAGCTGTTTTGAGTTCCTGCTTTTACCTTAAATCTGGACGTGCAACCACCACCGTTTACACCAGTTCCGAAACAGAGAATCCGGCACGCTAAGTCCAATATCTTAAGCGTGAGTAATTGGGTGTGCCGTATACAAAAAAATGGATGCCATAACAAAAAATATTTATACGTGATTCTACCAAAAAAAATCTTTTTTTAAATGATTATTTATTTATTTATTTATTCAGAGAGAGAGGCAGAGACACAGGCAGAGGGAGAAGCAGGGAGCCCGATGTGGAACTCGATCCCAGGTCTCCAGAATCACGCCCCAAGCTGCAGGCGGCACTAAGCCGCTGGACCACCGGGGCTGCCACCCCCCAAAAAATCTTAATTTTACTACATTATAGCTCGAAGGAATGTGGTCTGTTCCTTTGTTTCCAGAACGTTTGGCTTGATTAGCATCTAAAACTCTTTTACAACTGAAATCATCAAGCACACCAATATCCAATGGTGACAAGTCCTACAAGTATTAAGCGGACTTGAAAGTCGTAATTAAATGCCTTCCGGAATTTATTCACCTACTTTTATTTTTCTTTAAATATCTTATTTATTCACGACAGACCCAGAGAGGGAGAGACACAGGCAGAGGGAGAAGCAGGCTCCCTGCAGGGAGCCCGATGTGGAACTCGATCCCAGGACCCTGGGATCACACCCCAAGCCAAAGGCAGACGCTGCTGCTCACTTTTAAAATATAACAAATACCACGATGCGGATGATATAAGCTCACACGCAGCGTGTGTCAGGGTGTCTTGCACACACTACCCTGCTTTAGGTTTGTTATACACCTGTGCTAAGTGGCTGTGTCATGAGTGAGTGTGTGTGAGCCCGTGTGTGTGCAGGTGACCTGTGGCTCTTCGCTAAGGCCCAGTCTTCAAGTCATGGGTTCTACGGACTCTGGCTTGGTAAGGACTTCCAGGACACGGCAGTCTAGAATGCCCGTTTACATTTATGGCCTTCATTCTTCTTCTCGGAATTTACTTGTGCGAACCGCGCTGGGCAAGGACTCCCAACCTTGCCCAAATGGATACCCCTAATCGCTCGAATTGGCCATCCTTTCCCCAATGGCTTAGAATCCCTTTTTTGCCCAGGGCTGGCTTAGGATTCTTTTGTATGGTGCTGCAATATCCACTGTACCACGCAGTGTTCAACACATCCTCACTGCGTCCTCATCCCCCTCCTGCAGCAGCACGGCAGCATCCAGCGGGAGCGGGGGGGCGGGGAGGGAAGGAAAAGAGGGACCCAGAGGATGAAGAGGACCTGTGCTTCTCGAGGATTTATTCTCCGCCACAACTTTGGCTGCGGGAAACACAACCCCAAAAAGTCACGAGCCTTACTCCATCCTCACTGGGATCAGCCACAGGAGGAAAATCCTTTTTCTTCCCCCACAGACGATTACTGTGTGATACGTGGCATCGGTAGAATGAATCTTGGATGTGTAGGCAGCATGTCGGAGTTCACGGAGGGTCTTTCCTGGATGCGGAGCCCCAGTGAGGACCAGCGAAGATGCCTTCTAGAACAGGACATTTCCTTTATTTTTTTTATTTTTTTATTTTTTTATTTTTTTAATTTTATTTTATTTTATTTTATTTTATTTTATTTTATTTTATTTTATTTTATTTTATTTTTTTGAACAGGACATTTCCATATGGGAGTTAGGAGTCAGGCATTTTTGGTGTCAAAGATGACCCGATGTGTCTATTACATTCTCATTTAAAAAGTTACTAAGGAGGGATCACCGGGTGGCTCAGCAGTTGAGCACCTGCCTTCAGCCCAGGGTGTGATCCTGGGGTCCCGAGATTGCCTCTCACGTCGGAGCCTGCTTCTCCCTCCACCTGTGTCTCTCCCTCCCTCTCTCTCTCTCTGTGTCTCTCAAGAATAAATAAATAAAATCTTAAAAAAAAGTCACTAAAGATTAATATATATATATATATATATATATATATATATATATATATATTTAATTTTGTGAACATGAAAATGAGCTCAGCACATGCAGCTTAAATGCTGGCATGAGCTGGGCCCCAGTGACTTTCGAGGGCGCGCAGGCCCTAGACGGGGCTCCGTCTGGGGACATAGATGCCACGTGAACGAGATTAAACCAAGCTGAGCAAACAGACGATCGCCCCACAGCAGGACTCTCTGCCGACGCGCTTGACCAGGTGTAGTTAAAAGCTCCGGGATTTGCGAGAGGAAGAGCCATCATCACTCTCTGATGCACAATGACTGTTAAAAATAGAAACCTTAATTCAAAACGTGAGTTCGAATTTACATGTAAATACATTCCATAATATAAAATAATCCTATCACATATCTGACGTGTATTACTCCGTCTAAATTATTTATATTTTGCTCACAAACAGTCCATATTCATAAATATCGTGTTCGGATTGATTTATTTTTGTCTTTATACGCAGTCTGTTCTCCGAGCTCCAGGCTTTTAATTAATCTGGATTTCGGGTATAAATTCTTTGTGCCTTGATTAATACCAAACAGGCTTTATTTAATTAAAGAGACAGACTGGTGAAAGACATTTTAATCAAAAATTTCATATGCATCCAGTACATCTGTATTTAATACTTGCAAAGGAAAAAAAAATCCCTGATTTATCGTATTTATTTTTTAAATGTTTTGAATAAAGCATAGTTCCGTGATGGATGCCTTGGTGCACCTACTTCATCTCGAAGCCATCACCAGGGAGAGGAGAAAGGGCGCGGGGGCCCAGAGAAAGTCCCCGACGAGGCGTGTGGCAGGAGGACAAGCAAACCTAGGAGATTGTCCTTGGGCTTTGTTTTCGTTGCTGGCACCTCCCTTCGGCCCCTTGAGGACGTCACTCTTCAGGTCAGTAGGTGAGCAAGCGGATGTTACTCTAAAACTTGAGAACTGCTTTTGGGAGTTGGGATTTCTGCTCCTGAAAGTGGGTGTCCGTTTAGAAAGGTCTGCGTTTGCACACACAGCCCGCCGCCCCGGTCACACGTGGCACAGTGTCCTCGGCGAGGCCATATTCAATTCCTCCGAAACACCCCAATCTCTGACAGCTGGAATCTCAGGGTGAAAGGCAGGGAGTGTATGAGCCGGGAGGCGACAAGTGGACCGTCCTGCTGCAAGCTCACGAGTCCCGTTCCTCGTGGCTACGAGCGGTGAGGTAGTCATGGCAGGGGCACGCGCCCGTGCTCTGTGTGGAAGGACTTTCCTCTCTCTCTCTCTCTCTCTCTCTCTCTCTTTTTTTTTTTAAAGATTTTATTTATTTATTCATGAGAGACACACACAGAGGCAGAGACACAGGCAGAGGGAGAAGCAAGCTCCATGCAGGGAGCCTGACGCGGGACTCGATCCCAGGACCCTGGGGTCACGCCGTGAGCTGAAGGCAGACGCTCCACTGCTGAGCCACCAGGGATCCCCCAAGTCTCTCTCTTTCCCCTTTTCTTTCTTAATGCACTGAGCTCCGTGGTAGTTGGGGACACGCCAAGAAGTCAATGTGAAACCTCAGAAACGGGAGCTCCGGTGGCCACATGTGAGGCCGCGGGCGCGGTAAAAGCACGTCCTCTTCTGCAGGACAGAATCGAGGTGCGACACCAGCGCCCTGCAACATGTACCCTAAGGTCGAACCCACCAGGCTGATGCCGCGGGTAGGCGCTCTGTGTCCCCATGCGTTTCAGTGTTTTAACCACGGGCGGTTCCTACACGAGGCTTGTTTGGACCCTCACCCCTCATTACATTACTTCATCCGTCATGGAGACGCAGTTGTTCCCAAAATCAAAACTGTGAAGGAATGTCAACGGCCAAGGGAAAAAAGACCACTCACGATGCAAATACTCATAAAACCCTGGAAAAGACGGAACCACCCAGGTGACCTTGTAGGAATACAAATATTTGCGTGGAGTCTCGTTCTTTGTGAACTGGATGCGCTCAAAGACGACAGGTGTCTGCTGCACAATAGCATCGATCTTGAATCAGAAGAAAAGGAGGAACAGTTATTTTGCCATTTTATGCATTTTATGCAGGTTTAGATGCGGAAACGTGAATTGCTAGGACACAACACGCTAATAGAACCTCACTTTTCTGCACAAATGTTGAAATAAAGGATATCCGTACGTTTTTCACTGGCGATGACCGCACAGTTTCTAAGTAACCTATTTGGACTATTTCTCTCTTCCCGCGCGGTCCCTGTTGCCGTACAATAGTAGTACCCGGGCTGGTGAATTCAAAGACTCGCTCTATTTTGTAGGAGTTTGTTTCTGTTACTTTTTGGCCACTGCAATTTGGCCTTAAATTCGTCATCGGAGGAAGTAGGAACTACGTGCTTCTGTTTTAGGGGCGAGAGGGCACTGAGCCGTGGGAAGACCTACATCTCCGTCTGGCCGAGCCACGTACGGCCGGCAGCGCTGTGGGCTGGGTGTAACAGAAATTCTGACACACCTTAGCTAAAAAAAATATTTAATGTTTTCACACAATGACTTTGGATAAACCCCTTCTGTCGTGGGTTCGACACCTCGAATCTCAGGTTGTTTTATCCAGATGTTTCCCAAGTAGCTGCTGCAGCTCCAAGCTTGCGCTTCGCGTCTAAAGGGGGAGCGAAGGGATGGGAAGAGATGGTCCCCTGCCGTCTGTCCCTTTGCATCAAGTGGAAACTTCCCCAGAAACAGCCGCCCTGCATGCTGCTCCGGGCTGGGTCGCATGGGGGGCTGTCCTGCTGCAGATGGGGCTGGGGTCGGGGTGTGCCTCCTGTGCCCTTCCTCACAGGGCTGTGAAGGGGGACGGGGGATTTCTCTGGACACCAGACTCTGATGCTGCAGAGGCAGGGCCCCCGGAACTGCCCACTGAGGAAGGGGAAAAGTGTGGAAGCTGGTCTGCACCGGGATCCACGGGGATGGGGTTACAGGGTGCCCCCCCAGAGATCGACAGGGGAGGAGCCCCCTGCCCCTTTTCCTGCAGGCACCTTCAGGATGATGCTTCCTCCTTTATCCTCCAGGACTGCATTCTAGGCAGGCACCGGGAATTATGCCCAGCTTGGCCTAAACTGGCATGAAAATCAGGCATGCGGGGGATATGTCAAGTCTCAAAGAGGGAAAAGTGTTCACCCAGGCTTCTGATTTCTCTGGCAATGGGATCCCTTCAAAATTCTGTGTATCTGGGCAGCCTCACACGCCAGTAACTGCGCCCAGCGTGTGTCCCCAGGAACAGGTGTGGGCTCTGGGGCAGAGCAGCAACCCAGGCCACGTCCTGGCTAAGGACAGGGAGCAAGCTCGTGTCCCCAGGACGGCGGCGCAGACCGGCCTGTGGGCGCCCCGCATTTCCGACTCGCCAATGCCAAAGCTGCAAGTCGCTGCTGCAGAGCGAGGCCGGGATCCTGTCATCCAGGTTGGAGGACGGAGCACCTGGGGAGCCTTATAGGGATTCCGTCTACAGGGGCCACGCGGGCGGGGGCACACCTCATCCTCGCGGTCTGTCCCATGTGCCCCCCACGGTGATCCCACGTGGGGTAACTCTTCGCTGCTGGGACGAGGGTGCTCACGGGCTCCCCGGGCCCAGGAGGACCCCCCAGCACAGATTCATGGGGGTCCGTGCAGGCAAAGGCCCGGGTCCCCCAAGAAAGCAAGCAGGAGCCATCACTCGCTCCCCCAGCAACCAGGCCATACCCACATCCCCAGGAGCTAGGTGAGGTGCCCGAGCTTCCCGGGAGCCCAGAGAAGGGGGTTCATGGAGGCGGTTATGACCTTCGGCCCGGAGGCCGGACAGGTGGTGTAGCCAGTGAAACCGGGTGCAAGCGTGAATATCGGCATCCCCATGTAGCCCAGGGCACCTCCAGGGAAGGTTCTAGCTGCACCCCTGCATCATGGACCAACAGCGAAGCCACTTCATCTGCTTCTTGGGCAGCAGCCAGCACCTGGGTGCCGGACATCCCTGCAGGTGATCTGCGGCCTGATGGCTCATTTCCTGTGTCCACCTGACTCAGCATGAGGGGCTCAGCTGGCTGCCTGCACGCTCTCCTGGAGTGTCTGTGACAGTGAATCGGTGGACTCAGGAAAGCAGACCCCCTCCTGCACATGGGGGGGCTCACCCGGGTCCCTGCGGCCTGCACAGAATGGAGGTGAGGCAGGGGGACTTTGCACACACCTCCCCGCTGCCTCCCGAGGCCTCACCACGCGGCCTCTGACTCACGCCACCGGCTGCCCCGGCTCTCAGCCTCCAGACCCTGGAAGGACCCGCCACCGGCTCCCTGGGGTCTCCAGCCGCCCCCAGCACCTTGCACGGGAAGACTGCAGGGGTATTTTCATGAAACTGAATATCAGACGCTGGATGTTTACCTGGGGCTGCAAGAGATGTGAGCTCGGGGTCCAGCTAAGGAAAAGGGCGGGTGGACGTGGGCACACCGACACACCCAGGTGTGGGCCTCTCACGGGCCTTCTCCATCACGCACCATTCTAGGGCAGGATGAAAAGTTACCACCACGCACACTCACTTCATCGTAAAGGTCCAAGGACAGGCGATTCCCGTTGGGGAGCGACCACCCCGCAGAGAGCTGCATGGTTCCGTGTCACACACCCTTGGGCTTTGCTTTGGGTTTGCAGTCCCTTCGGCCCCCGCTCGGGCTCCGTTTGGCTGGACTGCAACATTCTCCTTGTTGCAAGTTTTGGTTGTAGCATCGCAATGGCCTACCATGCTTCACAGAAAAGGTTTTTGGAGTCGGTTCATTGAATACTTTGATTAAATAGTTCCCACTATTTTGACTGAAATGCAACCAGAAATCAGAATTCTTATTTCTGAATAACAGTAATAATAATAATAGTTCTAGTGAGAAAAACGCTCCTGTTGCAGGAGACTCGGAAAGCTGTGTGGTTACAGGCATGTGTTCGACACGCCTCATCCCACCTATAATTTTGAGGTGCCGCCTGTGCCGGGAGGTTTGTGCATTGTGTGCTCACATGGGAGAGCACTCCGCTCCATCAGCAGGGATTCCCCCTCCCAGATCCCCTTAAGGGGCGGTGCTGCTGTTGCTGCACCGGGAAGTGTGGCAGCCCAGGTCCTCTGGGCCTACCCGTGTGCTGAAGTGGCATCTTCGTCAGCAAGGCCACAGGCGGGGGTTCAAGGGCCACACGCTGACGTCTCACACTTCTGAAGGCTGGGAAGTCTGAGATCAAGGCCCTGCAGCTTTGGGTCCTGGTGAGACACCTCTTCCCGGCGGCCGCCTTCCCCCAGATCCTTGCTCCAGGAGGAGAGTGAGCGCCAGCCTCCTCCTCACCTTTTCAGGGCACTAACCCCATCGCGGGGGCCCTGCCCTTGTGGCTTCACCTAATCCTGCTCTCCTGGCAGAGGACCCACCTCCGAAGGCCGTCGCACTGGCGGTCAGGCCCCACACGTGAGTCTTGGTGCTGGGGAAACACTTGCTCGGTCTAAAGCAAGTGAGGATGTTCTTCCCTCCTTATGGAGCTTAGTGGCAGATTGGAGAGGACGCCTGGAGGTTCTCCAAGGCCACCCGGGGTTCACCTGGAAGCATCTGCATGCGCGTTAATGCTCCTAAATCCCCAGCCCACAAACATCCGTAATTGTGGTCACACCTAACATCAATCTACCATCTTCGCCTGTATATTCATTTAAGAGTTTTTATTTATTTATTTTTTCATTTAGGAATTTTTAAATAAACTTTTTGTTTTGGAATAGTGTAATATGTACAGAATTAATCCGACTGTATTACAGAGTCTCACGCACCCTACCCCCAGGTTCCTCTGTGTTAACCTCTTAGTTAGCAGGTACCCTTGCCAAAATTAGTTAACAAAAATGAATGTATTATTATTCAATGAAGTCAGTGAGATCTATTTAAATTTCTTTGGTGTTTTCTCAACAACCTTTTTCTGTCCCAGGCTCCCGCCCAGGAAGGCACACAACATGTACAAGTCGCCCGGCAGTTTCCTCAGACTCTGCCTGCTTTGCCTGACCTTGACAGTTTTGAGGAGTGCTGGGCTGATGTTCCATGGAATGCCCCACTCTTTGAGTTTGTCTGATGTTTTTCCAAGGTTAGAGCAGGACAATGTACCTGGGGGAGTGATGGCAGCGGGCAAGGGCCGATGTCATCATCTGTATTTACTTCCCTGAGCTGGAGCCATTCCTTCTTGGATCCCAGCTCCCTTCTATAGAGATTGGTATTAGAAACCAAGATCTGGGAGCTGGGGTGCTCACTGCTACTGAGTGTCCTTGTTTCTAGGCCTTCAGCTGACAAAGCAGGGAGACATGTGTTTTTCCAATCCCAGGTCTATACAGGTATCTCCACGTTTTGGTATATAATCACCTATATGTACACAGCTAAACAAGAGTTCATACTGACATCTGCAACTTGCATCCATTGCCACGGGGATCATTCTGGCCTCTTCCCCTCTTACCTGTAACCTCCCGACAGTGGAAACCTGGCTCCCACTCTTCCCCATCCAGGTACTTCACCATTCAATTCCAGCGTGAATGCATATAGTGTTTCCAGAACTGTTAATCCCTATGGGGAAGAACTTCAGCTCTGCCAAACAGAGTGCATGTTTATGCACAGCTCCTTTTGCCCTTAATCTTACAAACACACACTTTTCCTAAGCTACCAAGGTCACATCCATTTCCCCCAAACACAAAGTTGTTTCACACATTATGATTCTTCTACATGTGTTTCTCACCTTCTACAACTTATCCACCCCCTCCTAAATGATTTTTTTTTATTTGCATTCAATGAGATTCACTCTTTCTAAAGTTCTATGAATTTTGGCAAGTGCTCTGCATCTTGAATTTATCATTACAGCAACCTGAAAAAATAGTTCACAGCCCACAATTATCCCTCATGCTTCACCCATTCAACCCTCTAACCCTTCTCAAAACTGCTGCAAACACCAATATATATATATATATATATATTTTTTTTATTTTACCATCACTATAGTTTTAGCATTTAGAAGGACATATAACTGGACACATCAGTATGTGTCTTTTTAAAGACTGGCTTCTTTCACTTAGAAATAGGCATTTAGGATTCATTATTTTCTTTTCATGGCTTGCTAGCTCATTTCTTTTTATCACTGAATAATATCCATTGTATAGACATAACACAGCTTGAAATCAACTCACCAATTGAATTTTGTTTGCTTCCTGTTTGGGGCTGTTATGAATAAAGCTTCAATAAACATTAATGTGCAGGTTTCTGTGTAGACATAAGTTTTCAAATCAGCTGGACAAATCCCTAAGACTATGAGTAATGGATCATATAAGACTGTTTAGTTTTATAAGAAACCACCAGACTCTCTATCCAAGTCACCGCACCATTTTGCGCTCCCACCAACAGTGAGCATTCCACACCTGGACCAAGAGTCTGCATTGTTAGTTTTTTTTATATCAGCCTTTCTATGTCAATATGTGTCAATAGAAACATCTAATGAAATGTCTAATAGTTATGACATTGTTGCATCACTTTGCTCTTTCCTAAGTACAAGGTGTTGTATGAAAGTGCTGAATCACTATATTACACTCCTGAAACTAACAGAACACTGTATGTTAACTAACTGAAATTAAAATAAAAACTAAAAAAATGATATTCTCTAATGACAAATAATGTTAAGCATTTTTTCATACACTTATTTTCCATCTGCACATCTTCTTTAGTAAGGAGTCTGTTCAGATCTCTTGCCTATTTTTAATTGGATTTGTTTGTTGTGTTACAGTTGAAGTTTAATTACTTGTATAATTTGAACATATGTCCTTTATCAGAATTTCCTTTTGCAAACATTTTCTCCAAGTCTGCTGCTATCTTTCCATTCTCTGATAGTGACTTCCTTAATGCCAACATTTTTTATTTTAGTACATTACAAATTATCAATGTTTTCTTTTCAATAGATTTTTTGGTGATATGTCTTAGAAAATGTGCCACCAGATCCAAACTCACCTAGATCTTCTTCTATATTTTCTTTAAGAACTTTTAGAAGTTTGAATTTTATATTTTGGCCTTTGGTCTACTTTGCATTAATTTTTAAGGAGGACTATGCCTAGTTGTTGTTTCTTATAGCTGTTATCCTATCACCATTTGTTAAAAACACTATCTTCTCTCTGTTGAATTGGCTTTGCTCCTCTGCAAAGGTCAGAGGCCACAGGGGACTATCGACTCTGTTGTGTGGGTCCATTCCCATGCTCTTTATTTTGTACCACGGATCTATGCGCCCATTCTTGCAGCGTTTCCACTGCTCTGATTATGGTAGCTTCATGGTACTTGGTGTGAACCTGTCCAACCTTGGAGTTACAGAACTTTGTTCTAACATACTGGCAATTCTAGGTCACACAGCAACAACACTTCCAAGTTGTATTTTACCTCCTGCAAATTTTCTTCTCCTGGATTGGAGCAGAACATCTCAAATACAAATGAAGAAGTAGTTTATGGATTCACTTAAACATCTATTTTGGGTTATTGAAGAAACTCCATTTTCTCCTTAAAAGTAAGCACATCTGATCCCTTTCCTTCAATTAGGCCAAGATAACTAACCTAATTAACCACCAGTTAATTTATCTTGTGATCAAATTGATAAAAGTCAACATTTGTCGGGGGGTGTTTATATGCCAATTACAGTAAAATATTACTAGCCCCTAATTAAGTTGTTTATTTTAAATAAGCTGTGTTTGGTCTCTAGGCTTCTCTCATAAATTAGTTGCACATTTGAGTTATGGAAAATATAATTGTCACTGTAACACCCAAAGAGTACACTCTCTCAGTACTATAAATACTGAAATATAAACTCTATTTTTTCCACTAAGTTATTCCAGTTCCAATAATTAGGTTGTAATGTTTATTTAGTGTGTTTCTTTTCATGAAAACTTAGATCCCACTAATAGTTCAAATAATGTAATTTTAGAAGCTTGTGTTCAGGATATAATCATAATATTTTAAAGAGTATCTCATTGTTATTATACTCATTATTTTGGAGAAACTTCATATTCATTATTTGGAGAATAATTAATTATATTGATATCCCAAAAGAATGGCATCTTGGCTATCATTCCTTGGAAATCTTTATTATAACTAAGAATTTGGTACTCCAATAATGGAAGCTCCCTTTGACTTATCCATGACAGTATAAATGTATTCTGAACCGTGTTCTACACATATGGAAGGCATAGTGTATATTAAAAAAAAAATTTGTATGCAAGTAAACACTCTCTTACTTATGCTCTATAAACACATTGAATGTGACCTAAATGAACAAGAGTAATCTTAACGAATTTACATTCTCCTATGTTTTATTTATTTGATTTTGTGACTTGGTGATACTAAGAATCTGGGCTTTAATTTTCTAAATTAAAAAAAATAGAAAATAACAATAATGTATGTCGTCTATCTCATTGTGGTTTTTTAAAACATTAGATGTTAGATAAAAGACCTTGCATAGTGTCTAGCCAGAGGAAATGCTAAATATATACTCAGTCATCACCTATTGGTTGTCATTGTTAATATTGAAATTAATACTACCTTTACTTTTTATTGTTTATGATAATCCTTTCAATATTTTTTGTGGTAGAAAATAAGATTTTGAAAGATACGTACATCATCTTACAAGTTTTTCCCTCCAGAGCAAAACCAGGGTATCGCCATAAAAATTGTAAGAAAGCTGAGGAAGTGACCCTTATGGTATAGATTCGGGGATGAGAACAAATACTCAGTGTATGGAGGTCATGAAAAGCACTTTTCTCTTTTTCTTATGTGGAAAAGAATCTATGATACTTAGGCATAGTTATCTACCTAAAAGTTCCCAAAGAAGCTTTTTAAAAAAATCTATAATCTATGGATATAGTCATTTTCACTTTGAGGATACTGGTGAAAACCCATTTCAACTAGGGTAGTGCAACAGGAGAAATTCCCCTCAGGCCCTGAAAGAAGACATACATGTGGGGTCAGACCCATACTGGCAGAAGAGTAGGGGTACCAATGAGGCTGCAGATCCACAATCCAGGAAGGTATGTCTTCCCAAGATGATAATTAATCAGGAAAACAGATTCCACAGACCAATAGATGCAAAGGAAAAAAAAAAAAGAAAGCTGAAAACTCTGACAACGTAGATGAAATTGACCAACTCCTTGAAAGACACAACCACCAAAACTCATTTAGGAAGAAACAGATCACCAGCATAGTCCCATTTCTATCAAAGAACTTGATTTCATAGTTAAAAGTCTTTTGATAAAACTGGGTCATATGGTATCACTGGTGAAGTATAACAAATGCTTAAGCATCGCTAGCAAGTCTACACAATCTCTGCCACAACACAGGAAAGAAACAGAGTATAGAAAACCAGACCAACGTTGTTCTAATATGGAAACCAGACAGAGATTATATGAGATAAGCCAACTAGAGAACAGTATCTCCCATGAATATAAACACAACTATCCCCAACTAAATATGAGCAAATTGAATCCAGCAAAGTCCGAAGAAGATGATCCATCACTAGAATGTGATGTCTACCCCAGGTTAAATGCCAGCATATCAATCAAGGTAATTCACCATATTAATGAGATTAGTCATAGTAGATTCAGGAAAAGTATTTGACAAAAATAGATAATCTTCATTCATGATAGAAATTCCCAGTAAATTAGGAATAGATGAAAATCTCCATAAAGTGCTGAGTGTCATCTATGAAAAACACACAACTAGCATTGTAACTAATGATGGAAGCCGAGTGATTGCCATCAGACTGAATGCCAGGCAATAATCCGACATCACCACTATAATTCGACATCATGTTGTGCTGTAAATCAGAGGTCTCAATTTATAGAAGGCACTGTTATCTACCTAGAAATTCCCAAAGAATCTTTGAAAAAGAGAAATCTTCTACAAACAGTGGGTAAGTTTCACAATATTGCAGGATAAAGTCATACCAGGTCTATAAAAGAAGATCACTTATGCTTCTACATGCAAGCAATGAATAATGGGTACAAAAAATCATATTTTCCAAAGCAACCAAAAAATAAAGTGCTTAGGTATAAGTCTAAGAAAATACGGTGCAAGTCTGTACGCCAAAATCCGCAAAATGCTAATGAGACAAAGAGGACCTCAATAAATGGTGATATACACCCTGCGCATTCTTGGAATATCCATATTGTTACTATGTCAATTCTCCCCCAGTTTAACCTACAGATTCAATATAATATCAACCACAATGCCAGTAGACCTTTAGGAATACATTGGCAAGTCTCTTCTAAAATATAAATGGAAAAAAAATAAAATCTAAATGGAAGAAACATATGAACAGCAAGAGCCAAAACAATGTTGGAAAACAATAATATAACGTTAGGCTGCAGAGACTATCTAACTCAAGGGAAGGTGGGACCCTCGATTGGATAACGGGATAGTAGTCGTATTTATAGTATTTCACCAATGTCAAATTCTCAGTTTTTAGAACGGTATCAGGTTTACGGAAGACGTTATATTAGTGTAAATTGGGTGAAATATATGTATGAGATCTGTGTACAATTCTCTAGACAAATTTTCCACTCTGTGTGTCTAATACTGTTCAAAAATGGAAGGTTTTAAATGAAAGAGGACTCAGATGCAGTGCTTTCCTTAGGGGATTTCTGTTTGTAAGTCGAGGGAGTGGGAAAGCTAAGCCACAGACTACTAATGTGCGTGGCATGGTGGATGGTAAGACCATGGAGGGGAGGGCTGGTTGTCATTCCACTTTCAGAGTTTAACAAGATAAAAAGGCCACGTGTGAAAAGCCAGTGTGCCAGCTAAAGCTGTAGTGAGGAATGCCATACACCTGCAAGGAGAGGCATCATCGAAAAGACACAGTTCTGTGCGTTGGTGACAAGGTGGGGCCGGGAGGACTCTCATTCATGGCCTGTGGGGATGCAAAATGGTGCAGCTGCTTTTGGAAGACACTTCGGTGGTTTGTGTAAAAATTAAACATAAACTTCATATTCAACCTAGAAATTCTGTTCCTAGGTATCCATCTAAGATGAATAGAAGTACGTGTCCACACAAAGAGGTGTGCAAATATTCCAATATTCCATTACTCACAGTAGCCGAAAAGTAGAAAGAACCTCAATGTCCATAAACTGATGGACGAATAAACAAAATACAGTATTTTATTACAGCGGAACGCTGTTGAGTGTTTTGAGACATGAAATTTTGATGCATCTATAACATGGATAAACCTGAAAAGCATTATGCTAAGTGAGAGAAGCCACTCATTACAGGATCCCTCTCACAGAATAGATGCAGAATAGAAAATAGATAAATTTATACACATTGCAGATCAGTGGAGATCTACTGGAAACAGGCCTGAGGAACTGTCTGGCATGAGGGAAACATTCTGAAACTGGATTTGGGTGAAGGTTGACCATCTGAAAATCTACTGAAAAAAAAAAAAACAACGACAGGATTGTACTCTTGCCACAGTAAATTTTATGGTGTAAATTACTCCTTATTAAGTCTGCTGCTAAAACCAGTTTGCTGAGAGAAGCTGGTGAACAGAGGCCGCATCACTGGGCGCCCCTGCCACACGCCTTGCCTTGGCTAGTGAACAGGACACACGCGTGTGCACAGTGCGGCCGGCTCTTCAGAACGGGTTTTCCGGGCTCACCACGGAAGACTTTCACGGCTTCCGGGAGAAACAGGCCTGACGAGCTGGGGAAACCTGGAGCTGGTACGGGGAGAGAAGCAGGGAGCGGTGGAAGCCCAGTGCCAGCCGGGGGCGGGGGTGGGGGCAGTGCTTACGTGCTCCGTGGCCTGGATGGAGAAGACTGGGGGCCTCCCTGAGCTCCCCGACCAGGCCGCACTGCCGCCCACGAGGCCTGCGATCACCACACACTGCAGCTTTTATAGCAGGTGTGATCTTCCCTCTGGTCCCAAGACCCTTCGCTGTCACAAGGGTCAGGTGGATGAGCCCGATTTCCTCTGTAAAAGAGAAATACCCGTCAAGTCCCAGGGATATTCGGTGTCACTACTGAGGGCGTAACGTGCGCGGTGATGCTTGCTGACACCAGACCAGACGCCTCTCGTCTGGGCCCAGGAGCGATGCTAGACAGGAGATGCAGCATTCAGGCTCATGCCCACCGTGGAGAAGATACCCAGGGAGGCGATGACTCGCCGCTGCTGGGGTCATCGGAGGGTGGGTGGTGGAGCCAGCACCGGCGCCAGGTGGCCCGATTGCCCACACCCGCCCAGCTGCTCCTCTGCACCTGGCCCGTGGTTGGCCTTCAGCGGCCCTGCAGGAGCCACCAGACACCAGGGAGCACAGGGTGTGAGTGCCCTTCACCGAGGAAGGGGCAGGTGCTGTCTCCCCGACACACTTCCCTGTTCCAGCAAACCTTAGGCTGATCTAATCCCCTTTCCACACCTGCACTCCTGGAGCGAGACGTGCACCAGGACACATCTGTAGCCACTGGGGACTTTGAAATCACTGAATGATGGAAACTAACTTAAAAAAAACGTCACTTCATGATGAGCCTTCGCAGGAAAAAAAACAAACAAACAGATAAGAGCTCAAGTATGTGACTTAAATATCTAAATGACATTTAGCAGGTTTGATGCAAACTTTGAATGCTAGGAAATGAGATCTGCATGGGCTCGGGTGAAAGCTGCAGGCCCGTGGCCGTGGGTGGTCCCCGATTGTCATCCGTGGCCGAGCACACACCTGGGCTACAGGACGTGGGGATCGGGGTCCCTGCACGGCCGCTCAGCCCCCTCCCTGAGCCCCCTTTCCACACCCCCAGGTAGCAAGGAGATGCTGCAGGGGACGGAGGGGGGGGGCGTCTGCCTGGCAAAGCTCGGGGGCTGGAGACGGGACACCCGAGCCACGGGGCAGCGGCATAGGGCCTGCCCGAGGGGATCGCTGCGGGGCTTGACGGCTCCTTCCTCTTCCGAGGGCAGGACCGCTGCCTTGAGGTCACCTTTGCACGGGCCTTTCGTCTGAGGCTTTACTCACCTAAACCCACAATTAAAAATCATTTTTGGGGGGCAGCCCTGGTGGCACAGCGGTTTAGCGCTGGCTGAAGCCCGGGGTGTGATCCTGGAGTCCCGGGATCGAGTCCCACATCGAGTCCCTGCATGGAGCCTGCTTCTCCCTCTGCCTGTATCTCTGCCTCTGTGTGTGTGTGTGTCTCTATAAATAAAATCTTTAAAAAAAAATCGTTTTTGGAATCTCAAAGCTAGCTCCCTTTGCGAACAGCAGGCTTTGGATTTTTAATGACGGGCCTTGCGGGGTGAGGGGGGGTTATCTGTAAATCCAAACAGAGAGGTGGCTAGGATAAGCTTTCCGTCTGCCCCGCTGTCCTCCCCGACAGCTCGTGCGGGGCCGCTCGGGTCCTGGTCCCCTAGGCCTGCACCTGCCAGGTCCCCGGTCAGTGCCAGTAAAGGAATGCATGTGCCCGAGAGTCGGACCGCGAGGATGACAGCGCCCCTGACACCGCACCCCCGGCTGGTCCTTTAGTTGAGACCGAGAAGTACTGTATTCGAATCTCCTAGAATTCACGGCAGAGGCAGCCCTTAGCATCCCTTAGCCGGATTCAGAGTACTGTGTGCTCAGTGCTGGGGTGACAGGCAGTGAAGGAATGGCCCAATGAGAGCGCTCTCTTTTTTTTCTCTCTCTCTTTTAATTTAAGGAATGGATTGAAAGTCTTAGGGATGAAAACACTATGACGTCCTTTAGGATTCCAACTCTGTGACATTCTGGAAAAGGCAAAACTATGGAGAATATTAAAAAAAAAAAAAAAAAAAAAAGGAAAAAAATCCGTGGTTGCCTCGGCCGGGCTGGAGGAAGGGAGGGATGAGCAGCTGGAGCCCGGGGTTTTTAGGGCAGTGGAAACACTGTGATGCCATGATGGTGGCTACATATCATGAGACACCCGCCCGGCCCCATGGAACATACACGACCCACAGGGTTCCCAGTGTAAACCGTGGACGTGAGGCGATGATGACATGTCGGTGTGGGTTCATCAGCTGTCACAAACATTCCCCGGGGAGCGGGGATGGGGGGCGATGCCAATAGTGGGTGTGTGTGACGGGGTGCGGAGGGCATATGACAAATCCTGAGCCTTCTCCTCGATTTAGCCGTGAATCTAAACGTGCTCAAGAAAAAGAAAAATAGAGCCTTAATTTTATTTCACTTTTTTTGAGCCTTATTTTTAAAAGAAAGGAGAGAAAAAGGAAGAAAGAAGGGGAATAAGCCCAAGCCAAATAAAATTCATGCTTAAAACATTAAAAAAGAAGAAGAAGAAAATCTGAAGGCCGTGGTTGGAGGATTTGGTCTCGACGCGTGCCTCTGGCCCCAGACTCAGGTGCCGCGTGCCGGCGGGTACCCCTTCCCCGGCCTGCAGCGCAGAGCTGGGGCGCAGTCGTCCTAGAATGATAAAAGCTTAGCGCATTCTGAGCAGTTCAAGCCTGGAGCACAGCCTGGCTGCCGGGTTTTGCCGGCCGGCCGGCTGCTCCGAGTGCTCGGGAAGCTCCAGGTGGACCTTGCTCCGGAGGCATCTGCATGGCCTCAGGTGGGGCCGAGCCGGGCCTGGGGGGCACCGCCTCTGCGGGCCTCCCCGGACCCTCCCGCCTGGGCCCTTGCCTGCGCCTCCCCCTCGGGGGCCGGGGCCCAAGGCTGTGTTGGATCACCCCGAGGCTGCCCACAGGTGCGCCCAACATGTACCCCCCCGAACGTGAGTGGTGGAGCCGGTCCATGATTGGCTTTTCCTCCCACACAAACTCCTCGTTTGCTCGCCAATTTCGTTTGTGATAAAAGCTCACTGAAAGCAGGGTGATAGGAGGTAACAGAGGTTTAAGGAAATTTTACACAAAGAACAAATGTCAAATGAAGGAAATATCACCCATTAAATCTTCTGCAAAATGGGGGTGAAAAAATGCTCTTATTCAATTTCAGGAGGAAGACACCCGGGGTCAGCTCTCAGAAACCCCGCTCCCGCTGGAGCGTAATTTGAGAACTCAGTGGGGGAGGATGTGCTGTCTTTGTTGGGGCCGCTGCTTGGAAAGCTCTGGAGGGATTACAGGGCTCCAGAGCAGCAAGCCAAGATGGGCAGCTGGCCCTTTGTGCGCCCCACAGGCGACCTCTCTCGCCGCCCCTGAGTGTGTTGCGTGGGTGCGGGGTGTCCATAAACTCTTCTCAAACCCATCCTTCTGTGCTTCTTTTTAAAAACCTTGAGAACTTTTCCTGGGGATAACAAATATACGGTGAAGGGCACAGATGTGAAGGGTGCAGGTCAGTGCACTGTGCAAACACGCAGGCCCTTACAACCATGGCTCATGGCGGCAAGGAAAGTCCCGGTGACCCTGCCGTCTCCCCCCGGGGGTCCCTGTGAGGCCTCCAGAGCCCCGGGGGCCACCACTCGGGCCTCCAGCCTTCTGCTGGGAACGTGACACGAGTGGAATCCTACAGCCTGTCCTCCCGCAGTGCGCAACCCTGAGAGCAGGGCTGGGGCTGGCCTCCCTGGCTCAGACATGAATGTGCAAGGCGTGTACACGTGGGGATGACAAAGGCCTTTTCAGATTGAGGGACGCACCTCGGGGGGCTCCAGGGCAGGAGCGGGGTGGCACTGGTGAAGAGGAGTGGCCACCGCTCCCCGCTCCCTGCTGGCCGCAGGACTCCCCCCAGGAGCTGCAGGTGGTACAGGGCACATTCAGGTGCTCAGGATCGCATCACGGCCCAGGGGTCCTTGTTTCCATCACTGCTGTCCTTACCCTTAGATGGAGCAGAGGGGCCTTGACCCCACATAAGTCGTCTTCCGGGAACTGCTGCCTTGGAATTGCCTGGGAGGGCTAATCTGAGTTCATTTTAACTTGTGGCCATATAAGCAATCATTTGAAAAAAAAATAATAAAATAAAATAAGAAAAAAAAAAATAATCCTACACTGAATGGCTTCCCGTTTCATGCACACGAGGGCCTGCAGAAATATGCCACGGAGCAATTTCTGGGTCAGAATAAATTAGAGTTTGTAATGCATTTGCCTATATTGAGAAAGCATAAAAAGAAATGAGGTAATTTTGTCAGGGCTTGATGCTCATTGTTCACTGAAACATAATGCAAGTTATGTCTGTGGCTATAAAATAAAATAATGAGGCGATAGATCCCCAGTCATTCTCATAGATTATAAGCTCAATATTCCAATTGTGTGTATTTAATGACTCCACAGTGCTGATCACTTATTTTCAAATGGTATTTGGAGATAATAAGCCCGAGTTTCCGCAGTGGGCTGCGGAATTTGCTCTCCCAAAGTGAAGGGTGAAGAGAAGTCCCCTTACGCTCCCGGCTGGGGTGAGCCCCACAGCAGAGGTGTCCCTGTCCGCCTTCCCGCCAGCCCTCGAGGCCCTCACCCGGGCCGGCCTGACGGACGGCCTCCAGGTCGGCGAGGACAAACTCCGACCGGGTCCCCTCTTCGTTAAATGCATGAATCGCTCTTCATCAGGGAAGAGGAACTGGCTTCTGAACCCCAGGACGGACAAGCAGACGCGGCGACAAGGCCCCCGAGGAATGACACCGCAGCAGTGATTCACTCGCTGAGCGATAGACGTCGCGGCGTTTAAATACTCTCTGCTCAAGGAGAGATTGCGGTCAGAGGCCCACCGTCAATGACGATTGTCCTTGCTTCTCCGAGACTCTTAGGTGGAATCACTTTTCACACTTGCTCAGGCTTCATGTCTGTAAGTCACGGTGAGGACGGACCCGGATGAGGCTTTCACTTCCCAAAGATTACGTGAAGGTGGGGAGAGGGGTCGACCAGAAAGTGACGGCGGACGGCAGGAGGCAGCGAGTGGGGAAGCGTGCAAACACGAGAGCTGGGGCCCCGATCCTGGATCCAATCCTAGCTGGGATCGGAGCACGTGTGGCCTCATGCCGTGATGCTCAGCACGAGGACCTGCCTCCCTCTGCAGCCCAAGAGCAGGCAAGGGAGAGGGAGAAATGTTGCTCCTGGAAAATTCATTCTGATGACAGTGCGAAGCAAGGACGTGAGGTGAGGAGAAGGCGAGTGCTCATTAGGCTGCTCTGGGGTGGCCGCTACCAGAGAAGGGGTGCAGAAATGAAGGGGACGAGGGGTGGCCTCCGAGCCTCTGTGCACACGGGCATGTGACTGCGTGTTCTGCACGCCGGAGGTCCGAGAAGCCGGAGCCGGTGTCCTCTGTCAGGACCCAGAATCTTCTGCTGGAAGTCACGTTCCTCCATAAGCAGGTTTCCGCACAAACGATCTTGGTTTGTCAACGACGCCTCCACAAAGATGGAAAAGGACACAAGCAGGTAAATAGTGAACAGGGCTGCTCACCCCTTATCTCCGGGCGCTCTCCGTGACTCGCGAGCTCTGCGGTCAAGGTGCGGTGGCCGTGGGCCTGGGCAGGCCCGAGCAGGCCCAGACTCCCGGCAGCAGGAGGGTCGGGCCCCCACGGAAGAGACTTCTTATTTCCACAGCTCTCATGCTCTGCGTCACTTACTCCCACGGGGCTGGGGACTTCTCTCGGTCTCCCCACCTTGCCAAGCCCGGTGCCATCAGCCCGGCCATCTACGAAGTCCACAGTGACATTTTCTACCCTGGGTGCTTTCTGCCAAAAACATGTTACCATTAAAATAAACGTACTTGGGATCCCTGGGTGGCTCAGCGGTTTGGCTCCTGCCTTTGGCCCAGGGTGTGGTCCTGGAGTCCCGGGAGCGAGTCCCACGTCAGGCTCCCGGCATAGAGCCTGCTTCTCCCTCTGCCTGTGTCTCTGCCTTTCTCTCTCTCTCTGTTTCTCTCATGAATAAATGAATAAAATCTTTAAAAAAAATAAAAAATAAATAAAAATAAAATAAAATAAACGTACTCAAGGTATGAATTGCTTCATCGCTCGCTGAAGGAATGTGGCCTGTGCCTGGTTTTCCCAGGATGTTAACGTAAAAATACAATTTAATATCAATGTGTCATTTTATCGAGCCCTCGAAGCACAAGAAGCCCATCATTCTGGCCCAGAGGAAAAGCAAAAAAAGCGTTTAGATCCTCTCGTCGATGGAATCAGGTATCTCTATGCTGATCAAACATAACGGATGCGGCCACTTCCTTTAAGTGCTGTTTGCATGAAGGCATCAGGCCAAACTGCAATTGTCTTCTTTTTTTTTTTTTTATGTTTTTTAAGCAGCTTCTGTTTTTTCATTAGAGCGTATTTCAATCCCCCGACCAAATGTGTTTCTGCTTAATTACTATACGTTCTTTCAAACCAGTAAGGGGACGTCCCCGAGGGAAGAATGTTACTAGGACCCCCTCTCCCAGAATTCTTTCCATGTCTCTTGAAGTCAGCTGTTTATGCTGTTTAAAACCCACAAGCCACATGCTTGCTTGGTGCTGGACGTGAGGACAGGAGGCCCCTGCCCTAAGGTGTCAGAGTCCTTGTGGGACCAAGGGCTGGGAATCGGTCACGTCGGGATAGTGCGGGCAGTGCTCGAAAGGGTGAGGTCAGCCTGGGGAAACGGGGTGCCTCAGACCCAAACCCATGGCTGGGGACCTGCTGGAGCAGGTGATCCCAGACCTGCTCCCACACCCTCGGCTCCGGATGCCTGGGTGGCAGCCCCCGGGGGTTACCGTATGCACTACGGCTTGGGAATCACCATCTGGATGGATAGGACGTTACTCCCAGCAGTGTGCGCATCGCAGAGGGGGCACATTTCGGAGGGGACACTAGCATCGTTCTGACAGGATCCACTGTCAGAGAACGAAGTTGCTTGGGGACCAAAAAAAGAAAAAGTCTCAGAACAGTCCTGGCCAAAGCATCCCCCTACCCCAGAAGCACATACCTTCCTACCTTCTCTAGGAAGTGTGACGGAGTCTGCCCACCTCAGGAACAGAATTTTCATCTCAGAGCCAAATGTCACTTTATTTCCTCTCTGGTTTGGAAAACGGGCCCCTTTTATGAGGATTCATAAAGATACTGAGAGATGACTTCACTATCACTTATTGAGAGGATATTGAGAAGCGACTTTAGAGTTTTGTGGTTTTGGTTGTTGGTTGTTTTTGTTTTTGTTTTTGCTTTGTTATAAAACATAACTTAAAAGTCTTCATAAGGAACACAAAATCGAGAACAATAATACTTTTTATCCCATCATTATTGTCCTTATAGTATCCTTGAGTAAATATCATTTATGTAGCATATTTTATTTTATTTTTATTTTTTTATGTAGCATATTTTAATGTCTACATTTGGGATATATAATACATAAATTATCTTATTCTTCACATTTCTGTTCTAGATTTATTTCTTACATAAAAATGCATCTTAGGGGCACCTGGATGGCTCATTGGTTGAGCATCTGCCTTCGGCTCAGGGCGTGATCCCAGGGTCCTGGGATCAAGTTCCAAATTGGGCTCCCTGCATGGAGCCTGCTTCTCCCTCTGCCTGTGTCTCTGCCTCTCTCTCTGTGTGTCTCAGGAATAAAAAAATAAAATCTTAAAAAAAAGAAACTCACCTTAAAGAAATACATCATAATTGCAAATATGCATATACTTAACAGGGACCATTGACTTTATATGTGGAGTTATACCTACAAATAAGTCTTTATAAGAGCAGATGAGTAGCTTATTATGAGGGAAAAAATAGCTTATCATAAGAGAAAAATATAGCTTCATAATAAAGTCACTATAATTTCTGATTTGGCATTTTCAGCCTCAGACAATGCATCATTATTAATCACTCTTATAGGCAGCGTGCTGAATATGCTACAGGTTTTGAAATCGCAAACATTACACAGGCGAGAGCAAGTGCGAGAGTCATATTCATGGGCTTACCTCTCAAATCAAGTTTAAAGATTATCTTAAATATTTGATTAATCACCGAATGAGAATAGTGCCATTGTGGGATAGAACATTTATCACATGGCCCAGACAGATGATAGAATGCCTTTTATTTTCTGCACGTTTTTCTAGAATAAAAAAGAGGGAGGATCCTGACACTCTCAGAGCAGGGAAGGATTTTTTTTTTTCTACAATTAGCGCCCCACTCCGCACATTCCGTCAGCGGGCCCTGGACACGTGCTCCCCCAGGGACAGGCTTCCAGACTCCAACATAAAGGTACGTCTTTCTAGAGTCTGCCACAAGGTGGGCACATCCCAGCCCAGCCCAGGGTAAGACCTTAGGAGGAGGGTCCCCCACAACTGGCAGGAGGAGGGCAATGTCACCATCTATCCACCTGAATCCACTCAGGTGGAAGTCGGTACAGGTGTCTGAGATGCAAATAGACGTGCAGCCCCCAGTTTGCAGGAGGTGCCACAGCACAACACTGCACTCTACCTCACCTACCACAATACCGCTTTTTCTTTTTTTTCTTATTTCTTTTTTTAATTTTTTAAAAGATTTTATTTATTCATGAGAGACCCAGAGATAGAGGCAGAGACACAGGCAGAGGGAGAAGCAGGCTCCTTTCAGGGAGCCCGATGTGGGACTCGATCCTGGATCCTGGATCCCGGGATCCTGGATCCTGGGATCACATCCTGGGCCAAAAGCAGATGCTCACCTGCATCTTAACCCCTTTTTCTTTAAATGCTCCAGAATGTGTACCTCATGGGTCACTCTGAGTTCCTTCCCCTTTAGTGTTGCTGCTGCCTCACAGAAGAACAACACAGCCACGGGGTCTGTGTGCAGGTTGGGGCACAAAGTGTCATCCCCCAGGTCAGCCTCCATCTGAAAACAGGCCCAGCTAGGAAACAGCTCACTCTGCTGAGAGTGGAGCTCACCGATGGTGCTGACCTTACGTCCCCATGTGGAGGAGGGTGCGACCCGACCGAGGCCCCTGGAGGAGGAATCTGTTGTTCCATCTTCTTATGAGGAGCTGATGTTTTCTGCAAAGTCTTACTTGATTCAACGTGGTTTTAAGATACGACTTTGGAATCGGAAGCCTCATGTCTACCACACAAGCGTGGCTCCCGGATGCATCTGCAGCGCAGGAGACTATTTGTCACCAAAAAGCATTTACCGAAATTCACGGAAATGTGTAGGGAGAGGGGCGGCTTTCACCGAATGCACACAATGCCCTCGTTTTTAAAAGTTCAAGTGTTATGGGTTGAGCTGATGGAGAGTGAGTGGTTAAATTAGTGGATTCTTAAGAATATTCTCAAATGAGTTGTAGTTCCGTATTGAAAGGGATAGCTCAGAGTACGGTTTAGTAGGGTAGCCAGGGACTTTACATGTCCAACGAAGAGAAGCTACTGGTTGACACCTGTGTTCACACGTTAGCTTCTACTTAAAAAGCAGACAGAGAACCCGTGCTGCACCCAAGAACAAGCACACCCCAAGGAGGAAAGCGGAAGGTTTGGCAGGGTTGGTAACGCTAGAGCTCATGTTCAACACCTGAGATGCTATGGTCGCTGCTGATGAAGTGGCTTAGGAATCTCAGAGGACATGTGTATAATCAATAATATTTACATTAAAAATGTGGAGAGGTTTGTTACACCTCCTTCAACGCCTTAGCTTTGAGCCGTCACGCGTCTATTATTCCGTCTGAGAAGCAAATATTACACAAAGGACTCGGGCCGACGGGAACATGGGCGGTAAAGCCTGTCTGAAGATAAACTGTGTGATGCTTTCTGTCCCTAAAAAACAAAACAAAACAAAACAAAAAAACAAAAGCAAAAACAAAACAGGCCATGTCGTTCCTACTGGAAAATCTGTCTTAAACCACTGTGAACATTACATAGGAATTCCTGGCAATTCCCCTGGCGTGGTGATCATAGAAAATAAGGCTGGAGCATAAACCCCACCAAGGGGCACAGCTTACACACCCCTTCACCACGTGTTCAACGTGATCCTACCAGGATCGCATGCTCGGGTGCAACTCTAACAATGGGTGGCCCGAGGCACCCCCTGCCCCGGGCAGTTTCCATTCAGAATCACACCTGAGCCTCCAACGTGTATTTTCTTACAGAAACATAACTTCTGAGACCTTTTAGAAGGCTTTTCAGCCTTCTAATAAGTAGCGATGACTTTCCGGCCTACCTGTCAAGCCAGCCACCTCCTTTGGCGCTGCCCCCGAGTTAAACTACCTAATACTATGTCATGCAATTACATGGTTGGGTCCTTAGGAAGAGCTGTCATATCCAACCATCGTCATGGTAAGGATTCAGCATTTCAGGGGCACCCAGGGGGCTCAGTCGGCTAAGCACCCGACTCTTGGGTTCAGCTCAGGTCGTGATCCCAGGGTCGCGAGATCGAGCGCTGCATCTGCTCCGCACTCAGCACAGAGTCTGCTTTAGATTCTCTCTCCCTCTGCTCCTCCTCTCTCTCTCTCTCTCTCAAATAAATAAATAAATACTAAAAAATATTTGATGAAAATAAAGAATTCACCATTTCACTGGAGAGTTTTGCTTAATTCTGCAACTAATACAAAGGGGAGAAATACAGAACATCACTGAGTTTCTTTGCTAATGTGATATTGTCAATTGCTAGTTCATGGATTTTTTTTTTTTTTGTGAAATCAGTGCCATATATATTCATGGGAAAATAAAAAATAGATGAATGAATAATCTAGTACTTTTCCCCCCCTCATTAGAGTAAGGACAATTGCTGCATTTATGTTAAATTCCTGGAATGGGCTCTACATGGATACGCTGCCTTAGTTCTCATCCATATTCCCAAGTAAAATCCCCTGGAAACTTTGCCCAAGAGAACAAAATACCCACAAAAGTACTGAGGGAGCAACATCAGGATTCCGTTCTGGAGATGAGGTAAAGGGAAAGGCTGGATGTATTTGCTGTTGCTCCAGAAGCATTTTAATTTTATTTTTGTGTGTATGATCTCAGGACTATTTATAACAAAATATGCATGTTTGAGAGGAGGGACAAATGAATTAATATGCAGTCACGCTCTGTTTAACGTGTTGCTTTAGGATTTATGTATTAACATGGAAATATTTCCTGATACATAATTAGTAGAAGAAAAAAAAGATGATCACAAAGCCACACGGCAAGAATGGTCTCGTTTTATTTCAAGCTCTCCTGGTAACAGCTGAACTCAGAGTTTATTGGAAACGGGGAGAAAAAGCGAGTCCTCCTCCTCCCTCTGCCTTTCCCCGCTGCTCACTGCTTCTGCCCCCTGGAAGCACCTGCGTTCCTGGCACTCGTCCTCTGTCTGCGGTTTCACAGACAGGGGTAGCCTGGTATTTTCCTCCTGCAGGTATGACCTAAGCAAGGCCTACTTATTCACTTAATTTTTTTTTTTTTTTTTTTTTTTTTTGGTGAACCTGTTCTGAGCAGCTGCATAGCTCTGGACATTGCACTTCCCCGCATGGAAGTCTGGCAGTAAAGAAAACCTGCAAAGAATTGGCTGTCCCAGGCTAGACCTTGTATCCTGGTGGTAATCATTGCCGACAGGGAGAAAAAGACTAGGGGGGCACGTAGGGGGTGTCGTCAAGTGGGGGAGGCAGGAACAGGCAGCGAGGCTGAGCAGCGTCTGCAAGGAGAGCGAGGAGAGTGAGCAGGCGGCCGAGACAGCGGTGCTGGGTGAGGGGACACAGGCCGGCCACGTGGAGCGAGGCGCAGCCGCTGGGGCAGGTGCACGGGGTACAGGGGGTGAGTGTGCCCAGACTGCTCCCCACATTAGGCCTGGACACCTCGCTGACCCGGGATGGCATCTGGGAGCCCAGTCCTCCCAGTGAGGACACAGCACGGGCTGAACCCGCTGGCATCCCAGCCTCTGCGGCCCTGGCCAGAGCCTACCGTCGGGCACAGCCCTCTCATCGGCGTCTGGAGCCCGGAGCAGGCTGGGGGGGCTCTGGGGTGAGCTGTGAGGTGCTCACACGGCAGGGGCTCCATGGCCCGGCTTCCGCCTGTCATCCCCTGCAGTTTCTAAGGACTTCCCATCTCCCCTCGGTGCTGAGCTGGCATGTGCCACATACGGTCGTCTCACGTCCTGGCTGACGTGACAACCATGCCAGGGAACAAAGACATGAGCTCAGGTCACCCACAGCGTCATCGACAGTCGGCAGGACACATGAGCGGCCTGAGCAGCCGCTGGCACATGATGCAACAGAAAATACCAAGTGGGATATTACACATATAACAATCCACATGTAGCATAGATGTAAATGCATAGGACATGGCGTCATTTGGCCATAAGGAAGAGTAAGATCGGCCGTTTGCGACGATGTGATGCCCCGAAGCATTACGTCAAGTGAAATAGTCAAAGACAAATACCATAGGATCTCACTGACCTGGGGAATCCAGAGTAAAAAAAAAAAAAAAAAAAGCAAAAAACCCTACACAGCTCAGCTCACAGAGGCAGAGAACAGACTGGTGGGTGCCAGAGATGGAGGTGGGGGCAGATAAAATGGGTCAGGATCCAACTTCTGGGTATAAACTAAATAAGGCTTTGGGATGCAGTGCACGGCATGGGGACCGTGGTCAACACCGTGTTGCATATTTGAAAGTTGCTGAGAGAGTAGATCTTATGAGTTCCCATCACAAGAAAAACTTGTGACTATGTGTGGGGACAGATGTTGGCTAGATTATTATAATACAGGATCATTATGTTGTGCACCCAAAGCTAGTGCAATGCTCTATGTCAGTTATATCTCAGAAAGGAAGGGAGGGAGGGAGGGAGGGAGGGAGGGAGGAGGAAGGAAGGAAGGAAGGAAGGAAGGAAGGAAGGAAGGAAGGAAGGAAGGTGGAAGGGGGTCCACCTCCGGCCGAAGGTCAGCGGGCGCCTGTGGCTCCCATCCAACGCGACTGCATTTCTTGACCCTGCAATTTAAATTTCATACAATGTTTGTGCACAAGACATTCTTCTTTTGATATTTTTCAACTAATAAAATAAATTCTGAGCCCGAGAGCCGACCGCGAGTGGGCAGCAGGCTGGATTTGGCCCACGGGCTGCAGACTGTCCTCCTGGCCCGGGGGAGGGAGCCAGAGCGGCAGAAAGAGCAGGAGGCTGTTGCGGGGGCACCCGGGGGCGGGGAGGGTGGGGGTTCAGCGGGTGAGCACCTGCCTCAGTCCCAGGCCATGACCCCCGGGTCCTGGAATCGAGTCCCGTGTCGGGCTCCCCGCAGGGAACCTGCTTCTCCCTTTGCTTGGTCTCTACCTCTCTCGGTGTCTCATGAATAAATAAATAAAATCTTAAAATAAAAAGAGGCCATTGCAGTAGCCTGCATGAGGCTATGGGTGTTGGGGCTGGGCTAAGCGTAGAAAAGGCTCTCAGTTAAAAAAATAATCTGATTATGGTTTGAAAATTGAGCGTTTTCATGAGAGTTTGGGTAGAAGGAGTGTGGCAGGGCCTGAGGACCTGGCGACGGGGAGCCGGCAGTGGCGGCTGTAGGGCGGCTGCCACGGGCTTGGACATGCTCATGGGGTGGTGGCCGCTGAGTGTCCAGGTGCAGGGGGGAGGGCAGGCAGGTCGGGACCTAGGGCAGCAGCGGGGCTCCAGCTGGCCACAGTCAGCATACACCAGCCTTAGCACCGGGCGACCCCACAAGGAGCACCTACAGCCTTGGAGGGCGCACCCCCAGGCACCCCACACCCTGGGCACCCCACACCCTAGGCACCCCACACCCTGGGCTGGGGGCAGGAGAAGGAGCCTGCCAGCGAACTCTGGTGAGGGCCCCACTCAGGCAGGCCCGGCGCGGCCCTGGTCCTGACACCTGGGCATCAGCTACATGGGAGCCACTGGTGTCCGTGGCCTGTGCAGTCTGGGAGGCTCCAGGAGGCGGCAAAGTAGGTTTCAGAAGGAATGGGAGGAGGAGGAGTGAGGGAACGGGGTGTGGACAACCCCCCAGAAGTAATCTCCCGTGGCCAGGAGGAGAAGCAGTGTTGGCTGGAAGACGAACAGAAGGTTTTCAGCTTCTTTGTTACCAGGTCAAGAAGACGGTGCAAAAGAACAAACAACCCACCGAAAACCTCAGGTGCCCATCACTTAGATCAAACGATTATTATCACTTTCTTACATGTGTTTCTTTTATCCTGTTTTTAACATTTTTTGAGGTACTGAAAAGCAAATCCCCGACCCTATTATTTCATGCACAGATATTTCAGAGTGCGGATCTAAAAGTCCGGGCCGGCCTGCACGGCCACATGCTTTCCTAGCCTGGTGACAGCAGAATGCAGATGACTCCATCTACACAGACGGTTTTCTTTTTTCCTTTGTGTTGGGAGATGTCTGGACAGAAAATGGGAGATCCTGGGGTGAGATGTGGCCCAGCGGGGGAGACTCCAGCACGCGAGGCAGGAACTTGGTCTTTGCAAAGAGCACACTTGTTTTGTTTTTGTTTTTATTGTTGTTTTATTATTATTATTTTATTTTATTTTATTTTATTTTATTTTATTTTTTAATAAATTTATTTTTTATTGGTGTCAGTTTGTCAACATACAGGATAACACCCAGTGCTAAATAAAACAAAACGAAACAAAACAAAACAAAATAAAATCTTGCACTCCCTATTTTATTTTATTTTTAAAAAATATTATGTATTTATTCATGAGAGACACAGAGAAAGGCAGAGACACAGGCAGAGGGAGAAGCAGGCTCCATGCGGGGAGCCGCATACAGGACTCGATCCTGGGACCCCAGGGTCACGCCCTGAGCCAAAGGCAGACGCTCAACCGCTGAGTCACCCAGGCGTTCCTGTTTTTATTTTTAATCATAACAAGAGGGGAAGATTTATTATTATTTTTTTAATGGCATCTTGAAGGGAATTGGACACGTTCATTTGTCATCCGTGACACACACTCAGGACTTTCTCCAAGTCTAGCCGCAGACGTTCAGATTCTTACTTCAGGAGGAAAGAAATTGCCAAGCAAATGCCAAAGATCTCAAAAACACTGCTTTGCTAATTCTCATGCAGGGGACAGACGGTAACATTAATACAGTTTCTTAAAAGTTCAGAGCCTCTGTCCAGGAATTGGTTTTTACAGAAAGCTGACACACTTCTACGATTTCTCAATGATGATGCTATTTTAGTACTTCGGGAGAAGCCGTCAAGTAGTGTCGAGTGCAAACAGAAGGAATTGGATATTTTGTACGATGTTATTGGTGTCTCTCCACCTTAGCCTGCAATGTGATTTCCTTGTTCAGTCTGATAGATCATTCTGGCGCCCGTCCTTTGTTTCAGGGAGCATGTGTTATGGCAAGGATTTCTTTTATTAAAGAATTATGACGTCTTTCAGGGCAAACATGATAAAACTGATGTTTCCCTTTCCTTTCGTCTGAGACACACTATCAAAACCAACTTGATAAACAAACTCTTCTCTGGCTCAGTCTCTGGCAGCGGAATGTGATTTCCATATGGTCCTCCTGGGATGGACTCAAGGCAGGACGGGCAGCTAGCGGCATCGCAGACTCACCTCACGCGTGGAGCATTAGGAAGGGACCTAGGTCTGCTCCAGTTAAGGGTGCTGGTGAGGAGGTCACATTTGATTTTGCTTTTGAAAGTCTTTTGTAAAAATTACATTTTTATACTACGTGCGAAGGTGGAAAATGTAAAGGCTGAAATAGCAAAGTACAAGAAAGAAGGTTAAAATTACAGTAAAATCCCACAATCTGGAGTATTGTGTCAACACCAGGATTAATGAATTGTAACCCTCCCCCCATAGGAGCCCACATGTGTTTCCATAAATGCATAAGTGTATATAGTCTTGCATAAGTGGAGGTAAGCTGAACATGCTTTCTTTTTTAAAAATATTTTATTTATTTATTCATGAGAGACACAGAGAGAGAGAGAGAGAGGCAGAGACACAGGCAGAGGGAGAAGCAGGCTCCATCACTGGGAGGAGCCCGATGCGGGACTCAATCCTGAGACCCAGGGGTCATGCCCTGAGCCGAAAGCAGATGTTCAACCGTGGGGCCACCCAGGTGTCCTGACACATTAAGCTGTAAATACTTCTAATGATACTAAATAAGTTAATTTGGGGAGACTTAATGTACCTGAAATAGTGTAACTTCCGGTGCAGGGACACATTTCCTATTTGTTGCTTTTTGTTTGTTTGTTTTTTCGTCTCTTTCCACTTGTGATTTTCCCTGAAGAGTTTTACATGTGGATTGACACCGATACACCATTTTATGAAGACCTTACTGCCAGGCATTCCAGCGTTTTTATTGCCATTGCGAGGGGAATCTTATACGCTATGACACTTTTTCATCACTTGCGGGCGTATCCAGGAATACTTGGTGTCTATTTATTTACCTCATCTCTTATACGGCTTTATGTTGTTCATACAGGTCTCCCCGTCACTTCTTCTTGGGTTTAACAACCAGAAGGTTTTGATTGGTATTTGCCCTCCTTTCTGGTATTTATACTTTCCTCTTTTAAGACTCTGTTACCTAAAACTTACCAAATTCGGTGAGTCCTAGTTATCAGTGGCGTATCCTCATCATGACGGGTGGGGATATGGTTAAGCTTTAGGAGTTGCATCAAATTTGGGCTCGGAAGACGCAGTGTCACATGGTGGCACCGGCAGAGGAGATGGCCGCTGAACGCCAACCACACCCAGGAAATGTCCCAGCTTCTGCCAGGACAGACAACGAGGTCATCTGGCGTGAACAGACAGCATAGCCTCGTACAGAGGATGACTGCGCACCTCGCCACACCCGTAAACACAGGGGACAAACTATGGGTGCCAGAGGGGCGGGGGGCTGAGCCCGGTGAGGGAAGCCGAGGGGGAGGCACGGTTTGCAGCTCTGGAGTGACGAAGTCACGGGAATAAAAGGAGGAGCATGGGGAGTACGGTCAACGGGACGGGAGTCGCGTTGTCGCGGGGCAGGTGGCAGCTACCTTGTGCTGAACATAGCATCACCTGCAGACGTGTCCCATGGCTCCGCTGCACACCTGACACTAATGTAATGAGTGTAGTGAGTGCCCGACACTAATGTAATGAGCCAATTGTGTCTCCTATGCTAACAGAATAGTAAAATATAAAAATTAAGAACAAGATTTCACCATCTTAGAACAAGCAACCAAAAGAACTACGGGTGTGCATGGGAGCGTGGACCCTGAGGGCTTCGGGGACCTAGGGAGACCTTGATCAAAGGAGCCTTGGGAGTGGTGAAGCCATCAGCCCACAGGCGCTGGTGGGTGGGAGGGTGGCACTCTGTACTCCACTGACGCCTTGTTTGGATGGTGCTTGGTGAGGGTGCCCAGCCAGTCTCCCTGCGGCAGAGGTCGTGCGCGTGGGTGGCAGACAGGGCAAGGACGGGAGCGTGCCATGTCCTGGGTCCCCACGGGTGCAGCAGCTCCCCTGACAAGGCCTCAGGTGCATGCCACCACCGTTCCACGGCCTGGCCTCTCCTGCGCACCACAGGGCCCTCGGCATGTCAGCATCGGGTCGCCCATCTGGCCAAGGACAGACACACGGAAGCATTCCTGCATCTGAGCGTCGGCTCGGGACTCAGAAACATGCAAATGTCAGAGTTAGGTTCATCAAATCGTGGTTTTTACCATTATCCTTAAAACCAAAAAGCAAAAACAAAAACAAAAGCAAAACAGGATGTTCCTCTTTGTGACACTGTCCAAATCCATTCTTATGTAATAAAATATCGTATTCATTTCATCATTCTGTCTTAGCGGCATTTCATCAAAAGGATGCCTCTGTTCGGAGAAGATTGCAAAAGGCAGTGGTTAGAGAGTGAGAGCAAGAGACTCTTACTGCAAGGAGCCCAGTGTGACAATACCAATACCAGGGGGAACAGGAATAAATCTACACCCTTAGCAAAAAAAAAAAAAAGAAAGAGAGAGAGAGAGAGAGAATTTTTCTCTCACTCTCACAGCCTGATATTAATATATATTAATGAATACAAGAAAACTAGTCTGAGAGTCGGCAAATGAGAATTAGCGGTCATAAGGCGGTAACAAATATCATTAATTTTCAAAGACATTTCTATAGGATATTTTAGAAATTTGTATTTTAATTCACAAGAGTTCACAGATTTTATTACTTCAAGGGGGAAAAAAGCCCTAGTGGAAGCACAAGATTATAATTCAAATGCTAGAGATGCACCCTATTCTGGACGGGAATGGTGTATTTATAGGGTTCATAATGGGCTACTTTTTTGTTTTTTTTCCTCTATGTCTGTCTGTCTTTTTTTTTTTTTTGAAGTCTTTCTTTTTTTTTTAAGATTTTATTTATTTATTCATGAGAGACACAGAGACGCAGGCAGAGGGAGAAGCAGGCTCCCTGTGGGGAGCCCCTTCTGGGATCCCTCCCAGGACCCTGGGGTCATGCCCTGAGCTGAAGGCAGATGCCCGAGCCACCCAGGCGCCCCTCCCCGTATGTCTTTCTCTTCAGACTTACATTTTAACGTAAATGGAAAAGAAGCAAATGCTCTGCCTGGTGAATAACACAGTTTTCTAAGAAAGGAGAGGTGACTAAACATTGCAATCAGACTCAGAGTGGTTTAAATCTTTAACTAACAACAGAGCTTTCATATTGACTCTGGAAGCGGTCCAAGGCCTAAGAGTCAGTTACAATTTCAAGTACGTTGTGGCATAAATCCACTGAAGTTTAGAATAACCCTCTCCACTGACAAATTTATTAACTTTTTTAAGCAACAGTGAGAAACCCCCTGAAATCCTTGTGGGGACAGAAGCTGTAGCGTCGCAGCACAGGGATCCCACGATGTGGAGGTATTTTCATCAGAAAGCTCTCTAACAATGATGCCTTTATATGACCTAATATCCTAGAACATCATAATAAAATACACATCATATGTGTATACATATGTATATATACACACGGGCACCGCACACGCACACACACATGCACACACAATAGATTTAGCAGAACATTGAAAAGAAATATGATAGAGTGATCATGTTATAGCTCTGCAGGTAATTATATACAAAGATGAATGCCGGAGAACATGGATTTTTCTTATCTCATTGAAACCAGCCTCCAGCTTCTTTAATTTCAGAAATTGGGAAATGCAGGATTCCGCACGATGAACAATATTTTTAGCGAGATAATAAAAACCCTGTGTAATTACATACTGTTTTTAAGCTGAGTGCTTGGCAAACGTGGCCCGCAAGCTCGCCGCTGAGCTGGCCGTGCTTTTTTGTCTCTCCGGGAAATGTTCGTTTACATGTGCTGAAAAGAATCATAATTTTTAGAATATATGATGATAAAACGTCGGTGAGCGGAGGGTGAATGTGAGTTTTGCCCGTTGGTTTCGCAGGAAGACCGAATATGCAATTAAGGGTTTCTTTATATAAATAGTGGTTCATATAGTCTCCTGTGTTCATTTATTTATATAAACATTCAGCAGACTTCAAGTGGGCACCCACCGCAGGCGGGGAATGTGCTCTGCGCATCTGGCAAGGAAACAAAACTGAACGGCGGCAAAAGCCCCTCGGCCTCAGGCTGACATCCCCAAGGCCGGCTCTGCCCTCACACACCCCGGAGTCCTCCCTGGAGGGTGCACCCCCCTCCCCCCCCATCCAGGGATCTGATCATCCCCAAGGTCGGCTCTGCCCTCATACTCCCCGGAGTCCTCCCTGGAGGGTACACCCCCCAACCCCCCGTCGAGGCATCTGATCATCGCCAAGGCATCCGGGTCCTCTCCCGGCTCCACCAGAACACCGAGGACCCCCCCCCCACGCCCAGGCCTGTGACCCCGGGCACCCCGGAGCCGGCCTGCAGTGGGGCCCGGGCTGCTCAGGGAGCAAAGGCGCTGCACCGGGGGCGCCCCCCGCCCAGCGTTGTGCACCTGCCGCTGCGCGGAGAGACGTGCGGAGCTGACGCCGAGTGCCGGGCGGGTGAGGCCAACGGGGTGCAGGGGCCCGCTGAGGAGCCTTCCTGCAGGACGCAGCGCTGAACGCCAGACGGGGGCCGCGGGGACGCTCAGGCCGAATGGGCACAACTCCCGGAGCAGCGTGTCTACACCGCCAGGAAGCGGTGTGACATTCAGGTCCTGCGGTAGCAGTCCTGGAGCAGCGTGTCTACACTGCCCAGGAGCTGGGGTGATGCTCAGGCCCTGCGGACGTGGCTCCCAGAGCAGCGTGTCTACACCGCCCGGGAGCCAGGGTGATGCTCAGGCTCTGAGGTCTGTGTCTACACCTCCCCGGGAGCCGGAGTGATGCTCAGGCCCTGCGGGTGCGGTCCTGGAGCAGCGTGTCTACACTGCCCAGGAGCTGGGGTGATGCTCAGGCCGTATGGGTGCGGTCCTGGAGCAGCGTGTCTACACCGAGAGGACCCACAGTCAGACCCGTAACGCCGGCCCCAGTGCGAGGAGGACCCCGGGGCTCAGAGGACTGCGTCAGCGTCCCCCCAGCGGTGACCGGGCGCGAACACCTGCCGCTCACGGCAGCAGCGACCCTGAGCCTGAGTCTGCCCCACTGCAGGGAAACCCCGGGGGCCCGGGCCCTCTCACCCCCCGGGGGCCCCCCACCTCCCACCTGACCCCGCCCTCCGGCTCCTCCTCTGCTGGCCCCTCCCCCGTGCCCTCCCCCGCCCCCGGCCCCTCCCTCTGCGCCCCCCGCCCCCCACCTGCCCCCCCCCCCGCCCTCCGGCTCCTCCTCCGCTGCCTCCCCTTCCCCCCCATAAGGCCGCTGTGCTGGGAAGGCGGGACCATCTCCATCTCCACGTCCTAATCCCAGCAGCAGAGCCCCCGCTGCCACGCAGGGAAGAGTCACGGGGTGCAGGATCGGACCCGGTGGCCCTGGGGGCCGTTATTCCGACCACCACCCTCCGCAGTCCGTCCTGAGGGCGCAGCGGACCCGCGTTCACGGCAGCGAGAGGGACCCGGGCGGGAGGGACCAGGGGCCAAGCTGGCCCTTGTGACACCCACGCGCTGGCAGGGGCCCCAGAGAGGGCCGCGTGCACCCCGTGCGTCTACACCGCCGCGTGAATGCAGCCCTGGCGGGTCCCTCGCGCCCCGGGGGCCCAGGGAGCCACGCAGGTCGCCGAGCCTGGGAAACGACAGGTGCAGTCAGCCCTGGGCACCGGCCTACCTGCTACTGCGCCGCGCCTGGCCCCGTGCACCTGCTCAGTGCGCTCCGCTCACCCTTCAAATACCAGCCTCCCCACCTCGCTCACAGGCCTGCCCAGCGCTGGGGTGGCCCTGACCCGGTCCCTCTAGCGCCCCGCAGGGAGAGCGCAAGGCCTGGCCACCCCAAGGAGCAGGGCAGTGCTGCCCTGTACGAGGATGGGACCCAAATGGAGCACGGGTCCCAGAAGGTGGGAGACAAACCCTACAAAGACCTCGGGGAGGCCTCACAGTGCAGCTTTTAGGAGGTCAGCGTCTGGGCAGGCTCGCAGGGACCCTCCCGGGGAGACAAGTCAGTCATCCTGCTCATCACCAGGAGGCCTGGCAGGTGCCTTCGGCTTTGGACACAGCACAATGCCCGGGAATCGGCTTCGGTCCATATTCCAGGTGCAGGGGGAGGCGCGCAGCTTTCAGTGGGGTCAGGGCAGGGAAATCGTGCCTGAGGCCCAGGAAGCAGGTCACCCCCCACCCCGCCCTGGGGCCCATGCCTCGCCAGCCCGAGCCTGGGGCCACGCAAAGGATCCAAGGACCCCTGCTGACAAAGGGAAGGAAGCCTGACAAGGGTGCTCAGCGTCTGGTGCGTGCTGCCCAAGGGCCAGGGGGATCCACCCCCACCCAAGGGCCGCCCAGGACAGGAGCCAGGGCCAGTCTCTGCACCAGCCCTGCTCAGGGCATCCACCTGTCGCTGGAAGAAGGGGAGTATGTAGCACTGGGGTCCACATGGGGTGACCTGGAACACAGAGGCGGGGACACAGGATGGAGGGGACCAGGCCACCCTCGGATCTGGAGGGCGCATCCTGAGCCTGAAGACCTGCGCACGGTGACGGGCACACAGAGCGCGAGCCACCGACGGAAGGACCAGGGAGCCAAGAACATGGGACCTGCCCTTTCCCAGGAGCTGTTGTGCCCCCAGGGGTCCAGGTCGCTGCTTGGGGGGGGGGGACCAGCATAGGCACAGTGTGAAGCAGGTGCACGGAAGGCGCGAGACCCTCCTGAGGCCAGCGAGCCCACAGGTGCAGCCCCGTCAGACACTCGGTACAGAGAGCAGAGGTCATGGGCGGGCCACCTGCCTGGGCACCCACTTGGGGAATGTTCGCTGCCCGCACCTGCAGGCCCTGGACTCCAGATTCAGAAGCCCTGGCTCCCGGAGAAGGGACCCTTCTGTCAGGGAGCGAGGGACCCAAAGGTGTCTCCCTCCCCGTCCCGGGGAGCACATAGTGGGTGACATGCAGGGCACCCCCCCCCCGGGGCTGAGCCCGCTCCAGATCCTCCCACGGCTTTGGCCGAGGCCTCGCTGTCTCTGCCACGGCCCAGCTTCTCCCCCGGGATAAATCTCACACAAACACTGTCTCTCACTGTCACTCGGGTCAAAATATTTGCAAATTGTCATTGCAGCTCCCCTGGACCCCGCACAGCATGTTGCAGCGTCCTGCTGGGTTCTGAGCGCGTGGGCCTCTGTGTTCATCCTTCCGTCCGTGACTTCCAGATTCATGGCGCTGCTGTGGTCGGAGAACAGATTCCACGGGATCGCAGCCCCTTCCAACGAGCTCGCAAGTGCTGCGCGGCCCAGCATATGGCGTGTTTGGGTAAGTGTCTCGTGTGCCTACGGAACGAGTGTGCGTCCCGCAGCTTGGACGCACGTCAAAGAGGGCATCAGCCGAGTTGCTTAAATCTGCTGTGTGTGAACCGCTTTTCTCCTGCTCATTCCAGAGCTTATTCCATGGATACGTGAAACCTCGGATTGTTGCGTGTCGGGACCTGAAAGCTGCCCCCCAGGGTTGGGGCGCCACTTTTGCCGCTTTGTATCCTCAAACATAGTTGTGCAAACCTCGTGGAGTTACGTAAAACTCGAGGAGAGTGTATTTCAGGTGATAAATCTCTCCTAGGATTTCACCACTGATTGAAATAGTCAAGGAAAACTTGAACGCGCGGGCTGCTGAGTCTCTGCTCGGTGGTTTGGGGGTATAAGTTGCAAATGTCAAAGTTTTCTGTCGAATGAAAACAGCTGCAAGCCCACCGCCCTCACTGAGGCTCCGCATTGCAGGAACGATGAAGGTCAAGTCTCCAGCTCAGGGACATCCGTATTTCTTTCTGAAGCCCTCGCTCCATCCGATCCTTCACAGTGATGTGTTTGTCACCTGGGTCTCCGGTCTCGGGTCCCCAAGCAGCTTTAGGATCCTGGACAAACAGTAGCTTGATGCCTGTGGGATCATAGGGTTTTGTTTTCTGTTTTTTTCTCTTTCTTTCTTTCTTTCTTTCTTTCTTTCTTTCTTTCTTTCTTTCCTTACTTATTTTTAATGAAATGGATTGTTTTCTGATTGGATCAGTGTTTCTCAATCTGTTTTTGTTTGTTTTTAGTTTTCCTTTCTCAGAATCTAAGTAAAGATTTTAGGACACAGGTGCTGGATGTCATGTGGGCGCGAGGACAACTTGGGGCCCATGCGGGGGCAGGAGCTAGTGGGTGGGGACTCTGGGATGGTGACTCTGATCTCTCATAGACCCAGTGAAGTCCCCCATGTCCAAGTAAACCAGTTTAAAAAGAACCAAACCCTATAGTCTGAGAAACCTCCCACTTCTCCCTTGGTCCTGTTTCTAGCCAGAGCAGCTCTGTTTTTATATTTTCAGTGTTGGCTTTGTCAGAAGACTTCATCTGAGAATAGAATTCTGTGTCCCATATGTGTGGAAACCAGTGCGATGGTGCGTGAGCTTCCGACCCATATGTTTTATTCATACATTAGTTTTGGAAGACAGGTGTGATTAAGCGACTTTAAAAAAAAATCTCTAATGGTAAGATGCTTTGATCCCCTTGACTCCTTCCCATTTCATTACATTCAAGCATGGGTGTGAACCCATTCTGTCTGAATACATTTCTTAAGGTGCTACAGCAGCACAAATGCAACTTTGGGAGTTGTCTGCAGGAGCTGGAGTCCTGCCTGGACCTTTGTGGTCGCAAATCCCAGCCACAGTTCCATGGAAGGAACCAGACATCGAACCCCTGTGAACCCTGTCTACACCACAGAGGATGCCTGTGGTAGGGCCTCCGCGTGTCAGGGTCCGAGTGGCAGCAGAATACGCTGGGGCGGAACCTTCATCTCTGAGTTCAACCATCAGGGATGTGACCACAGATGAATGTATTATCTGAGTTATTTTCTTAATCACTTATAAGTATTGTATTCTTTTTAACATCCACGGTTGACAGATGGACTAAAAATGCAGTAATGTGCGTGTGAGAGATTTGTGAACTGTAAATAAGCTAAAAATACCAAAAGAAAGTGACACATAGACTTCAAGGCAACTTAAGGTCACGTGGAATCTTCAAAGTACTTGGACCTAATACGCTCAGGCAACAGATCCCACGGAAGATGCCTGGGTGGCTCAGCAGTTGAGCGTCTCCCTTTGGTCCAGGGTATGACCCTGGGGTCCCGGGATCAAACCCCACATCGGGCTCCCCGTAGGGAGCCTGCTTCTCCCTCCGCCTGTGTCTCTGCCTCTCTCTCTGTCTCTGTGTCTCTCATGAATAAATAAAATCTTTAAAAAAATAAAATCAATAAAAAATAAAATAGATCTCTTGGAAGTCAGGATTAAGTTGAATGGACCTTTAGTGTACGCACTGTAACCATCCATCGCCTCTGCATGAAGCTAAGCAGGGTGCACGTGAGCAGATGAGTGTGTATGGCCAAGAGCAGCAAAGCAACGAGATTGCAGATACTGACCCACAGTCCGAGTGGACCAGGGATCCCACCAGGGTGAAGTCCCAACGTGGGGCCGAAGGCCAAGTCAATGTTCTTACTATCTTCTTCAAGTTCTGGGCATTTTTTTTTTTTTTTTTTACTTTGAAAAGTTGTATTGATTCAAGATCCCATGCATTGCTCTGGTAGGTCGTTGATCATTGGCTGCATAGCTGGAATTACATCTTCTTTCCTTTGTAGTTACCCACGTGGAGCTCAGCAAAACCAATGTCACGTAGTCGATCCTGAACCACGACCTACTGATGCGCATTGGAGGCAACTGACTTTTCATGGGTAGCAATGTTTCCTCACCTTGCTGTGAAAGAAAAGTGATTTATATTAAATAACGAAAGATCAATAAAGTCAGAACTGTCAGTTTTTCTCAGTGAAGGTAAGGTGCTCTCTTTCTTTTCCTTTCTCTCTTTTGGGGAGGAAAAAAATTAAAATTAAAAAAAAATAGAGAGACCGTTGTATTTCCGGTAGTAAATCGTACAGATTTGAATGGAAAGAGAAATTCCACTTCATCTGCTGCCCTGGGTGAGGTTATCTTAACATGACAGACGATTTTTTTTTTTTCAGATTTTTCATCTCTGCCATCCATCTATGAGGGGAGCGCATAATGTTTTATGTGGCAGAAGGCAGTAACTGCTTTGGTGAATTATCTTTTCAGAGGACCTTGCCTTTTCCTGGAAGCTTGGTGATTACCACCGAGGTTTCTAAAACGAATGCCGTGTCTTGGTCATTAAGCCGGAAGGCTGGGCCACCTCAGTAATTAAAAAGCTCAATGCTCTTGAGTTGAGAGGGCCGCCTGCAGCCACCGGGGTTGGCCAGACGGCTCTGGGCAGGAGGGAAGGCGCCAGCTGAGAGGGGTTTTTAAAGTTTAACTTGAAAACATGCTTGGAGCCTCTGATCCCATCAGGTGGCTACTTGTCAAATATGTTCTGCTGCCATTAGCTGGTCTGAGGAATAATTTGTCTTCCCTTCAAAAAAAATTATGTGAGGATCCGGGGCTTCCCGGGTGGGAAACAGCAGCCCGCAGACCCACTTGGAGGCGTAAGTGGCAGGATGGTGAGAAGAAAGCGAGCGGCCGCCACAGCCGCTGCCCCTCTTTTCCCGACATTCAAGAAAAGATCGTCTTTCCATTTTGTCAAAATCAGTGATCGCATTTCTAAACTCTGGAGTAGAGGTGTTGAATCTTGCTGACGAGGCAAGACATCTCCAGGGTCTTCATTTGAGCTTAAAAAGGGTACCGTCCAAAAGAAACGGGCTATTAATTCGTTATCAAAAAGTCATTTCCCTGTTCTGTGTCACCAGAGAGTCCCCCTAGGTAACTATGGCAAGATTTTTCAAAAGAATATGCCATTTACTGTAACACCTGACCAAAGTTAACACAGGGAACTAGGGCTGGGGCCTGTGGATAACCGACAAATAGCTACCGATCCCTGTGTCGGGCAAAACGGGCAAAGTCACAGGTTTAAAATCCTCCCCACAAAGTGAGTGGATTTAGAAACGAACGAATTTAGACACCAGGAGGAACACCTGGACATAAAAATACTAAGAACGTAGTAAATTCTGGAACACTGCAATGATTTGCTAACAATTCACAGACTTTCATGGGCAGAGGCCTAGAGGAGAGAGAGGGTTTTCGAAGGAGCGTGAAAACCTCTCCTGTCTTCTCTTTTCTAAAGCTTGGAGGCTGACAAAAGGTTTTGTCACTACATACTACTCTGTCCACGGTCCCGCGGATTTTGCCCCTGACTCTAGAAAAAGGTGCCATCCACCTAGAACTCCTTTAGGGGAGACAGCATCTCCAAATCAAGGGGGCGATTATGAAGCCAAGCTGGAGACACAGCCCCCCGTCATTCATTTCTCTAAACAAGCAGCTCTTAGAATCACCCCAATATATTTTACAAAGAGGCATTATTCTATACCACCGTTGACAGAGCTGAGAAAACCATAATGTGCTAAGAAAATGAAATCACGAAAGGGCCAGAGTAAGACTATGATTACTACCTTCACGGCGCATCTAAGAGCTTCTCGAAGAATTAAGCACAGCTCTACTTTAATCACTTAATTAAAGGAGTGGCATTTCACCGTGACGTCTACAGGCAGAACAGGGAGTAGTTTTCAATCCCGGGGAGCTTCTCAAAGAGTAGTAAATGTGAAGGATCTTTTCCCTAATATATGCAAATCCCCTTTTCTCTATGTTTTGTTTACCTAGATGCAATTATTAGAGATGATGGGGGCCGATCAATCATGCTTTCAGTGAGCATCCACTAAGTCCCAGAAGAAATATGTCAGCATTGGATATATAATCATTGGCCACGGTCTTTCTTCTCAATTAATGCGCCCACACAGGGTCACCTCTGCACAAAAGCATCCCCGTAGAAGGTGAATGTTGTATAGGAGGTGACCCTGGTGAGGAGTGAAGTGGGGAGACACAAGATTGAATTCCCTACTTGAAGACATTTACCTTGTTTGCATCCATGTGCACCTACCTGTCAACAAACTACTGTAAAATCTCCATAGTCCACAACAATCCACATTTACTTTTCTGCGATGTCTATGGATTGGCTCATCTTCGTTGGGTTCAGTTGGCAGATGGGGTGGTCAGGTGAGGTGGCTCAGCTCCATGTGTCCCTCTCCTCTTTCTGGCATTGTGGGCGGGCCAGGGAAAGTTCCTCTCACAGTGATGGGAGAGCGCCATGGGAACATGTGACCCCAAGGTTTGGAAGGAGCAGGTTGGTGTTTCCTCTTGTTCCATCAACCAAATCGAGTCCCATGGAGTCACTTGATGCAGATGAGATAGAAGTCATACAGAAAAAGGAGTGGGTTTAGGGGAGGCCAACGATGCAACAGAGCCTGCTGTCTTTGTGCTAGACTTCCTGAATCCGTCATAAATACAGTCACATCTAATTCCTTCAGCACATTTACTCCTTTTTTTATCAACCAGTGGCAAGAGCATAGTACCAATGACAAAATGTTGACACAGAGCGTCTACCACAGTGTTTAAACAATGCAGAAAAGCTCTCCTGGGAGTCGCATGTGTGGGGTATGACCAGGATCGGCAAGCGGAAAGTGTGGTAAAGTAATGCAGTTTAGTGACGAGATCCCTGTGGAAAGTGCCCATTTGAAGATGCTCTTAAACAAAAGCTGATGCTATATGTCATTCACTCTGAGCTCGTGGGTCACTAGAGGCATTTTAATCAGCTGTAGATTTAGGAGCATGTCATCGCCTGGACACACCGGCCGGAGAACACCCAGCGTAGGTTCTGCAGGTGCACATGGTGGAAGGGGGGGAGTCATTTTTCTCAGCTGTTCTCAAATACCAAGGTGTTTCCTACATACTCATCTTCAAATGGAAAGAATCAAAACCTATGGGCCCCTTCCATGATATCTAAATCCCAACAAAATGTCATATTTTTTTTCTGTTCTAGTTCAAGCTGTCCTGGCTTTATTCCTAAATTGATATACGCAAGTGAGATTCTTAAAAAGTTCAGGATGACTTTAACTCACCTTTTGTTTGCATCCTTAGCATGAACACCTTCACCAGGGTGAGAGGGTTTCTCTGAAATTTATAGTGTCTCATTGGATCATCAAAGAAAACGCCCATATGGCAGGACATTGTTATACTAACAATCCTGTCAAAAGTGGGTGCATATAAAGCTCCATCTTCTATCCTAAGCTAATGACCTCCTTTACAGAGTCACACCTGGACAGATGTGTGCAGGAGAGGGGGATGCACACGGGAGAACGGACAGGCATCTCCCCAGGGAGGTCAGTCCGGCTGTGTCCTGAGTCCCTTCACTTCTGCTAAAAATTTGGTATGGCCACGACTCACCCCCTACATGTCACCAGAGGTTGTTATTTTTGTTTCAGGTTCCTTAGAAAAGAGGTGGGAGGCTCTGCACTCTAAATACGTCTATGGAAAACCGCTGGCCACTTCCCCAAGATGCCTGATAGATCCTTTCCAGGATGTCAGGACGGATTTCCCAAAGCTGAGAAGGAATGGCCGCACTTCCCAGGTTGACAGCATCACAGAGGAAGGGGCCACCCCGGGAATAAAGACAACTGTCCCCAGACCTTCTGCTCCTTGTATTAAATTAAAAACCTATAAAGGGATGGAAGCCGAGAGAGTCTGAGACAGCAGAACACACCACCAAAATTCCATTTTGTGAATAGATCGCCATGAAAAGTGTTAGCGGACACGAAATCACTCCAGCTCCAAGTTCGATAATAACTAGCGATGGATGATCGTAGGCAACACCATTTCCCTGTGTTTTATTCTCTAAGAAATGTGAAGATAAACTCCTTGCTTTCTTGCTTTCTTCAAAACATTTTCATCTAGGATCACATTATTACTTTTTAAAAATACCTTAAATGGCTTGATGAGGTCTCTGACCAAGGTGGCAACAAGTCAGGAAAGTAGAAACGAACAAGGCAACGGGGAGGGGAAGCTCTGAGGAGGCCCAGTTCCCATCAGCGCTGTGTGGCTGAGCTCGTCAGCCCGGAGCATGGGACGCTTCCATTAGTTACCAGAAATCAAAGAAATGCAATTGGGGTATTTGTGGACGAACACAGATGGCGTCAAGCTGTGGCTACCGCTGGAACTAACCAGAAAAGTCTCCGAAGGCCCTGCTGACCTGCAGGTGCACTCACGGGCTGCTCTGCCATTGGACCCACGGTCGCAGCCACATGACTTCATCCAGTTAGTATCTCGCAGCGCAGCCTGTACATGAGCTGCGAGTGCAGGTAAGAACCTGCGGGGACACGGGAACCTGCAATGGAGAAGGTGCAAGCCCCGTCCCTGCAGCTCTGAGGAGGGTGGACAGGAAATAAGCTCAATTTCTACTGGAGCACGTAGCCAATGGCAGGTTGCAATATGGGCTTTTGCAAAGCAAATAAAAAAATTATGTAAGCTGAATTACATAAAATGAGTTTGGGGCCAATGATGTTAATTCAGGCAAGACTAGTGATCCTAATGGGTCTGTTAGTCTCGACCTATAGGTGATTTTGGGCCGATTCCCTCCGTACGAGAGCTGGCCTCAATGCAGAGGAAGGAAGAACAGGCATGTCTTAGTTCCTCAAGGGGCGGTGAGCGCTTGCAGGCTGTTTGTGCAGCTTCTAATGTCCTTGGCTTCATTGTTGGTTTTTAGGGTTTCATTGACCGAAGCGAACCCAGCACAGCTGTGGGGCTGCACTCCACACACTGTCCGGGCGTCACTGAGGTCATGGGCCACCAGGCCAGTGGCCAGGGTTTCTGCTGGCATAGGATTTGGTGACCAACACGCAGAACATCCAGGTAGCTGATGTGTTGAGGTCGAACGGAAGCCAGGGCAGAGGCAACATCATGGACATTCTAATGGGAAGACACAGGGACACGGGATAATGTCGGACCCAAAGATGCTCTCCAACAAGCTGGAAGTCTGGTGTCGCCAGAGACACTCAGAGTGACGTAAGGGAGCAGAGGGAGAGAAATACTGCCTGGGATGTTAGCACCAGCTGTGCATTGGAAGAATCGCGTGGGGGCAGTTTTTGTCAGGTGGCAAAGGGTGCATTCTGGAGCACCCCACGACGACCCTGCAGGGACTGAAGAGGGTAAAAACGAAAGCCATAGCCTTTGCTAAACAGTTTAAAGGCCTGTCATCTTGTTTGTTTGTTTGTTTGTTTGTTTGAACTGAGAAAGAACGTTTAATAATGTTTCTCTCTTTTTTTTTTCATCCTTAAGAGTGTTGCTGGGGAGGGGCACCCGGGGGGGCTCAGTTGGTGAAGCATCTACCTTCAGCTCAGGTCATGATCCCAAGGTCCTGGGATCCAGCCCCACATTGGGTTCCTTGCTCAGCGCGGAGCCTGCTTCTTTCTCCCTTTCTCCCGGTCATCTCTCTCAAATAAATAAAATATTTTTTAAATATATAAAATCTTTAAAAAAAAAAGTGTGGCTGGGGATCCAAAGTTTATTCTCATATTAATTTTTTTTCACTATTCAGAAGCTTCCACCATTTAACTTCTATCTTTTAAAAAGAAAGATACTCGCTTTGTCAAAAACGATTGGTTTTGTGATCTCCAAAAGCCTCGTAGTTTACAAAAGATACTTATATTTATATTCAGAATAATGGAAAAGACACAAGCCAGTATCTTCTGTAATCAACCACTTATACTCACTATACTCATCAGGTATTGTCTACCTTTTCCTTCTAATTTACTGTGTGAAAAGACCTGATAAAATATTACATTCTCTACTTTTAGATGAGATCAATGTCGTTGTAGCCATTTATTAAAAATTGTCTATTCTTTCCTTAAAGTGTGTTTTATTCTCTTTCCCAAGACTGACCTGTTTCTCTCTCATTTGTTTCTGTTTCCTTTTCTTCTCTGAGAAGCAAAGCCGCTCCCTATTTGGCAAGGGATAACTGAACAAACGACAAAACCGTAAAACATACTTTTATTAAAACATATAACTTGGCCTAATCAAGTAATTAGCAATCTCCACTCACACATTGAAAATAATTCTCTGATTCTGGCAGATTCCGACATCCACAGGGAGATGGCAGGTGATATCGTGTTAAAGCACACAACGTCATCAGGCCACAAATCCATCCTTGAATTCTTAATCTTTTTCCTCAAAGGACATATCTGAATTTTTAATTTCAACGGAGTCTTAAATACATTAATTCCGAATACTCACATTAGGTCAGTGGTGACTGCAGAACAATTGCTACTACAACATGCACTGTCTATAAGACATCCTCCGTTTTGGCACTGCTCATCGGCGTCCCTCGGTCACAGTGCGACCCTGGATGCTTCCATAAAAACAAAGCTCCTGTGTGTTTTTCTAAATGCTTAACTTTAATGTGGTGCATTGCAAAATCTATTAACCCATCTACTTAAGTGATATGCATATCGGCATGTGTCATTAGTTGTAGCAAAGAGAAGCTTTATGATTAATCGCAATTGGGTGGCATGCCTGAGGGCCTGTGGCATTCTGGTCATGAAACATTGATCTCCAGGCTAAGTGATACCACCGATGGACAGTTTGTGCATTTTGAGTACTTTGCTCTTGAATGCAAGGGTAAGCTGTTCCCAAAGCAATGACCAGGATCCATCGTGTGCAGGGAGCCCTCATGGATCTTGCAGTTGAGCCAGTTCAAGTCTTCTGACCAAACGGTTCCCCTTCAAGTTAGAGATCATGAATCCTCTGAAAGATTTAAGCTATGTCTCCCTTGGTGGGGACCCTCCAGGAAAACAACACCTAGAAATCCATCCCCTTTCCCCATGGAGGAGATCAGCCAACCTTCCACAACACGGAGTCATCTTTCTACAGAGAAAAGGCCAGATACACAGGACAGCAGTCAAAACAAGCGCAAACAAACAAAAAACTCAGAGTCTCCAAATGTCAGGGTTCCTCTCTTGTGGTGCAATCCACTGTACTCACAGGTCAACACCTGGCCCTTATCAGTGCATCCTGTGGGAATGGGAACCCAAGAAGCAAGGCGGGTAATTACTCTGGCCTCTGCTTTTTGCCACAAGTGACATACGGCATCTTCCTCTGACCTCTCGGGTCTTCTGTCAGTTTGTGGTAGAAAATCATGGCTGGACGACTCATTAGCTCACAAGCAAGGTAAACTTTCAGACCCTTTGCTGTTTCAGACTTAACACATTTGTGCATGAATAAAACACAGACACATCTAGAGCAAAAATCTATATCCCAAATACTGAGGACATGACTTAAGGAGTGCTCACCTCTGTTTCTTGACCAGAAACATCACATACATTATGTAGGTAACCAACATGTTAGCCTTAGTCAAGGTCTCCACCCAATTTCTGCGCTGGTTATATCTGCAGCATTGCCTACTGAGCAACTTGTCAAGCACAGGAAGAAATTGAAAAAGGGGGTCATGTTGCTCAGAGTTAGAATTTTTGAGGTCAGTATCTGGAAATAGTAAATGCATCAAAGGAAGCAAATCAGGAACCAGGGATATCTAAATTAAGACGTCAAGACGAATTTGAGATCAGGGGTCAGTCCACAGTCGGCAGTGGCGTAATTCAGACATTTCAGTGGCCCTGAGACACAGCTCGCAAAGGAAGCAGTGACAGAGAGGAACAAGGGGGTCTAGATGCCCAATGGCAGCTGGTGGACACCTCTCCTTCCTCCCTTTGATCTCCCCCAGGTGGCAGCCAGCACGCCACACGCACCTGCTACCTGAGGCTTGGAGATCAGTGACCCACAGAGAGCATCTCTGAGCCCTACCTTGATGATTTTGAGAAGGCATTCAGCTGAGAATTTCAAAACAGCTAAAATCTAATCCTGGTAAAAGGAGTTACTCTCTTGTAAGTGCCACTATTATTACATAACATTAACTCAAAATCCAATAAAACATTTTAAAGCCTCTGGAAAAACACGGATACCCCCTCACATAGTATCCTCTTGAAGAGCGTGCTACATTTCCTCTTCCAAATGCAATTGTGCATTAGCTCTACAAGACATTTGCTTTCATTTAGAAGTTACTTTATAAAATTTGCTTATGAGATTAACTGCAACCTGAATCATTTATTTTTCTCAAGTCCTGGTGTTTAAAAAAGTATTGTGTAAGGAAATGAGTTTATTTTTAATCATGAAGCAGAAGTTCAAACTCAGTGAATGTAATGGAAAAAGCCCAGTGATTTGTTTTGTCAGGCTTTTTCTTGAGATTTTAATATCAATATATTTGTCCTTAATTTACCTCTACTGCTGAAACTTTCTGGCCTTCCAGTTCTGCATGAACAACTTTATTTTCTAGAAAAAAAATTATGGTTTTGAAGTCTTTTCATATCATTGTCTTGGCAACTGCATCCTGCATCTTTTATTGTTTTTCAAATTTCCTCAAGTTTCAAATATGCAACGCTGGAGACAATGACAACTAATGCTTATTTATTGCTTGCGTTGGGCCAGGGACTATCCCAAGTGTTGTACATTTGTTGTCTCAGTTATTTTTTTCCAGGACCCTATGACCTGAATGTCCCCATTTAATAGATGAAGAATTTGGAGCATGAGAGGTGCCCTTTCTGCCCACGTTCACCAAGAGGGTCACACACAACTGATTTCCACCAAGGTCAGACCCCAGCCCCCAGGCCCACGGCAGCTGCTCTTTCCCAATCCCCACAGGAGATGCTCATGAGGGTCCCTGCCAATGCCCAGCAGCACGCTCGCTAATGAACCAACCTAAATTGTAAAACCAACAGGCAAAAAGAAACAGACACAGAATATACGAAGTAATTTCACTCCACATTTAAGATAAGTCACACAACTAAGGAAGTTTCTAAGGATCATGTCTTAAATAAGGAAGCATTTTTAAAAGACCACCAATGTGGTCAAGTCTCTGAACCAAATTCTACAATTAAGACTTTTTGTGTCCGTGAATTTCAGGAGGACAGACGCCCCTACCGTAGACCATCTCTGGGATACAGTGAACCCCCGGCTGCTCCCAATATTCTGTGTGTCAGTGAATGGAGCCCATCACACTCTTCGGGTTCTGGGCTCTCTTCCTTACTCACATTTCCAACTTAACCACTGGCGGATTTGGTAACAATGGTGAATCTATCACTTTTGCCTCCTAAACTTCTTCCAAATCGTCCTTGATCTCTTCATGTCCAATTCTAAGATCCTGCTCATCTCATCCTGGTCAACCTGAGGTTTCTCCTAATGTTCAACTGAAGCCCTCCACCATTAAGCATTCTCCATACCACATCCAGAGTGATGGCTTTGAAACACAAATCTGATTGTGTAATCAATGATTACAATAATCTGGTTGTTTCCTCCTAACTTAACAATAATAAAAAAACTCCTTAACACGGCCTATAGATCGTGTAGATCCTGTGTGGTATAGATCCTTCTGGCTCCCATATCTCCCTAAAACAAAGCAAGCCTCTGTCTGTGCTCCAGACGTACAGACCCTGGGTCCTAGGGCCCCAGTCATGCTTCCTCCCTCGGTGGGCCTTTTCACCTGTTCTTCACAATGGATAAAAGGCTCTTTCCTTCTTCTTTCCTATTTAATTCTACATAGCCATGGACCTTAATCAATTAATCCTAATTGCAATGGTTGAAAAATTATATTCAGAAGAATATTTTTATTCAATTAACCAATTTGGAAGACAAATTCCAAGTGTTACCAAACATGCAAGCATCGAAATCCTCAGGTTCCAATTATTTAAATGATGAATAATTGTGAAGTCCCAGGGCAAAAATATGTTCTTTGCCCACTGCCAACATGAGCGCTGATTGAGACCAAATAAAGTCTGGTTTCAGAATCTGTACAAGAAAATGAAATGAAATACTGTATCATTTAAAATGATAAAATATCACAAATATAAATGGAATATCCTGCCAAAAATTTGTTAAGTTTATTACACAAATGGAAAGATGTTCCCTAGGAAACCTCTATTGTTAGTCTTATTGTCTTATTGATAAACCAATAGTGAAATGTCCTATAAGCATCCCCAAAGGGATTCCAAAATGAGGAGTTAAGAAGTGTTAAATAGGAAGAACTTTATATAGGTAGAATAAATTAGAGAGATATATAGATAAAGGGTATCTTTATGACCACAGAGGGAAAAAAAAGTGGGATAGGGGTTTCCCTACATCATAGGAACTTGAACTTTGCCTTGGGATCAGCAATTAACATATCATGTTGCTAAAAGGGGGGGGGCAAGATAAATATGATATTGTAAGCAATTATAATTTGAAAAAATGCTTTAGTACTCTTTTGGGGTATTATATATACTTTTTTTTACAACTTTTATTTTTTGTTCAACTTGCATCGATGATGAGGCCCCTTTAAATAAACACTCTGATGGGAGATGCCACACCTTCCCTTTCCCCACAACATGACTCCAGACATCACTACAATATGCTTAGGGCTTTATAATTATAAACACTGGGCACTTATTTTAAAATCCCCCCCTTTCACAGTTGTCAACTCTGTTACGGTGATCATAATCCTATTTCTCCTGCATGAAGATAACATACAAAAGTAAGCAAAATGAAGAGGTTCTCAGTTCTTGATTTTCATTATGTTGAACCATAACTATCATATATGACCTCTTGTTTTAAACACACGTTGGTATGCTCCACGGATACCTACGTGTTTTATCTGGACTGGAGTGTTAGGCATTGACGCTGAATGTTTTTTTGTTGTTGTTGTTGTTGTTGTTGTTTTGTTTTGTTTTTGTTTTTGTTTTTTGAGCAGGCAGCTATGTTTTTACAAAGTCAATAGTAAAGGCTTAATGAAATCCTATTGACAAAGTATTGCTCTCCCTTTCTTACAAAATAATAACATTGGCATTTTTGCGGCCATTGTAAGTTGGGTTTTATGTGCTGGAGATACCTCCATACAATGGTCTGAGAAGCTCTGTCACTGACAAGAAGGTAGTTTCTCCAGGGGAGGCTGGAAACCCCTTTGGCCTGGCTGTTGAAGTGCTGCCTCAACAGGCCAAGAAGATCAGAAAACTGGTCAAAGAAGGCGGTTGAGTGCACTTGCTTGTTTCCATGGGAAGGACATCTGGGGACACTCTTGGTGAGGTATCTACTCCTCCAGGTCTCACCGGAGCAATCACCAGAGTCGGGTCTTCATGGTACCTACCATGGGCCCAGAGAAGCCCAACTCCATCTTTATCACCCTTCCCCCCCTTTGAAACTGTCTTGGGCTTGTACTGGGCGAGTAGTGGGTCAAAAGTACATTATCTCTGGGACCTGGGTGGCTCAGTCGTTTAAGCGTCTACCTTCAGTGCAGCTCATGATCCCAGGTTCCTCGGATTGAGTCCCACATCAGGCTTCCTGCTCAGCGGGAAGCCTGCTTCTCCCTCTCCTCCTGCCCCTCCCCTCCCTACATGCACTCACTCTCTCACTCTCATTGAAATAAATAAATTAAATATTTAAAAATAATAATAAATAAATACCTTTAAAAAAAAACTACATTATCACAAGAAGCCAGAGACTGAGGAAGAACTATTTCAACAACAATCTGAATTCAGACTGTTTCTTTTTCTTTAGAGTTTAAGTACTAAAGATATCTAATTACTCCTAATTTGCATCATGAAAGGATAGGCACATACATAGAAAATATATATTAAAAAGTTAAATTATCCTACATGTCTTTCCATAATTTACCAAAATATTTGAAGTAGGATCTCTATCTAATAATAACTATTTAATTAATCTAATGCCATTCTATTTGCCCTATAAAAAAGTATTCTAAAGTTTTTCAAAGTTATTTGCCTGAGATGTTAGTTTACTCACAACCTACAACATTTTAATTTTGTACATATTGACTTTATATATGTGGTTTCATGATATTTTTGTAGTCTTCACTTGTGAGAAGTTTATTTATATATAAAATGGGGTAAAATATGAAAATTCTTTGAGCCTTGTCTAGCACATCATGGTTATGAAAAATTAGCCTCCCTACCAGTCACCCCACAGCCCATTTATAATAAAGGAGGACTTAGTTCTATTTGATTCCCTGAAATCCATCACTGCCATAAATAGGTGGGACAAAACTAGATTAATTTTTGACCAAAGTAGCAAGCTATTTATTTTAGAATTGCTGAACTATAACTATTTTACTGCAAATAAAAATTAGAGTTCTGGGTTATACCATAGTATGGTAGGCTAAATCAGAAGACACAGAAAAAAAAAATGTTCAGAGAGAAAAGTACCCGGTCCCTGCAAGGATTTGAAAGCAATTCTAAATACATTCCAAGTATTTTGAGTATTCGATAATGAAGAAAGACCATCACAGAAAACCACAGAGCAGTGATTCTAAAGCAATAGTAATAGCATAACACCTATTCTAAAAGTTTGGTTTTCTAAATAAACATTTTGTTTCCTTGCATTGGATTGGTGCTAAAAAGTGTCTATTAATATCAGAGTTCTTAGTGTCACGTTATCTTTGGTCAGTTAAATAATAATGCTAACAAATAAATTATATTCTCTGCTCTTATGGATTCCCTTCATGAATTAATTTAATGATCACAAGCCCTATCGATCTCTGATATTATCATTCCAACACCACATGTGAAGAATCAGAACTTGCAGAGAGATGACTCGAGATCACACAATACCTCAAACCCACTTTTACCTCCTAAAGGAAGGAATACTTTCAAGGAGTTTCAAGAGCTTGTGAGTTTGATGGAGATGTCAGGACAGGAAAGGAAAGGGCAGAAATGAAGGGCACTCGGCAAGGAAAGCAAGAGAAAACCCGAGGCAGAAGGGGTCTTTCACCAAAGTGATGTTATGTCACCAGCTCTTGCCTTAAAATCTTCCCCTGGTTGGGTCCGGTCAGCCCCGCATGGTCAGGCATCTGCCTGCACAGGGACGGGGAGGGCAGGCATCTCTGTCCTTTAGCTTTTTGAGTTGGAGGCTCATCACAGAAATTATGCAATCACCATATATAGACACTTTTTTCCCCCAAAAGGAAAAATGGAGCTGTAGTAGAAAAGGGGATGGATATTGCAGAACAAGGGTATCCACCACACATAGCTCCCAGTCATGCGAGCTCAGAGGCTGAGTACACACCTTACCTATGACTCTCGCAACCTCCAACCCGGTCACGGCTAGTGGGCTCTGACTCTCGCCACAGACTGTGGAGTTAGAAAGCACAGGCACTGATTTCTGGAGGCTGGAGGTCCAAGACCCAGGTGTTGGGGAGACCCGTCTTCCCGGCTCACAGATGGCATCTTCTTGCCATGTCCTTATGAGGAGGAAGGGACGGCGGAGGCGAGGGGCGGGGGGTGGGGTGAGGGCTCTTTGACAAGGACACTTAACCCATCAGATGGATTCTACTCTCAGGACCTCAGGACCTCCTGGGCCCCTACCTCCTCACACCATCACCTGGGGTCAGGGGGTTAGTCTCCAACATATGAATGTGGCTGAGGGAGCGGGGACCGTGCACAAACCTCAGTCCACAGTGATGCAAATTATCATCCTATTTTACAGATAAGAAAACTTCACCTTGAGGATATGAGTATATTTGTGCAAAGAGTCACATCTAATTATTAGCAGCAGAACTGAGTCAAATCTGGGACCATCTGTATCCCAATCAACGCCTTTCCCCCCAGTTCAATGGCATATTTGTCTCTTCTCCCCAATTTATAACTTAGAGCAAAGCAACGTTCTTCCAAAAAAAAGGAACACATAAACGTGACACTGGCCCACATTTAGCTTTATCTAGAGGTTTATGTCTTGTAATGCTACACAATGTAAGCCTGTGGCTACGTGTAGACAAAGAGGCTGGAATTAATTCATTCTTCAAGGAGTGCTCCTCTTTCCCCTGCCATACTATTCTTCTGTTTGCACCTCTAGGCGCTTTCTTTGAATTCTTAGGAGCACAACGTTCTAAGTCACTCAAGCTGACACACTTCATGACCTGCCAAAGGCAAAAAAAATAAACACAGCTTTACTGTTGAGGAGTTCTGAGTTCTGACAGCGTGCTTCTTGAGGAAAAGTGAAGCTGTTCATTACATGAAAGGAAAAGAGAGTCACTTTTTGTAGGGGGAAAAAATTCCTTCAGAAAAGAATAGTAAAAATGCAATGTTAACAACTCCATTTTATAGGTTTCCAGCTTGACCCATTTAGCCATTGTTTAGGGTGGGATACAGCAACAAATACTTGACCTGGCTTTGAAAAAAGATCCCTTTCTGATATAGCTGAAAGCAAAGAAAAAATGACCATGATTTGGATTATGATAAACATGTCTTGTCAGAAACAAATTTTAATTATTTAACACAACACGGAATTTTGTGAAATATGTTCTGGTGGATTTTTAAATGTGACTTCAATGCGTGAATTCCATGTCCATGAGTTTAATTAAGGACATCCTCTACTCCAAGAGTGTAGGTACTAGAACCTCAGTCTCCTGGGCTGGGAGGTGGCAGGAGACGAAGGGTAAAATGTCTGCTTTAGAAGCATACAATTATTTTCAAGAGCAGATAGTAGACTTTTTTTTATTTTTAAATAAGACACTATTTTAAGGTAAGTTGTCAATTTACATAAAAATTGAGGAAAGAGTACAGGGTTCCCATTCACCCTGCATAGTCTCCCCTTACCTGACATTATATAGGAGTCTGGAGCCTTTACCACAATTAATAAGCTGATATTGATGCATTATTATTCACCAAGGTCCATCCTTTATTCAGATACCTGTGGTTTTTCCCCAGTGTCCCTTTTTTGTTCTAGGATCTGATCCAGGACACTACATTCTGGGTTTTTTTTTTTTTTTTTTTGCTTTTTTTTTTTTAAAGACTTTATTTATGTATTCATGAAAGACACAGGGAGAGGGGCAGAGACCCAGGCAGAGGGAGAAGCAGGCTCCATGCAGGGAGCCCGACGCAGAACTCGATCTCGGGTTCCCAGGGTCACGCTCTGAGCTGAAGGCAGACGCTCAACCCCTGAGTCACCCAGGTGCCCCCACCACAACCATTTAAATGTCACGTCTCCTCAGGCTCCTCTTGGCTGTTGCAGTTCCTCAGACTTTCCTTGTTTTTCATGACTGTGACAGTTTTGAAGAGTAGTAGGCATTCTGTAGAATGTCCCTCTGTTGCCAACTGCCTGATTTTTTTCTGTCATGACTTAAATGGTTTTTCTTGTTTTGTGTTGCTTTTTGCAGAGAAAGGCCACATAGGTCAAATGTCACGATCCTCACATTTCACCCGGGCCGCGCACCACCAGCGTGGTCTGCCACTGCTGCTGACCTTGGCCGCCGGGCTGAGCTAGCCTGTCCGCTTTTTGCACTACCGGGTCACTCTCCCCCTACCCTGTCACTCTATCTACTCTTCAGAGGAAGCCACCGTGCACGGCTCACACCGGAGGAGTAAGTACTTAGGTTCTCCTTCTCTAGAATATTTATGTGCATTATTGTGGATTTTTTTTTTTTTGCTTGGGAAATTTATTCTCTTATCCCCTATTTATATAGTCACTTATTCAATCGCTTGTATCAGTTTGGACACATGAACATTATTTCATACTTTGGCTTATAAACCAATATTGTTTTAATTATTTGGTTGCTCTAATTTTTCCTGTTTTGGAAACTGGGAACAACTTCAGTTGGCTTCTCATCTTTTTGACATTACCCCTCAATGTGTGTGTGTGTGTGTGTGTGTGTGTGTGTGTGTGTGTTCAGCAACCTCCTAACTTTGCATCACAAGATACTCCAAGGGTGTCCATGTGTTTGATTTATTGACGTTGGAGCCTACTTACCATCGCATCACGTAGGAGACCCATTGTATTGGGAAAGAAGTTGCAGCCCTGGCCATATGACTATGAAATCCACTAGTCCCACCATCTATCAAAACACTTTTGCTATGGCTGTGAGCCTTTTGGAGTGATAGGATGACAACCTCGACGTTCAGAAGCACTGCTCCTCAGGAACGGCAGGAGGCCCAGGCTGTTCTTCAGGATGTGCTATGCATTTTGAACCAATGGCCATTATCTTATACTATGTCCCTGATAGAAGAGATGATGACAGTGCAAGTAGTTATAGCCTCTCTCATTATAGTTGTAATGATCTGTTGAGGAATCTGTGCTTCCTGTCGCTGCAACATGATGCTCTGATCAAGGAGATATCCTGGGTTTTGCAGTGGGAATGGACTCTCCTACCAGAAGACACAAAGGGACTTAAACCCCTAAACCTAAAGCTTTGACTGCCAACAGGTTATTGGGGCTTGTGTGCATGTGTGCACCGTGTATGTTCAAATGCCACTTATTAACATTGCTCGGCCATTTGGCAGAAGTAAAAAATGGGCAACCACTGGACACATCAGCCGTGAGTTCATGTTTGGTTTGCCTTGGGCTTGGCCACATGTATTTCCTAATTCCCCCGTGCTTCGTTACTGAATAGAAAAAGGTTTTCAGTTTTCAGTTTCTCTGCCTACAATCCCTTATTATTCACTGAAAAGTTATTTTTATTTATTTATTTTGTTTTTAAAGTTTTTATTTATTTATTCATGAGAGGCACAGAGAAAGAGGCAGAGACACAGGCAGAGGGAGGAGAAGCAGGCTCCATGCAGGGAGCCCGACGTGGGACTCGAACCTAGGAATCCAGGGTCATGCCCTGAGCCAAAGGCAGACACTCAACCACTGAGCCACCCAGGTGTCCCAGAAAGTTATTTTTAAAATAAGATTGAGTGAATACAAAAAGTAAGGTCCACAGATTCAAAAAACTCTTTTCAAACACCAAGAAGAAACTAAGTGAATTAAAGACAACTGCACTTAGTCCTGAGGGTGATAGGGTGGGAATTTTTTTTAATAGATTCTTTTCTTTTTTTTTTAAGATTTTATTTATTTATGAGAAAGAGACAGAGAGAGAGAGAGAGAGGCAGAGACACAGGCAGAGGGAGAAGCAGGCTCCATGCAGGGAGCCTGACGTGGGACTCAATCTCGGGTCTCCAGGATCAGGCCCTGGGCTGAAGGCGGCGCTAAACTGCTGAGCCACCAGGGCTGCCCCAGGGTGGGAATTTGAAGTCTGTGGTCTCTTGTTTCTACTTTTTGGTAATTAAACCACAGAAACCAAAGAGTCTCCAAAATCTGTAAATGCTCTCATTGACAAATAGGAGTGACTATACCAATTAGGGTAAGTGACCCCACTGATTACAGGAAAGTGGGCTTTCTGCTACATGACAGGGGCAGGAGGAGGGCACCTAGAACTCAGGGGAGCCCTAGGACCCTTACTCTGCATGCTCCCATTCCCCACGATCTCTGTCAACAGGCAATTTCAACAATCACGGACTGACCTGGCCCATAGCGAGGGAGTCACACCATAAGGTATCAAAATCCAATTCAGCTGACTGACCAGGTGATCCAGACCAGCACAAACACTAGCTGAGAGCAAGGTATCTAGAATGGTGTAGACGGGGCTGATGACGAGCACAAAACACGGCAGGAATTATGTATAATTTTGTCACACTGGTCTTTCTTTTTGTTAATAATTGCCTTTTTTATTAATAATCATGACTTTTACCTCCTTAAAGAATCAGTAATAAGACAGTGACTACTATGCGGGGCAAGCATGGATCTTGGCAATGCAATGAGTGGACCTCAGCCGTCTCTCTACTGATGCTTTGCCCGTATGCTTTTAGAATTCACTGTTCCTGTGCAAGCTGTTGGCTCTGAACTGCTGTGAGCACCTGCAGCCCTGCCTCAGGGGTTTCTTTGGCTGCAGGAAATCCTTGTCCTGCCAAGAGTTCCAGAGAGATATAGCCCTAAGAAGCAGTCCTAGCAGATGGGAGTTAATAGAAAATTACTTCTTCTCCCTTCGCCCTGTGATAATCACAGGAGTGGTCTCCACTGGGGTTTATGGCCTACGTGCAGAGGCATGGAGGGGTCTCTTGGGATTCTAGAAATGATCTGTACCACATTCTGCCTGCTGATTACTTGAGTTTATATGTAGGACCAATCCATCCAGTTATACAATCAAAACATTCGCACGTCTACTTCATAAGTTTAAATTAAAAAAAAAAAGAGAGAGATCCATGATAGTGACTGAACTCAAAGATGATTCTCCCAACCTTCATAAAGTTCCTTGGAAATAAATGCACAGGAAATAAACAGTCACATTCATAATAGCAAACAGAACTGAAGTGGGAATAAACTTCTGCCGGGCAGAAGGTGATTGGCATCAAGCTGGGAATGAGATGGGATAGAAGAGGAACACACAGCTCAGAATATGCTTCAAGGGATCATCAACAGCCTTGGTTACCAAGCACCCCGACGGAACACAGGAGAAATTTCCAAGACATGTTAGGAGTCACATAGGACCATGGGGAACTGCATTGATTGGCTGAAAGAACTCTCAAAAATGTAGGAATAATTAAGGTTTGCAGAAAGATTTCACCATGTTTAAATCCTCATCAGGGAATGCAGAGTTCTTAAAAGAATGGATGACTTTCGAAGCCAATCCTGATACATCTTCAGTCCTGATGCGTCCTCCGGGTTCCACGCAATCACTATATGCAGTGGTGGATGGTAGTTGCCAATACACACTTTTTACCGTGTGCACCATATTTCTCTGTGTTGCATCCACTAAACATGCTTTCAGTTTTGGTGCCCTGCTGCCCAAAGAGCTTATTAGGCAAATGATTGTGGATTTATCCTATATGGTAAATGAACAACGCTGTTGGATGGAGAATATCAGATTATTTTACCACACTTTATGGCAAGACAAGCTTCTACTTGCCCCCTATTTTAAGCACAGTTAACCCATAATTCCTTGGCTCCCTGTGATCCCCCAGGATGGATTTCACAGGCTCTCCCACTTGCATCAAGCACCTGGTGATGCCAGCAAGTCAAAGACTCTAGGGGGAGAGGGAGAGTCTCCCACCACCAATTCATCAGATGACACGGAAAATTAAGAATACGATCTTTTTCTGCAGCAGAAACTGAAACTACAAAGTAGAAATCTATCATACCTATCCTACCTTTTCAAAATGCAAATGAAAACATGTTGCAAAAATTAAAACCATGACATAAAATGGAGCAAATTCTACACCAGAAAAGGTCTGAGGACACTGGACAGAAGCAAGGATGTCTGGTCTTCCTATGTATAAACATATTTAGAATTATAGTGGTAGGCAACCCAAGACTTGTGAAGAAATTGTGAAAAATAATCCTCTTTAGAACAGAGCCAGTAAAAGACAGTGTGTGTGTGTGTGTGTGTTTGGATTCATTAAACTTTTTAATGTTTCCCTGTACATAAAGCATGTGTTCGTGTCTATCGTTCTATCTATCTATCCACTCATCATCTATCATCTCCAGAATGTAGGTAGCTACAGATATAGATAGATAAATGGGAATGGTTATATAATAGATGTAATAGACAAATAGGTAAATGGATGATAGATGATGTTGATGTAGACACAGGTAGAGACACCCATGGTTAGGCTGAAGTAATGACCAAAGCTGACTGTTAGCTAGTTACGTAGCTATCTAGTAATCTGGGTGCTTGATTATGACATTTTAATTGAATTGACAAGACCACTGGAGGAGTTCTGAGAGCCTGCATTAGGCTCGCTCCATTGTAATCTCTCATTGTCTGTCATGCAGAATGGCCCTACTCTCCTATAACTTGTGTTGTGTTTTTTGGAGCCCCATCTTACTCCTCAAAGACAAATATAGAGTACTTAGTTTCTCTCTTTTTCTTGGTAAGCAAAGTCAAATGCATTTATAATTTTTAGCTTCCTTTGGGGTCAAAACTCTATTATCCTCAGGGATCTCCTAGGCCTCACATAAATATATTGGTAGACAAAAAGAAAAACTCTTTTCTTCAACTTTACTTCAAAAAAGTTAAAGTAATAGATATCATTATTATTCAAATATAATGAGTCCATTTATTAATGATATTAATTTAAGACATATCAAAATTAATACTGTCTAAAAATAGCTTAGGGCAGCATTCAAATATTGATGTTCTGGGATGTTTTATGTTCTTCATTATTAAGGGTTGTAATAAAGATTGGAAATCCTCATTTACTTTAAGAAAACTTCAAAGTTAATAAAATGTGAAACCAGAATAGTACTTCTTGGGTAGACTGCAATTTAAATGGAAAAGAAATACATATGTCTTAATAGATGTATATATTATAATATGTAACTCCCATTTTCACTGTTTTATTCTAAACCTAACTATATTCATTTAATGCAGTAAAGTTTTCTTCCTATCAATATAGAAAACCCACCAAATGTATGGCAATATTGGTTTGTTTCTGGTGTTACTAAAAATAAATTATCCTAGAATCTCACTAATACAAACATAAGGTATCATTGACTAAAAGGACCAATTAAGAGAAAATATGAGAAAAACCTCTTTTCAGAATGGACCTGATCCACAGTAAAAATAAAAAATAAAAACAAATCCTCCATGCTAATCCAAAAAAAATTTTTGACCAATGACTTAATTTTAATTTAAAGAATTTTGAGCACTCTCATAGTGGATATACATGCAGGTTATATATTGGAATATTTACTTTAATTACAATAGTTACTCTGAAAAATTCTCAGAAACAGATTGTAATCTCTAGTCATAGACAAAAGGAAGGGACTTGATTATATTTTTTTAATTCACTTTGTTGACTCCTCAAGAGAAGATATCCAGTGTATGTCCAGTTGTCATTAGCTGCCATATTAAAAATAAAGACAGGCCCTCAGTTACTAAATCCATTATAAAATTTTAAGTGTGGCAAATAAAAAAGAAATTCTCAAAGTAAAAAATAAACAAAACAAACAAACAAACAAAAAAAAAACCCCATGCACACAAACAGTAGACGCCTAGAAATATGGACAAAGAGATGTATGGTTGGTAAACACAGTATTAGAAGGAACTCTATTGTTCTATTGGAAATCAACTGCCTCAGATTCCAGACAGTAATCACCAAATTCTATCATTTTCCCCACAGCACCTGGCTCTGAACTCACTGCTGAAGCCAAAGCTCAGGACCACAACAGAAACAATTTCCAAAAGGACAAAGCCAGCATCCAAAGGTGGGGAGATTGGCTGTTTTAAAAGATTTTAATAATACTTCTCCATCTCTTAACATAATTGTAGCATTACCATTCATGCCTCTATAGTTAAGTAAATGTCACATTTGTATTGGGCTCCTTTTTAAAGCCCAATGGGGCGTTTTATCTTCCCTAATGTAGCACCGCTGTAATGTCTATTCTTCATTACTGTTAATACATACAGAAAATCTATGTTGTACCAGATCAGAAGGTGTTATTATAGAGCGAATTGCATTAACAATCCCCTGATAAAATTTGGCCAAATAGCAGAGAATTGTACATTTATAAATGGCACCTTCTAAAACGGAAGCACAGACCATGTGGACTGAGCCAAATGAAATGTGATGTGAAAACGGTCAAACTTTTAAGTTTGTAGTTTGCTCAGGTATGTGGTAAAAGGCCAGATTTGATGAATTTGCCATAAATTACATAAAAACACTAATTGAATTTTTAATAATGGGATAATTTCACTCAAATTATTGCAAATGTATTTTGTGTCTCTTGTTTTTCACAATTCCCTCATATTGCTATCAGTAGTATTTCGAATTACTGGGTGCATAAGTCTATCGTGAAAACACCGTGAACTGTGAGATAAGGAGTGTTCGCTAACCAAAAGGGGAGGAAGCAGAGATGCTGAAAGCACGTTCTGGCGTGAGAAGGAAATTGTATGCCGGTCCTAAACGTGTTCTGGGAACACAGAATGAAAGCCCTGCACACTCTTGGGTTTTCCAGCACATTGGTGCACCTTAAGAAACAGTCATCAAAAGACTGCAGAATAGAGGCATTTTATGAGACCTCTCCACTCTCCTGTCCTCATATACCTACACATTTCACACTACTTTCATGATGAAAAACATGTTCCTTAAGCACAGTTGATATTATTTTCCAAGACTGAGAAAGTCTGTCGAGATGGCACCATATCCTGCATAAGAGGAGAATTTATGAAACAGAAAGGGCAAGTTTGATGAGTTGAATTTCTGGTCTCCTTTTATCAGACTTAGTTGAAAGCATCCATTCAGTTCAGAAAAAAAAATGCTAAGTTTGGGACACAGTCATGAATGAGAGTCAAGATCTGTTCTTCAAGGAACTAATAAGATCAGTCAGGATGTGCAAAATTAGCTGCAGTAACAAAAAGCCTCCAAACTGTAATGGATTTGCACAACAAAAGCTTATGTAAGCTCAGTGCACACTTGTTATGTTTTTTCCCATTCAACTGGCCAAAGCAAGTGGCAGGGCTGTGCCCACTTTCAAAGGTGGGAAGTATCTCTGTAGTTGACCTGGAAGTTGTCAACCACCCGTGTAAGTATCATGCAAGGAAAGCCAGCTGCTACTTAGCACGTTGTGAGGGGCATTTCCCTCATCTTGTTCTTTGTTTCACTTACAACAATGATGTTTTAACAGTGGAAGGCAGAGTGAATACCAAGGCAAGAGTCATTTGTGACAAAATCCACAGCTTGTCCTATGACACAAATTCATCTGCTTACCAGAGCATCCTGAAAATGATGGTTGACCAACAGCACCATTTAGTGCTTAATAAGAGAGCATTGTAGGATCTGAACTTAAAGAGAAAGAAACATGGACAGGGACCTAGCTATCAAAGATCTTCAAGGAGCTCTGAGCATGTCTGCACATATTTAGTGCTATTTGTTGGACTCTGTAACTCATTTGCTGGTAGGTTGGTTTTGTCACCAGCCATCCTTTCTAGTAATGCTCCCCTAGGCAATTTCTCATGGCCGTGACTGTCCTAGCACTATTACACTCCCAATGGACAGTGACCACCTCGTTTCTGCTGCTGCTTGCATGTGCTCTGCAGGCTTCCAATGTGCCGGGGTCCCTTCAAGACTCTAAGCATCCTGATAAATGCCACTTAGTGCGCTACCCAAGCCTCACTGGAGCTGGGCTCATTTTTCTTCAAAACATCCATTTACCATCCGGTAACAGTATAAAAATTGTGTTTATGTTTGAGTCTGTAATGGATGCGTTAAATGTTTTAACTATATTTAGCACATGTGGTTATAGTTCAAAACAATCTAACCCTCATAAAAGTTCAAGATCATGAGTCACGCTAAACCATTTACTCAAACACACACTCTGAGAGGTTAATTAGAAAGAAACTGGCAGCCCCACATGCCTTCATTGGAAAAGCTAGGAAAGTGTCAGAGATGAAGAGCTGGGATTTTTTATTGCTGTTCAAATTGTTAGAGAAAAAAATGTAAAAACACTACTCTTGGAAGAGAAGAGTGCTTAGCAGAAAATAATTTCTCTAAGAGTCAAGAATTGAACCATATGAAATCAAGAGTTGTGTCTCTTAGAAACGGTGACTAGAAACATTATGTGTCAACACCGGGACTCTTTTTTCAAAAACAAATAAGAAAAAATGAAGCTAGAGACCAGTTAGATTACAGTGCAGCAAATACATTTTTCATTAATGAACAAGTTGGGTGAGAAAGTGGAGAAGGTTCTCAATGAGGTGAAGCACATGTCCTAGAGTTATGAAGACTGACCCTGGACTTGGTGGTGTGTTCTCCCGGGAGCCAAATCCTTCACACCCTGAAACCTGCGGTTTCTAACCAGTAAGACAGAAAATCAAAAGAAATAATGGACTGGTGTTAAAAAAAATAAATAACAGGTAATAAGTAAATGTAGAAAATAGAATAATAAATGGCATATAGATGGCAAGCTAGGAAGAAATGTTGCCATAGAAACAGAACTTAAGAAAAGAAAATGTTGATAACTCATCTTGAGAAGTACGGAATGATTAGGCGGAAATGTGCAGAGGTCACTGACCCCACCATCCTCGTCTCACCGACAGCATTTCTTACATCTCCTGATATCACCGTCGCTCGTGTGCACCGAGGTGGTAGCGGTGAGGCTACATAGCAGGACAAAAGAAGGAAAGAAAAAGAAAGACTCCACGATTCACGCACAGAGTTTGTTCTGAAGTAACTAATTTTATGCCTGCGCCCTTAAGAATCACTGCCACCTGATATTTAATATGACAACAATCTCGTTATTTTCATAAACTCTTTGTAGACATTCAAGAAAGACACGAAATATAATTGAGAAACAACATGTCATTCCAAAGTCCAGCACAGATGTTATCATTTTTATTAGATGATTATTAGGCAAGCAGGTCTGTGCATGTGGTGGACTCCGTAGGAGCAGAAACTAGGGAGAGTTAGAGTGTGAGACAGACAAAGGGAGAGCTCTCCTCCAGGGGCAGATGGAACTGGAGCCTACATGGGATTTTAGATCTTAATTTAATTTCACTCGAAGTCCACATTAAAATAAAAATGTAGGTTAAACAGAAAATATACTTGAACTTGAGGAACTGGTCTTTCTTAACAGGCCATTTTCCTACATGACCATTCTAAGGAGAGAAAAAAAATAGGAGGAAAAACCTTTATTATTTTACCTCGTCAATGGTTATGGCATGCCAGTTATGTCTGTGACCAAAGTGTTCTTAATTAGTCAGGACAGCTTTATATTTTCACGCTCAGTAGTATTGTCTTTATCACATTTTCTCCATTCGCCTATGAGTGTTTCAATTTTGCACTTAACAGGCTGCATTTCATCTGAGTTGATGCTTCAGGATGTTATCATATGGTTCCTTTTGCCTATGATTGTGTGCGGTTGGGAGCAGCCACCTGCTTTGCTGAGATGCTGTGTCTGAATGAAAGCCCCACACAGTTGTGCATTTATTCCCCAGAACTATGTAGGTCCTGACCCATGGTCATTTGGCACGGTATGTGGCTGTGAAATGCCTGACCTCAAGCTGACTACCCTTCCTCACACTAGAACCCGGGAACACAGTGTTAGCTTGGACAGTGTATTAGTCAGCACTGGCGAGGTAACAAATACCACATCCTGGGGGCTTAAACAACAGAAATGTATTTTCTCCCAGTCCTGGAGGCCTCAAGTCCAAGATCAAAGAGTCAGTAGGATTGGTTTCTCCTGAGGCCTCGCTCCCTGGCTTGTAGATACTATCTCCTCCCACCTGTGTGTCTAGAAATTTCTGCTTCATCCTTGGCATCTTGATGTTTCATAAGTTACATCTATGATGATGTTTAGCCCTGTTTCCTTTTTTTTTTTTAACTTACATTTGGTTCTTTTTCCACAGTATGCTCATCTAACTATCATAATTTTCATGTTCCCAAGGTTGGGAAGCAGTTCCAATCAGTCAGATTCCTTTTGTTTAGAAAAGGTTAGTTTTTATATGATTCTTTTGTTTTGTTGCAAATTGATGGATTCTAATCAATTATCTACTTGCAGTTTATTTTACCATCTGAGCCACAGACTGAGGGCTCCTTTCCTGCAGCAGGGTATATACCACTAGCCAGTGTTGCTTAAATCCCCAAGGAAGGGGTGGGTTCTCCACAGCTTTAAACCATGCCTAGAATTCAATATGTACTAGGGGACCCTTCAATTTGGCCACAGAGCCTTAGTCCTGTGGTTCCTAATCTCTCTGTTTACTTTCCCACTGCAGCCTCATCAGAAGGAGCAGAGGAGAGATGTCAGTCATGTATCCTCTTTAGATACCTCTATGTCAATTTTCAGATGAATTTTTTTAACCCTTTATATGACTTTTGGTCATTGAAAGCACAGTTAGAAATGCTTCTCTAGAAATGTCTATTTATTCTCTAGGCCATTAATTTTTCAAACACAAAGTGCCATATGCTTTTATTATTTCCTCGATTTCCACTATTCTTAATTTTATTGGAAAAATGCCTGTCTTGTGTTTTTATTTCAATTCCTTTCTGGGAAACAAATAATGTACCATGCTCCAACCTATTTATATATATCATTCATTCCTCACAATTTTCCTTCTCTACAACTACTGTTATTATTGTTTTATGCTTCCTACTTTATCAATAAAAATGGGGTTATGGATTTTAAATAATTTACTCAACAACAATAATGGACTAAATGGAAAAAAAATTCTGAGTTCTATTTCAGTGTAAAATTTGTGATCTTAACCACTGTATTAAGAACATTCCCTCTGAAAAGTTTTATTTAATCATATGATGCTTTATATAGTACACAGACACAGTTTCTAGTGGATAAAATCTTCGCTCCCTCAGATAATGATGCACAGTGTTAAAAATACTAATGCTAGTACTAATGTTATTTGCTATTTGTAATAATAATAATATTAATATACCATTTATTTAAAAATATTTACTGCAGAACTTAAACTATTTTATGAATAATCCTTTGTTTCATGAGTCAAATTTACAAATAAAAATAATACTTCTTATTACAGTCACAATGAAGGCAACTGAATACACATTTTAGAATATAAAGTTTCAAATTGAGACAAGAAATGGATTAAATCTGAGATTAAAATTATATAATGAAGTGCAAAACTTCTAACATATTCTTAAATTTTCCCACAGTTGTTTGAAATCATTAATTTCTGCAATGGCTAGGATGAACATCTCCATATTGCATAAGGTCCCTTAGAATGCCATAGAGTTTTATATTCTGCTTTTCTTTGCTATTGTTTGCTACAAAAAATGATGAACAGATAGCTTTGCGAGGTTTAATTTATAAATTGACAAAAAGAATGCTAAAATCTTATAAAAACTAACCTTTTAAAATCATTGTCCTTTCTCTCATAACATTTAAACCCAGTCATAACAATTCTAAAACATTCAAATGGGATTCATGATATACTCCTTTTTCCTGAAAATCAGTGAATGAAACTATGAATTCATAGCAAAGGTCACGATTTTACACAAGATAAGTGAAATTATGACAGATATTAAAAATGCACTAACTAGGGAACAGATTCTGCAAAGTGCACTGTTAATTAGACAAGACATTCAGATCATGGAATTAATCCTTGGGACAGTTGTGTTGCTGGTGGTTGCAGCTTTCTTTACTTTTAATTTTTCAAAAGGACACCACCCTAAATTAATGTTTGCTGTGTTAAAACAGGTTATGTAAATCTAAGCTAATGGTATTTCTGTCATTTGCATGGAAATCATATTATTCAGTTAGAATAAAAGATATAAAGACAGATGAACCCCTGGATCCATGATTGTAGCTAGACCAAGGTGGGACCCAGCTCTTGTACAAGGGTGCTCAGTACTGCCTCAAATGTCTTCTCCAGTTAAATAAAAAAATTCTTAAAGGTGAAGCTTTTTCATTATTGGTTTTGAAATATGCAGAATGATGACTAACACATTATGCAGCGGTTAGTTAGTCACCTCCTAGATGCAGAGAAGTAAATACACACACACACACACACACACACACACACACACCCTATTATCATTTCATATATATCATTTCATATATATGATAGCTTCCAAAAATACCTCTAAATCCCTACAATGTCTTGTGTTTTGAAGCAGAAAAATGATAACACACTTGTAATTTTCCATTTAGGGATAGACCAGCCAAAGAATCAAAGACTGTTCTCTTTATATATCTTTATAATATGCAAGTATTTAGAATTCTGGGTCAGCTTGTTCTGTTCTTCTGGGCTAGGCTTGGCCGGTCCAGGCTAGTCAGCCATCCATCCTTGTCCAGTGGGCTGGTCGCTGGGAAGAGCACTGTAGGATGGCCCTCACCAAGAGGACCTAGCTGTGCTCACATGGCCTCTGGTCCTGCAGCAGACCAGTCTGGAGGGACATCAGAGTATAGGCAGAGGTCCAGGTCAAAGTAAGAGAGAGCTGCAAGACACAGAAGGGAACAAGGCCTCCAGAGGTCAGGCTCAGAAGTCACGCACGGGCACTCATGAACCATTCTTACCCCCAAACATGAATCATGGGATGGAAATGGAACCTGCCTTGAGATGAAATTGCTCCTCATGTTGAAAAGGGCAAGGACACAGGGAGGTCATTGATCATGGCCATCAGTGTGATTGATCTACCATCACTGCCCTCTGGCTTCAATTATTCACTTTCTTTGATGTAAGAATACACTTCCAAAACTTCCCAAAGTCTCATTCAATCACTGTTTTGGTGTTAAAATCAAAGATCTTACAATATTCAGCAGATCCAGATGTAGCTCCTCTTCCTCCAGACATGCCGCGTGTTCATAAATATCTACCCATTAATTCTCGGGGTAAACAACCCTGATTTGTAGTACTGGCTGACTCCTGTGCTGCAAATACTGCCACCGTGGCCAACTTCAAGGCACCGGCATGATGTAAGTCCAGTTGAGAAAACCGCACACTGTGCAGTCAGGACATGCCAGGGTCTGGAGACCTGGAGAACTGAAAGGTGAGTTATCTCCCCGCCACCCTCCAGTCATACAGTGATGAGACAGCAAAGCCACAGGAACATGCCCCCTACAAGGATTTCTTCAAAGGGGGAGCAACAGAAGCCCTGAGCAGTCTCTGGTCGTCAGGAACTCGGAACTCCTGCCAGGCCACGCTGCCGGCCTCCCTTCCAAGGAGGAAGGGCTGTGCCCTAACAAAGTCCTTGCTCACCCCGGGAATGGCGCCCTTGGATCTTGGATGCAGCCCTTGAGAAGTCCTTTCTTTTCTGCCTCCTTAAATGGCTACTTCTGAAGACACGGTCCACATTGTTGATGGAGCAGATGTCTCAGTCAGCTCTGCACCCAAGGAAAGCTAGGGTCTCAGGACTCTTCGTGTTTGAACAACTTCAGGGCCCTTCAGTCCCTGTTCCTGGACCCGGAGCCAATACAACCCCCATGGGAACCCTGCAGTTGGCTTTGGGTCCGATTCCATCTCCAGCCCCTTGAAAGAAGACAAACTCCCAAGCCTTTTCCAAAACACCTTCTCTCTCCAGCCTGACTCTGTGTCCTTTGGCACACATCTGGATGCTGAGGGGCCACTGAGGTTTTCTGTTTAGTTGAAAGCCCTGGTAGGCACTGCCTCAAATCTCAGAGACCCCAGGAAGGTTCTTACTGCCGCACCATTGACTAGATCTGTGCCCCAAAGCGATAAATTATGTCAAGAGCCCTCTGCTGGCGGGAGGGAAGTGACCGATGACAAAGCTTTATTTTCAATCCCACAGGAGCAGGCCCTTATGCGTCCATCCCCTCGACATTCTCTCTGCAAACAGGTCAGCTCTCTAGTCCACTCCTCTTTCACCTGTCAAACCTCCTAATACTTGACGTCAAGCTCTCAGTATTTTGGCTGGAGATCTTGCTGGCCGACCGTAAAAGTTGGTGAGGCTCACTGCAGACGCCATCTTCTGTGCCATGACCCGGTCGTCCCTCTGAGTATTGGTGTCCTGATCCCCACTTCTTATAGGGACACCATCAGGTTGGATCAGGGCTCACCCTACTGTTCTGTCATCGAAGTCCCTGCACATGAAAGAATCTCCATCACCTCTCAACCACACAGCACAGTTCACCATGGGGTCACCTCCAGTGATAACTCCATGAATATTTTTTTCCAACACTTTGCTCATAGTCCAGATGCCAGGCCGAGCATGAAGGGTTTCGTTTGCTCAGAACCCTCCTCCCAAGACTCAACTTCAGTATGGTTATCTCAGACAATTATGATGCCACATAATAAGGAACCATGAACTCCATGGTGGGACACAAGAAACACTCTCGTTTTCTTGAAACCCAGAGGTTGACTGTGTGACCCTGCTCTTCGGGGTCTGGCACGACTCTTGGTAAAGGTGATCCTTGAAGGGCTTGAGGGCTTTGCATCCGAACTCAGGTATTAGATCACTAAGAAGTGTCTTCTATTACAGGGTGGCCTATGGCTCACCTCCTTCCCCTCCCACCACTACGCGAAGGAGGTCTGACTTAACTGTCAGGGTGGAGCCTCTCAGCTCAGCCCCCGCCGTCCCCCGAACGTGCAGCCACTTTGTGTTAAACAGAAGGTTTTCAGAAGCACTAACTGCGTGTGAGGAATGAATGAGTGATTAGGAATCATCGTTAGTTATTTGTTTGTGAATGAGGTGAGCCGAGACTGATGTTTGGTGGGTAAAAGTGACCAGCAGATGGATTTGGGATTCTAGGAATCCCCATCACTGTGCACTGGGGTGCTCCCCACTCCCAAATTCATATGTTAAAGTCCTAAACCTTGGGATCTCAGAATGTGACTGTATTGGAGAGAGGGTCTTTAATGAGGGGACTAAGCTAAAATGAAGTCATTAGGATGGACTCTGAGCCAATCTGACTGGGGTCCTTATAGGAAGAGGAGATGAAGACACAGACACGCACAGAGAGACGGCCATGAGGGGACACGGGGAGGGGACAGCATCTGCACACCCAGGACAGAGGCCTCAGGGACACCTGCCCTGCCCACCGGGACCATGGGCTCCAGCCTCCAGGACAGGGAACAGTGAATGTCCGTTGCATGAGCCCCCAGGCTGGGGTGCTTGGTTATGGAGGCCCCAGGAGACCAGTACCCCCAATGTACTTATGAAGGATAAAGACTGCACATGCCTCCCGTCCCATCAGGGAAGATTTCCACTTGAATTCATTATGGTTTACGCATTAAACTAAATTAGACTATGTTATCTTGATTTTGGTGCTGACTGGGTTTACAGGTGTATGCAAAGCTCATCAAATTATACATCTTAACCATGTGTGGTTTAGTCTACTTTAATCATACTTCAATAAAATTGTGTCAAAATAAAATAGACTTCATTTTGCATCCAAAACTACTGAAGTAAAACATAACAGTTAAAATATTTTGCACTTTTGTCTTCGATACACGAGTTATAAGACAATCCCGTCTTTACATGGTATATTCTATTACATTATAAATCTCTCTATTCTTTTCTTTTTTAAAAATTTCCACTTGTAACTTTTTTGCACTAGGCTTATTCATGGCATGCTTTAGATTTTATTTTTATCTTTCTTTTTTGTGTGTCTGTTATCCTTTTCCTTGCTTTGGCTGAGTTTTTAAATATCTCCATAAATGGTTTTTGCTATTTTTATTTCACTATTGGCTGTTTTGATTTATGAGTAAAGCATAATTGAACATGAATATAATTATTGTAATCAGGAAAAATATAATAGCTCAGACCAACATCCTATCTCCTCCTGAGACTTCCAGCAAAATGTTATGCTAAGATTCTTCTATGCCCATATTCCTATTTTATTAAACTTATCCAGATTTCAGTGCCAAGTGATGGCTCATTTTAATAATATATTTATTATGAAAGTGTAATACCATGTTATTAATAATTTCATTACACTTAAAATTACTGTTATCAATTTTCCTAAATCTAACACCAGAACGTACTCATTTCATTGATCATCAGTGCTCTTAATCTGTCATGCCAGCCTTGGCCTTAGGCTTCTTCTTTTTTTCCTGATTCAATTTTAATTTGACAGACTTTGGTTGCTTATTTCACAAGTGTCTACTGTTCTGAAGGCGCGTCTGTTCCATGTTTGTCGGAAGATGTGTTGTTTCCCCAGAAGATAGGAAGGACATTGTACCCTGTACTCATGTGCTCAGGTCACAATTCTGTAATCTCCCAGTAGAACAAAAATCATTTTAGTCTAGTGGAACAATCGCCGTTTGCCCATAACAATGATAAGTACAAAACTTACCCAGCGTTTTGTTTCCGCCGATCGATGAACTAAGACGTTTATACAATCCAGCCTTCATGATTTCCCATCAGCATCACTGTCCTCAGAGTGAGCGTGACTGGTGCTCACTCCGATCCTCCCTTTACATAACTTATTTTCTGTATCTGGAAGCTCCTCCTCTTCCTTATAATTAGGAATTTTACTAGGATGTGTGTATCTTATTTTCTTTTCAAATCACCCCTGGGATGAAAGGAGACTTTTCAATTTGGGAAACTGAGTCTATTCTATGTCAGGAGAATGTTCTTTCACCGTGTCTTTGATTACTACTCTTCTTATCACTGCGTTCCCATCTGGACCTTGGAGGCTTTACACATCCCAGTTTTGTTCTCCTTCATGGCTCTTGAGTTTTCTCTCATAATATTCATTTCTCTGAATAATTTTAGTCCATGTCATAGAATGATTTCCTAATACAATCTCTAAAGTCAGTATTTCAAATTTTCTGTGTCCTTATGTTAATCATGAATGAATTCTTAAAGTTAAGGTTCATTCATTCTTGAATGGATTTTTAAAGTTAAGGCTATTTTCACTTCCAATTATTTATGTTTTACAGTTCCTCATTTCATAATAGCATCTTATATTTTTACCTGTAAAATCCTTCTTATCAAATGCATAGTATATATTACAGAGTTTCCTTTATGAATTTATGGCATTGATGGGAGACGGAATAGTCTGGTCTTACGTTTTCAAGTTATCTACTTTAAATGTCCACTGTTTTTTTTTTTTTTTTTGTATGCTCAGTATTGACAACAAATGTAAAGAATGGATGTGTTTGCATGTTATTTACAGACGATGGGTCACTTGGGCAGAGGTTGGCTTGTAGACAATACACAAGATGTGATTATCTTTTGAGTTGTACCAGTAATAAATGGGCTTGCAAGCCCTGCTCTTCTGGGGAATGAAAGGCCTCTACTAGGTTTACCAGATACAGCAAATGGCTAAAGGCAGTTTCTTGTAAGAGGCTTGGTGGGTGATCTCCTTGGCTACTCTGCATGGTCACCTGTCAATGGCTGTGGCTCACAGGACAATGCCCCAGGCTGCAGAACAGGTGTGCACTGAAAGAGCCCAAAGCACTGCTGTTTATTCCTGGGTAACAGTGGCAGGGCTAGGCTGCATTATCCTTCACAGGGTCTTAACGATCCACCTCCATGAAGAACCAAAGCTTCTTATACATATGAGGAGGCTTCATGAAGCTGCCTTTTTGCATGAAGTTCCTCACAGGGGCACTGGGACAGAGCCACATCCAGGGGCATGTATCACCATCCTAGGATCTTCTACAATAGACGCTGGGATGTTTGTCCTGGATTGTTTTCTGAGTGGCCTGCTGCAACGTAAAACTCACTGTGTAGACACTTCAGAGGGTATTTTGTGAAGGATGAAAGAGATACAGAAGGTGTAGAAGAAGCATTGTTAATTCCATCTGCTTCACAATGTTCTGGGTAACTCACCTTCTCCACTTGAGTATCTGTGCAAAGAACATAAGCATAGATTGTTAGGATCACCCAATATTTTTTTCAGTGTTATTTCTTCAAGCTGGGTCACAGAAACTTAGCCAACCTCTGAAGTAACCTTTAGGTGCTGACCTTCCAAATTCCAAATTTGAGCTCTTCAGGTTTCTATCAAGGCCAGAGGCCAAGCTTATCCTTCAGTTTTTCAGAAGCTTGGATCTTTGACACAATTCTTGAGATGTGCAATATCAGGGCAAAATTTTGGGAGGCATGGAGGGACCAGTCCCCTGCCCTACAGGCCCCTAAAGTGGTTTCATGGACAAGGTCCAGTGGCAGAAACTGGGCATGCAGAGAAGACTCTGGGAAATAGGGATGAGTTCCTGTTTCTGCTCCTTATGTGCCTTCTTTGAACATCAGCTACTGCTCAGAAGACATTTAGTGATGAAAAGAGTATGTTGATTTCAAATACATTTGCTGTTGGTTGACATGAATATGTATAATTTTTGGCTTGCATTGCTTTGAGTCATTCTTAGATTTTTAGCACCAAACAAAGTGCTTTCATCAAGTTATTTCTGTGAGAATTGAAATAGATATCTAAATGTGGCAAACCCTTTTGCATGCTGTATGAACATATTTCTTATTTAATTTGGCAGTTTGATGATATCATGGTTCCCATTTAACTGCTAAACTTAAAACTTAGAATTTCCCAAGCTTAAAGCACAATCTGTGAGAATGGTACTTAGTGCCTGCTTTAGCCCTTACAGGACTCTGTATGTTTTAACCTAATCAAGCTGAATTCTTTCTAGGTAGAATCACATAGTGCCGGACACTGGGAAACATCAGAAACCTAGCAGAAAACGTGCTTTAAATGTAGACAGTAACATAATCGAGCTAAAAATGAAGAGTTCGGATCTGTTCTGCGTTGAAAGGGAGAAGCAGTGAAGCTGGCAGAAACAGCATGATTTCAAAATGTGTGCTAAATACTAATTTGTGTCATGGATATTTCATCTCTTCCTCCTCTCCCTCCCCTTAATCTTTTCTCACAGCATGCTCAAGCAGAAGAAGATAATAATTAAGCTCATCTGCATTGTCTTTCACTGTCTTTGGGAATTCATGAAATGAGACAGAAGAATAGGACCCCAAAAGCTCTTTTTTTTTAATTTTGTGATATGATATTTACATCTTGAGAATTTAAATAAAACTGCCAGCATCCCTACCCTGGTGATGAGGTTTTCATTTGCAATATCAGACTCAGGCTGTGATCTCTCAAGGTGGACAGGGCAGGGCTCAGGATGTGATGATGCTCAGTTATGGGAATTTAACACATGTGGCTGGTGATGCACATTTTTACAAAAGAGAAAAGGATCTGATTTCTACCTATGGTTATTTCCAGAAAACCCTTACAGATAGAAGGTAAGAAACTGGCAAGTTTTGTATCTCTATAGTCTGGCTTGAATAATGCAAACCGTCTAAATTTAAACTTACCTGATTCTCAACCTATTTCTTTGACTCAGCTCAGAATCTGGGCCAAAGACCATGGATTAAGGTCCCTGTCCACATATGAATCAATTCTATTTCTTCCTCTGGCTACAAAATACACTTCCAAACTGGAAAAGGTATCTTTATGACTGCACTTCCTTGAACAGAAAGTTTTCTTCCAGACTTATGTGTTGATTATATACATTGATTATAAAATCCCACTTCTATAATAAATTCATTACCATTTAAGCCCAGCTACATATACCTTAAATGACTGATTTTTCCCTCTCCCTAATAATTCTGTTGGTTAATGGAAACTTGCTTAAATATATACAGTTTTGTTAGATTTTACTTTATTGACACAATGAAGACAAGACACATTAGGTGACTCACATATTAGCATAGGGTCAGTTTAGTCTCAAAATGTGAACAAGAGCAACATGAATATATAAACGTAAAATAAGGTTCATTTTCAATCCCTACAAAACTCAAATAACCTTTACAATTGTATGGAGGTTTGGGTGAGAGGAATGTAAGCTTGAAAAATACAAAAATACAAATAATGTTTAAATACCTACATATCAATTACTTAGAACTAGCAACAATTAATATTTGTTTCTAGTTTAAAAAAGAAAACAAGAAATATATAAGGGGGTGAAAGATCTGTACCCTGAAAATTATAAGACATTGATGAAAGAAGCTGAAAAAAACACAAATACACAGAAAGCTATTCCATGTTCATGGAATAGAAGAATTAACGTTGTTAAGCTGTCTATACTATTTATGGACATTTTATAGATTCAATGTAATCCCTATGTAAATTCCAATGATTTTTTTAATAAAAAATCCTAAAATTAAATTACAAAAGACACTAAACAGCCAAAGAAATCTTGAGAAAGAAGAACAAAGCTGAAAGCATCACAATTTCCAGTTTCAAAGCTGTATTGCGAAGCTATATTAATCAAAATAATATGTTACTGGAATAAACATAGACCAGTGGAACAGAAAAGCCCAGGAATAAACCCATGCATATAGGTCAACTAATATTTGATAAGAGACCGAAGAAGACTCAATGAGAAAAGGATAGGTTCTTCAATAAATGGTGCTGGAAAAACTGGGAATAATGGAATTAGACCACCATCTTAACACCATTCATAAAAATTAAAAATGGGTTAAATACTTCAATTTAAGGTTGAAAACTACAAAACTATTAGAAGAAAATTTGGAGAAAAAAATGCCTCAAGGTTGGTCTTGGCAGAAAAGTTTTGGAGATGATACCAAAAGTACAAATAACAAAAGCAAAATTAAGCAAGCAGGAGACTACATCGAACTATGAGCTTCTGCAAAGCAAAAGAAACCATCTACAGGGTAAGAGGGCAACCCATGCAATAGGAGGAAATAATTGCAAATCACGTATCTTTTAGGGCATTAATATCCAAACCATGTAAGGATTTCACACAACTTATATAGAGAAAAAATGTCTGGTTAAAAAAAATGGGCAATAGGTTTGAATAGACGTTTTCTCCAAAGAAGACATACAACCAGCCAATGGGTTTAAAAAGATGCTCCACATCACTCACCATCAGGGAAATGCAGATCAAACCCACAGTGAGCTACCCCCTCACACCTCTCAGAAGGGCTAGACTCAAAAAGATCAGTCAACAAGTACAAGTAAGGATGTGAAGTAAAGAGAACCCTTGTGCACTGCTGGTGGGATTGCAAGCCCTTGTGCACTGCTGGTGCAGCCACTCTGGAAAACAGCAGGGAAGGTCCTCAAAAAGTTAAAAGTAGAATTAGCATACAATCCAGCGATCTCAGTTCTGCATATGTACATGAGGGAAATAAAAACACTGTCCCAAAAAGATACCTGCATCCCCGTGTTCACTGCAGCTTTGTTTACAATAGCCAAGGCATGCAAACAACCTAAGTGCCTACTGATGGACACATGAATAAAGAAAATGTGCTATACATATATATGTTATACAAGGGAATATTATTCAGCCATGAAAAGGGGATCCTGCCATTTGGGACAGCATCATGGATGGAGCTGGGGGGCATTATGCTAAGAGAAGCAAGTCAGAGAGAGACAAATACTGTATGATCTCACATGTGGAATTAAAAAAAATAATAGAAGCAGAATAGAATGGTAGTTGTCAGTGGTAGGGAGATATTAGTCAAAGGCTACAAGCTTCCAGTTATAGGATGGGCGATTTCTGGGGCTCTAAAGTACAACATACAGGCTGTAGTTAACAACAGTGTATTACATACTTGAAAGCTGCAAAGAGGGTAAACCTTAAATGTTCTCACTCTCATCAAAAAAAAAAAAAGAAAGTAAAGTAATGGAGATGTTAGCTAACCTTGCTATGCTAATCATTTTGCAATGTATTGCATCAAATCATCACATTGTACACTTTAAACTGACATATATTTAAGTTAATAAATATACTCACATATATTTATCTCAATAAAGCTGGAAAGAGAAAAGAAATTACAGGTAAAATTTAGATCTATTCTAACATATAACTTATCATTTTCTCTTCTCATAATACACAAACTCCCAAAAGGCAACAATTCTCATGATTTTGTTTTGCATTATTCTGGGTCATCAGCATACACACACACGCACACACACACGCAAGAACTGACACCTGCACAGGCATACACACCATATTTGCATGTATGTACATGTATAAGATCATATTTACAATTTGTAGATATCATTATTTAAACTATGTTTAGAACATACACATAAATGTTTTCATGGCATACAAATATTTTGCAACCTGGTGTTTTCATACGAAATGTATTTTTAAAATCTATTCTAATATTTGAGATGCATCCTAATGATGTTGGTTGGTCTACAGTACTTATGAATCTAACAGGATGAAATTACCCAAAGTCTTTATTTCCCTACTGATAACTATTTAGATTTTCCTCAGTGTTATTATAAGAAGTGTTCAGTGAACATTTAAATACTTACATTTCAATTTATTGAAATTATATTATAAGAAGTGTTCAGTGAACATGTTTATTCACATCTTCTCAGGCACATGCATGAGAATTTCTGGATTATAAAAATATACACAAGTGAGTATGCACACACACGTGTGTGTGTGTACATATACGTACGTAAATTATGCACCCGCAAAGACAGGAAGATTTTCATGTTATGAACACATTTTCTATTTTACTAGGCTCTTCTGACTTGCTTTGCTCTCTACAATCTCTGCTCAAACTAGCAATCAATAAACACTTTATTTCCTCATAAATTTGGTAATGATTGATATCGCTAGATTTTGAAATACTGTATACTGAAGGGGAAATAATACTACTTTAATTTTCTTTGCCATGAATAGCCATGTGTCTAAGCAAAATCTCTTATTTTTACTGGCTTCAAAACCCTTTTTTATAAATTTCTTGTCCATGTGATTTGTCTCGCTTTTCTATTAGATTATCTACCTAAATTTGATCTTGTGCTATATCTGTATGTACTCTGGGTACTCTTCCTATGTTTGGTTTTATGATGCATATATATATCCTCCCACTCTGTACCTGTGTTTAGTGAAGTAGTCAATTATTTCCTTGTTCTTCTTTATAGTTTATATACTTCCTTATCCAGTTAATAAATTCCTATCTAACCTAAGTGATAATGATGTTTTATATTTTCTTCCAAAGGTGTTATTTTGCACATTTCTGACCTCCATTTATCTGGTGTTTATATATACATATGTAAGAAGTAGAGATTGAAGTGTATTTGGTATTGAAATTCAACAAAGTTTTCAATTCTTGTTTTCCATAATTAATTTTTAACTTCATTGCTACACTTCCCTCCTTCGCCATATTGCATAGTGGTGCTACCATTCTCATCTCTGTTACATTACATTACATTACTATCTGTGTCTTCACTACCTTAACTACTATACTGCAGACATTTTTCTTGATATTTGATGGAGAATATTTTGTATGTTTTAAAAACTACCTTTTTTTAACTTTACTAGTCCATATGAGTTTCAGAATCAGGTTTCAAGTTCCACAAAGTGCTCTTTTGGTATTTTGACTGAAATGCCATTAAATTAATGAAAATCATTCCGATTAGTGATATATTATCTAATAAATATCTGTGGTACCATTTCTCACTTACATTTTGGAAGCTAAATCTCTGCATCATTTCATCATTCCCACTGGAAGCTTTAAGGTTTTGGTTAGATTTTGTACTGCAATGCTAATATTATCAGTGTTACAAATTCAGATATTTCTCTGAAAACCTGTGGTTTCTAATTTTTCCAAAGGGTACAAACTTTTTTTTTTAATTTCTATTTATTTTATTTTTAAAATTTTATTTATTTAAATTCAATTAATTCAGTTAATTCATGTAATGTATTAGTAATCTCAGAGGTAAAGTTCAGTGATACATCAGTTGCATATAACACCCAGTGCTAATTATATCAGGTGCCCTCTTTAATATCCTATAAAAAAACTTATCCAACTCAAAATCCAAAAAACAAATAATCCAGTCAGGAAATGGGCAGAAGACATGAGTAAACACTTTTCCAAAGAGAGTACAAATTTTGAAGCCAAGGAAAAATTCATTACTTTTGGATCAGTACAATTTTTTAAAAAACATAAATATATGCAGATCAATTCCTGGAGAATTGCTCAATATCTGTGTCTATAACTCAATCAATAAACTTGTCTTATGAATCAACTCAAATTTCAGTTTTCCTACACTTTCTTATCTTTATCATATGTGTCATGGTTTTTTGGTAGGTACGAATAAGTACCAATGGTAACATCTCTCCAAGAATATTAAGGAACTGAGGTGAGGTTGTGTGAAACCTTTGATGAAACATGCAGCTTGACATCAAATGTTAGGGGGTCAGCATAGCATTGTATGTTTAAAATAAGAAGAAAGATGGAGATCCTTGGGTGGCTCAGCGGTTTAGCGCCTGCCTTTGGCCCAGGGCAAGATCCTGGAGTCCCAGGATCGAGTCCCGCGTCAGGCCCCATGGCATGGATCCTGTTTCTCCCTCTGCCTGTGTCTCTGCCTCTCTCTCTCTATCATGAATAAATGAATAAAATCTTTAAAAAAATAAAATAAAATAAGAAGAAAGAGATACTGATAATCCTGGTAGAAATACGTAATGACTATTGAGAGCAAACTGGTAGTAAAAGAATACAAAATATAACCATTGTTGCCTGATAAATCATAACATTTTTCATGCAATTCCCATGAGCACAAGACAATAAACAACCAATGGTTCAAAATAACAACTTATTACACATGTTCAATTCTGCTTTCTTCCCAAGTGTGACTGGAATAAAAATAAAATGTACAAAAATATGCACCCACTATAGTTCTAAGAACAGGGGGCTACAGGCATGAGCTAGATATTTTAACAAATTTGTATCAGAAAATACATGGGACTGTATTCATGGATTACCAGAGAACAGAGAACTAGTCTTAAATACACACAAATACATTCAAATTCAAAAAAGAAGACACTCTTAGAGAAGTTCCCAACTTACTGTTTGGTGTTTAGAAAGAGTAGAGATGTGTGCAGGATGGTTACTTAATAAATGGATTATTTGTAGAAGGCTGTACTGGTCCCCTTTTACACTCATGACTCTCAACCCTCAAATTCAAGCACCTCTTGCATACACAAAGAACAAACAGTATTCAGAACATGCTTGTTAATCTGCTGTGTAGGACTCTGTTCCCAGTGGAAATGCTGGCACTCCAGAGTGGATCACTCCTTAGTTTGGCACTTAAGAGGGGGTTTCAGCCAATTCACCCATCCTCGATGCAGCCAACTTGAACTGAAGCTTAGCAATTCACATGCCAACGCATCTACAAAGTGCTTTCCCACAGGCTCTCTACTTGTTATAAACATCTGATTTATCAGGCTGTGGGTAGAAAAGGAAAAAGAGTCAGCATTGTATATCAATCAAAAAATTATTCATGTTAAGTTAAGAGCACACATCTTTTAGCAGAAATTAGACAATAATAGGCATCACAAAAGATAAATATGAGTAGAAACAGCAATAAAAACACAAACTATAGAAACCAGAAAAGCTGCCACCAAAGAACCAGCAGAATTCTAAATTTTAATTTAATATCTCATAGAAAACTCGAGGAAGGCAAGAATGCAATAAATAAAAATAGGTTGGTCAAACAAAGGGACTGGGAAGATATTATAAAAATCAATGAGAAAGTAAAATCTTCAGTTACATAAAGTATAATAATTAAAATTTAAAAATCAATAGAATGTATACATTATACATTTAAGAACATTCATAAAATTAGGACAGATTAAACATAGAACACAGGTGAGAAAATCTTAGGGAACAAAATAATTAATTCAAGAGTGTCAATATGCTCTTTATAGGAGTTGCAGAGAGAGAACAGAGAAAATATAAGGGACAATAAACTATTATGGCTAAACTATTATTTTAAATAAAGATTGCATTTTTAAGTGCTGAAGAAATATGAGTCTGCAGTGTGCTGAAGGACATACACAGGAACAAGCAATATGAATTAATGAGCTACATTCAGGATGCCATTAACAAAGTGAAGCTCTTAAAAGCCTCTCAGAAAGAAAAAAGTACCTTCAAAAGGGTAAAAAAAATAGACTGACAACATTGGCAACATTCATCCTTCTTTTTTTTTTCAATATTCATTCTTTAAGGCAAAAAAACATTACCTCAATTTCAGAAGGAGGATAATTTTCAAGATAGAATTCCATATCAGACCAAATTATCACTCATAAGAAACATAATTTCAGACATAAAAGGCTTTAGAAAATGTATTCATTATTGAAAGTGTGGTATTGAAGTTTCCTACTATTATTGTATTGCTTTACATTTCTCCTTTCAGTTCTTTCAATGTTTGCTTGATATATTTAGGTGCTCTGATGTTGGGTGCATATATATTTATAATTGTTATATTTTTCTGGAGGACTGATCCTTTTATCATCATATAATATCCTCCCTTGCCTCTTAATGGATAGAAAATGAAAACAGAAGACCAATAAACAGAGGACAACACTATAGACCAAATAAATGGCCCCAACAGACTTAAACAGAACATTCCACTCAACAACAGAATATACATTTTTTCTCAAGTGCACACAGAATTTTTCTAGCATAGACCATGTGTTAGGTAAAACAAACAAACAAACAAACAAAAAAACAAAAAAAAAAAACAAGTATTAACAAATTTAAGAAGACCTATATCCTATCAAGCATCTTTTCTAACCACAATGGAATAAAAGTGGAAGCCAATAGCAAAAGGCAAATTGGAACATTTACAAATATGTGGATAGTAAACAGCAAACTCTTGAAGACAGAGATCAAGAATAAATCAAAAAGTAAATGAAAGAAAAAAAAATCCTCAAAACATTGAGAATGAAAACACAACATATCAAAATTGATGGGGTGTAACAAAAGCAATACTAAGAGAAAAGTTTATTGTGATAAAAATCTACATTAAAAATAAAGTCATATATCAAATAAGCAATCTAGCTTTACACCTCAAAGAACTAGAAAAGAACAAACAAACCTCAAAGATAGGAGAAGGGATTAAACAACAAAGATTAATGTAGAAAAAAAGAAAGAAAAGGAAATAGAAACTAGAGAAACAGTGGGGGGAAATGAAACAGACTTGTGTATTGAAAAGTTAAACAAAATACTAAACTCCTTAGCTGATCTGGCTTAGAAAACAAAAGAGAAGTTTCAAATAAACAAGATCAGAAAAAGAAAAGATGTTACCACCAATCCATGATTTTATATATGGGAAACTCTGAGGCCTCTTTAAAAAAACTGTCAGAAATAATTTAAAAATTCAGTAAAATTGCAAGATAGAAAATTAATATGCAAAAAAATCAGTTGCATTTCTATAGATTTGTAACAAACTATCCAAAAAGGATATTAGAAAAACAAATCCATTTATAATAACATCATAAAATATCAAATGCTTGGAAATAAACTTAAAGAAGTGAATAATTTGTATAATGAAAATCATAAAATATGGATGAAAGAAATTAAAGACACAAACAAGATGGAAAGATAGCCCATATTCATGGAGTGGAAGACTTAGTATTATTAAAAATATCCATATTACCCAAAGGAATCTACAGATTTAATAACATTCCTATCAAAATCCCATTGGTATTTTTACAGAAACAGAAAAAAAAATCCTAAAATTCATATGAAACCACAAAAGAGCATGAATAGCCAAATGTCTTGAGAAAGAACACAGCTAGAGGCATCTTACTTCCTGATTTCAAAGTATTTTACAAATCCGCAGTAGACAAAAGAGTATGATATTAGGATAAAGACAAACATGTAGATTATTGAATGAATAGACAGCCCAGAAATAACCTAGATTATATGGTCAATTAGTGTTTGACAAGGGTACCAAGAATACAGAATGGGGAAAGAACAGTGCCTTCAAAAAATGGTCCTGGAAAAATTGAGACTCCACATACAAGAGAAGGAAATTGGTCCCTTACTTTGCACTATATGCAAAAATCAACTCAAAATGCATTGAAGACTTAAACATAAGACTTGAAACTTTAAAATTCCTAAAACATTTAGGGGGGAAAGCTCCATATCATTAGTCTTGGCAATGATTTCATGGATAGGACATCAGAGTCTCAGGCAATAAAATGAAAAATAGACAACTGGGATTACATCAAATTAAAAAGCTTCTGCACAGCAGAAGAATCAATAGAGTAAAAAGGTAATCTTTGGATTGCAGGGAAATATATGCAAGCCATATATCTGATATGGTGTTACTCTCTAAGGTATGTAAGTACTCCCGCAACTCAGTGGGGGAAAAAATAACCCGATTTTATTTATTTTTTTAATAATAAATTTATTTTTTATTGGTGTTGAATTTGCCAACATTCTATGCTGAGTGAAATAACCCGATTTTAAAAATCAGCTTAGGACTTGAGCAGATATTTCCTCAAAGAAGACATAAAATGCTTAATAGGGACATGAAAAGATGCTCAAGTCACTAATCATCAGGGAAATGTGAAACAAAACCACAATAAGATATCACTTCACATCTGTTAAAACGGCTAAAATAAAAGACAAGGAATAAGTACTAGTTAGAATGTAGAGAAAAGAATTATACACTGTTGGAAGGAAAGCAAAATGGAGCAGCCATTGTGGAGATTCTTTCAAAAAATTGGAAATAGATTGCTATATGATCCAGCAATCCCATTTATGGGTATTTATCCAAAGGGATTGAAATCAGTATCTGGAAGGGATATCTGTATTCCCGTGTTCATGACAGCACTGTTCACAGTAGTGAAGATGTAGAAGCAACATAAATGTCCATTAACAGATGAATGGATACAAATAACGTAGTATATACACACAAATGAAATATAGGATCTTTAAAAGGGAGTAATTTCTGTAATATGAAACAACATTAATGAATTACAGGACATTGAGTGAAATGAGCCAGTTATAGATTGACCGATATTATAAAATTGCACTTATAAGAATTACCTAAAATAGCTGAATTCACAGCATCAAAGGGTAGAATGGTGGCTGCAGGTGGCTGTGAGGAGGGGGATTGAGAACTTACTATTCAAAGGCCAGAGAGCTTTGGTTAAGCAGGATGAACAAGGTCTAGGGACCCGTTGTACAACATTGTACTATAGTCAACAATACTGCATTGTTCACTTAAGAACTTCAGGGGGGGAAAAAAACAACTTCAGAGGGTATATCTCATGATAAGTGTTTTTATCACCAAAACATAAAATTTAAAAAACATAAATATACACACTATTTTTGAAAATTAAATGAATCTTACAAAAACTCAGGGAAATTCAGAATGTTCCTTGGAAAGATTAAAATCTTATTTAATAAAGAAGAATACATAAGGTTCAAGAGTTAGTGGATTGAGCCATTCTTCTGGCAGATATATTAACAAAAGGCAGATATAAACCCACGTTAAAAATAATAAGTCTATAATATAACGGTGTGGTATGAAAGCAAAGGAGATTAAATGTGGATAATCTCACCAAATAACAGAATAAAATGAATATATTTTAACCCTGACAAGCTTCTTTTTTTTTTTAACAAGCAATTTTCCTTGAAATTTAGTGATGAAATTTCATTCCATATGTGACGATATTTAGGTAACTGTAATATAGCAAATGTTGGTTTCTGGAGTTTTATTTTTTAAATCATCACATGTAGGGAAACCTGAGTGGTTCAAGTAGTTGAGCATCTGCCTTGGCTCAGGTCGTGACCCTGGAGTTCCAAGATCGAGTCCACATTGGGCTCCCTGCATGGAGCTTGCCTCTCCTCCCTCTGCCTGTGTCTCTGCCTCTTTTTCTGTGTCTCTCATGAATAAATAAATAAAATCTTTAAAAATAAATAAATAAAATATAAAATAAAATAAAATAAAATAAAATAAAATAAAATAAAATAAAATAAATAAAATAAAATAAAATCATCACATGTATATGGAATGATTGGAAGTTGCCTCTATTCAGCCATTTGTTATCTACAAAAGCAATGATATGATGAAATCTAATATAAAATATGAAGATGTAGGGCAGCCTGGGTGGCTCAGCGGTTTAGCACCAGCTTCAGCCCAGGGCGTGATCCTGGAGTCCCAGAATCGAGTTCCGCACTGGGTTCCCTGCATGGAGCCTGCTTCTCTCTCTGCCTCTCTCTCTCTCTCTCTCTCTCATGAATAAATAAATAAAATCTTTTTTTTAAATGAAGATGTAGAATAAAAAGCTGATTAAAAATGGTTTTATAAAACAAATAAAAAATAAATTTAAAAAACAATTTTATGGGTAAAGAGATAGCAAAGACAAAACTAAATGTAGCAAAATAACGGAAACATTTCAGATAAGGAACATGGGACAGAATGAAGGGAGCCATCGATGTAACTCAGATGCATTAAAACTGTCACAGCAGCTAAAATGCTTGGGTCCGAGGAGTGACCAGCTGGAGTAAGAGCGGGCTGGGAGGGCAAGTGTAGGTACGAGAAGCAGAGTTTACAGATTATATTTTTCATTTTGATTCCAATTTTATGAATGAAGTTTATACCTGTGTGTTTATATAATGCAGGTGTGTTTATATATTTCAAAGACGCAATCATCACAAGAAAACCAACCCATCATGTCCCCCTGTGCCCTCGCCATCAGATTCACTCAGCTTTAACACCCTTCATACCTCCTACCTCTGCAAGAAGGTTCCCAGATGTTAGCCGGGAGGGAGAGATGGGAGGGGGATATTTCAAGGGGCTCTGGGACATTTCTGAATGATGGGGATAGAGGAACACTGCCAACCACTTTTCATAACAATCTATGGATATTCAGTGGTGGTTTGCAGACCACAGACCCACCCTGGGGCAAGTAAGTACAACTAGCAAAAATTATTATTTTTTTAAAAGATTTTATTTATTTATTTGAGAGAGAGAGCGAGAGTATGCTGGAGTAAGGGGAGGGCAGAGGGAGAGGGACGAGCCCATTCTGTGCTAAGCACCGAGCCCAACGAGGGGCTCCAGCCCAGGACCCCAGGACCACAACCTGAGCAGAAGGCAGACATTTGACCAACTGAGCCACCCAGGTGGCTCGCAAAAATGATTTTTTAAGTGATACATTTTGGGGGGGTTCGGGAGGAATGTCTTAAGGGAGCTACTGTGTCCACCCCGGAGGAGTTTTGCCCAGAAGCAGACACACAGTAAGCACGGGGAACCCCAAAGCTTTCCACAAAGGAACTGACTTCATTTGCAAGAGACAGCAGAAAACTAACCAGAAATAAAATGAATTCTCACTCCTTTCAAAACCACATCCTGGCTAAACGAGTAAACGTATTCCACGGACTGCACAATTTTATCTTGGCTAAAAGTCGCATGTTGAAGCCTTAACAACCTTCGTCCCTGTACAAGGACAGAGGCTGTTGGGAGGAGATGGGGTTGGTGGAGGTCACCAGGGTGCAGGCCTTATGATGACATCAGAGCCCTGAGAGGAGAAGACACCGGAGAGCTCTCTCTCTCTCTCCTTCCCTCCCTTCCTGCTAACCACCCTCTCCACGGGAGGACTCATCCAGAAGGAGAAGGCGCTGGCCTGGAACCCTGGAAGAGGCTCTCACCTGAACCCACCTGCGGGCACTCTGATCTGGCCTCCCAGCCTCTAGAACCAGGGGGACTAAAGTCTGTCGTCCCAGGCAGCCTGTCCAGGGTACTTTGTTCAGGTGGCCGGAGCCAACTAGGACACTTCAAGGACGGGATGAAGCTTAAAATCTCAGAAGACAACTGTAACAGTGTTAGGGAAGTGTGGGAAATAGGAGCCCGGGAACCTCTTCTTGAAACAGGCATTAATACTTGTTGAACTTCTCTCAATTCCAATGGGACAGAACTGCAAATACAACAAAGGGGGCCCCCAACTAGCGCATTAAAACATCAGCCTATCACAAGCAGCATGATGAAAGACACCGCTGTGTTGCTGAGATTTACATTTAAAAAGGTGAGAATGGGGAAAATTAACAAGGCAGGAAACCACAAATGTTGGAGAGGATGTGGAGAAAGGGGAACCCTCTTGCACTGTGGGTGGGAATGTGAAATGGTGCAGCCACTCTGGAAAACTGTGTGGAGGTTCCTCAAAGAGTTAAAAATAGACCTGCCCTACGACCCAGCAATTGCACTGTTGGGGATTTACCCCGAAGATTCAGATGCAATGAAACACCGGGGCACCTGCACCCCGATGTTTATAGCAGCAATGTCCAAAATAGCCACACTGTGGAAGGAGCCTCAGTGTCTGTGGACAGATGAATGGATAAAGAAGCTGTGGTCTATGTATACAATGGAATATTCCTCAGCCATTAGAAACGACAAATACCCACCAGTTGCTTCGACGTGGATGGAACTGGAGGGTATTATGCTGAGTGAAATAAGTCAATCGGAGAAGGACAAACATTATATGGTCCCATTCATTTGGGGAATATAAAAAATAGTGAAAGGAAATAAAGGGGAAAGGAGAAAAAATGAGTGGGAAATATCAGAAAGGGAGACAGAACATGAGAGACTCCTAACTCTGGGAAACAAACAAGGGGTAGAGGAAGGGGAGGAGGGCGGGGGGGTGGGGGTGACGGGCACTGAGGGGGGCACTTGATGGGATGAGCACTGGGTGTTATTCTATATGTTGGCAAATTGAACACCAATAAAAAATAAATTTATTATTAAAAAAATAAAATAAATAAAAAAAAATAAAAAGATGGGTTGGTCATCCCGTCAAATGCCCACCTCAGGTGTTATTCTATATGTTGGTAAATTGAACTCCAATAAAAAATAAATGTATAAAAATAAAAATAAATAAATACATAAATACATAAATACATAAATAAATAAATAAATAAATAAATAAATAAATAAATAAAAAGATGGGTTGGCTCTCTTTGCACTCTCTTGGCAACGCGGGAAAGTAGTGTGGGCTGCACCGGGAGGGACAGGTGACATCCCACAGCAACAGGCCAGGAGGAGGGGTGTTGGCTCTACAGGGATGTGTGCAGAAAGGCAGCAGAAACCGAAGCAGCGTTAAGGCTGCAAGAGAGGACTCTCCTCCGCAGAGACTCAGATCAGGGGTGGAAATACCAACACTCAGGACTTCCTTCTTTTTGTTTGTTTTGTTTTGTTTTGTTTTGTTTCTTAGACTAGATAAAGCAAAATGAAGACTTTTTAAAAATACACAACAAAATTTATTGGATTAGAAAACAACCTAAATCCACAAAGCAAAAGATCTAAAGGAAACGGACGGGGGGTGGGGGGGGGAGTGGGGGGAGGAAACGGACCTCCCTGAGCGAGGGAGGGATTTGGTGGGACACTTGCGGCCTTTCCAAAGCAGCGGACACCAGGGAGTGAGCACCTGCAGGAGCACACATTCTTTTAGAGTGTGCAGGCTCTATGGTTACCAAGATGTTTTCACAAAACTTGTTTCATCCCAGCAGTCACTTCGACGGTAAAATTGAGGTTAATCCTAGTGAGTGTTAGACTCACAAACTCATTATGTCCTGCAGGAACTCCAGCGACAATTGAGAGCCGATGACCTTACAGTCCTGATAAGCCCTGTCTTTACAGGCATCTGGGCTTTGCTCGTGGTCAAAGTCTTTGCTATTCTTCTCACTACCGGGTCACCAGCACAGTATGTTTTATATTTTCTTTCACATTTTGGGGCCCTTTGTTAGGAGAAAGTACAAATCCAATCAAATGTAGCAGCTGTGTCCCGTGTACGGCAGCTTTTGTTTCATGGTAATGGAGCTGGTTCCAGATGGTGGTATTAATTACTGATTTCAATTGCATTTTGACTAATAGCAGTTCACATTATACAAATCTCATTCCCTCATGTCCTTGAATTGACAGATAAATATATTCAGTACATGTTATGAAATCATACTCTGAATTAAAGCCTGCGTTACCAAACCAAGAGAGAAACTTTCTTTTCTCTCTGCTACTTGAAGACTTTAGAGTAATTATCAATACTCAATAATAAACATAATAATATAATATAATATAATATAATATAATATAATATAATATAATATGTGTTAATATTATATTATGTTCATTTGGCCTCAGTCTTTTTTTCCAAACTCTTAGAAGGCAAGATACTATGGAATAAGATTTATAGAATGACCTCTGAATTATAGGAAAAATACAGTTGTTCATTACATCAATTAAAATAATACAAATTATAGAAAATTATAATCAAATTATATAGTATAAACTACCTAAAAATTATTTAACATTATATTTTCAAATTCCATTTAAAATTTATAATATGAAATACAGTCTAAACTATATCTTAAAGGCTACATCAAAATGTTTAAACTATATTACATAATATAAACTATACCAGGCTTAATATGTGGGCTATGTGTAGAGTCATTCTGAAAAACTTACCAAGTTATACACCAGTTACCTGAGGGATAAGTCAGGGAATATTTTGTTCTTGCTTTTGCTGTTGCTTTGTTAGTTGGTTGGTTGATCTTTAGTGGCATTATGATATTGAATTGCTAATGGCAGATACTGTCAACCAACTCCCGATGAGTTTAATAATAATAGTCGTCAACATCTATCGAGTTTCTGCTCTGGGCAAGCTCTCCTAAAGCCCTGATGAAGATCAACTCATTTGCTCTTCATATCAATTTTATATAACAATCTAAAGGTGTTTTTTTTTAATTTAAATAAGTACATAATGCCACTATAAACAATTTCACAATCAAGATAATTGAGGAAAATCACATTTTATATCATCAGGCAGTGGGTAGGATATGAGCCTTAGTGTGAAAGTGTTTCCATATTTTACAATAGTTCAATAGATGCAATATTATTTCCTATACTGAACGCTGGAGTAATATAAACATTAATGTAACAGATAGCATTTGAATGCTCACGTGTTATCCCTTGAAAATTACTGGAGAAAAAAATAGAAAGAAAATATCTCAAACAAAATAAAACAGCAAGACAATATTAAAATATTGAAATAAAAAACATAGGTTTACAAGTTATAACCAAATATTTCTGGCATTACAATAGATGTTAATGGGCTGAACCCACTCAATGAAGGACAATCTCTTGAAAATTATTTTCAAAAAATTTAAAATTATGAAGAATTCCTTTTCTGTATATTAACAATGAACAAGTGGGAACCAAACTAAAAAAACACAATAATACCACAATTACTCAAAGAAATATGAAATAGGTACAAATCTAACAAATGTTTAAAGGACTAATATGAAGGAAGATTCAAAATGTTAAAATGAACAAAATCAAAGAATATCTCAAAAAATGGAGCAGCTTGCTACATTCATGGATTGAAAGACTCAAATTACTAAGGAAGCCAGGTCTTCCCAGATGAGGTATAGTTTTAATATAGTTCCTATTAAATTCCAGGCAAAATATTTGTAGATATAGATAGACTTTATGCTAAAGTTTATATGAAAAGACAAAGTGGTTATGATAAAACAACTCTGGAAAAAAAAGAATTAAGGTAGAGAATTCACAACTACCCAATTTTAAGATTTAACCACCAAGCTACACGATTAAGACTTTTTTGCATTCCAGAGGAATGGCAGCTTTGATCATAGGAATATAATAGAGAACTCAGAATAAAACATAGACAATTATGGTCCCCAGATTTTTTTTCAACCAAATGATTTCTGGCAAATGTGCAGAAACATTTCAATGAAGAAAAAATAATTTTGTTAACAAATAGGGGTGGGTCAATGGAATGTTCATAGATCCTCACATCTTGTTTCTTAAAGATTTATTTCTTTTTGAGAGAGAGAGAAAGAGAGAGAGAGAGAAAGAAAGAAAGAGAGAAAATGTAAGCAGGGAAAGAGAGAAGCAGACTTCCCACTGAGCAGAGAGCCTTATGCGGGGCTGGATCCCAGGACCCTGAGATCAAGACCAGGAACCCCTAAACCTCACCCTTTAAAAAAATTAAATCAAAATAAGTTATAGATTTAGGATTGAAAGTTAAAATATAAAATTTAGGAAAGAAAACACAGGAGAAAATCTTCAGGATTTAGAAATAAGCAACCCACAAAACAAAATAGTCAATCAATAGGACTTCACCAAAATTAGAAGATGTTTGCTTTTCAAGGCCCCCACTAAGGAGACTACATGACAATCTGTTCCATATCTGCGAGCCACATAACCAAGAAAGAACTTGTACCCGGAAAATGTAAAGAGCTTTCAAAACTCAACAGTAACAAATACTGAATAAACAGAAAATGGGGAAACGGTAAGAACGGACACTTTACCAAGAGGGCTATGTGGTCATGAGCGAGCTCCCAAACGTGCTTAACCCCATCAGTCATGGGAGGATGCGCAAGCCATGTTATCACAATACGGCTGAAGTTCACAAAATCAAGGCAGGTAGGGACTCAGGAAGGCCAGATGCCTCACCCGTTGTCTTTGAGGAAGTGAAAGGGCATGGCGCCCCTGGAAAGCAGACGCCTGCTGTATGACTCAGCAGCCACACTCCTGTGCACTCATCTGAGAGCAGTGGACACTTCTGTTGACGGGAAAATCAGTACACTAATGTTCCTATCAGATTTATGTACGATAAGCCCCAAACTTGGAAGGAACCAGATGTCCTTCAGGGCGTGGATGGCTGGGCAATCTGTACGTATGCAGCGCTCTGCCAAGAAAGGGAGTAAGTGTCTGTGTAAGGAGCAACTTAAGTGCATCTCAAGAGCATTATGCTGAGTGAAGAAAGAGACCTCAAAGACCACACACTGCGATTCCCTCTATATATCACCTTAAAATAACAGTCATGGACAAACGGAGAGCAGCTTAGTGATTGCCAGGAGTGAGGGAAAGAGGGGGTGACCATAAGGTAGTAGCAGGAGGGATTTCACTGCAGTGAGTGGACAGTTCAGAATCTTGGTTGTGGGGGTCAAATATATGGGCAGATAATGGTGCATAGAGAGGTGTGGAAGCATGGGCCACACACACACACACACCAAATACATGTAAATCCCACCGAAATCTGAATAAGGCAATTATTCTGGTTCTCAGCACAGCACCCGTGCCAACTCCCTGGTTTTATACCAGAGAAAGGTAAGATGTTGTCATTGGAAGAATCTGGGTGCAAGGCACACAGAACCTCGCTGGTTTGTCCTGTGAATTTGTAATTATTTCAAAATGAAAATATTTTTTAAAAAACAAAACATTAAAATAATTGAGAACATTAAAGATAATGAAGAAGCAAAAAAAAAGAAGATAAGAAGTAGATTGAATTATGGTCATCTGAACAAGGAAATGCAATAGCATATTATGTAATATGATATATCATGTACATCAGGTGTCTCGTATTTATACGTAGAGTCTCTTGAACTAATTCATAAGGTCGCTAAAGTGCTCTGGCCACACTCTCAGGGGTTATTCTGTTGTCCTTGGATAAAGGAAATAAGATTTTAGGGAATGTTTTTCAAATATATTGTTATAATAAAATATGTAATTCTTCTAAAGTGCAAGATAAACTAATATAAAAACATTCATAAAATTGCTTATTTACATATGCTTATCTTACCTGTTTAGTAAATTAAATATAGGTTCTATAGTGATTTTCTTTTTATCATACCTGCTATTTATTTTTGGTTTCTCCTTCTTTTTTTAATTGGTCTTGTCAAGATTTCATCAATTTTATTAGCCTTTTTGAGAACCAGCTTTTGATTTTATCTATCTTTCCTACTGCATGTTTTCTCTCTTTTATTAACTTATGATCTTATCTCGTTGTTTTCTACATTATCTATAGTAATTGGATATTTTTCTAAGGTCCTGAGGTTGATTGTTGGATTGGTTTTCAAATTTTGTTCCAAATTTTGTTTGGTGTATATTTATTATATACACCATGTATTATATTAAATATATATTAAACTCTCTCTGTACACCTGACTTCGTCTCCATATAATTGTATGTTATATGTTGTATTTTACTGTATTGCAGTGCAAAATAGCTTCTACATGTAATAGCAATTTACATTGTAAATAGCAATTTACATATTGATTGATATTTCATGGAGGGGACCTGGGAAATAGATAACCTGACCTCATTCTCTTGCTGTCTTGTCTTCTGCCCTAAACCCACCCTGGTCAAACCCAACCTGGGTGCAGGGGCCAAAGCACCGCACATAGATCAGGGCCAGCCAGCCACGGCCCCTGACCAAATGCATGTTTTGTAAATAAAGTTTTATTGACACACAGCCATGCCCACTTGTCTATGTATCATTCTTGGCTGTTTCAATGCAGCAACGTCAGAGTTGACTGGTTTCAGGAGATACTTCATATCCCCAACGTTGAAAATGTTCACTACATAGCCCTTTACTGGAAAAGTTTGTGGTCCCAATGTTGTTTATGTGGGTCAGCTTTCAAAGGCAAGCATGGAGGTGACACTGGAAAGGCCAACAGAATTATCAAGCACATGTGATCTATATTTTTCCTGAAATTTTCTTTGACTTCTGTGCTATGGTCTGAACACGTCTCCCCAGATTTGCGTGTTGAAACCTTACCCCCAAGGTGATGGTGTTAGCAGGTGGGGCCGTTGGGAGGTGATGAGGTCGTGAGGGAGGGTTCTGCATGAATGGGAGTTGTGCTCCTGTACAGGAAACCCCAGCCTCCTCACCTCCCCACGTGGACACAGTGAGAAGATGATGCCTGTGGGTCAGGAGGGGGGTCTCTCTCCACACGAGACCTGCCAGGGCCCTGGTATTGGACTTCCAGCCTCCAGAGCTGTGGGGAATAAAGGTTGTACAGCCCCGGCGTATGTTGTGTCACAGCACCCTGAGCCAGCCAGGACACTGAGGTACCCAATGTCGGAATCATGTAAGACTTCTCTTGAGTTCATTCTGACAGTGTGTGGCTACTGGCCCATCGACAATGCTATTGTTCTCTTTCTATTAACACCGTATTGTCTGTTTCCTTCTCCCTAATTCCTTGCATTTTTCAATTGTCGTGTTTATTTTTTTTAAGATTTTATTTATTTATTCATGAGACACAGAGAGAGAGAGGCAGAGACACAGGCAGAGGGAGAAGCAGGGTCTCTACAGGGAGCCTGATGTGGAACTCGATCCCAGGACTACGGGATCACGCCCTGAGCCCAAGGCAGACACTCAACCACTGAGCCACTCAGGCTGCCCAGGATTAATTGTCATATTTATTATAATTCTACTCTTCTCCATTGGGTTGTTTGGTACACTTTGAGATATTTTTTAGAGGACACTTTGGTGACATAAACATTCTCCCCTTAGTAGAGTCCAACAGGAAATAGGAGTCTTACTACTAACAGAACAATTCAATAACCACAGACCACAGACACCTCAACGCCATTTATCTTTATGCCCCCCCTGAAATCTGAACTAGGGTGCTTTTATACAGTGTGGGTGTGTAATACACACCTTCCATATTAATATCGAGGTTATATAAACCACTAAAAATAGACTCACGAACCCTACATCTCTACACATCCTGTACATGTTTAAATAATGCAAGAGTTGAAAATAAATAAATAAATAAATAAATAAATAAATAAATAAATAAAGCAAAAATTGTTTCCCTAAAGTTTAATAAAATTTAAACATAAAACAATGTCAAAAACAAATTATTATTACATTTTAAACTTTCGGTGATTATTGATTTATTCAATATTTATGATTATACCAGAAGTCGTTTGGTTATTTATTTTTCAAAACGTGTTCATTAATTTAGGCATAAGTGTGAAGTTGTCCACAGCAGTCTCTTTTAATTTAAAATTTTTAGGTTTGTGGTTACATTCCCCTCATAAGTTACTATTAAAGCTTATTTCTGTTTCTTCATGTCATGAAGTTGCCAAAGAATTGTGCGTTTTGTTGTGAGAATGGCCTTTTAATATTATTAATGATCTCATTCCTAATTTCTGTGTTTTCTCTTAAATTCATTCATTTTGTGGCTGTTGTTGCTTTCCTAAATTCTTCTATCAGGCACTTTTCTTATCATTTTGAGTATTTCTGGTCTTTCATTTCTAGAGTTTCTGTATTTTAACCTTTACTTCAAGGTTTTTAAAGAGAACATTATTAAAATGAATTCAAAGTGTTTTTGAATTTATTGCTACATTTTGTTCACAACATGTAATTAATTTAATTATTATCGATGTAACTAGTGAGTTTATTCTCCACTTTGACTAATTAGTCTATTTTTCTTAAGCAGCCTAGTATACGGTATGTTTTTTTAAAAGTTAACAATACCCTTTATTGCCAATGAATATAGTTTGACATAAATTCAACATTATCATTAATCTTCACGTGTTTTAAAATATAACATCAGTAAACAAAGAAAGATAGGAAGAATGTTACCAGCAATCTTGAGTTTAAAGATAAGAAAATCAATTTGTCTACACATACTGATAATTATACTTCAACCATCACAGTTGAATTGCATTTGCACTCTCCAGGATTTTCTTTTTTTTTTTTTTAACATTTTATTTATTTATTCATGAGAGGCACAGAGAGAGGCAGAGACACAGGCAGAGGGAGAAGCAGGCTCCCTGTGGGGGGCCCGATGCGGGACTCGATCCCAGGACCCCGGGGTCATGCCCTGAGCCGAAGGCAGACACTCAACCACTGAGCCATCCAGGGATCCCCTGTCCAGGATTTTCAAATCAAAAGTAAAATTAGTGCTATAGAAATAATTTTTCTTGTCTTTTCGCCTCTATTTCATGGTAACTCATTGAGCCCAGCATTTTCCAAACAGTGCTCCTGGAATCTCTAGTCCTAGAGATGTTACTGAAGGAAACAGCCAATGACAACCTTGTTTGGATGTGCTGGTAACATCTTGTTTGTTCCTTCTTTCCTGGTTCTTTCTCTTCCAGAATATATTTTAATTTCCCGAGGGAATAGGCAACTAGTCTCTCAGTTACCCATATCTCAAATCTCATGATTCCTTTATCATTTGCATGACGACTTATCCAATACATTGGATTTCCAACTCTTGATCAACTCACTTCTAAGATCCATTCCTTATTCTGTTGGATCTCCTGCTGGAGGGTCAACTCAAAGATTCCTTAGAGCAGGTCAGAAGTGGGGCTGAGGGCACACAAGAACGTCTGTAACCCCGGGGGGAGCTGGCTCTGGCCTGGCTTTTTCTGCACCATGTTTGTCTCTTACCCTGATTCGCTCTGTGGCTCTTGGCTGAGCCTGGCTCTCCAGCCTGGCTCCCTGCTGATGCGGCCCACCACTCACCCCTGACAAGCTTTGCCATTTTGCCTGGGTTTTGAACATCACAGCCTTCTCAGGCTTGCTCAGATCCTGCTTTACAACCGTGAAAACATTCCTTACATTTGTTCCTCGAGTTAAGTGGATACTCATCTAGGTTTTCTGAACCCACCACTGAGGATGAATGACAAGACAGCAGTTCTCGTACCTGATACAGAGTTTATCAGTTTTTATAAAGAATATTTTATAAATAATTGTTTGAGTTAGATTATTTCATCTAAAATATGACAGCCATACTTATAATACTTTCTTTTGCTTCTTTGAGGACATTTTAATCGGTAATGAAAAGGCTGGATTAACTGCACAAGTGGCCAACCTTTCCATTCTTTCTCATTTTTTTCACTTTTTTATTGGGTAAAATACACACAGCATAAAACGTATTATTTTAAACATTTCATGCATACAGTTCCATGACAAATATTCACACTATTGTGTGATTACACTGTTTCCATCCTTGAGATTTGTATTAAATATGAATAATCAGGAATACTTAATTATATCATTTAACAAACTGGTACTTAAATAACTTGATATTAAATATAATTGGCTAATAAATAAATAAATGAATAAAATTGACAAATAAATATAATTGATAGATAAATAAATAAATAAAATTGATAGATAAATAAATAAATAGATAGATAGATAAAATTGACTAATATCTTTTCACCAATGCTGACAAATAATGAAGCTTCATCCTTACCAAATTACTCTTAATTTATAAGGACCATTAAGCTTCTATCTCACAGAGGGGAAGAAAGTACAATAAATGGATCAGATAGCCATCATTAAACTTCCTTGATTTTAATTTTTTTTATTTACAGGACAAAATTTTAAAATGTTGAAAGGATTCTTTCTGAGATGTCCTAATGTCAGTCCCTCAACTTAGCATTAAGCCCCTCGTATAGCTTTCTATTTTTTTTGCTGACACTTATTCTTTAGTCTGGAATGAATATTTTCATTTGGTTTATTTTAAGTTAAGTACAGCACTAATGTTCATAAGGCAATCAGCAACATCGTGACTATCGTTGCCAACCGACCTGTGATCGCTGCTCTCTCTGCGCGGGCTCTGTGCTCCGGCGCTGTGTGCATTCTCCCAGTGAAATGGTTACTATTCCAGTTTAGGATTAGAAGTGTGGGGATCAGAGGAGAAAGGAGATCATCTAAGAATCCACATCTAGAAAGCAAGTGAGTGGGGACTGGAACTCGTGTATTTGCGACCAAGATTCTTGTTCCGACCTCTATGTTTAAATCTATACAGAGACATAAATCAATAGTGATTGAAAAATCAAAATAACAGTATAACAATTTCATAACCATGTCTGGTCCTAAGCTCCAACCAAGAGAGGATCTGTTTTGAGGTAGAGAGATTTAAATCAGAAGTGATGGGGTTGGAGGAGGGGAGGGAAGAGCCAGGTAAACAACCAAAACAAATAAATGCATATGGCATCAGTTGCTTAAGATGCTTTAACAAATACAAAGCCACAAATTCCACTATTATAATCTTCCAAGTTTTATCATCATGAGTGTGAGGTTCCTAATTTTACAAGGGTACATTTATCCACCACTCCTGATGTCATCTTACTGGGGGAGACTATTTCCCCCAGCTCATGAAACAGACCAAATGAATCAGCACATGACTCATTCTACAGCTCAGAAGAGAAGTATCTGTTCCTAAAATCAAAACACGGGACAAAGACTCTCAGCTAACCGACAGAATACGAATGTTCCTGACGTCACGGAAATCTGCAAAAAGATGGATCTCTTGTTTTCTGATATTCTGAAATTGGTGTGTGTGATCCTACACATAGCTGAGTTTACGCAGAAATTAAAATTAGGAGAGCAAAGGCAACTCCGGGAAAACTATACGGTGATTTGATGGTCTGTATAGACTCCTGAAAAGATCCCGAACACTTCTGAAGGTGGGACGTGATCGTAATCTAAATTCTTCTGTGCTCACAGGCATGTGTTTCCCTAACCCAATGCTTTCCACTCTCTTTACAGAACAAATTAGAAATAAAGCCCCTATATATTTCTTCATCAAAATTAATTACATGAGGACATGTCTTGACTCCGAATGACCATACTTTCCGTGTTCATTTTTTTCATGGGACGCAGTCCTTGTCCTGTAGCAAAACTTCAAGTTTCAAAAATCAAGATGGAATAGTGTTGGGGTGCACATGTGTATGTCTGTGTGCCGAATAAGGGTTTCAGACAACATCATGGAATGGATTTTGATACATGTTCAGACATATTTCTGTGTTCCACCATCAGCCTACGATGATGTATATCCTGAGGACAACCACCTGTGCGTATGTACGTCCATGTCTATATCCTCTTAAATGCTTAAAATGTTATGTAGATGGCTATATAATTTAAATGTTCTGGGTTTGGCACTAATAAAGAGGTCTGGGAGAGTCTTCTGTAGCTAAATATTGGACAGAAGGCTTCTGAAAAATCCAGGGATTGCTGTCAGAAAGCAATTAAGCTGAAGAAATTACATTAGCCGAGAGCAGATGCCATATCCAACTCAGTTGCCTATTTCTCATGCAGTTGGGGCTCGCCGTCCTTTTATTTCCCAATAAACAAAAGATTGACAAACACCTGTCCCTTCCATAGTTAGGTGAACTTGTTTATTTGAAGAGTAAGTAAAACACCAAGAACAATTCTGTTCAGCTCTTCGGATTCCAAATTCATTTCTGATGAAGGTAAAGAGAAAATCAAAGAATTTGGAATATTTATCCCCTTTAGATTGAGCTTCACTGACATCCTTATACAGTTTTTACTTGGAATTTTTATTCTAAAATCATCAAGAATGGAACACGCTTTGGGAAACTAATATTGTTCAGTAATAACAAACGATTTTTCTAGACTTCTTGTGTTCCCAGTCAATGAAACAACTTGTTTTTTTTTTCTCTCTCTTTGAAATGATCATTATAGGAGGAAAAAAATCCTGAGCATCATTAGAAAGAATTTTGTGAATTATCACAGAAGTAATTTTTTTTAAACCAAAAAACGTTTGGCTGAAGTGATTTTCTTATGTAAGAAATCCATGGAAGCCAAATGTTAAGTGCATTTTTTTAATTTTGAATTTTATCATCAGCGGGGTCCTAATTTTTTAATTTTTTTCTTACCATGCCATATTTTTCTGCTTTTCAGACTTTTCGTTCTCTCACCTTCTCTGTAGAAAGGTGTAGATGACTTTATCTCCTTTTTGATACTTTAGAAATGCCTTTCTGTTTTTCAATTTAAGGATTCATTTCACCATATGGTCTGCTTAGCCTGATAAACCCTCCTGCACATTATGAAATAATTGTAACTGTGGAAAACCACCAGTACCCCCACAGTTAAGATTATGCCAGGGTTTTTATGAGCGCTGACCCCTTCTCCACTTCCAGGAATTTATCACTGAGCCGTCAATTTGCTTCAGACCTGCAACCTGGCATTATATGAACTCCTTGCTATTATGCATGTTGCCCAGGAGATCATTTTAGGTCACAAATGTGATGGATTTACTCCAATCCACTGTTTTCAGGAGTTGGAATAAAGCAAACGTCGATGTGACTTATTCGTGGTGTCACAAGTAAAAGGAATGATCTTCTCTTAAATTAAAACAGAATTAAGCATAAAATATTTTTCAAGAGCCTTACTAGTTGTGTATAAATTCAACACGATGACACAAGAGCAGATTCTAAAGTCCACGGTGGGTCAGAATGCTCTCGCCTCCCAACAGCGGCGTATTTTATTTCTGTGATATTTGATTTCTAGTGGAATTACTCTGTCTACTGCATCGCTGGATTTGCAATTCTTGTTGGATTTTGTTTTTACTCATGTTCAAGTGACTTAAGGCATAAACATATGCCATCTAAAAAGACATTGTGAAATGTTGTACATAATGAGAAAAAAAAGCAATAAAACGCTCTTGAAAATATTCCACCAACGACCTCGTTGTCGGTATGCAGGTCTTCTTTTGTATCCCTTCCATTCTCCGCACAAACACGCATTCCAGACCCTCCCTGCCAAACACTGTGCTCATTCTGTGCTCTGGAATAGCTCCACATTCCCACCTACCAATCCTACTTTTTTTTTTTTTTTCAGACCTGGCTTTCTTATAAAGACAGATAGACTCATGAATTATAATTAGCCATTTGTTGCCTGTCTATTTGCTATATTATATATATGATCCCTTTTATGCCAGACCCCTTTCTAGATGCTGGGGTCCCTTAAAGATCAGCCGTTATGGTGTTGAGGATAGAAGAAAAAAGTAAACAAATGCATAGATAATATTTTGCCTCACATATTTTCTATTTCTTCTTTATTAAACACAGTGATGATTAAAATATAAATTAGGGGCCACCTGGGCGGCTCAGTGGTTGAGCGTCTGCCTTTGGCTCAGGTTGTGATCCCGGGATCCTGGGATCAAGTCCCACATCCGGCTCCCAGCATGGAGCCTGCTTCTCCCTATGCCTGTGTCTGCCTCTCTCTGTGTCTCTCATGAATAAATAATATCTTTTAAAAAAATAAAATATATAATATAAGTTAGTATTTCCCAACTGAGATAAAAAATTTGGAAGGCTTTTAACCCAAGGTCCTGTTGGGATTTAGGAAGGAGCATTACTCTAAGTTACAGCTATGTTCAGCCATTATCATAATTTCACATTGTTTGATTTATTTTCCTGTGTGGCATTTTTTTGCATTCAACTAAAATAAGCAAACAGGTTGGGTGTTTCCAGATTTAACACAGAAACTCAAAACATGCATTCAAGGAAACAGGCAATTCTGCTGAATATTTATAATACATACTACTGTACTTTAACAGTAAAAAAAAATGCTTGGAATTCAAGAAGTGTTGTCTCCAATTTTGACTATTCTTAAGTGTCCCCAGGCAGAGGACGGTTATTTTAAATCTGAATGAATATAATCGTTCATGGTTAGCTGACTCTGCTGACCATCCAGTTCTGCATTTCAATGGCCCCGCACCTGCCGGCCACTCAGATACACACACGTCTCCTGGAGACACAACATGCTCTGTGTGTTTGGAAAAAATGCCACAAAGAATCTAATAAATAGTGACCGTGACAGAGGGAAAGACAATATCAAAGGTCACAGGCCATCTGTGTTCCTTTGCCAGAAATTAGAGATTTCTGATAAATTCAGGGGCAAAATCTCAAATAACTCAATGCACGGTAAACCGGGAGCATCTACAGGATTTGGAAGGAGGCATATGCAGCTAATAGTTATTTGGAAATGTTAAGAAACTCCTCCCTTGGCATAATGAGTGTGTCAAACGGTAAGCACAATAAAACCAGAAACAACACTAACCACAGTCATAGTAAAGACTACAATGACAGCAACGCCTCGCACACAGCACTTATGTGCCAGCCATCCACCTAAGCCCCCCATGGGATGAATCCCTAAAACGACTCATGTTGATGGAAATACTTAGCCTTGCTACTTTGGCTTTGCACATCCAGGAGAAGGAGCTACACCACGAGATGCCACCACTGGTACGTGTGTTCACAGCGCCTGTGAGCGGACCGGCCGCTGTGCTGGCCTTTCCACACATGGTCCACCACCAAATCCTAGACACCACCACCCGATCCAGGCTTCACTAATAGTGAAGGGTGCAAGTGTTCCAGGAGCTGCCACGCTAGGTCGACCCAGCTGAGCAATCCTCGTGACACCTGTGTCGTCATCTACTCCTCAGAGTTTCAATACTTCCTTTTTAAGTGTTTGATTTATTCCTTACACCCATCTTTCTACGAGCTCTGTAAAGAAAGGGGACGTGTTCATCTTGACATCATGGCAAAAACCAAAATTTAGTGAAAGACCGGACACATTTTTCTTTTACCATCTTAACCATTTTTCTGTGTAGAGTTCAGTGGTTAGCAGATTCACATTGTTGGATAGCAGATCTCTAGAACTTTCTGATTTTGCAAAATGGAAGCATTCTACTCATTAAATACTCACCCCTACTCTTCCAGTCCATGGCAACCACTTTACTTACTTTGTATATCCGATTTTGACTGATGTAGATACTTCCTATGAGGGGAGGAGTTTTGCAGTATTTGGGTTTTTGCAACTGGGCTATTCCACTGAAAGTGAAATGTCATGCAGGTTCATCTAGGTTTAGCACGTGTTGGGGGTTCCTTCTTTTTCTAAGGCTGAGTAATATTCCATGTATGTATAGACCATGTCTTTATCCATTCATCCATCAATAGGCCGTTGGTTGTTCAACCTCTTGAATAATATAGTATATAATATAATATATAATATATAAATAATATAGTATATATGACAGTATATACTATATATATATGTACATATATATATAATATAGTATAGTGAATAATGCTGCCATGAGTATGGGAATTCAAGTATCTCTCTGAGATCCTGCTTTGAATTCTTTTGAATATATATATCCAGAAGTGGGATTGCTGGCTCTTGTGGTAATTTCACATGTAATTTTTTGAGGAATCTCCATCCTGTTACCCACATGGCTGCTCTATTTTACGCTCCCACCCACAGTACACAAGGGTTCCAATTTCTCCACATCCTCGCCAATACTTATTCCCATTCTTTCATTAGTGGCCATCCTAACGTTTGTGAGGTGAGATCTCATTGTGGTTTTGGTTTCACTTTCCTAATAATTGGTAACATTGAACATCTTTTCATGAGTTTGCTGACCATTTGTGTATCTTCTTTAGAGAAATGTCTATTGGAGCTCATTTTTAACAGATATATTTGTGGTTTGTGTTGAGTTGTATTTCTTTATACATTATGGATACTCACCCCTTATTAGATATACAACTTGGAATATTCTCACATATTCTGTAGGCTGCCTTCTGACTCCTGACTGTGTCCTTTCCTGAGCAGAGGCTTTGAGTTTTATATAGTCCAGTGTGTCTATTATTGCCTTTGTTGACTATGCTTTTGATGTCACACCCAAGAAATCACTGCCAAGACTGATGTCATAAAGCTCTTCTCTTGTGTTTTCTTTTAAGAGGCTTGTAGTTCTAGGTCATCAATCTAGCATCAGTAATTTTTGCATACAGTGTAAGGTAAGGGTCCAACTTGACTCTCTTGCACCTGGATAGCTGGTTCTTCTTTCTTTCCATGGCATTAGGACTCTGGGTTTTCACGAGGCTAACCAGAGACTATAGGCCTGAACTTCCTCAGACTTCAGTCCTTGTCAGTAGTGTGGAGAAGTGATGCATATAATTTCTGAACCCTGTTGCTACAGAAGAGCTGCTTGTGTTTACTGTCCCCTGTCCCATGGCACCATGCACACTGGAGATACAGCCCATTTTATCCAGATGACAAAGGCAATTCACCAAGATACAGCAAGAAAGGAAGAAAAAACAAGGCTAGATGATGTCACTGTTGCATGTGCCTCCTGCCCTGAGAAGCCCACCTTCTACACTCTCAAGGAAATGAACTATTTCCTTATAATTCTGGAAGGGGGCGGGTGTTATACACATTAGCCCGTAGCCCCAAGTAATGCAGAAGCTGGCGTCTGGAGGCATCGTGCTGACACGATGAAACCGAGACTGTATGCCATCACCTTGGTTTTGACAGAAGGACTAGGATAGACAACCTTTAGCTCTAGAAAGTTGGTTATCCTGCTCATGGGCAGCCTAAAACACAGAGGAAGCCAGAATTCTTCTCTCTGGAATGTGAAGTTCTGAGAAGGAGAGCAGAAACATCAAAATGGAATTTTTGTTTTGCCCTCATTACTGCTTTCACAAGAGACTAGAACAAAATCAAGTAAGACAAGAACCAGCTGGTTCGAAGGCACTGATGGGAGGAAAATACTGGTTTGCTAACGGAACTTCCTGACCCTATGGTGGAGACGAAAGAGGAATCCCAGACCCTCGGGGACCCTGGCACGTACTTACCGTGGCTACTTTTCACTTCCGGAACGGAAAACCTACCAAGCATTTGAAGGAATTTATTGGGACAGAAACTGCAAGAATGCTTCTTCAAACAGCGTGTGACAGCTTGACTCCTACAGGCCATCCATGGCCCCGAGCCTGTCGCAGGCGGTGCAAACGGTGGGGCCTCGAGTGCAATCGTCATCTGCAGACCACAGCCTGCAGGGCAGTGGCAAGTGTCCCCAAGCACCCGCTTTCTCCTGTCCCTTCCGGAACTAACACGCCCACCACCAGGGTTACAGGTCCCTTCACCACGTCGTGGGCCACAGCTGCTGCGCTCAACAGGCTGCTGGACTGACCACTCACTCATGAGAGCCAAAGCCCTTACCTGTGAGCCACTGCATCGTGGGTCTTTCGGACACACTGATACTTTAATAATGCATCATTTTTATCCCATGAACAGTTTCTGTAGAAACAGAGTTCATTTCTGGAAATTAATATTTGTTCCACTGATTTATCTCCTTATTCATGTACCTCTAACTTATTTTTAACTTGCAATAGCTTTATTTTATGTACATTACAATTTATGCAGATTATTCTTCTATTTCTCTTGTTTTCCATAATTTTCTCTTTCTTCTTACAAGCATATTTTTTTTCTCATGAACCTTAGTAAATTTCTAAGGAAGTAATTTTTTATAAATTTTATTCGAATTTATAAATTTTAGAAAAAGACTCAGGAATCAGAAATATTTTTGATATTCAGCTCTTTTAGGCTTTTTTCCATTTATTCAAACTCCACCAATTGTCTTTCTGATGATATATTTTTTTCTTTAATTATAGGTTAGATGGTGTACACAAATTAAGTTTATTCTTGTATATCTTGTCTAAGTTTTTAAATACATAGACATAAAATGTTAATAGTGTGAACTTACCATCAGTTGTAACATCTGCAACACTACCCTTTTTTTAATGTGTGACATGATTTATTTGTTTCATTTCACTCTTTTTAAAAATTAATCCACTTTACTAACAGCTCTAGAAAATGTATTACATTATCAATATGTTTTATCCTCTTTCTTAATTTATCAACTCATTTCATTACACACATTTAGGCACATTTATCGAAAAAAAAAAATTTGAGACACTCCAGAAAAGCAAATATCAGAATGAAACACAGTAAAACAAAAAACCAGTCACCTGTGATCAGGACATCTGGAGATAAAATCTGTTCACATTCTTAGGTGTGAATACGAGTGTTTATGTGTGGGGAGATTTTTTTTTAAGAATACATACATTTCCAAAATCTAATTTTAATAGTTACTTAACATTCTATAATATGAACATAATTTACTTAGTGAATTTTTAATTCTACCTGGAGGATTTGAAATGTAATTCTTCACAATTTCAAATAATGCCATGATGAATGCTTTCATAGAAAAATACAGATCAAAAAAAATACAGATAAAAAAAGAAAAATACAGATCATATTAAAAGTATTTTGCCAAGTTACAAGAAAATAAGCCAATTTGGAATTTAATTGAAATGTATTAGAAACTACAATGGAACCTTGGGGAGCCCTGTTACCCTAGGATCACTGAGCACTGCTGTCCTGAAACATGACACTTCTCTTTTTATCAGGACTTCCTTCTGTGTACAACTCCGCAGTCCTTAAGGTCAGCCAATTTCTTTTGTTTCTTTTTGAGTTACTAGAAATTAGGTACAGTTTCTCTTCGTTTTACTAGCCAACAAGTTAATTTTTAACACTGATATCTCTCCCCTTGTCTCTTTCCCTCACTCTCATCCACCTCAAGTGTTATTCTTATTTGATCTCATTTGGTGGGCTCACCAATAATGACAGACTATGTCATCTATATATTTTTAATTTAAAGGTTGTACTATTCAGTAGAGCATGCCGAAAGTAGAAATAACAAAAATCGTTTAAAATCCATATATTTGGGGCAGCCCCGGTGGTGCAGCGATTTAGCGCTGCCTGCAGCCTGGGGTGTGATCCTGGAGACCTGGGATCGAGTCCCACATCGGGCTCCCTGCATGGACCCTGCTTCTCCCTCTGCCTGTGCGCCTGTGTCTCTGCCTCTCTCTTTCTCTCTCTGAATAAATAAATAAATAAATAATTTTAAAAAATAAAATAAAATCTATATATTTGACTATGTATCTTCTGTCTCTCAAACCTGTTAACATATGAAACCTCTAATACTGAACTATGTTTGCATTCCTTGTATTCTTGACCTGAGATACACATGTTTAGTATCTTATTTAAAGATATTGACAGCTTTGATTTTCCAAAATCCTACCAGATACTGTACTATGTAGTGATCACAGTGGTGCAACAGAGTAGGATAAACTTTGCAGACAGTAGGAGAGAAAAGTACGGATTCGTTATTTGCTGCTTGATAGCATTGAGGTATCTTTAAAAATTACAATATATGTAAATAACTGTAATCCTGGTAAATGCTAAAATAAGCAAGTGTATTGCGATCTAATTGAAGAACCTAGTCTTGGCTACATGCTCCTTTCGTCTTATTGAATTGTTGTAATTATTTGACATTCAAATTAAGTCTATCATGGCTACCTATGATGTCTCTTGACTTTGTTCCTATCGTCAATCAACTGTTCAGAATTTTGGTGGGAATTTATTAGTTCTATAATTTATCTTTTTTGCACCTTTATATAGAAATATTTTTGCCCCCATGCTATAAATAGATTTCCTTACTTTTAAAAAACATGATTTGATTTTCATAATTCTCATTCCTGTCTTTAAATGTAGCTGGACAAAACCACATATGTAAGGCTGTATTATTTCTAGAATTGAAAGTTAGTTGCTGCATTCTATTTATATTCAAAAGTTCTTCCTGCTGGCCTCTATTCCAACACACATAAGGGTCTGTATCCATAATTACAAGGTTGTTCCTTCAGTTTATATTAATACCACTGGCATTCATACCACCTTATTTTGGAAATAGGTTCAATTTTTTTTTTAATATCTGGGAGAAGAATTCTCCCTTCGTATTCTTTTTCCTGATTGTTGTGGCTATGCCATAACTATAATTGATTAGATGCCATCAAATCCATCCATAGGTGTCAGTGTGATACAAATGGAAATGTCTAATTGGCATTCCTCTCCCTGGCAACGCAGTTATAGTCTTGATTAATTTAGTTGTTTTATGTGTGTGTGTGTGTGTGTGTGTGTGTGCGCGTGTGTGTAGTCCAAGAACCATCATCTAATGTAGTATGTATTTGTTTATTTGCAATTTTTCTCCACCATTATCTTCCTGATCTGTGAGACTTCTTCAGAGAAATTCTATTCTGTTCCTCTATTAAATATTAAGTAAATTATTTTTATCGGTATACATTCTAATTTGTAATTGTTCAAATGAATGTCGTTCAATATTTGTAGAATGATTTTGCATCCAGAAAGCATAGCTTATTACCCTGCTCATCTTGCTGGCTCATCTGTGAATCCTATAAATCTCAGAATCAATCTACAGACAAACACTACAGTTTTCTGTTTTTAGAGCTTTGCTGCTGTAGCACTGTTGGAGATAAGCCAGAAAACAGTTTTGCAGATTCTTCCCCATTTCAGCTACCGTTTCAGAATGTTGCTGGTCCCTCGTCATTGCATACCGAGGAGACTCAGTCTACCAAAATAATTCAATATTAATTAATGCAAATATGCAGCTCCTCCAATCAGCCCACGCTCCCTGATCCATAAAGTAATCACTATCCTAACTCTGAATTCTTGAGTTCAGTTTCATGTGTTTTAAAACCTTGTGTAAACAGCATTACCTAATATCCTTTCCTAGTGGAGTCTTTGATTCAGCATTTTGCTTGTTAAATTTATCCATCCTCCTGCATTGGCTGGAGTTCACTCATTCTTTTCTCTATATACTAGTATCCCCTGGTAGTAACATATGATTAATTTATCTATTTTACTGTGGATGGTCGTTTTTGTAAGTGTCATGTGGTGCAGAGTGAAGACACTGGGCTCTATGTGCATGCCCTCAATTGCACTTTCACCACCAGCATACGGAGAGCTCCCTTGGTCCACGTCTCGGTCAATACCAAATTTTAAAAGGCATGTATGATATTACTTTTAACTAAAATGGTGGGAATGTAAGTCATATCATGATACATTCATCAAGTATCATGTCTGCTGCCTGTATACATTTGAACACCTTTTATGAAGCACCCAGAAGTCTCTGGTTTTGCCAATATTATTTCCATGGGACTGTTAGTCTTTGCCTTAGTGATCTTAGAAGTTCTACATATGTTCTAAATATGGGAACATTTGCTCATTTGTTGCTCAAATATCCTCTCTCAGTCTCCGGCCTCTGCTTTCATTCTCTAAATGCAATCTTTTAATAAAGAGATTAATTTTGATTCTAAGGTATACTGGGGGTTATCCATTATTTCTTGTATGTGTTTCTCATGTCTCTTGTAATAAGCCTCTCTACCACAAGACCACAAAGATTTTCACACATATATATATGTGAAAACAATATATATTCATATAACATGACATATGATATAATATATGAAATTATATATATATATGTATAGACATGAAATTAGTAGCTTTATTGCTTTGCCTTTCACATTTAGATTTAAAATTCACCTAGAATTAATTTTCATATATAACATGAGGTTAAAGGTCAAATTTTAATTTTTTCTATCAAACTGGTCTTTCCAACACCATACTTTGGAAAGATCTTCCTTTTGACCACAGTTTACAATGCTGCCTTAACGTCCACATATATGCGAGTCTTCTACATCCTCAATTCTTTGTGTGCATCTGTACGGTACCAACCGCACAACGTCAAACTACTGGAGACCTGCAAAGTGATAGCAAGCAGTAATAAGTCTGTGACTTTTCTTCTTCAGAACATTCACAGCCATTCTTGGCCATTTGGTTTTGAGCTTATTGAATTCCACGCAGGTGCTCAAGCATCTTACAAGCGTGTTGGGATTCTGACTGCGGCTTTGTCAAGTCTGCAGATAAATGGATAATTGAAGACATTTACAGACTCGAGCCTTCCAATCTACGAACATCCCGTATCTCTCCACTTGTTTCTCTTGGCCCTGTTTCTGCTCAGTAATGGTTGATAATCTCCGCCTCACACACTTCTGCTTGGGAGCTTCCCGAGGTGTCAGATGTACTTTCACGTTATTCCAAGTGCTTTTTTCTCCATTTGAGCTCTTAGCTGTTGTCGCCGACATATAAAAATACAGTTGTCTATACGGACCTTGTGTTGAGTAGACGTGATAAATCCCATTATAAGCCTGACTAGAAGTATTTCGGAAATTTTCTGTGCATGTCACACTATCTGCAAATAAGGACAGCTTTGTTTTTCTTTCCAGCTCTAAGGCTTTTACTTCTTTGTCTTTGCTGCATTTCAACATCTAGCGGGTACCACTGTCTTCTTCCTCCTGCCACAGGGAAACCAGGAACACGTCACCCATAAACATGTCCAGTATTGTGAGGTATTCTTAATCGGATTAATGGTGTTTCTGCCCATTCCTAGATTCCTGGGAGTGGTTATAAACAACTGTTAAACTGGAGTAATTATTCACATGATTTTACTTCTTCATTCCGTCAATGTGGTGAATTTTATGATTGATTTTCAGTTAACAAACCAATATTGCATTAACAAGGCAAGTTGGTCACAATGAAGCATCCTCTTTATATATGGTTTCACGAAGTTTGCTGGTACTTGGTTACTTTCTTGCATCTTAGTTCATGAGGGTCATTAATTTCCTTTCTTATACTCTCCTTGAGTAATTCTGGTCTCAGGGACATGCTGGCCTCATTAAATGAAGTCAAGCCCCTCCCTTTCCTTTCTGGGTCTTTTCCCTTTTCTTTAAGATTTTATTTATTTATTTGAGAGAGATAGAGAGCATGACCAGGAGAGGGGCAGAGGGAGAAGCTGACTCCCCGCTGAATGCAGACCCCGACCCGGGACTCAATCCCAGGACCCTGATAAGACGACCTGAGCCGAAGGCAGACGCTTCACTAACTGAGCCCCCGAGGTGCCCCTGTATCTTTTTTCTTGAGGGATGTTATTGTTTTTTTTAATATACCACCTCCAGGATCACAGAACAATTGAGGGGAAGGTACAGAGATTTCCCACCTATGCCTTGCATCCACACACGCACAGCCTCCCTCACTCCCTCGTCCCATCATTATAGTATCTCACACACACTATTTTCACTGTCTTAAAATCTTCCTCTTTTTTTTCTATTCCCTGAAAATATTTATGTGAGATTGGAAATGTTTCCTACTTCAATATTCACTACCTTTGATGGTAAAGCCATTTAGACTGGGGGATATGTGCTTTCTGTGGGTTTCCCACATCTCTTTTAATGAAATTGTGGATTTGATTTTTTTTAAAGTTTTGCATAGTCAGATTTTTTTACATGTTATTCCAGGTAAATCATAGATTTAAAAATACCTTTTGAGGGGCATCTGGTTGGCTCAGGAAGTTAAGCATCTGCCTTCGGCTCAGGTCAGATCCCAGGGGTTTAGGATCAAGTCCCGCATCAGGCTTCCTGCTCAGTGGGGAGTCTGCTTCTCCCTCTCCCTCTGCTCATGCTCAATCTCTCTCGTGCTCTGTCTTGCTCTCAAATAAATAAATAAAATCTTTAAAAACAAAATAAAATACCTTCTGAATTCAAATTTTCCAATTTGCTTTGATATAATCTTTAAACTTTTCCTTCTATAATCTCTTCAAAAGCTGTAAGTGCTGGCTATGGTTTCCCCTGCTGACATTGTTTATGATGAGCCTCTCTTTATATTGTATCTTTCTCAAAGCCTAATTTTAATCAAAAATCAATCCATCTCTGTTTATTGCGAAATATTTCCCTATCCAACACAAAGATTTGTCACACTGAAAATACCATGTTGTATATTAAACTTAATGATATTCCAAGTGCTGAAATGTTATAAAAATCTCCTACAATATTACAATCTCTCACGTCTGTTATCAGAGCTGTCCAGCAGCAATTTCTGGCATGATGGAATTGATCTATATCTGTGAAGTCCAGAAGCAGGCAGTAGCCTCAAATGGCTGTTGAGCCCTTGAAATGTGACTAGTGCCACTATCTTTAATTTTATTTAATTTTAGTTTATTTATATTTATCTTGAAATAACCACATGTAATGTCGGCGACCACTTCACTTAATTTTGCAGGATTTTCAACAATGAAACGTAAACAAAATAATCAAAATAACCAAATCCCTATGTATTCATTTTTAACTCCAGAATATTTTAGTGAATTTTGAGGGAAAAATAAATTGCATTGTACAAATATGTTTGGTAGGGTTAAAGTACTGACTTCTAATTCTTTAAATAATAAACTAAAATCTGTTGATATAAAATTCTTTTTTTATCTTTATTTTTTTTAAGATTTATTTATTCATTCATGAGAGACACAGAGAGAGAGGCAGAGACACAGGCAGAGGGAGAAGCAGGCGCCATGCAGGGAGCCCGATGCAGGACTCAATCCCAGGACCCTGGGGTCACAGCCTGGGCCGAAGGCAGACGTTCAGCCGCTGAGCCCCCCAGGCGTCCCTTGATATAAAATTCCTAATCCAATTCATTATTTCATTAGCTAGAACCTCTCCAATCAGGTAGACATATATATCTGAAGTTGAGACTGAGATGTTGGGAAACATCTTTATCTTAGTTTTTTTTTTTTTTCCTCCTCAAAATTTAGACTTCTAAAGCATTTTGATCAAAGTCCAAAGATCACCTTCTGACAGCCCCCTGTGTCCATGTGAGCGGCTCTGTGCAGCAGGTGAAAAGGGGTGTAGGCGGGTGGGTTGGGCGCCAGTCTTCTCAACAAGACAGGAGGTCCCGGTGGACATGGGGGTGCTTGAGGACGTGGTCCGTAACCAGGGCCGGAGACGCTGCTTCTCCTCGGAAGGAGGCCCACCAAGCTCCTGGTCCCACCACCCTGCCTCAATACCCTCCCACCCTTTCGCAGGGGACAGCGGGACAAAACAGGTGGACCGAAGACCTACAAAGAGTGGTGGGTTTGGAGTCCCACTGGCAGACCGAGGTCATTCCGGTGAAGACCCATGCAGAGGCTGGGGCCTATCCTGAGCTCAGGAGGGCCCAAGACGCAGAACCCACCGCCAGGGCCCAGTACGGCCGGGCAGGGAGCCTCTGCACCTCCCGGCCATTAACCGTGCCAGGCTATCTGCATCGCTGTTTCCAGAGATGTAACATCACCTGATGGGCATACAACGACTGCTTTTCGTCTCTGCCCTCCTTTCCAGTCACCGTACACCTGTGTCTGGATCGACTGGCCTCTGTGCCCACGCCCAGCAGTGCATTCAAAGCACGGCCACACTGAGGTCATTTCTTTCCTTGGGTCGCCTCCATCCAGTTGCTCAACGTGCACTTGTCCTGTGGGCAGTAACTGTATTAACTCAGTCCGTGGTTCCTGTCACTTTAAGACATCACTCAGGATCCTGGAATATACCGGCATTCAATAGCTTCTCACACACTGAACATCATCAGCCACAGTGAAACGCATAAGACTACCCATTTTCAAAAGAAGTGGCAGGACAATGTTAGCTGGGAATGACCCCAGTAAGCTATGCCAGGGGACCACGGACAAAACCACAAATTTCTGGCTTAACGGAAATGGATAAAATAATACATCAAGCACTGTGCAATGTTTCAACTCAGGAAACCCAACGATTTGGAAGAGCACAATTCCTCTCAAATCACATATATTTGAAAAAGAAGACCTCATCTTAACACACAGGAAAAGAAGATAAGAAGATAAGAAAAAAAGTAAGAAAAATCTTAAAATGCCACGTTACTACACCAAGCAGAGAGAAGTTGAGAAGCAAAAATATTTAATATCTGCAATCTCTTCATTACTGTTTTACAATGCCCTGTTTTACACACAAGTTTTACCTTAAATAGGAACTCCGAACTATATTGTGAAAATGAGGCAGCGCCAAACAGCACCGGGTTTGAATTATTTAATAAATGCAGCTAGAATACCGGTTTTATGGAAAAATATGTGCTCACACTCTTCATAATCTAATTCTAGATGGTTAAAGAGATAAAAGGGAAAATCAAAGCATAAAAAGAGAAGGAAATGTGGATTAATATTTATCTGATTTCTAGGTGGGGGAGCCTGCTGAGCATCAAGAAATGAGACCTGATCTAAAGCGGGATTTGGTCGTAGATTTTTGTCGGGGCGCGGGCGCAGGGCAGCGGGGAGGGCCCACCTCGGCCCAGGACCCTGCACACCTCCAGCCCTGGCCCACAGCTCCCGTCACCAGCCCAGACACGCACACAGCACTTCCACCCGGAGTCACTTGTAAGCGGCAAATTAGCAAGCAGAAGATTTAAGAGGCTGCAAGTCAGTGATGTCAAGAGGATTTCAGCATAACTTTTGGGAACAGAATTTTGGAGAACTCAACCCCGCAAAGCAACGGATTCAAAGATCACTTTGTCCCTACGGAGGGTCGAGGGTGACGTTCTTGCACCCCAGAAAGTGTTTGAGGCTAAAATACACAGATCCCAGGGCAGGCTGTTCCCTCGGCGTGAGCCTGCACAGGCTTTATATAGAATCCTTCATTATTTCCAAAAGTGAAAGATGAGGGGTCAGGTATGCAGAAGCTGCTGTGTCATCGACGTTGCCAGGGATACTTTCTACCATGGGAGAGTCAGGAAAAGATTGCTTCATTTTATTTATTACCGTCCATAATAGGTAAAAGCCAGGACAACTGCATTTAAATATCTTTTGTGTGTGGGGTGAGTGACATCAAGCTTGAGCATCTCCTTTGTCGATTTTCACAGAATGATGCGTCCTACACTCGGCAGACACAGAAACCCAAAGTCAAGCAGGAATCAGTAGAACCTGACCCCCGGGCCTGGGACTTGCTGTCCTCTCTCCCCGGAGCTCGCCTGGGGGACAGAAGGGAACACAGACCAAGCCCCACACGGGATGGCCCAGGGTGACCTCTGCACCCTGTGGGTCTCAGGCTGGATGCAATGCTCTCGCCACCTGGAATCTTCTTTTTTTTTTTAGTGGAAAATTTTATCTGTCTTAATTTGCAAGTGTGGAATGAAAATCACTTTCAGCACATCATGTTCGGTAGTGGCAACAATAAGCGGTGTTCCAAGATCCGCCTCAGCCCTTGGCCTCCTTGGAATGTGTTTTAAATCTTGTAATTGGAACTCGAGCCAAGAAGATCCCATCCCACTTGCCCATGATTTTTTTTTTTTTTAGATATTTGAGATAAAATTGACAATCATCACGCGTGTTTAGGTGTGCTACCCGATGGCCAGAGGTGTGCGTGCTGTGGGATCATCACCAGTCAAGCCAACATGTCCAGCGTCTCGAAGGTTGTGTGGGGGGAACCCGAAAGGCCCCCGGAGCCAGCCAGCCCCCCGGGTGAGGAAGACAAGCACCCTGCCCGGCCGGGAGGAGGCAGGGAGAGCTGGAGGCGCTGTCCAGGTCCAGGTCCAATCCTGTCACTGGGATGGCATCGTCCGGGTCCAGGTCCACCCTGTCACTGGGACGGCATCGTCCGGGTCCAGGTCCACCCCTGTCGCTGGGACGGCATCGTCCGGGTCCAGGTCCACCCCTGTCGCTGGGACGGCATCGTCCGGGTCCAGGTCCACCCCTGTCGCTGGGACGGCATCGTCCGGGTCCAGGTCCACCCCTGTCTCTGGGATGGCATCGTCCGGGTCCAGGTCCACCCTGTCTCTGGGACGGCATCGTCCAGGTCCAGGTCCACTCCTGTCACTGGGACGGCATCGTGCGGGTCCAGGTCCGCCCTTGTCACTGGGATGGCATCGTCCGGGTCCAGGTCCCTGCCCTCACGTGCCCTACAATGTTAGTGGCATGAATTTCATAACAGGCATGCAGGCATCAGGGGAAGGAAAGCTGATGGGGGGGTCGGAGATTCAGTGAGGGAGGCTCGGGCGCTCGGGGAACTTCTCCAGGCCTCCTGCTCCCACTCGGCGTGCACCAACGAGGCACTGCGTGTCTGCAGGAGTAAGGAGAGACTGGAGTGCAGCACATGGGGTATATGCAGACTGCGCACACGCTACCACACGTTCGCAGAAACCAGGCATTTACCATTCTTTTTCTTGAAGAAATGGGTTAATATTCCAGGAGAATTTAAGTAAAAACAATCAGGCCTTGCGTCATGTGCTAATTTCAGGTTCTACCTTCCCTTCCTTTATGCACAAGTGAACTCTTAAATCTATAAATAAAATGCTTACAACATTTCATTTTATTTTGACTTTCAAACACTGCTGCATAGCAGATAAAGTCAAAACTATCAAAGGTGAGAGTTAAAACTCACCATCCGCACATCTTCTTTCATTATTTAGAGTAACATATGTGTACGGTCAAAATAAATGCCTTGAGGTTTATCCAAGTTAGAATTCAGGTGGAATAATGGCTCTTAGAGGAATATTTATGCGTTAGTGAGTTCGCAATCACCTATGTCTGTTGCCAGTAATGATAATTGTCACAACTTAGAGCACACACAGTAGATACCATTTATTAACACGAAATTTTAGAAATGAACGTGAATTCGATTGAATTTTCTCATTCCAGAAACAACTTTTTTTTTTTCCTACGTGTCAAGTCAGTGTCCCACAAGCTGGGTATCAACATGTATTTTACAGGGAATCTACATGCTCTTACACAGGCAATATTGTACATTCTATATTTCTTTTATATATATCTTTATATATGTATTCTTTCTATATGTGTAATACCTAGAGAATGTATATACTTTTATGTATATTTCTTACAGATTTTTTTCTTTTTTGCGTGTTTTTCAGACATCTTACAACCTACAGAACTTGTATAATTTAAGAAGCTCAATTTTCAAGACTTTCTAAAAGAACACGGTGTAAAGACAGCAGTAATCTCCCTTCATAGAACCAGGAGGCCGGCTACGTGGGTTGTTGCTGTAATTTCCTATGTTCTAGGGTATAATAGGCGTTATTAATGTCGTATGTGCTTTGTTTTTTCAGCTTCACTGAGGTATAACGGACAAATAAAAATGTAAGGCATTTAAAGCATTGATCCTGGTGGTTTGATTCGCATCCACGTTGTGAAAGGGTCCCCCACTGAGTTAATGAACACATCCATGACCTCACCTGTTTACCTTCCCCTTCGGTGAGAACATTTAAGTTTTACTCTCTCAGCAAATTTCAATTAAACAGCACAGTGTTGTTGACTATAATCACCATGTTTTACACTGGATCCTCCATCCCTACTCATTTTATAGCTGAAAATTTGTAACCTTTGACTAACCTCTCCACCACCCCCAAGCACCTGGCAACCCCTTTTCTACTATTTATACCATTTGATTTTTGTTTTTAGACTCCACTTATGTGTTACCATGCAGTATTTGTCTATATTTCTATGACTTGTCTCACTCAGCAAGAATGCCCTTACGTCCGTCCATGTCATCACAAATGGCAAGTTTCTTCTTTTTTATGACTGAATAATATTGTTTGTATCCATCTGCATCTGCTCATCTGTCGGTGCCTACCTCAGCTGCTTCCACACCTCGGCTGTCATGAATAATGCTGCATTGAGCATGGGAGTGCAGATAGCTCTTCAAGATGATCATTGTTCTTTTTGGACATATACCCGAGAGTGGGATTGCTGAATCACATGGTGGTTCTACTTTGAGTCTTTGGAGAAACCTCCACACTACTCTCCCAGGTGTTTATACCAACTCACATTCCCACCAACAGCACACGAGGTTCCTTTTGTCTACATCCTCACCTACATTTGTTATCTTTCCTCATTTTTATAGTAGACACCTTTACAGATGTGAGGAGATAACTCATTGTGGTTTGATTTCCATGATCCTGTTTAGAGAATCTTGTTCAGGTACCAGTTTGGCCATTTATATGTCTTCTTTAGAATAATGTTTATTCAGGTCCTTTGCACATTTTTAAATGGAGTTACTTGGATTTCTTTTTGCGTTGTTAAGTTGCAAGACCTCCTTGAATATTTTGTATTATTAAACCCTTATTGGTATGTGGGTTGCAAGTATTTTCTCCCGTTCCATGGGTTGCCTTTTCATCACTGCTGTCGAGGAATTCCTTTGCTGTGCAGAAGCTTGATGTAGTTCTGTTGTTTATATTTGCTTTTGGTGTCAAATTTTTAAAATTATTGCCAAATGTTGTGTCAAGGAGCTTACCCCTTCTGCTTTCTTCCAGGAGTTTTATGGTTTCAGGTCTTAAGTTCAAGTCTTTAATCAATCGGAGTTAATTTTTTTGTACAGGATAAGACAATGGTCCAGTTTCATTCTTTTGCAATATGGTCCCAACACCATTTATTGAAGACTTTCCTTTCCCCATTACACATTCTTGGCTCCTTTTCATAAATTCGTTGACCATATATGTGCAGGCTTATTTCTGGACTCTCTCTCCAATTCCATTGATCTCTGTGTCTTTTTTAATGCCAATACCAAACTTTTTTTTTTACTATAGCTTTGTATAGAGTTTAAAATCTGGAAGTGTGATGCCTCTAGCTCGTTCTTCTTTCTCAATATTGTTCTGTTTGGGGTCTTCTGTGGTTCCATACAAATTTTAGGATTGACTGTGCTATTTCTGTGAAAAATACCTTTGAAATTTTGATAGGGATTGCAATGAATCTTAGATTCTTTCAGGTAATATAGGTATTTTCACAATATTAATTCTTCCAATCCATGAGCATGGTATATCTTTCCATTTATTTGTGTCTTCTTCAATTTCTTACATCTATGTTTTATAGTTTTCAGTGTAGAGGATCTTTTACCTCATTGATTAAATTCATTTCTAAATATTTTATTTAAATATTTTGATGCTTTCGTAAACGTTTTTTTTTCTTAATTTCTCTTTCTGATAGTTTGTTGTTGGTGTACAGAAACACAATTGATTTTTGCATATTGATTTTGCTCCTGTAGTATACTGGATTCATTTATTAGTTCTAGCAAGTTTTTAGTGGTACCTTAGGGTTTTCTCTGTATAATATTATTTCACCTACAAATAGAGGCAATTTTACATCTTCCTTTCTGATTTGGATGCCTTTCATTCATTTATCTCATCTAATTGCTCTAGCCAGGACTTCCAGTACTATTTTGAATACAAGTGGCAAGCATAGACACACCTTTTCTTATTCCTGATCTTACAGGAAAAGATTTTAGCTTCTCACCATTGAGTTTGATATTAGCTATGGGCTTGTCTTACGTGGACTTTATCATGATGAGATAGATTCCCTCTATACCCACTTTGTTCAGTTTTTATAATACAAAGATGTTGAATTTTGCAAACTTTTTCTTCATCTATAAAGATAATCATATGATTTTTATCCTTCATTTTGTTAAGGTGGAGTGTCATGCTGAGTGATTTCCAAATGTTGAACTATTCTTACACTCCCAGAATAAATCCCACATGATCATGGTGTATGATCCTTGTGATGTATTGTTGGATTCATTTTGATAATATTTTCTTGAGGAATTTTATATCTATGTTCATCATGGATATTGGCTAGTAGTTTCCTTTTCTTGAAGTGTCCTTGTCTGGGTTAGTATCAGGGTAATACTGGCCTCATAAAGTAAATATAAAGTCTCTCTTCCTCTTGCATTTTTTGGAAGGATCTGAGAAGGATTGTTATCAATTTTCCTTTAAATGCTTGGTAGAGGGACGCTGCGGTGGCTCAGTGGTTGAGTGTCTGCCTTTGGCTCAGGGCGTGATCCTGGGATCTGGGATCGAGTTCCACATCAGGTTTCTTGTGGGGAGCCTGCTTCTCCCTCTTCCTAGGCTCTGCCTCTCTCTCCGTGCCTCTCATAAATAAATAAAATCCTTTAAAAAAACAATGCTTTGTAGAATTACCCAATAAACTCACCTATCCTGCACTTTTCTCTTTTCTTTTCTTTTCTTTTCTTTTTCTTTTCTCTTTTCTTTCCTTTTTTTTTCTTTCTTTGAAACCCAAAGGCAAAGTAATCTTGGAAGCAAACCTTCCTTATCCACACTTCCTCTACAAAGAGGGACATATGTAAAATGATAGATCCATACCTGAGATACATAATCAGCAGCATTAACTTTTACTAGTCAGTATCCCTTCATGCAACAATAACCACTTCTTGTGTCTTTAGCAAGACAGAATTAGCAAAACATTTTGATGTTCTCATCCTCTCTCAAAAGAGAAAATGAAAAGACCCATGGTATGTATTTCTGGAAGATCACCTTGGTATCCATCTTCGGGTATCTTTAATTCTTCCTTTCTAGTTTGGCCATAAACCCACCTGAATATTCTGTAATCTGTGTTCTGGCTTCTCCTGCCCTGGAGACTCTTTTCACACTCAAAATGTGCCCTTAGGAGTCTTCCTAAAAATGCCATTTGCTAAATTTTTTATAGTATTTAACTGTTATAAGACATTACTAAGCTTCTATTTATTTATTTATTTTTCCTATATCAAGGGCTGAGGAGATAAGAATGAATAAAGTTAAGTTTTATGTCTTTTTATAACTTAGGCTTCTCTCTGCTGTGGCTGTAACATCTCCTCTTTCATTTTCGGTTATCCGTGGAAGCAGGAGTAGCTGTCATCACAGGGTTTCAGGTCATCTTATTGTCAAGCACTCTGGCTTCTCAAATAAATGCCAGGTTCTGTTTTCTGAAGGATCAGAGCCACTGCTCACTCCATCCCAGGTCCTGAAGAGATCCAATCCTCTTGGTTAGTCTTTGCCCTCCAGGTTGGTAGACCACAGCAACCTGGAAGAAAAATGTCTAGAGACCCCAGCATGATGACTCAATGGTCTTGTTTCCTAGACCTTTGCCTTATATGGGTTACATTGCTTCTTTTAAAATTAAAGCACTAAGCAGATGGTACTTGTAACTTGCTTGGCCCTTGATATCTTGAGACCTGAAGGTGTGTGATTTAACTTTTCTGGATTTCATGTTACTCACTTTTTTTTTTTTTAATATGAGGAACTGTGGTGATTCTCTAGCCTGTGAATCTATGAATCATCCATTTGTACCATGTGGGAGAGATTAGAGTGTAGGTGAGTGTAGGTAAAGTGTCTCTGTTATGATACTAATTTGAAATTACAGGTTGTCCCCTTGGGGTTCAACCTCTGTCTTCTTCAATGGCACACAGAGTCAGATTCACTGGACTCCTATTAGATTCTTGAGACAATGAATAATAGTGGATAAAAAATAGAAAGGAGAATAATAGATTGTGTATAGACTTCATTATTCTCTCTGCCCAAGATAACACCCCCCAATAATTCTGACCTCTTCAGAATCTTTTCCCACTCCTACAGCTATTTATAATTTAGTGATTTTAAGAAAAATTTAATCTTTGAACCATTGTTCTGATGAGACCTCTCAGCTGTCTTGGACATGGTGGTTATCTTAGTGATGTCATGAAAGTATGAGGTTGGCCTTACCAGCCCTCAGCAGGTAACTCACAAGGTGGCTAATATTTACTTGAACATTTATTGTGGTAGAAAATGAGACTCCTGCATCACAATGAGAACATCAAGTAACAATGGAAATTCTTAAATAACTAGAAAAAGCCAGGGAAACATGGTTACATGATGTGATTCTATTATTTAAATGTTTCAAGTACTGTTTGGAGAATAAATAAATAATACAATTAATTCCACTCTTCTATCATTAAGAATTTATTTTGTACTCACATGCTATTCTTACGTTAAAATTCATCTATGGAAAGAAAAATTGTAATAAAAGAGTTTACTATTATGCAATTAAAAGCATAGTATAAACAAGTCCTATTCTATTCAAAGAGTCCTAGAGATGGTTATTGGTTTCTTAGTCAATACAGTGGCCTTCTCAAACTGCATGACACTAACATATTAGCCAAAGTGCATTTATTATAGCTTTTTACCAACCCATGCAACTCTGATTTAAAGTCATGCATTCTAATGTGTTTTGACAAGTAAATTGCTTGCCTTTTTTCATGATAGCCAACCACATAAATAATGCATGCATGGTAATAGCTGCAGCAATAATGTAAAAGTCAAGCATGAAGCACATGCAGCATGTTAATGATAAAGGTGCTTTAGCCTTTGAAGAAGGAAACCAGAACCCAAAGAATGCCAATACTTTCAACCCAACGAATACACCCATATACTCTTTTCCGCAATATCCCTAAGCTCACAGTTTCAATTATTTCTCCTTCCCCTACTTCTTCCCAGTTAAGACCCAATTCTTCTTAGGAAACATTAAGAGTCATGATAATTGTTCTGACGTTTATAAATTACTTGACTTTGCTTGGAGTTATTCTCTGAATATAACAGTTTGGGACAGCATACTGGAAATAATAATCGAGGTGATTGTACAGTACAAGAGATAATTTTATCCTATACTAAATCCTAAATTTCTCCTACTAAAGAATAACATGAAGCAAAATGAAAATTATCAAAATTATCCTATCTATATCATCTCTATATCATTTATGGTGCAGATTTTTTGTTCTTTGGAGTCTCTACATTTGTCTGCAGCTCTACATTATGGATCTAATTTGAATAATTCACATGCCCACACACTCACTATGATTATCATCATCACCATCATCATCATCACCACCATTGTCACCATACCATCATCATCATCACCATCACCATTATCATCATTATCATCATCATTACAGTCATCATCATTGTCAGTACTGTTGTGTCAAAGGCAAATCAAACTGTATAGATTGTCCCACATCCTTCATTGCTAATCCTTGACTTTGCATATATCCATAGCCCAAAGGAAACAAATCAGGATACATTTGTCTAACACTGTAGTTTCTCCTACTCCCTTATTATTTATTAACATCGTAGTGCTCATGTGTGCCAGAAATGTTTATGCTCATCAAATATCAATGTATTTCTTATATCTCAATCTCCATGCAGTGAGGCAGAGCCATGTTTCTGAGCCAATCTTTGAGCAGAAGGAATGTGTGCTGTTACCAGAATGAGGGCATTTAGATCCAGTGTGAAAGCTTCTAGCTCTCTTTCCATGGAAACAGCATGGCATGAAGTTATACATTGAGATTTCTGAGACATATCATGACATGGAAATGGTCTGGATGTGACTCAAAGTTTAGGAGGAAGCTGCTCAGGAGAGTCACTGGACCAACAGTGGGTTTTGTGTAAGTGAATAATAAATTTGAATGCATTAAACTTTAGGGAGAAAAGGTTTGCCTGTCAACACCCAAACTTCTTATTAAGTAAATAAAAAATGACCTTATGCTTTCAGTCTCTTAAAGTCAAGTATTGTTTCACTTGAAACCAGAGCCATTATACCCTTGCTTCTGCAAGAGAGGCTACTAAGCATTACAAACTGTAGTTTATTTGGAAAATTCTAAGCATTTCCTTTCAGAATTTTATTCATATATTTCCTCTTGCTATTACCCCACCACAACCATTATTATGACTCACTCTTTTTGCTACTTTATCTAAAATAGTTCCTAAAAATGAAAGCCTAGCACATATGTATTTGGAGGATAAGTAGACTGAAGTACAGAAATTTAGAATGACTTCATGAAGATCTCAAGGAAAATTATACATGGAGTTATATCTCCTTATCTCCTTTATAATGCCCTATTCAAAGCTCAGTTTGTACCCTATGTACTACCCAAACAACAGTTTGTCATACTTTCTAACAGTTTAGAAGTTTCCATTCTTAAAAGAAAACCAAGAGATAATGTAGTTTCCAGTCCACCACGTAAGAACCTTGAAAGTCATCAAACCCATCCTCACAGCAAGCAGAAGTGGAGTGAACTGAACATCAGCAAATCTTCATAGATTGTAACAGAAGTGAGATCACAAGGCAAACTGCTGGGCAGCCCGGGTGGTCCAGCAGTTTAGTGCCGCCTTCAGCCCAGGGCCTGATCCTGGAGACCCAGGATTGAGTCCCACGCTGGGCTCCCTGCATGGAGCCTGCTTCTTTCTCTGCCTGTGTCTCTGCCTCTCTCTCTCTCTCTCTCTCTCTCTCTCTCTCTCTCTCTGTCTCTCATGAATAAATGAATAAAATCTTTAAAAAATAAAAAAAACAAGGCAAACTGCTCCCCCCCCCAAATTGGAGAGATAAACAGGCAAACACAGAGATTCACAATTTAGCAGAGTAGAAACCTCTAGAGGAAGCAGTGTCAGCACAGGAAAAGCTGAATAGTAATAAATGAATTGCTGGAGATTTCATGTGGCCAACTCTTGAAAGGTGAAAACTCCAGGGGACTCAGTCATGTGGGGACCCCATGATTTAGTGAGTCTTTTCCCTTCCAAGAGCCCTGATAGGTTCTGAGGGTGAAGAAATAAGAAAAAACCCCTAGTGTTTCTGGCAGGGAGAGGAGAAAAGTAACCATTTTGAAATGTGCCAGAGTACTCTATTTTTCTTAACAAGATCTGCCCTCAGGAAAAACCATTTTACCAGACCTGGCTTTACCAGAGCCTAACAACCCAGGCAAAGAGAAATACCTCTACCCCCCCTGCCAGCCCTCCTGTTATACCTAATATGGAAGGGGACTGAGAAATATTTATAAAATTCACAGCCCAGGGGTACAGGCACTAAAAGATTGAGATCTAATCATAGGACTATAGACCACTTTCCATTTTCCCACATCACCAAATGCCTATTCATCATAGCTCCTTTTACCCAATATATTATGCCCCACTTTCCCACAGCATAATACAAGGCATACTAAAGGGCAAACAAAACAAAACAAAAACACAGTTTGAAGAGATAGAGCTAACATCAGAACCTGACTTAGATATCACTGGAATGTGGGAATTATCAGACCAGGGATATAAAGTAACTATATTGAAATGCTAAGAATTCTATGGGAAAAGATGTGTAATGTGAGCATATGGATAGAAATGTTTATAGAGAAATGGACAGACACACTAGAAAAACACACTGAAACAGAAATGAAGAGTGTCTTTATAGGCTCATAGTACTTCATACAGGTGAAGACAGAATTGATAAGTATGAGGATATGCAATATAATCTTCTAAACCTGAAAAGCAAAAAAAAAAAAAAAAAAGACTGGAAAACTGTAACAAAATACCCAAATACTGTGACATGGTTATAAAGGTGCAACATATGTGTATGGGAACTAGAAGAAAAATAAAGTGAGAAAGGAATATAAAAAATATTTAAGGTAATCACGAATAAGAGTCTCCCAGATTAATGCCAGAAAGCAACAAAAGATCCAATAAACCCACAGAATATCATGCAGGATAAATACCAAAAATGTACACCTAGGTACATCATATTTAAACTGCTGAAATTCAAAGACAAGGGAAAAAATCTTGAAAGGAGATGAGTGGAGAAATGTGTCTTAGTTATAGAGGAGTAAAGACAACAATTATAATGAATTTCTCTTCATAAATTATGCAGTCAAGAAGACAGTACAATGATAGACATAAAGAGTTCAAAGAAAAACAAAACACCAAAAAAAAAAAGAAAAGAAAAACAAAACACCAACCTAGAATTTTGTATCCAGTGAAGAATTCCTTCAAAAGCTAAGGAAACATGAAGACTTTCTCAGACAAACAAAAACTGAGGGCTTTTGTAGCCAATAGACCTGTCTTGTAAGTGATATTATAAAGAACTTATTCAAACAGAAGAAACAGATACAGGTTAGACAATCCAACTCATATAAATAAAAGAAGAGGATTAGAGAAGAAGTAAATGAAAGTAAAACAAAACCTTTTATTTTTCTTATTCTTATTTGGTTAACAGATAGCATTGTTCAAAATAATAATAGCAACAATGTATTTGTTAACATCATATGGATTAGTAAAATGAAAGATAGGAACGGTAGAAGTAATGAAAGGAAGGAATTAGGAATAATTGTTTAAGGTATTTATACTACACACGAAGTGAGGTAGTGTTATATGAGAGTTGATTTGGGGGCACCTGGGTGGCTCATTTGGTTGACTGACTCTTGATTTTGGCTCAGGACATGATCTCAGGGTCACAATATCAAGCCCCATGTTGGGCTCTGTGCTGGGTGTGAAGTCTGCTTAGGATTCTCTCTGCCCTTCCTCTACTTCCTCTCTCTCTCAAAAAAAAAAAAAAGGAAAGAAAGAAATGGACTTGGATGAGTTGTAAATATATATGTAAAACTTTAGTGTAATTGTTAATAAAAATAAAAACATAGTTGATATGCACTTAAAGAAAGAAAAGTAACTTTAAAAACACTCAATTAAAATCACACATGACAGAAAATGAGTAGATAAAAAGGAAGCAAAGAACAAGTACAAGAAATAAAAACATAACAAATATGGTAGATACTACCCCTCCCATACATAATCACTTTAAACATCAATGGTATAAATATGCCAATTAAAATAGAGATTGTCGGAGTGCATCAAAAAATATGACCCAAATGAGGCACCAGGATGGCTCAATTGCTTAATCATCTGACTTTTGATTTCAACTCAGGTGATGATCTCAATGTCCTGAGACTGATCCCCAGGTTGAGCTCTGTGCTCAACAGGGAGTCTGCTTGAGATTCACTCTCTCCCTCTGCCTTTGCCCTCCCTGTCACTCTCTCTCTCTAAAGTAAATAAGTAAATCTCAAAAATATAAGCCAACTATATGCTCTCTGTAAGAAACCTACTTTAAATATATAGACACATATAAATTAAGTGAATGAAGAAAACTATACCATGCTAACACTGATCTAAAGAAAGCAAGAATTGTTAAAAATAATTTTAGACAGAGCAAATATCAAAGGAAGGAAAATTATCTGAGACAAAGACTGACATTACATAATTATTAAAAATTCAGTTCTCTAAAAAGAAATAGTAATCTTTAACATGTATACACCTAACAACAGAGCATCAAATTACATAAAGCAAAAACAAATCAAGCATCAAGAAAAATTGATGCATCCACTATCATGCCTGTAAATTTTGACACCCCTCCATCAGTAATGGACAGACAGATTCAGAAGTAAGATCAATAAGGACATCATTGGACTGAATAGCATGATCAATCAACTGAATATAATGACACTTGTACATTATTTCATCCAACAACAGAAGAATACACATTTTTCTTAAGCTCACATTTATCATTTACTAGGACACATCACATTAGTGTCCAGAAAACACATCGTAACAAATTTAAGATAATAGAAACCATGTAGTGTATACTTTTAGACCCCAGTGGATTAAACAGGAAATTATAGAAAGCAATTGGAAAATCCCCCCAAAAATGGAAATTTAACAACACACTTCTAAATAACACATGGACAAAAAGGAAATCTCAAGACAAACTTGATTAAATAAAATAATTTCAATTAAATTAAAATGAAAATATAATCTATCAAAATATGTGGGATGACGCAGAAGTACTGCTTAGAGGTAAACTGATAGCATTGACTACATAAATTAGAAAAAAGGAAAATCTAAAATCAACAATTCAAGTTTCCACCTTGGGAACTAGAAAAGGAAGATAAAATTAAATCCAAAATAAAGAAATAATAAAAAATCAGAGAATAAATCAATGAAATTGAAAACTAAAAATCAATTAAGAAAATGAATGAAACCAAAAGCTAGCTCTTTGTAAAGATCAATGAAATTGATAAACCTCTAACCAGGTAACTAAGAAAAAAAAGAGAGAAGACACAAATTACTAATATAAGAAATCAAAGAGAAAGCAACACTACTGACCATATAGCCATTAAAAGAACTATAAATGAATATTATAAATAACTCTGTGCCCACAAGCATGATGACCTAGATAGAATGTATCAATCCCTTGAAAGATATGTCTTCTCAAACTCACACAAGAAATACAATCTGGGGTGGCTCAGTTGGTTAAGTATCTGACTTTGGCTCAAGTTGTGATCTCATCTCAGAGTCCTGGGATTGAGCCCCACATTAGGCTCTACTGCTCGGTGGGAAGACTGCTTGTACCTCTACCCCTCTGCCCTTCTCCACCTCTGTCTCTCTCTCTCTCTCTCAAATAAATTAATAAAATCATAAAAAGGAGAAATATAATCTAAATAGATTTATAGGGCAGCCCCAGTGGCCCAGCAGTTTAGTGCTGCCTGCAGCCCAGGGCGTGATCCTGGAGACCGTGGATCGAGTCTCACATCAGGCTCTCTGTATGATGCCTGCTTCTCCCTCTGCCTGTGTCTCTGCCTCTCTCTCTCTCTGTCTCTATGAATAAATAAATAAAATCTTTTAAAAAATAGATTTATATATTAAGAATTTAAATCAATAATTAATATTATTCCAAAACAGAAACTTCTAGGCCCAGATGAGTTTACTGGTGAATTCTTCCAAACGCTAGAAGAAATTATACAAAATCACTGTAGTTATGTTTCAGAAGATAGAGGCAGAGGGACTATACCAGGTGAGAATTACCTATTATCAAAACCAAACAAAGGCATTACAAAAAAAAAAAACCTATAGACTAATATCTCTCATGAATGTAGATGTGAACAACCTTTACAAATAATAGCACATCAAATCCAATAATATTTTAGCCCCTCTTATGACCATGGGAGATTTATCTCCCATCTACAGAGCTGATTCAACAATCGAAACTCAATGTAATCCATCATATTAACAGACTGAAAAAGAAAAAATTACATGATCATAATCAACAGATGCAGAAAAAGCACTTAACAAAATCCAAAACCCATTCACAATAACAACTTTTAGTAATTAAGAATATAGTAAGGAATGTCCTCACCTTGATAAAGAACATCTACTAAAGCCTATACTTCATGGTGAGAAACCAAATGTTTTACCACTGAGATCAGGAGCCAGGCAAGTATACCCTCCTCCTCCAACTAATTTCCAACATTGTAATGGAACTACTAGCTAATGCAGTAAGAAAAAAGGGAAACAAAAGATAAACAGATTAGGAAGAAAGAAAGGTAATTTTGCTTGCAGATGACATGATTATGTATGTAAAAAAACCTCAGAGAATTGATTAAATAATACTGGAGTTAATAAGCAATTATAGCAATGTTTCAGAATATAAGGTCAATGTACAAAAGTCAATTGCTTTCCCATATTCCAGCATTAAACATCTGGGATTTGGAATATTAAAAAAAATGCAATAACATTTCCATTAGCATCAAAAGAATGAAATATTTAGGTATAAATCTAGCAAAACATGTATGAAATATTTAGGTATAAATCTGACAAAATATGTATAAGATTTATATGAGAAAAACTAAAAAAAAAAGCTCAACCAAAAATTAAAGAACTAGAGAAATATACCTTATTTATGGACAGGGAAATCCTGTTCCTCCCAACTTAATCAATAGATTCATTTAGACCCCAGTTAAAATCCCAGAATGTAATTTTTGTGGATATTGACAAATGGATGCTAAAGTTGGCATGGAAAGTCCAAAGACCCAGAATAGCCAACACACTATTGAAAGAGAAGAATAAAGCTGGAAGAGCAGACAACACCGACTCCACGACTTACTGTAAAGCTACAGAAAATAAGACAGTGTGGTATTGGCAAGAGTGGACAAATAGATGGGTGGATCAGAACATAAAACCAAGAAATAGACCCTCACACCTACAGTCCACTGACCCCTGACAAAAGAGCAAGGACAGTCTTTTTAACAAATGGTGCTGGAACAATTGGACACCCACACGTGAAAACCTGAATCTAGACACAGACCTTGCTTGCAGCCTCCACAAAAATTATCTCGAATTGGGTAACAGACCTAAATGTAGAATGCACACCTATAAAAGTTCTAGAAGATAACTAAGGAGAAAATCTGTGACTTGATGGGTATTCAATGACTTTTTAAATACAGCTCTGAAAACATGATCTACAAAAGAATACTTGAAATTGGTAACCAGGGCTTCATTAAAACTGAAAACTTCTGCTCTAAGAAAGACAGTGCCAAGATAATGGGAGGATAAGCCACAGACTGAGAAATTATTTGCCGAAGACACATCCCATAAAGGACCATCATCCAAAATGTACAAAGTGCTCTTAAAATTCAACAACAAGGATGCAAAAAGGTGGAGTAGAAAAACGGGCCCACAACAACACCAAATTCT